>NC_085920.1:3777272-4406818 GCF_035222485.1 Podospora pseudoanserina | reverse complement strand
CTCTGATTATCAACTGGCACATTAGGTGAGACAGCTTGGCGGCAACGTGTAGCCGATGCCAAATTCCGCACAGATAGTGAAAGTTGAGCGAACGCCCCTGGGGCAAAGGGTAGAGCCGTTTGGCGTACGCGGGTATGTGGTAGTCAAGGTGGTAGCGTGTGATGGGGACTTCGTTCAGCGATACCAGAGCGTGAAGGGATTTCGAAGCCAGTCGAAGGTTCAAGACATCAGAGAGCGGAAGTGATGCGATGATCTCGACCTGCAGTTCGTTCGGCAGCGCGGCAAACAAATGGTCGAAAGGCAGCCTGACGAAGGGTTAGCACTTGGATAGACTTCCGTAAAGATGCAAAATCAATACTTACGGCTGTTTGGTTGTCGATTCTGGCAACGAGGGACGACGTTCGGGCTGTTCACAGATACTCGAAGGTGGGACTGCTGGGGGCTTGGTAAATCTATTCCTCCAGGAGCTGAATCCCTTCTTTTCTGGACGCTTTTGCTCGTTCGACTTGGCCCCGACATCTGAGCCCGTGGCGCCGGACTCGCGAATAGGGAGAATAAAGGGGGACTGGAGGAGCGTCGAGACTGCCCCCTGCCCTTGGGAAGCATTTGCCTCTGTCTGGGCCTGAAACTGTTGGACCTTCTCGAGATAGCGCTCCGAACCGAACTCGGTGATATGTAATGGATCCATGGCTCCGATTCTTGGTCGACAACGACCACCTAGGTCTTATTGCGCAGGTGAAGAGGAGATGGACGGTGTGTTGATGATGGCGGCAACACAAACCAATCGCAATTTAACCATGATGGGACATCGGCCTCGCGAGAAAGGAACGTCGACAGATCAGGCACAAGAGAACCCTCCAATTCCACAGCCAGTGAGCAAGCGTTGAGGAGTGTATCGAGCGACGGTCGGCGGGTCAATTGGCGTCGAGATTCGTCTGTTGGTGCAGAGCGTCGTCGGTTTTCGCGAGATATTACTGCCGGGCTCACCCTCCTAGCACCAGCGTCCAGATGGTAGCGGATGAATACGGGCGAGATCGAGTTGGATCAATCGGAGGCTACGTGCGATGCGCGCAACAAGTCGACGGTCCAGAATACCACGAGGTCGACGGCGACAGACGACAAAATGCAGGAAAGAGGCTGGCAGGAGAAGACGGGACGGGACGGGGTTTGACGGGTTCGACGGAGCTGGGGTTGACGCCTGTTTTGGAAGGGTGGGGGGGAAGAGGGTGAAAGGGTGAAAGGGCGAAAGAGGCGAAGAGACAGACAGCAGACAACTGACAGACGTGTGCCCGAACACGCGCCGAAATGGATGATCAAAGAACAGCGACGCAGGAAGCACCGAGACGGATGGAATTACAGGTGGCCGTTGCGGTATGGGTATGGCCGGTGGTCACTGGGATTTGTGGGGAGAAGGGCGGGGAGTGGGCGGTCGAGGGTCGGGAGAGTGTGTTTGTGTGTGTGTGTGTGTGCGGTTATGGGGATGGGACGAAGGTTTGGGGTTGGCGATGGCCCACACGGCGGTTTGGCCGGCGTAATAGTGGAGAGTTGCTGGAGTCGGGCCAGATTCGAAAGCCTTTGATGGCTCGTTGATGTGCCACGCCCCTCCCCTCCCCTCCGCAGCCCCAAGTGCGAACCGTTTACCCCAGCGGGTCTGCACCAGCAAACCGACTAGCTCGATACCTCTTCGGTGCGGAGCCGTGACGAAGGATGTCTGGTACCTTGCTATCGCTGCACTGCGCCCAGAGAAGTGCTCACGTTTCATTGAGGGTGTGTCCCAATCGGGCCTGTTCAGGGCCTGGTTCCTAGTGTCTGGTGTGCACCCGTGTCAGCGTAACCGTTTTGGAATGGGAGCTAGATAGCCGGCGATTTGCTCGGGATGTCTCTGCGGTGCTGCTGCGGCGGTTGCACTAGCAGAGCTCTCCCCCGGCTTAGCAACCCGCGCTCACGGTCCGGTAGCGCAACATGGGGGAGCCTTGGCCGCATCGCTGTGCATGTGGGCGGGCACGTCGTAATTTAGCCGGGGCCAATCACGGATCCAAAGAAGCACCGAACATGGGGTCGTCTGGAATTTCCATGGGGGAACCGGGGGAACATCGACCAGTACGAAGTAACCCATTTCTGACCATTTCATCCGCGTCCATCACCAGCATCACCACATCATCACCAGCATCATCGGAATCATCAGCGGCATCAGCGTCATGATCAACAGCAACGACACCACCACTACTACCGCCGCCGCCAGCCAGCCATGACTAGACAATCCACCCGCTCCCCCCTACATAACCCCAATATCCTTTCTGTGTCTGTCTACCTAGGTTGCCGAGTTTACACGCTGATGAGGTCACACAGGCATGCCTGGCTGGGGCCGGCACCACACGTGGGACAGACGTACAACGAGGCGCTGAGACTCGAACGTGTGTAGATCTCTCGCTTGTTACTTCCTTTCCTCGCCATTTTGTCTCTGGATTTTATTCTTTGTTCGCTTATGCGATACACATTCCAGATAGAATTCCTCTTGGTTGGCGACCTGTCGATCGCTGCTGGGGCAGGTTTCATGCCCAGCAGATTCGGCCAGAACAGGTACCCTGTGCTCTCTATTGCCCCGAAGAAATCGGAGGATGTTGTTGAAGTTGGGGGTGGAGGACCCGTGGAACATTACCGTCGGCAGTTGGGCGAGCAGGTCGGGCGACGACAAAAGAGTCGAGTTATAACAGAGCAGCGATATCACCACCGCATAACGCCGTTTCTCCCCAAATGTGACCATAGAACGGTCCTTCAAATAAATATTTGCCTATCACAACACACTCCCACTGGACCCCCTGTTCATGCTGCATTCATCCTGTGCAACAAAGAGCCATGGGCACCTGGATTGGACGCACTCCCCAGATGGACAAGTGAGAGCCGAGTCGAAATAATCGAGGCGCCTGCGCGCCCTTCGGCAGCCATCTCTCCTGTGGTCAACACTGATCTAAAACGAATCCCGGCTATAGTGGGTGAGGAAGCGATGAAGTCGTGCCGCCATCAACTAGGTATACAGATCGACGTACCCATTACCGTGCGATAATGGTTGATCTCCTATACTTCTACGAACAAAGCCAGGATTCATAGCGAGTCTGATACACTGAGCGATACGCGGCACCAAATTGGGCAATGTTAGCGATTAGCTGAATCGCCACGGCCCTACTCCGGTCATTTTCTTGATGTCGTCCTCTCGGGGCCGGATCTCTGCCCTTGTAAAAGAAACGTTGTGGGGGTATATGGCCACGGGCCCCTTTATCCAGAGAGCCTATGGATGCCGCTCAAAACCGCCATATGCCCCGTTCCTCCCGGCGGTTGTCGGGCGTCTGCCGACCTTCTGTCAAACATGCCCGTGTCCGGAAAGTCAAAGCTTCCGGCCGAGGTGGGCTTTCCACGTTCAAAAAGCCGCCATCGTCTCCGCCCAACCTGACCGCACCACTTTTGTCCTGCTCACGGTCGATGCTCAATGTAACGAGGAGTTACCCAGCAGTCGCCCTCACAACTACCATCTCGCTTCCAAGCTTCGCTTGCTTCGTCTATCGTGTTCAACGGCAATATCTCGGCCCTGTCATTCCATTGCGTTCAACCATGGAGGAAGGGTACCACATTTCGACCGGATCACGTCGCCGAGCCGCACGCTTTACCTACCTTTCCTTGAGCCGCTCTCGACTTTGGCTCCGGACACATAAGCCTTTGCACCGGAGGGGCTATCCATGTGGGCGGTAGTCTGGGGGTTTTAAGTGGAGTCTTGTGCTGGCTTCGCGGTCATGTTCCGGCCCCTCCGTGTCGTGCCAAGAATGGTTCCGACATTGGAATCGGCCTCGGTCCGGAGCCATCAAGTGGCCAGTCTTTTGCGTGTCTGGGTAACCACCGCCGGCTTCCGCAGTACATCGAAAAAAGCTTGAGCGAATCATCACGGTCGTCGCACTGCATCACGGGAGCCCCCGCCATGTGGCAAGGCTTTTGGACACCAACGACATGGATGTTCTACTTGCTCACCTGCTTGGCCATCATGTGCCGCATGGGACATCAGTTTTATCTTCAGATCAAAGCTCCTACCAGCTACAGGAGCAACATGCATGGCGATGAAGGGGCTTGTGTTTCCGGTCTTCACATGGAGGTAGCAGTGGTGTTTTATTGTCGTCATCGACCTGACCCTGATTTGCGTGTGATTATCTTTTCCAGTGTTCTCCTACCGAAACGCAACTACCAACCGCCATTGAAATTCCGCAAAGTTCCAGAAAATCGCCCCCCCCTCCCAGACTCGTGTCCCGATTGGGAAAGGGTGTCACTCAATGCCAAGTGACATGGAGCTATTTATGGAAACAAGATGGTACCAGTGCCCCTCGCTGATTTTCTGCCTCTCGCGAGAAAAGGTAGGTATGTATGTATATTGAAAGCGCCAGAGTTGTCGTCTCTTTCAGTTCAACTTTCGATGATGGACCTTTCTTTGATTCTGGTGGTTATGGTGCTCGGGAACAAGATATCCTTCCCCAAGGCATAGCAACATGATGGTTTGATGTAGCAACCCAGCGATGGGGACGATAGACGTCTGTAAGCAATGTAGGAGCTCTTTGTTCGGTTGGCCAAGCCAATGCCTTCTCAACGCGCGGATTAGTTCATGCACTGTGGCCTCTCTAGCCATGCCAAAGCACGCTTTCCTCTGGACCAACCCACTCGCGACGTGGATGGGGTTTTCCCAAATCTAGAATCAATGGCCCCGGGGTCCCGGAGCTGTGGGGGAGGTAATGGGCGATCTTCGTCCTCAGTCGCGGGGTTTGCCTTGGGAGCCTCGATTTTGCGGGACCGCGGGCCTTGCTGCTTGTCAATGTATTATATTATAAGGTGAAGCAGTATGTGCCAAGTGCCTAACATGAAGGCGCTTCCCATCCTCCATGTCGCCTCCCTGACTTTTCCCTTGCTCTTCTTTTGCGCCTCTTTGCACTGCGTGACGAGTGAGTTTTCCATCTTCCTCTTTTCTCACCTACGAGACTTCTACGCCAGCTACAACCACCGTAGTACCTTGCTGTACACAATATTTGCAACTTGTTCTGGCGGCCCTTGTCTCGTCACAGTTTCCCCCGCCGCGGCTGCATCTGTGCATATTCTCTTCATATTAGCCTACACCCGGAGTCAGGTGGTACCCTCCCCCAAACCAAGGCACACGCGGCTGCGCTCTACCCTGCCTTTCCCTTTGGCAGGCCGAGGCTGGACAGCGGACGAAAATCACATCTCCAAGTATTGACTCCCCCGCCCACCTAGGCCTCTCTGCCTGTCCGTATCTACCTGGCACGCATCAACTCGTACCCGAACCGGGGTCCCAGCTCCCCTCCTCCTTTCGGTCCAGTCCCAGCCGGCTGCGCCCTCTGTTCTCTCCAAGCTGTCAGGCCTGGTCCCTCATCCGTTGTCGCCCTCTCTCGCATCTGATCTGGCATCTCGGACCGTCTGCTGACGCACCCGACTCGGGTGTGTGTCACCAAACCGGGAGTCTTCAGCTTGATTCAGCCAGCTAGACGTGGCCGGGTTGGCTACCCTGTTGCTCATAGCCACACCGGGAGATATACGGCAGAATTCACCGAGCTTTTTGCTAGGTGACTGCCCCCCACATCCCCCCAACTATCTCTCGGGCCTTGTGCTTGTGTCGCCTGTGTCTTCTTTGCCTTGTCCTCTCTTGTTTCTGTCACAGGATCACCACCATGACCACGGCCGCTAGGTCGGTGGCGGCGGTGACGGCAACTGATGTTGAGTCTCTGGATGTGGTCGAGACACCCACGTCCCCTTCGTCGGGCCTAGCGCTCTCCCGGTTCGAATTCGAGACAGGCAAGGGCAATGAGGGCACCAAGGTGCTGATGGTGGAATGGGACGCCTCGTTCGGCGGGCGGGAACAACGACAGCAAGAAACCAGGCCGGAGGAGGCTGAGAAGGGGGCAGCTGATGCTACAGACTGGGAAGTCTCGTGGGAGGGCAAGAAATCGGCACTGGCCGTCCATGACATCGTCGGAGATGTCGGCGTTGGCGGCAGTGCCAACGGTGGCACAAGACGTATTTATTTTCTTTTGCCCACGGGCGCCGCCGTGCCTGCACTCGTCAGCATCACACACAAGGGTAGCTCAGGCGGACCAGTTCTGCGCACAATGCCCATGCCAGCCATCTTCCCTGCTGAGCTCACCAGCAAGCAAGAGGCGGGCCTGCGAGGCGTGCTCCATACGATATGGGCAAAAAAGCGGCTGGCAGAACTGCAGGCCGAGATCGAAGTGGAAATGAGGACGAATGGCGAAAGCGTGGGGTTGGAGATGGCAGCGCAAGAGCGGCAGTGGATTGTCGACCACTTCGGACTCGGCCCGGATCACGGCGTGCCCAAGCCAACCAGACTACATATACCACAAACGGCGGCCGGTCCGGCGAGCCCGAGGAGCCCAATAGGGGGGAAGCTAGGCGAAAAGCTGCGAGGCTTGAAGCTTGCTACGAGCCCTGCAGAACTGGCTGCTGCAAGCCAAGGTATGTCAAACCCTCAACTAGTTGCCTTCTCCGGAGGCCCCGTTTTAGTTTGCTTGTGGCCGAACATGCTACTTACCAAAATCTCCTCGACAGCCTCTAAGGATATGCAGCATCGCCTTCACTCTTCCCTCGCTACGGCTTCAGATGGGACGGGCCTGGCAGGGCGCAGCATCGCCATGGGCTCAGCAGGTGCTGGTGTTGCTTCGTTGGATGCCGTCCTTGG
Source organism: Podospora pseudoanserina (assembly GCF_035222485.1). Taxonomy (NCBI): domain Eukaryota; kingdom Fungi; phylum Ascomycota; class Sordariomycetes; order Sordariales; family Podosporaceae; genus Podospora; species Podospora pseudoanserina. Next base: position 4,400,079 of record NC_085920.1, on the reverse strand, counting down.
AAACAACCTACCCCAATCGTCTTCGGCAGTGGGAAAGGCAGGGACAGAGGATGCTACCGAGGAAGATTTATTTGCGCTGCCAATGAGCCCCCGAAGTCCAGAGATGAAGAGGAGTCCATTTAGCATCTTATAAACAGGGGAGGTCACAGAGGGTCATGTTGTATGATGATAATTACCTAGAAGTGGATTAGACATTGGGGACTTTCAGGGCTTGGGGAAGTGCATGGCACAAACGGTGATGTGTTGGGAGTGTTTTTGTAGTTGTATTTGAGATAGGTTACCCTCACGGAATACACCGGGAACGAGAATACTACTGCTGTTGATAGAGGGGGCAAGCAAATGACGAGGTTCACCTCCACCCTCCAACCCTGCCTTCGTCCCACCTCTCCTTCCTCTCCTGTCTCAAATAGTACAGCTTCTTGGCTTCTCTATACCTCCTGATCCAATCACCGACCTCTCTCTCCGTAGCCAGCGCACCGTCACCTTCCCCCTCGAGAAAGCTCTCCTCCAGCGCATAGCAAACGCCTTCCTGTTCCTGAACCCCCTGACTGAGACGCTGATACAAGCTTGCAGGCGCGAACGGAGCCAGCGCATGGTCCATGTCTGCCTGTTTGGCCCGCCACTGTCTCTCCAGTGCGTGAGTCGACAGCAGCTGGGACTGTGTTGTTGATCTCTGGTGGGCCAGCCTCGCCTCGAGCTCGAGCAGCTGAGCAGCCCGCTCGATGTTTTCACTTAGTGCTACCTGCAGTGCCTCATGAGACGATCCCAAAGAGGGGTGGACTGTCTGAGGGGAGTGGGTGAACGCCGAGAGGCGTGCCGGGTCCGACAATATCTCGGCCAAATCTTGCTTTCTGAAGCCGTTGTAGTTAGCAACGAGCAAGGCTAGTTGCATGTGGCCAGCACCCAACATAAACATACGATTTATCCTGCAAGAACTTGGGTAGCCACTGGTCTCCGGGATCCGGGATGTCCTGGGCCTGGACCAACGCACCATTTGATGCTGCTGCACCGATATCTGCCGAGTGCAGCCCGCCGGCTGTGACGGCTTCGGGTAACGGAGGCGGAGGGCGGGGTATGTGTGATGACGGCCCCACCAGCACCGGTGTGTTCATGCCACTAGTATCATGATTTCCTGGCTTTGGTGGTGGCGCTGGTGGTGTATGTGAGTGCATGACGGTTCGTTTCTTTTGATATTGTCTCTTGTTGGGTTGATGTAGGAGGAGCAAAGGGGGAGGGGGGAGAGAGCACTGATGTGGTTGGTTGGAACAGAAAAGGCCAAAGTGGACTGACCATGTGGCTGCGACGACATGCGTAAACAACAACCTTGTTGTACTTCAGCACAATCCGGCTTTGCTCGGCCTATCTCGCCTGTTTTGAAGCGACCAGAGAATTCATTCATTGCAGCATTTTGGATAACGGCTTACCAGGTCTACAACCTACAGCTCAACGCGGGCAAGGAGTGCGTGCAGCCATGCCAAGAACCATGTATTGCATTTTTCTTTTTCAGACGTGGAGAAGGGGAGCCCCTGACACCATTCCTGGACTATGAACGTCAATCTTGCTAATTTATCCCTACTTCCTACTGCTGATTGCTCTCTCACGCTCTAAGAGGTTTTACAAATGCCAACAAACGCTGTGTGGTATTGTAGGACACCAGGTATTGTAGATCCACCAACCTCCAGACCCATTTTACACCTAAGGCTTCTGATCAAGCTCCACATAGTTGGCAGGGAAGAGACCCGACGCTCCCTTGTAGTGTCCAAACCACCAGTCCTCATCAGGAAAGTCCAAGTTGGTGATGGTAGCGCCCTCTGGGAAGCTCAGTTCTGTACAAGGTCTATTAGTTTCACCACTCGCAAGACCGGGGAAATGTACGGTATGTGCCAGTGCTTACCATTGTCTTCCGCGGCTTCATAGTCAAACTGAGCCGTGGCCGTTGGCCCGCTTCCTACACCGTACTCAGACTTTGAATCGGGCGCGGAAGCATAGCGTGGCCCTGGGGCCGGGGCCGGAGCGGGAACGGGAGCGGGAGCCGAAGGGACAGGAGCCGCTACGTCAGCCTCCAGAATTTCGACATAATTGCAAGGGAACAAGCCGCTCCGGCCTTGGGCATCTGTGCCCATCCACCAATCAGGGTCCACCTTGTCAATGTTGCTAATGATTTCGTTCTCGCGTAGTTCAAGCTCATTATCCTCAGCCTTTTCATAATCGAATAGAACTACAGCACGTAAGCCGCCATCGGTGTTGGACTGAGGAGCTGCTCCACCTGGCCTGGTAGTATCACTGGCAACAGCCGCGACGGTGGCAGCAGCAGCCCGGGGATCATAGGCATCCTCCTCTGCTGGGAGGTCTTCCTCGCGAGGGATCTCCTCAGGAACAGGCACAGGACGAGGGGGAAGCGCCTCAACAGGCGGTTCAAGGTCTGGAACAGAACTGCGTGCAACCGGCACCGCAATGCGCACAGGAGAGGGGTCGCGTTCTTCGTAGTTCCGAGATGGGACGGGAGGGTCTTGCTGCTCCTCCTCCTCCTCTTCCTCCGCTGGGGCTAGTCTGGATGGGAGACCAGGGAGGGCAAACCCTCCGGCAGGTCGGCTTGCCTGAGGTGGTGGCGGCGGCGCGGCCTCCTCTTCAGCTGGCGCAGATCGTGAAGAGACGCCAATGGGCGGTTGGTCCTTGAACCTATCGCGCAGTGCTGTGATGCCACCGGGGGAAGGCGCGGCTGTCTCGGGCTCGGCTTCGGGCTGTGAGCGCTCAGTACCACTACCGCCAGTCGCATGCTTCTCCACCCCGCCGCGTCCAAAGTTGGTCGTACTGACAGGAGCCCAGCTCTTGCCTGCGTATCCGCTCTTCCACTCGCTGCCGCTCTTTTGAGCCGTGATTTCGGGAGCAGGCCCAGGCGATGCCGACGAGATTGATCCACCTTGCTTAGCCTTCTTCTCCGCCCACAGCTGGGCCGGTGTTTTACCCCCCTGGTCAGCAAATGTGCGGCTGGCGGCGCCAACCGGTGGAGGCGCTGGAACAGATGCCGCCCCGAAGCCGGATGGCGTGGGTGCTTTGGTCCCAGTAAAGGGAGTACTGCCAAACTTCTTGGCGACCTTGGGTTTGGGCAGCTCTGTAAGACGTTCCGATTGAGCAAAGGCAGCACTGCGCTCGGCAAGAGACTTTGGTGCTGATGGCTCCTCTGATGCTTCTACTGGACGCTGAGTTTTGGCACGAATGGCGGCGATGTCGACCTTTCCCACGGGTTCATAGGCACCCCTTACCACGGCAGGCCGGTCATCCTGCTTTGCCTGAGCCCGCAAGGCGGCCACATCAACTCTTCCCACGGGCTGATACCCACCCTTAACAATATCGCGAGCCTGATCATCGGATTGAGAGGGAGTGCTGTGGCGGGACTCGTCGGGGTTCTTCCTCAGACCAGCAATATCAACCTTGATTGGCTTGTAGGCGGGCGCCACCTTTTCGATCTGAGTGCGGGAAACGGGAGGGGCGTCTGCTCCCCAGCCGTCATCATCGGTATTATCTTGTCTGCGGTTGCGGGCCGCGACGAGGGGATTGAAGGAGGTGCCGGAAGTCGAGGTAGTCGGAGTGAAGACGGGCTTCTTGGCAACCGGCGGTGGCGCTGCCGCCGTAGCAGGGGCCGGGGCGGACCCAGCCGAGTATTTAGCACCCGAGGCATCCGCAACCTTTTTCACGATGGCTTCAGGTTCGAGGTCGGTATCAGATCGCGCCGTGATTTGGACGTGGTAACCGGTGAGGACCTTGGAGACGGCGGCAACGTGGCTGGTGAAGTAGCCTTTGGTCCGCTCAGGGACGCCCCCACCGCACCAGGCGATGAAGACATTCTTGGGCAGGCCACTGTTTGGGTCCTTGACTCTGACAAAAGCAAACTGAATGCGTCCCTCGTTGAAGTCCTCGATCAGGTCGGCAAGCTCGCCCTCTGTTGACGCAAAGCGGTGGTTAGCAAGCCCAAGCCGGAAGGACCGGGAGGTTTCCCTGGAACTCACCGCCAGTGGTCTCAACCTTGAGGACACTCTCTTTCGAACCCGTGTTTTGGAAGACATTCAGTAATGGCGCCTGTACCGTGAACAGGGCCCAGCGAGCGGCGGTAGGTGAGGTTGATGACAGCGTGCCGTTGATGACGCCTTGGTAGCTGTTCTTGATGGCCACGCCATTGGTGGACAGATTGAGCGAAGACATGGTCGTTGTGTAGTGACTCCAGAAGTTGCCTGGGCCGAGCGTGAGAATGAAATGATTCGAGAAGGCCCAGTGGTGACAAAGAGAGGGCTTTAAACAAGAAGCTAGAAGTATGACTGACTGTTGTCTTGCGAGACGTTGAGGGAACTGGGAAACGGAGAGGGAGCTTCCCAGAAGGTTGCCAACCCGACGTCAAAGAGGCTGTGCGCCTCCCCTAGCAGCCAACTGAGCCCACCCAGTCTCCAGGGTACGTCTTGGCGCACATTTCATCGAATGGGGTGCTGCCATTGGACAGGACAAGAGCCCCAGTTTTCCCATCATCAACTTCACTTGGATAACACTCATGTACAACAGGATATGTAATTAGTGTAGCTCTAATAACGTCCGTACTGGTATCTGGGTGATAGTGATGCATCCAGGTGCCTCCTAAGGGTTTCAAATATCCATTTCAACCCATCTTACAGCTCTGTGACGGTGCCCACACCAGGTCAACAGCGAGAAATGAAGCTGTCCTCCTCGTCCCTTGATTCCCTCTCATCGCTCCCCATCTCGTTTTGAATTACTAAACTGGAAACACCCTGCTCAAACTCCAATGCCGAATTCTCCCGCCGCCATTAACAACACTCCATGCAGCACTCACAACAGTCTGCACAGCATTCGCAGCCCTCTTCGCATAAGAAGCAACAGCACATGGCTGCTAGACAGCCCTTAAGACAACCACCGCCACCGCTGCTCTTCGTCGGGGGTGCCTGTTGCTGATACTGCATCGGCCCCTGCGGTGGATAGTACCCTTGTTGTGGTGGAGGCCCTCCGTAGGACTGTGGTATACCTCGTCAGCATAGGCATCCCATCTCAGCGCGGGAAGCTGCCGTCCAGCAGCTCCGGAACAGGGTTAACTCACCGGTTGGGGATATTGAGGGTAGGCCTGTGGTGGTGGGTGCGGAGAGGCGTAGCTCTGTTGCGGTGGGCCTTGTTGATAGTATTCGGCAGCTGACATTGTGTAAGTCTTCGAGGATAAGTAGGTATCTGTATCCGGGCAGGTGACTAGGTTGGGGAGTTTCAAGTTCTCAAAGGAGGATGTGAATTGGTAGGTCAGTTGCGGAGCAAGATGAGGGAAAGACGGTGAAAGGTTCTTCTGTAGAATGGGGAGGCTGGAGAGGCAAGCTCTTGTCGCTAGTAGATGATGGAAAGTGGCGGAGAACAACACAGACGCGACGACCTTGCCTTTGGCTGCGAGTCCCTCGACCTTTAATAATGGATGGCTCTACACCTGCTGAGCTGGAAAGCACGTGTCATGGTTCATCGATGTTGAAGGTGCACGAAGGTGCAACCTGCAACCGGCGAAGTGTTAACGATGCAATTAGCTTGCATCAAACCCAGCCACCATGCTTAGCATCTGCAAGTTTGTCTCGAGCTTTGCAATCGGCACCTAGGTATGCTTTAAAAAGCTTTAAAGATACCACAAATAAGTACATCGGGTTGTCGGTCTCACGGGAGCTTCCAGGCACGCTTCTCTTCCGTCTTGACCGGAGTTAAAGGTACCTACTGTGTAGGAGACAATCCCAAATGACGCAACAAATCTCTGGCCAATCAGGGCCCATATTAGCGGACTGCGGGGTCATCCGCCATCGGCCCCAGCTTTATCGCAGTTCATGGAGGGGCAATGCTCTGCACTGTTTGGAGAATGTTCGGTTTGCCCGAGCCACTTGAACTTTTGAGATCACCTCATAGAACATTGCACACCGACAGCCACGCCTTGCGAGTCTTGGTCTCCCCGTCACCCGCTCGAATATCTACCAATACAACAACATGTCGACTATTCGCGAAATCACCAGTCTTCCGAACTGGGAACATCACGTCACCTCACTACCGCCTTCCACTCTCCTCGTGGTCTCTTTCCATGCGCCATGGGCCGCTCCATGCGCGCAAATGGCGACCGTTCTGTCGACGCTGGCGAGCGAGTATCCCGTCACTGAACCACCGTCCACATCATGGGTGTCGATCAACGCAGAGGATCTTTCGGATATTAGCGAAACCTACAACGTGACAGCCGTTCCATTTCTTGTCCTGATTCGCAACGGACAGGTGCTGGAAACCGTCAGTGGAAGCAGCGCCGTCAAGGTGCGGAATGCCATCGAAGCCCATGCCGCCAAGGTGGGCGCCCCAGTTTTGAATGGCGCTGCGACTGCGACTGACGGCCATGAGGGTGAGGTGGCAACTGAGGAGGATCCAGAGAAGAAAAAGGAGGAGCTCTTCAAGCGTCTGGGAGATCTTGTCAAGGCTGCTCCCGTGATGCTCTTCATGAAGGGCACTCCTAGCGAGCCCAAGTGCGGCTTTTCTCGGCAGCTAGTAGCTATTCTGCGGGAAAACGCAGTCAAGTATGGCTTCTTCAACATCCTGGCCGACGATGAAGTGCGCCAGGGCCTCAAAGAGTTTGCCGACTGGCCAACTTATCCCCAGCTCTGGGTTGACGGCAAGCTGGTCGGAGGGCTTGATATTGTATGTTTTCCTCCTGTCGCATGTTTCTTTTGCTATATGGGTCACGCCGACTAACCAGGTTACAGGTCAAGGAGGAACTGTCTAATGACGCCGACTTCTTCAAGGCATAGAGCATCAAGTCAACGGCGAGACTGCAGCCGCCTCATGAGAAGAAGGCCCCTATAATAGGATAATCAAATCAGAACCATGAGAGCTTTGTAGGCTCACCACTGTAGCAGCGGGCTGCATTGGCTGCTGTTCATTCACGTGGCGTTGATTGGTTCCACAATCGCTGCGCCGGTTGTCCGGCGTGCTAGGTTTGTGTGACGATAGAAACGGGGGGGCGCTGCTGACATGCTGACGACGTCGGGCAATCTTCCTCACACGCCGGTGAGTCACTGGGATATTGATGAGAACGGAACGGAAAGGCAAGGGATTAATAAGCAGCTCCTGTGTGGAGGGTGTAGTTCAGGCCCAACTCATATGACTTCCTGTCCCTATGCTGTATGGTAGACGAAGATATGGATCAAGAGAAATACGCGAACCCGCTAGACGATGGCGGTAACAGCCAAGTCTTGACGCAAAGCTAGGCCATGTGTATACATTCTCAATATAGTAGTCTGGTATATCTGAGTTATGTGTAGGGCAATATCACGCCATCGCAATCCTTCATCGCAACCAATCCCTCAGACAGCAACAGCAGGCTGACCAGGCCTCGGCCAGGAGACAAAGAGCTGCCCGGATAGCCCACCCACTCAAGCAGCAGCTCATGTATCAGCCCCACCAACAACGTTTATGGATAGGAGGGGAGCGGGACATGGTCGCATCGCAATCCTGTGTTTGCCTAGGGTCTTCTCCAACTCGCTCCTACATTCAACCCCATCTCTTTATTTTCTGACCGAGTCTACGTTTTGCGCCTGCCACGGCCATTCACCCTATCTATTCCTCACAGTTTGCGCGCGCATGCGGACGTGGTGCTTCTGTTCCGCCCCGTCGACAGGTCGAATTGGAGGACCCGACGAGCCCACCTCACAACAATCTTAGCTGCCAAACCGGCACTCCCCTGCACGCCAGACTACGCGACATACCTGGGCGGTGGACACTGAAGCCCTTCCACCATCAGCTGTGTCTCCTTTCAGACGTCTCTTTCCGAACCACCCGACCTTACTGAGGTTCAGACAAACCTGTGCGGCGGGTCTTTTGCTATCTCCACCTTACCCCGGATCTACAGTGCGGCTGCGGACGATTGGGAACAGAGGGAAGATATCAAGATCCAACAGCCAATCTTTAAGAACGCGCATCATGACGCCGACACCACCATCGACTACGCCTTCCTCGAATGGGCGTTCGCCTGATGGCCAGTTCCGGGTGGTCCGCAAGAGAAACAGAGTACCATTGAGTTGTTACCCTTGCCGGCAGAGGAAGTAAGGCATTCATTCTCACTGCTCCGACATACTTCTGACCGTCCCTTGCTGACAATGCCGTGCTTAGGTTGTAAGTCCGAGACGACAATGGCGATGGCCATGGTGGTGGGATACCAAATGCTCATCTACTCACACTCTTTTTCTAGAAAATGTGACAGGTCTCATCCATGCAGCAATTGCGTGAAGCGCGAGGGATCCGATGCAAATGCGTGTTCTTATGCCGCCCCGACGTCACGCAAAAAGGGCCAGAACCAGGGTGAACCAACACCGGATGATATGCAAAATCGCATTGACAGGCTTGAGGGACTGGTGTTATCATTGATGCATGGCGGCGCAAACATTGAGATATCGCCGGCTTCAGTTGCAAACAGAAGCTCATCTGACCCTGCTTCCAATACCACACCCTCTACGGTAGAAAATAACTCTGCTACGTCCAAAGTCGATACGCACTTGGAGGATGCGATGCAGGATGAAGATGAAAGCGATATCGAAGATGTAGCCAAGTCGCTTGGCGTGCTGAAAGTTGACCCAACGAAAAGTAAACATATCTACCTCGGAGAAGAGCATTGGCACACCATTCTGCTCGATATCACCGAGGTCAAGAATTATTTCGCATCCCACAGGAAGGAGCTGGAAAACAGCTATGAGCAGGTCAAGCGTAGCAAGCCCTCCACGGCCATGGCTCCGCCCGCGCTGCTAATGGGGGCTATACCGGCGACTGAAGTTGAGCTTCGAGCTGAACTGCCACCCAAGTCGACCGTCTTGACGCTGTGTGGGAGATACTTCAATTCCATGGATAATGCTGTCAACATCATACACGCACCCACCTTTCACCAACAACTTCGAAATCATTGGCAGGACCCATCCAAGACGCCAATCATGTGGCTAGGGCTGCTCTACTCAATCTTGTGCTTGGCTATGCTTTCATACCACAAGGTCGGGGACGAGCCTCCAGAGTGGAGAGGGAGAGCGCTCGAGCTGGCCGACGAGTACCGACTGCGAACCGTGCAGTGCCTGATAGCGGGCGACTACACCAAGCCGGCCGAGTATACCGTCGAGACCATGATCCTCTATGCCTTTTGCGAGTATTCTTCCCGTTGGGATGCCGATCTGGGCCTGTGGCTGATCATATCGCTCGTCACGAGGGTGGCACTGCGCATGGGATACCACCGTGATGGTAAGTGGTTTCCCACAACCATCACGCCTTTCCAAGCCGTAAGTTGAGCCATTGAGAATGGTTTCTCCCTCAAATCATAGACTAACCGCCACGTGGAATGTAGGAGATGAGGCGAAGAACATGGGCCTTGGTCAGGACGACAGACATTTTCTTTTCACATCAAGTATCGCTTTCAAGCATGATCAATGACCATGACTGTGACACGGAGATGCCACACAACATCTTTGACGAAGAGTTTGGCCCAGATACAAAGGTACTACCTCCGTCCAGGCCGAGCTCCGAGCCCACACCCATCAGCTACATGATCGTCAAGATCCGCCTTTGTCTGGAGCTCGGCAATATCCTGCAGATAACTGGCCGAGTCAAGAACCAAGTTCATTACGACGAAATCCTTCGGCATGACTCCAAGTTGCGCGCCATCAAGGCAGAGCTTCCACCTCACCTGAAGTTGCAGCCACTCGAGGGCTCCCATGACCCGCTCACACTCATCATCGCGCGGTTCAACATCGATATCCTTCACCTGAAGATTATATGTCTTCTTCACAGAAAATATCTGCCTAGGGCAAGGCACAATCCCCGGTACGCTCACTCTCGTCGCAGCGCCATCGAGGCATCCCTCGAAACATTGCGGCATCTGGCGACCTTGCACAGAGAATCACAGCCCAACGGGCGCTTGCAGTCGATCAAGTGGTATGTCACTTCGGTGGCAACCAAAGATTTCTTGCTTCCCGCAATGCTCATTGCTCTGGATCTCCACTTTGATAACGAGGCGCAGCGGTCTGGGGAGCGGCAGAGCTCCCACAGTCTGTATTTTTGGACTCGCGAGCAGCGGGAGGAGATGATCCGTAGCCTCGAGCAGACGATAGAGATCTGGAAGGGGCTCGTTGACACCTCGATCGAGGCGGTCAAGGCCTCGAACGTGTTGGAGGTCATGCTGGCCAAGATCAAGAGTTTCGTTCGGCCAGACAGTGTGGGAGCAAGTCCGCCCGAAGCGGTGATGCGTAATGATTTTTTCGGGTCAGTCAACTCGGGGGTGTCGCAGCCGGAGCACTCGGCCGCCATGACGCTGGGAATGCTGTCAAGTGGAAACCCCCCGAGCGGCAACCTGTCCTCGGCGTTCGACACTGTCCAGAGTCCTGGGGGTGCCACTTATTCGGCTCTTGACCTGGGACTGAAATCAGACGCGGGGGCCGCCTCTGATTTTGCAAATGCCTCGTTGCTGGATGGAGTGCAGTCTCCGCTATCCATGTTCAATAGCATGGCACACAGTGGTATGGATTTTGGAAGCAACTTTGACTGGGTGAGCAGTCCCACCATCCTGTGCCAACACCGGCCCGACTCTTGCTTCTTTGCTGACGCAGTACACTACATGTAGGACTCGTTCGAAAACTACACCCAGACTGCCAACTTCGGTGGAGAAACGTACACCTTTTTCTCTGGTAACGCTGACACGTTGCAGCAACAACCAGACGGGTCTCTGTTTTATGGAAATCCGGACTGATATCACAACATCTAGTTGACGGAGAGCCGATGGCCTGTTTGAGACCGCTTGTCGAATACGTCATGGGAAGGTAGTTTGTTTGGGTTTCCTGGGCCAGGTGTGGGAATCAGTAGGTCAGAGGGGAAAAGCGTGGGTTGGTTCGAGGTCGCCTCTGGGTTGTATATCATAATACCCCTTCTCATCCTTCACTGTCATAACTACCACCGCCATCAGTGTGTGCTAGCTGCTCCAACGTTGGAGAAAAAAATGCAAAGAGCCGAGGCTGCCATGCCGAAGATTTGTTTCATCGCACGTTACACTGCCCCTCCCCGCATTTTATGTACGCTGACGACTTTCGTCATTGAAGGTGGTGTAGAGAAAAGGCATTGTCGGCAGCGCATTCGGGCCTTCTGCCGCTCCCTTGGAAGACGGATTCAGGGGTCGAGGCGGGGCCCCGGATCTCCAACATTTGTGGGGAATGCGTGCGGCTGCCGGCCTGGTACGGTATCTAGCCCTTTCGAGGCACATGGCTCCGAGTGCAGTGTCAATGGAAGGTCGAGATCAGGTCCGCGTCTAGTCATATGCCCAGTCTACGGTTGAACAAGTTTTGTATCTGGTCTCGTAACGGACCGAATTTGGGCGCGCCAATTGCTGGGCCATAGTTACATGCTTCTCTACACACCTCTGCGGTATGGTTGGTACGTTCACGGTACCATCATGATGGATATCTCTCTATCTGATTCTTGACACTCCACCTGGATTTGACACTTGTTAATAATCATCAAGGAAGTGCTTGCCATGGTGTCTCGAGGATGGTGTACTTAATAAGGGGGCTGGCTTGAAGTTCAGCTTCAGCTCCGTGGATATAACTCAACTCGGCGGTTCTCACACACCGATCAGTTTTTTCCCTTCCTCGCTCACCCACTCCTCCTCGACGGGCTCTCTTTCCATCGCCGCAGAAGTTCTCAGTGACAGCACCTCGCTGTTGTCACAATGTACACCCTGAACTTCGGCATGCGGTTCCTGGCCGCAGGGGCAGCGCTCTGTGGAGTGATGGGAGTCTCGGGACTTTCAGCGGCAGAGTGGCGCAAGCAGTCTATCTACCAGGTTGTCACTGATCGATTCGCCCGCACCGATCTTTCGACTACGGCACCATGCGATACCACTCACCAAGTGTACTGCGGCGGGACCTGGAGGGGACTCATCTCGAAGCTGGACTATATCCAAGGCATGGGCTTCACAGCTGTTTGGATCTCGCCTGTTGTCAAGCAGATTGATGGAAACTCAAGGGATGGGTAAGGACAACGCTTTGCTATGACCCACTATGAAAGTGGTTTCTTTGTTTTGGTTGAGGGCTGACAGATACGCGAATCTAGATCATCCTATCATGGGTACTGGGCCAAGGACATCTGGGCTCTGAACCCAGCGTTCGGCAACGAGGACGACCTGAAGGCTTTGTCCGCGGCGCTCCACGCGCGAGGAATGGTGCGTTTGTTGACTGGAGCCTCAGCTTCTGCTCTTCAGAAACCACCATAGTTGTTGGGTAGGGCTGGGTGGACAGAAGGGACATCCCTGCTAACCATATTGACGATTACGTAGTATCTTATGGTGGATATTGTCACCAACCACATGGCGCACATGGGCTGTGCTAACTGTGTTGACTATGGTGCTCTCAGCCCCTTTTCGTCGGTATGTACCTCTAGACTCTAGGCCTAACAAGATTTCAGTTGCTGATACCGTGTTCCGCAGTCTTCATACTATCACCCTCCCTGTTGGATCAATTACAACAGCCAAACTTCAGTCGAACAGTACGTACCGTTGTGTTTTGCGTGAGGTGCTCGCAGAATCTATGCAGAGCTAATATACGGCAAGATGCTGGCAAGGAAGCGACACCGTCAGTCTCCCAGATCTTCGGACTTCAGAGTAAGCACACACGAGAAAGCAACATCTGCCATGTGCTTTGTGTTGACTTGTTATAGCCCCAATGTGCGTCGGATTTGGAACGAGTGGATTTCTCACCTTGTTTCTACCTATTCCATGTACGAGCCCTCGACCTGTGCCATGAAGCGAAATGAAGAACTAACTCGATTTTGTTCAGTGATGGTCTACGAGTCGACAGTGCAAAGCATGTCGAGACATCGTTTTGGTCTGGATTCAATGCCGCGGCGGGCGTATACTTGACGGGTGAGGTGTACCACGGCGACGCTCTTTATGTCGCGCCATACCAAAACTACATGGATGGCGTCCTTGATTATCCTAGGTGAGTCGATGTCTCTTTTGCTGATCAAAGGACATTTCTGACCATACATCTCAGCTACTATTACATTCTCCGGGCTTTCCAGTCCACCAGCGGTAGCATCAGCGCGCTCGTGGCTGGTCTCGATACAATCAAGGGCGTTGCGAAGGATCTCAGTCTTTGGGGCTCGTTCCTAGAGAATCACGACGTAGAGCGCTTCGCTTCCTTTACAAAGGATATGGCGCTGGCAAAGAATGTGAGGCATCTCCAACCCGATCTTTCGAAGCAAGCGCTAACACTGGTCTTTTGTTAGGGAATCGCTGTCACGATGCTGAAGGATGGTACGTATTAGTCCACCCATCGCTTGAATTGTTCGGAGTGGTTCACTAACAACCCACAGGTATCCCCATCATCTACCAGGGACAAGAGCAACACTATGCCGGCACAGGAACCCCCAACAATCGCGAGGCTGTCTGGTATTCGGGCTACTCGACCAGCTCGGAACTCTACCAATGGATCACCAAGCTTAACCAGATTCGGTCGCACGCCATCTCGCAAGACTCGAAATACCTCACTTATAACGCCCACACCATCTACTCAGACAGCCGCACCATTGTTCTTCGAAAGGGGTTCACAGGAGCTCAGATTATCGGTGTTTACACCAACGCCGGCTCCTCCTCGTCGGTGCCTGTTACCCTGGTCTCTTCGGCCACTGGCTTCACCCCCAACCAGGCCTTGATTGATGTCATGAGCTGCACCCCTTACAGCACAGATGGAGGTGGTGGTATCACCGTCACGCTCAATGGCGGTGTTTCAAGGGTGCTCTACCCAGCCTCTCGCCTCGCCGGAAGTGGCATCTGCCCTTCCCTGACTGGCCCGCCGACCGCGACATCAACGACCGCTGCCCCAACTGCCACCCCGACAGGTATGCTCCTCTTGAATCTACCGGTGAGGCAGAGAGCTTACGTGAATTCACTCAGCCAATCCCAGCTGCTCCTTAGCCACGGTCGATATCACTTTCAACCACCTCGTGCCCACGTCTTTCGGCGACTCAGTCAAGGTGTATGTCATAACCCCCACCCACTCTTTCTGTTCCTTTTCACCGCAACCATATTAACAAGTCTTTTCCCACCCAACAGCACTGGAAATGTGGCCGCTCTCGGCAACTGGAACCCAACCAACGGCGTTGCGCTCAACGCATCGCAGTACACCAACAACAACCCTCTCTGGACCGGGACTCTGAAGCTTGCCCCTGGGACCAACATCCAATACAAGTTTGTCAAGGTCAGCAGCTCAGGTGCGGCGTCTTGGGAGTCGGACCCCAACCGATCTTACACTGTCCCCTGTGCGGCGGCATCGGTGGGGAGCTCATGGAAATGAGCTACGATCAACAATCCACCGTGATGTTGACGATGAATAGAAAAATGACTTCGCGTTCGTTTGCCTAGTGTCCCCGAGCCTTTTGGCCATTTCGCTGTGACCTTGTGGGAGTGTGCGTGAATGTCATGTCAGCAGTGACGGAACTGTCAGGGAGAAGAGTTGAGAGATGTGATTGCTGCATTTGCACTTGGAGTAAATTGGTGATGGAAGACTATTTAATGCAGGGTCTGGATTGAACGAGTTTGGGTGAAAGGGGGCGGTTGTGGATCCGGGAAGACCAGACGTCCAGCTCGAAATCAACACCACCCAACTTCTGGGACACTTCGAGATCACCTGCTTAATGCGAGATGGCTAGCAGTGCTGTTCTACATCACCCGTGATTACAGCACTTTTCGTGCTCCATCATCTCAGTCATGCCAATACTATCGGGGTATTCCCAAAGTTGGGTATTCATATATATATATGCATTGATTGAGACCAATAAAGAAACAATGTCATCCATCAAACTTGAGCCTCGTGTTGTGATATGAGGTAGCAAGCTAGGCCGCCGGAAACCGAGGATCATACTCCTCTAGGTATGCTGAACTATTGACCGTAACTCCTCCGTCCGTCCTCCGTCTCCCTTCTGGTGTCATGCTGAATCTTCTAGCCATATTCATCTCTGAAGCCGATCCTGCAGGCCGAGCGGCCGATGCGTACCCGGCCTCATACCCACCACCTTCAGCAAAGCGGTCAACTGGCTCACGATGAGGAACTATTCGCCCTTCAAACACGTAGCGTGTCTGGGGCTCACGCCGAACCGGTCGTTCAATATAATATGAACGCTCTCCCTCGATAACGTGTACGATTTCAACAATCTCATCAGCCGGGTTAATCGGTCTGCGCGGCCCGTCGCGGTATCTCGGATAGTCAGACTCCTCCCTCAACAGCCTCAGCCCACTGCCTCGCTCCGGCTCCGCGGGTAAGACAGAAGAGGGCCGATCATACCGGGTGTAGTATCTCTCCTCAGGCGCGGCGTACCCGGAAGGTCTGATTGCGTCCGAAGTTTTTGGGTAGCGGTGATCAGGCCGTTCGACTTCTATTCTTGAATGATAAGAGGACTGCTGTTCCACCCGCTTATCAACTGAGATCCTCTGCCGAGTGGATAGCTCGAAATAGCGATGCTGATCTTCATCCCCACTCTGCCTGGCATGGGGCTGCGCGGCGTTATGAAGAGTTTCCCCAGCTGCGGGAGCAGTCCCATTCTTGTGATACACGGGCCCACGCGGCGCCTGGGTGAGATGTGACTCTAAAGCCGCTAAAAGGTCGGTAGCATCTTTGCCCACCGTGGTGCGATCCTGGCCTGACGAGCCTCCAAAAGAAGTAATCGATACTGGAGCTCTGTCCACTCTGTTCGACGAGGAAGTGTCAGGATTATCGCTGGTGCTTCTGCGCCGGGTACTGGACTCATCCCTTCTAAACTGCCTCCCGGCCCTGCGCCCACCAGAAGGATTCCCGTCTTGGTTTCTCTTGCGCTTGTTCTTGCCAGATGCTTTCTTTCCATTTTGAAGCCCGTTTTGGCGTCGGTTGGCAGGTCGAGATCCCTGTGAGGCGTGCCCGCCACCCTCACTGGGATGCCCCGAGGCTTTTTCAGACGCTGCAGTAGGGGTTGTGATAGCTGGAACATCATTGGAGAGATTTCCGGAATGACTATAAGACGGGGCCGTGTTACCATATGCACCAGCCGACGAGACCTGTGGTGACTTGGTCCGCAAGGCACTGTGGACTTCCTGGGCGGCCGGATACACAGAAGAGGAACTTGCTGGCTGTCCGTAATAAACATCGGCAGGCACAAGCTTCGGACCCTGCTGTTCAAAGATCCCTGGCAAAGCTTCGACTATCAGTCGCTTTTGCACCTCTGACATTGCAGAGTGAAGATTCGATATCGGGGCTAGCTCCGGTAAGAACACCATGTCCAACGTCCAATCCATAGGAGGCGCATGCGCACTCTGCAAAGGCTTGACGTGCTTGGATTGGAAGTGATTTGTTAGCTGGGGCAACGAGAAGCTCTTTCTGCCTTGCTCTACCGTGGCAGCGTTACCAAGTCCAAGATGACAAGCCTTGCAGATCAGGTCGTTCACGTTTCGAACAGGACGCATGTCTTTGTTGTTCGAGAGCCCCTCGATAAAAATCGCGAGCGCGGGCGGTTCGTAAAATTTAGAGTGGAATCTCTTGACCAAATGATGAATTGTCACAAAGACGCGTACACTGCCAGGAAGTCCTCGTATGTTGCCCAATTCTTGCCAGACCTCCCGCGAATTCCGGGCTATATCCTCAAGTTTTGCTCTGTGCATATCGGGGTGTGGTGTTGCCGAAGGAAGGTAAGGATGGGCGACTGGATATGGTGGGTAACCATGGTCGTAAGGGTTGCCTTGGGGAGGCTGTTGCGGGTAATGATGAGATGGATCGGTAGCTGAAGCAGGGCCTGGGGGGTATTGACCCACAGGCGGCTGGTAAGGCGGGTATGGATCAGATGGCGCTGGGTAAGACTGGTGGTGCTCATATCCAGGCTGAGACGGATAGGAAGGCACGATCTGATGTGGCTGTAAGGGGTACGGCGGCGGCGGCGGCGGCGGTGGCGGCTGATAAGGGTCATTGTAGGCTGAATTTCCATACCCATATGGGCCCGGTGGGTATGTTGGCAAATGATTAGGTGCAAGTGGTGCTGGAGGGTAGCTGTGGCCGACTGGGAACGATGAAGGACCGGTGGCGGGGAAAACAGGTTGGGTGGGCGCAAAGAAAGAATGATGGCGAACCTGTCGGATCTCTGCCGCAAATGGAGGATGTTCCGGCCATTCTGCTCTCCAGTAGACAACGATGTTGCCCGAACTGAGAGCGCTTGTGTGCTTTGCGGCGAAATGTTGTATAACACCTTCAAACCCGAATGTCTTGGTGATCCCCTCGCAGCCATTGCAATAAAACAGTTCCTTGTGGTAGCGTTCTGTGATGGGCTTGATTTTCGTATCGAAAATCCATTTCATATTCTCCAACGTGAGCTTCTGCGTGAAGGGACCCTCTGGAGGATCAACGGGCGGTGTTTGACCGGCAGACCTTGCAGCATCGACATCCTTGGCAATTTCAGCGTAGAATCGTTTACGCACGTAGCCAAGTGCCTCAACCGCAAACCTGGCACATGTTTCCTTGGTGACCTTGCCATTGTTCCACCCGTCTCTGATTATCTCATCTGCGTAACCGGCGATGCGTTCTCGAAGAGGCCCTTGTTGATCTTCCCAAGCCTTGTCGATCAGATCCCGGGCTTCTTTTGTGCTAGCAAGAGTCGTTTCAAAATGAGAGTCTTGCTTGGCCTGAATGGCGGCTGCGTTCTCTCGTTCTCGCTGTTCAGCGTCAGCTCGTTGAGCCAAGAGCCGCGGCTTGAGGACTTCCCAGGCTTTATCGTCAAAAGGAGGATGAGGAATCTGCATAGCTGCTTGGAATGATGGGATGTGCCGGAGTACGTTTGGGCCCAAGGGGGGCTCAAGAAACAGCGCACGTCGCTCAATCTCGGCTCTCCGCGCTGCCTTGAGCTCAGCAACCTCAGCCGCGGTGCGTTCATGACGGATATGAGGAAACTGCTGGCGGGTGGCAGCCGATGATGGTTGATTTGGCAGCATCGAAGATGAAGAATCAGAAGATGGCGCGTGCGTCGTGGAGGCAGGCAGAGTGCTCACAACGTCTTTCACGTAGCCAGGGTAAAGCTGCGAGCACATTTTTGCAAGCCCACCGAGACTTTCCCATTTCTCCCACTTCAAGACTTCTTGTCGGATGCCGCTACCGCGCGCTGGAAGTCCCTTCAACCATTCTGTCACCGTCCCCGGGCCCATTTCTCTGACCTCTAGAAGTTCACGTTCCAGTGCTTGAACCTCGGAGGAAAGGAACCGTTTGGTGACCTGTGTTTCGACAGGAAGCTGACCTTGTTCAAAAGTAGTAGCCGGGAGGACCTGAAGGTCGCTTGTGAGGTACACGAAAGAGAGCGCGGGTACAACTGAGGAAGGGATAGTGGGTGAGAGATCTAAATCGAGTTCCTGTTTTCCGGTGTCAAACTGAAGGTTCTCCCAGAGAAGAGGCGCGGAATGATCGTACCTTGATGGTGTGCTTCAAGAGACACGCTGCACACATACAAGTCTCAAATGGCCAGATGGTAGCTACCCCGTTTTCTCCGGGACCTCGAAGATGAGGATCAAGCATGGTAGTCTGTTTCCGCGGATCCAGTTTTCCACAGTAATGACACCTATGAGAGCAAGCAAGCCGCCACATCTCGAGTTCTGTCTTGGAGCGCAATGGGGAGGGCATATAAGGCCAAAAGAGCCGTCTGGAAACCTGCCAGATACTGTTGGCCTTGATTTGTGCAACAGCACCGCTGCTGCTAGAAGCGGGAGCGCCTTTGCTAACCTTCGAACTTGGGTCAAGATATAGGTTGAAGAGTTTGTTGACAGACAACAAGTTACCCAATGACCTTGGCGGACAGAAGGTAAATATCCGATGCCAAATCTCTGGGGGAAGAGCAGACCGATCCACCGGTATGGGCACCGCAACAGATTTCCTTTCGGCGCAGTCATTGTCCACCTTGACCTTCTTGTTCGTCTCTTGAGATGAAACTTCCGTAGATGCATCCGACTTTGCTTCGAGCCCAGATGACTTGCGTTTCCTTGTCAACACGGGCGCCTCAGCGTTTGGGAGCTCCGGGCCTCGAGAAGCCATTGGATGGCCAGCTCCATGTAAACCATCCGAGGCCATTTGAGAAACGAGAAGAACAACGTCGCACCAAATTGGTGGCGACAGAAAGGAGAATGGAAACACTTGTCCGGTGCTGCAGAGTGGGGAGGGGGGGGCGGTGGGGTAGGGAGAAATAGGATGATGGAGTGAAGGAGGAGTTGGTAGACTGACAACGACGTTCAAGAAGATGGCGTCGTTGCCTGTATAAGGCGGACGGCTCCTATGCAGAGGATAGGAGCCCACCACGGGCAACCAGAAAAACTCGGCTACCAGTGCAGTTGATCTGTTGGTGAGCCCAGCATCTTGAGCGTCGCTAGACGGGCGGAGCTGGCTGTGATTAATAGGCAGGCAGGAAAGAGCCAGAAATGTCCCAAGTCAAACCGCGTAACGAGGGCACCAGGTGCGGAAAGATGGAGCGTGTCTGGTGGGAGAGAAAAGAACAGACGGACGGGCGGACGGGAGTCAGCAGAGCCGAGGGCTGGTGAGCGTTGGTCAGAGACGTGGTGATGGTGTTGCGGTGAGTGAGTGAGTGAGTGCAGTGGATGAGATGGTTGACAGCCTTGCCAAAGCCGAAAATGTTCAAGTATGGATTGAATTGGATGGAAGGGATGGATGGAAGCTGCCGAGTGGGAGTGGGTCTGGAACGCGTCGGGTCCAAAGTTCCAACAAAGGACTGGGTGCGTGCACCCATTTATTAGATAAGCTTTTTCGTCCCGCATACACGTCACATGTGAGAGAGGCTGCCATGTTTAAACACCGTTGAGAAGTAGTACTTTTGATCGGCCCCTATGTACACATGATGGCGGAGAGGCAATAGCTAAAATGGCCTAGTTCACCCCCTTCCATCTCAACTCTACACAAAACCATGACTAATTTTCGCTTGACCACCCGAATCGAGTTAGTTGCCTTGTGTACTGGGTTTTTGTGGGGGAGAAAGAACCCGTCTAGAAGAATTCATGCAAAATCGAAAGACCCAAACCCGCTCACTTCCATCGTATAGACATCCATCCACTTGCCCAACTAGCCACCCTTTCCCCCCTTGACCCCCGAGTATACTGGGACTATACGACTTCGCCGATGATCTTGGCCGCCTCGCGGTAGGTCTGGAGCAGCTTCTCGCACTTCTCACGCTCCTTCTTGACGGCATCATCCTCGTATAGGAGCTCTTCGAACATCGACTCCTTGTACAGCTCGCTCACCAGTCGGTTCTGAACCACGTCCTTGCAGTGGTTAACGAGCAAGTGCATGATGGCTTTGGGCACCTGGTCCGCAATGCTCTCACGAACAATGTTAAAATAGGAGCTGATTAGCGCCCGAATAAGCTCCGCTTCCATAGCTTCGCGGTCCGTCATGGCTGGATCGCTGCTACTATCGGCCTGCAATGATTGAGTCAGGGCACAGCTACAGGATAGCTTATGGGGCAACAGGTTTAGACAACTTACAGTTTCGGTGGTCTTGGACGTAAAGTCGAGATTATCGTCACTTCTGAGCGGCATCATGGGAGATCGCATCGGCTTCTCTTCTTGCCGCCTCATGCTCTGGCTAAAGGTAGGCTCCGACATTTGGTTGATATGGCGGCCCATTTGTGAGTGAGGAGGTGGTGCTCCCGGCACAATGGCGCCATCCTTACCAAAGAAGTAGTTAAGGAACGAATCTTTCGCGTTGCCTAACCCTTGTCCGTTCAACCGGGCAGGAGAGTCCGAGCGACCTCCGTTAAGCGCAGCAGCAAGACCGCCTGATGCAGATTCGCGTACCGCAGGTGAAAGGCTACGGACGTTCTTGGCAGCCGACTTTCGTATCGCGACGGATTCTTTTTCTGGCGTCCCCTTGTCCTCCTCCTCCTCAGCGGGAGTGTCCGCGCCGTTGGCGCCGAGCTCCTTTAGCCGCCTCCGTTCTCTTCTCTCCCGCTCTTCTTGAATCAGGCGCTTTCTCTCCCGCTCTTGCTTGTTGCTAACAACGTGACTCATGGCCGCGGCGGCGCCAAGGAAGTTGGGGTGGTTCGTGTTGATGTACGCTCGCTGAATGGAAATCAGAGACTCTACATATGTCGATGCCGGGCCGAGCCTCTCCCGGAGAAGGTCAGACACAACCTCAATCAGTTTAGCTTGAAGCCTGGGGAAGCGGGAAAGCTCGTTGGATCCACATGTGTGGCAGATCTTGATGAGCTCCTCGTAAACGAGCTCAACGCATCGTTGACTTGGGGATTCGAGAAGCTTGATCTGCGGCTTCACAAGCAGGTCAAAGGCCATTTCAGGGACAAACAGGCTGGGCCGAGGGCCGGTAGAGTTGCGGATCGCCGTCCGAATGTCGTGCGCAGAAAGATTCGACGTGGGGTCAATCGATTCCAGTGAGCTTCCAAACACCGAGTTAAATATGTAATAGATACGGGCGCCACCACAGAGCTCCTTGGTCGAAATTTCGGTAGAAGTACCATCAATGGAGGATATGAACGATGTCGCAAAGCGTGTCATCTGGGTCAAGATGAGCGAGCCTCGATGCTCTTTGCCGCTGAAATGCATGTCTCCATAACTGGCGAGCTCCTGTTGAGTCTGTCCCATAAGAGTGTTGAGGCGAGCCTTGATGTCGGGAAGCCTGTCGCGGATGTGTGCCATGAGGGTCGTGTTAAGAGTTTTGGCCAGAAATTGGGTGCCGCAGCGGGTCGCAATGTTCCGATATGCGGGATGGTGCCTGAAAAATTCCATCTCTGACTTCAATGCCTCCTCCATAGGCTTGTTACCTTGGATGTCTTGCTGCGACCGATTGACGACTCCGATCCAGCCCAGCTTCAAAGGATACACACGGCCGGAAAGAATATCAAGCGCATTTGTGCCGTGGTCCATCAAATCGACCTTGGTAAGAACGCCAATCGTTCTCCTCCCGAGGGCGTCGACATGCCTTGCAAGCTTTAGAGCCTCCGAGTTGACAATGTCAACGTTTGCTGGGGACACGGCCAAAATAATGCTGTTTGGCTTAGCAATGTACTCTGAGATGAGGTTTCGAGTCTGCTTCTCAATGTCGGTAGGTTGATCGCCGATGGGAACCTAGAGTGTAGCAGTTAGGACACGCGACAGAGCAAGGTCATGAGCACGGTTACCGACCTTTGTCAGTCCTGGCAAGTCAACGAGCGTGAGGTTCAGGACGTGAGGAGAGTAGATTTTCAGGTTGATGGGCTGGCGGTTGATGCCCTTGTTGCTTCCTGCAACTCTCGCCGTCTCATTTTCAATTTCCCGCTTCACATCCCCAAAGTCGGTAAACCTCCGGTTGGGAATATGGTGGAACTCTGCCCACTCATTCCGGAGAGCTTGGTTGGGATTCCGGTAGCTAGCGGCAAGGGGGTCCTCGGCCTCATCCTCGCTGGGGACGTTGATCAGCTGCAGAATCAGGGGCCTGCGGGTCACAATGCCACTGCCTCTGGGAAGGAAGTCTCGCCCAACGATGTTTTCGAGCACAGAGGATTTTCCCGCAGATTGTGAGCCGACGACAACCTACGGCGAGGAGAATACAGTTAGCATTGTCCACCTCTAGAAAGGCCTGGACCAGGACATACAATCTGGGGCAGATCGAGAGAGTCATTTCCAATGGTGTTGAAGACCAGGTCCTGCAACTTGTTCACAGTCGCCAACAGGTCGTCGCCGAGAGCGGCCATGATAGCGATTTTCTGTGCAGGGCCACAAGAAACTTGAAGTGGTGATCTAGGAGAGATGGCTAGGTCGGTTGGGCGGGCCAGTGAAGGACCGGGAGCTGCGCTACTGGTAGCAGGGCGAGCGAGAAAAGCGAGCGAGGATCCAGTCGAGGTGGTGGGTGGTGGTGGTGTGTGTGGTGGGTTGAGCAGGTGGGACGCAATGCTCGCACTGCTGGCTGAAGGGCAAATCGTCAGTCGTTGATGAGGGGAAAGAAAGGGAGCAGCGGACGCCTGGTCGCGGCTCTTGGGAGAAAAAAGACTGACAAGGAGAGAGGAAGGGGGGTTTGTTTCGCCTGGCCGTTAGCAGCTCGAGAGAGACGAGGGATGCCCTCTGTTCATGCCCAAGGTGCGGGTGGATGCCAAAAATCTACTCCGTAGCTGCGGATTAAATTGGGGCGATTTGGGACTTGGCCGTTCAAGTGGGTAGCCACAAAAAAGTTGGAGGTTGAAGTGCTTGTGCGAAGTGGTGCACATTACCGATACGGACAAGCGCGTCGTCACAGGCTGACCCACCGCGAACAAGGTGCGCTGGCCTTGGCGAAGAACAGTGAGGAAAACAAGACTTTGGGCTTTTCCGGCCGCCGGCCGGTAATGCCTGAGGCTACACTTGCTACCTCACCTGCTACCTCGAGTGTGAGTGTGGCTGGGTTCGTAGATGTGGCTGCCAGTACCTAACTTTAGGTAATCCCGCAGTCGGACCGGCACCCAGTTGAGTTACCAGGTTCGATCAGCCGGCAACAGACATTTCATGAACTATAGGTAGTGTAAATAACCAACCATCTCAACCAGAATAACAATTCGATAGCAGGCTTTTCTGTACGCAGCTGCCTCGAACAACCTCTCAGACACTTGCCTTTCACCAGTCACTATGAGTACCTTCGGAAGCCCTGGGGCTCTCCCAAATACCAAGCCCTCTCCGTGAGTAGCACTGTTTTGTAATTTTACATTCGACACTGACATTACGCCCCTGTCACAAGACCACAGAGAGGGAGTTTTCCCCTTGATCATGACGGTATGTCTAGTCCAACTTCATGACCGATCGATGGTTTGCCATATGTCTTACTCATGGCCGCTCGTACTTGTAGGAGAGTGCAAAGATGTCATGATGAGTTACCTAAGTTGTATCAAGAAGGTTAAAGGCGTCAACCAGGACGAATGCCGGCAACTGGCCAAGTCATATCTTGGGTGTCGGATGGACCAGTTCGTCACTCCTCAACCGCCAAAGATGCGATGGCAGTACTTGATTTGGGAAGCTGACGGTTCTGGACTTGTAGTAATTTGATGGCAAAAGACGACTTCAAAAACTTGGGGTTTAAGGAGGATAAAACTCCCAGCCAGGCTGGGGCCAACACCAACGGCGTCAAGGGCGAGCTTCAGTGGTGATTTTGTTATGACATGTGCATGACCCCACCATGCCATGCGGCCGTTTTCGACAGGGGCTAGTTTGCGGGGTCTGGGGACGTCCACATGGTTGCTCTGGGCTGTAAGTCGACTTACGCATCTTGTTCGTCGATGCTCGACTGGTACCGGTCCCTCTTTTCGACACCCAAATACCTCGGCTTGATCGTGGGATATGATCGGCCAACAGGCGCTGGCGCTCACATTCAGTATTACCTGTCCGGGAGTTTGTCTCCCATATACACCATCACCACTCTGAAATACTTAGAAACCCTTTATCCCCCCAAAAATGCGTGTTGTTCAGCCTATCCGATATGGGCCCCGATTCGTCGTGCCGCGGCAGCAAGCCCTGCGCCGAAACTTTGGAACAACAGTGAGACTGCAGAGCTATGCCGACACTCTTCCCAATCTCCGTATAGGAGCACACACCCGTGTCATGTTCCAAGGCTTCACGGGCAAGCAGGCAACAGCAAATGCCAAAGACTCGATCGCTTGGGGGACCAACATTGTTGGAGGCGTGAGGCCCGGCCGGACCGGAGAACATTTCGGGCTTCCGGTGCTCCCCACGGTTCAGTCAGTCTGTGTGCTCTGCCTGTGTTCTCACCCAAGTCCCTGCTAACCTAGCCGATAGGCCATGAAAGAACTCAAACCAGATGCAACAGCGATCTATGTAGCAGCTCATCAGGCCCCAGGTGCTATCGAGGAGGCCATTGAAGCCGAGGTTCCTTTGATCGTGGCAGTAGCAGAGCATATTCCTCTGCACGACATGCTTCGAGTAAGCAAGCCGCCACTGCTGAAAATCCCAAAACCAATATTCTGACATTCAAAGATTCATTCTATCTTAAAGACTCAATCCAAGTCTCGCCTGGTCGGTCCAAACTCCCCAGGGATCATCTCCGCCGTGGGAAAGTGTCGAATCGGTGTGCATATGGCCCATATCAACATCCACACTTACTGTACTGAGAACTAACGTCACATTGTCCCAGGATTCCAGCCCTTGCCTTGCTTCTCGCCAGGGAAAATTGGAATCATTGCTAAATCAGGTACGCTGAGCTATGAAACTGTGGCGTCAACCACGAGAGCTGGTCTTGGGCAGAGCCTTTGTATAGGCGTGGGCGGTGACATTGTTCCCGGTACAGACCTGAGGGAGGCTTTGACTGTCTTAGAAAATGACAGTGATACGGAGGCTATTGCTCTAATCGGGGAAATCGGCGGTTTGGGTGAGCTGGATGCTGCCGAATGGTATTATTCCGACTTGTTTTTCCAATCCTTCATTTCTATTCCGTGTTCGTGTGCTGACAATGACCTCGCTGGATAGGATCCGAGACTATCATTCTCGCACACAAAGTCCGAAGTAAGTTTATTATGGCCGTTACACAGGTTGTGTCAGCTAACAGCTCAACCATAGGCCAATAGTCGGACTTATCGCTGGGATTCACGAGCCACGCGGTCGTATCATGGGTCACGCCGGAGCTTTCACTATCGCTGGGGAACCCGATGCGAAGGAGAAGATAGAAGCGCTGGTGTCTGTTGGTGTGACAATGGTGACACACCCAGGTCAGTTTGGTGAAGCTTTCAAGGAAAGATTGGGAGGGTCTACACACGGGGTGAACTCCCTAGCTGGTCGCGGCAAATTGGGAAACCAGCGTAGACAGATCCACACGGCTGTCCGTAGACCTCAAACGAGGACTCGGTTTCTAGCAAAACCGTGCACACAGCAACGGCGCCATTTGACATTGTCCGAGGACGACTGTATGGATCTGCTGCGCGAAGCAGGCCTTAACTGCGGCCATTACTCGGGGTTAGGCACTAGGCGCTTCTTAGCCATCGGGGTCGATCGTTCGACCAGATCACCATGTATTCTTGCGGCTCCTACCGTGGATGACGATCAAATCGAGAAGATGGTAAAACGTTACCCCTTCGACTATCGCCACGGTCCAGACGAGCTTGCCATTGAGCGTGTTGCCAGTCACCTGCACATCAGTCTCAAGGAAAGTGCCCATGAATCTCTCCGCCGTCTTGTCCACAGACTATCAGACATATTTTACGAAAAGGAGGCATATCTGATGGAGACAGAGATTGTGGAACGTCTTGGTGAGATCAAGGTGGTTGGTGCTCGCTTCGGCTTTGACGACGCAGCCTATCGAAGCTGCGGACGGCAGACCGAGTTGCAGAAATTGAGAAACACAGCCGTGGAGGATGCCTCTGAGCTCGAGGCGGAAAAGAGTGGCATTATATACATCAAATTGGAGGGCAACGGGACCATCGGAACCTTGGTCAATGGCGCAGGGCTCGCCATGAACACGGTCGATGCCCTGGGGGGCCACGCAACTAATTTTCTCGATACTGGCGGGAAAGCAACTAGCGAGACGGTCAAGCACGGCTTCGAGGTTATCTTGAAAGATCCAAGGGTCCGGGTGATATTTGTGAATATTTTTGGCGGGCTGACTTTGGGGGACATGATCGCCAACGGCATCATAATGGCTTTCAAGGAGCTCTCGCCACGCGTGCCCGTCGTGGTACGGATTCGAGGGACCAACGAGAAGGAGGGACAGAAACTCATCGAGGAAAGTGGCCTCCCGCTTTACGCGTTTGACGATTTCGAGGCGGCTAAGGCGAAGGCGATAGAGCTATCAAGTGCTTAGAAGGTGAAGATGAAGATGAAGGGAAGAAAAGCCAGCTGTGTGGGACAGCTTCTCATTTGTTGGGTGGTGTAATAGTTTTGTAGCTGGGGGTACACATTGTGGACAAGATGATAGAGATTTCAAGTTAGATCGACACATTCCAAGGCATCCAATAGGTTTGTCAGAAGACATTGACAACTTTTAACATCGACGGATCACCTCGGAAGGCCTATAAGTAGCATCGCAGGGCCCGTTGGTTGTATTCGCAGACCTCCCAACTATTATTCTGAAGCTATTTTGTACTCGTTGCTTGCTATACATGCCTGAAAACAAACATATTCATGATGTACGAACGTGGACGCCCGTTTTCAGATGCTTTTGCCCCCGACTGGACAGCATTGGGCGCCTCGATCGCCAGCGGATCATCCATTGTTCCCAAAATCTGCATTTGTTGAAGTTTCCAACTCCTCAGAAGCCAGACTATGAAAGAACGCGTGCGATTAGAATGTATTGTGACAATGCAAACAGGTTTGAAGCAAAAGGGAACGTACTGGACACGAAAGAGGCAATATACATGACCCCCGTGAAAATCTGGACATTCAGGTATCCATCAACGCCAGATGTTCTCAGCATCAGACCAATCACTTCGGCGCTGTTCAGCGATTTGCGTCAATAACTGTGGGGCAGAAATGCATGGCCAAGTGGATGGAAGCTTACAAGGTGGCTGGAAGAACAAGAACAAGCCAATAAATTGAAAGAGCAGCAGGTAGTAGTGAGAGACCGACCACCTCAGCTCCAACGGGAGCCACACAAGGCCAGATGATGCCGGCAAACGCCCCGAACAGGGCGTATATGATCAACCCTGGGTACGACTTCCCGGCGAAGACCCACAAGAAGAAAGCAACCACGCCGGCGGTGAGCGTCCCAAGGCCAGCGACGTTGAGTCTCCCAACATGGTCACTGGCGAGTCCAATGAGAGGTCTTCCAATGCCTTGCGATACTGCCAGCCCCAAATGAATCAGCATCTTGTATGTATGCACAGTTGTTTGAGCAAGAGAAGAGAAGTGGCCCACTTACAGTTGAAGATAGCGGCAGCCAGGGAACCCTGGCTGGCACTGAAGCCAACTTGTTGAGCATAGTCCGTGATGGAAAATACAACAATGACATAACTCATGAGAGAAAAGAAGCCCCAACCCAAGAATAGCCAATATTCAGGTAGTTTGAAGAGATCCAGATGGAAGGGCACATGCTTCGCCCCGACCGCCTTGTTGCGATCACGGAGGATCAAGCTGCACCCACCGTTGACCACAAACGCCACAATGGCGAGGATTCTGAAAGCCCATGGCAGCCCCAGGTTGGTTATCATGGCATTGGTTGCCAAGGAGTATGTGAGGCCACCAAATCCAGAGCCAGATGTCGCCACAGCGTTGGCAAAGGAACGTCGCTTAACAAACCACTGGGGCACTACACCGACTGTTGCTGTAAAACAAAACCCCAAACCAACTCCAAAACACACTCCTTGGCTTAGGATTAGGTGATATATGTGAGTCGAGAAGGAGGCTCCCACAAATGAGATGCTTAATGAGAGTTAGCATGGTGGCATTGCTGGATATCAGAGTGATCCGACTCACGCTTCGAACACAACCCCTATCCGAAACGTAGATATGGTTCCAAACCTCCCTATACACCATGTCACCAGTGGAGAGACGAGCAGCGCTGAAAAGAGTGACAGGTGT
The DNA here is from genome assembly GCF_035222485.1 of Podospora pseudoanserina. Taxonomy (NCBI): domain Eukaryota; kingdom Fungi; phylum Ascomycota; class Sordariomycetes; order Sordariales; family Podosporaceae; genus Podospora; species Podospora pseudoanserina. The sequence goes on along the minus strand of NC_085920.1, from coordinate 4,371,515 downwards.
CAGTCAAAAGCAACCTTGGTAAGCGAGCTGCTGTGTGGATGGACTCACAGATCGAGATTGAGAGACCGCCAACAAAAGCAAAGGCAAGCGGTGAAGAGCCAGCGATATCTCGAGAGCGCAAGTAATAGGCAAGAAACACGGCGTATGATGAGTTTAGGCCCCATGTATGAGCGTTGACCAAGGCGACTGAGAAGACAACCATCCTAGAGAATACGAAGTCAGATTGGCAGGGAGACTGATAGTAGAGTGCTAGCAAACTAACCAGCCATATCCACCTTCCTTGAATTCTTTCACTTCGGAAGAGTCACTTTCCCCTGTTATCTCTTCCTTTCCAGATCTCGTGGTTCCCTCAACATCGACCAGCCCAGTCTCAGGGGCTGACGTGCCCGGCAACCTGCCTGGGACAGGCGAACTTGGGATCATTGCGAAGGCTTGGGAAAGGGTTTAAAAGGCGAGCGAGAAAAAAACCAAGAGATTATTGGAAACGCATCCAGTTCATGGCAATTAATAATCGCTAGAAGTTGTGATGATCGCTAGAAGTTGTGGATAGTTCAAAGACAGTACCAGCAACAAAACTAAATCAATAAGAAGACGAAACTAGGAGAGACCCCTCATGCCCGATCAACAACAGACCGGGTAAGATATCCGCAAGGCCTGTCACCGGCCTAGGATGGGAATAAGGATGACAAACTGCGGAAAAAAAAAGATATCACCATACCGACTCGATACGTCTTAGTCAATAATATATGGGAGAATGCCTGGGACTCGGCCGAGGACGGGCACCCTGTTACCTGCTCTCCACCTGACAAAGGTCGATGGATTTGATCCTGGACGGTCCCAACCCGCCTCGGCAAAGCGGATCTCTTCAATGACACCCACATCCACCAGGGCGGTCAGTCTGGACTTTGCCACGGCAAGAGATGCCAAGCCTGGTAGAGCTAACGTCAGAAGAGAAGCTTCATGTATGTACACTAGACTGGCGGTTCCGATGAGGTATTCAAGGTAGAGAGTGTCATCAGTGCGGATTGGGCAGAAGCTGGGCTCCAAGAAACAAAGCTACTGAAGAATCCAGATTCCAACACCACCTCAGTCGGGAATAAGTGGTGCGGGGAGGCGGGAGAGCCCGGTTGTCGGTGCTTGCTTGCCAACATGCAGTAGCACCAGCATGTGCTCTCTTACATCTCTGCAACCGTGGACTGCTGTTGGGCAATGACAGATGTGTCCACTGCAGGCCAAGTCGGCCACTTCTGTCTGGCGCCCTGAAGCCATTCGCATCATATTTTCTTGACAGCAGGCAAAGGCTTCTAGGCAATCCCTGTTTCGCGTGGTTTTTGTTTCTAAACTTTCAGCCGCCAATCGCCAACCTTGAACCAGGTACGTACTGGCTGCACGCACTCTTGGTCGCGGCATCTTCCAGGTTCTAGCGCTTGCCGAAAGTGGATGGTCGCCTGGGGAACCCCCGTTGTTTGTCACATTGCGTGGTCCAATGGCAGGGCCGAAATCTCGGTGCATCTCTGTTGTTCACAGCTCCAGTCTGCAACTCTAGGTGCTTCGACCAGCCCTTTTCTCGCCCTTTTCCGCCCTCCCCCGTTCTTTACTCACCTCCAATCCGTCGACATCCCTGGCTCACCGGCGCACCCGCCGCCCTGCCTAGCAACCTCGTTGAAACACCACCGCTGTATATGATAAACAACCAGCTATTATAGTCCCGAGCATAAATTCACCTGACGTCTTGATGCCTGCCCTCTCCACCTGCTTTCCGAGACCATCTACACTACACTGGACACAGCACCACAGCTACAGCTACTACGATCACAATAGTTTTATCCTTACCTCGACGACAACACCCCGAAACGAACCCCTACAGCCCCAGGAGGAGGACTGATGTTTGCACACAATAAGCCCAGGGAACGGGGCTCTCCCCGGAAAGTGACGCCGCCGTCACCTTCGTACATGTCGAACGAGCAATTCGGTATGTGCGCATGCAATCTGGCGACTGCCGCCGCAACTGATGCTGATGAAATATGTAGCCGCGTACCTGGCAGACCTGCGCAACAACCGCATCAACCGGCCCGGCGGTGCTCGTCCTCTTCCCACCTCCCCCACAAAGCAACGAGATGTAGCCGGGCTACCCCCTAGTGGCCCGTCCATGGGAGCCATGCCAGCTTCCGAAACATCATCACTTCGCCACCATCATCACAACGACAGCCAGCAGCAAGGGTCCCCCTTAGAAGTCAGCGGGATAGGGCCCTCCGCAAGTCTTCCGTCCATGTCCGCCAGTATATCATCAAGATTTTCAGCGGGAACCCGGGGGAGAGACTATTACCCGAACCGCCCGGTCCAGCCGTTGAAGCCGTCAGACGTCGTACCAAGTGCAACCTATATCGAACGGGGTCAGAGATGGATGGAAAAGGAGGAGGCGTTTTCGCTGCGGCAGGCTATGGAGGATATGACAGTCAAAAATGAGGAAGTAAAGGAAGATGGTGCGCCGGTTGCCGAGGATGAGGATGAAAAGCGGCTTTACAACGCTGCTCTCGACGAGGCTGCCGAGCTGGTATGGCAGCACCAGAATCCTGGCAAAGTGCCTCAGCCAGGCACCCCTTATCGATACAAATCCCACCTTCGCAAGGACAGCTATGCGCACGCACGTACGGCGAGCGTGGGCATGTATGGCAATGATGTTGCTCCAACTGGACTGGCGAGAAATTCTACTTCTACGTCAGTTTCCGGCAGCTCGAGCGAAGGTGAAGATGGGCCTGCGTCTATCAGAAGTCGTTCGTCTTTCACCTCGGCTCATCCGGTCGACAGTGGGCGAGGAAGTCTCGATTCGTTGCGGGGGGGTTCAGCTGAGGCTCGGAATGCAAAGACATACAACGGAGTCGCGGCTCCCGCAGGGCCTCGGCCAGCGGGGCGCCGTCGAAGCAGCCTCAAGAGAAACATCAGTGGCGAAGTCCAAAAGCCTTTTTCTGGTGATCAGATCTGGGAAGAACCCGACAGCCAGGAAGCTGAGCGTGCTGAAGATCCGTTCCCACAAGATGGGAAAGCTCAGGCCCTGCAGTCAAAACCAAGGAACCCGTTAAACCGTGTGCAGTTTGCTCCCGAGGCACAATCGGTTGCGGTCACGTCTCCACCGTCCCCCCAAAAGCGCATCAATAGATTTGAGATTCATCGCAACCCTCCAACCCAATCGAGGAATCCTGCTTATACCACAAACTCGCGCCCACAAGCTCCTGTGGTGCGTGAGGACGTGCCTCGAAAGCACGGTATCGAGGTTCGGAGCGACGAGATTCGGCAGGCCACCACTATGAAGCTCAAAGACCGTAGTCCAGCGCTACCCACGCCATCTGCCGTCAGTGACGTTCCGGGGCGACCAATCGTAAGCTTTGATAAGAATTGGAAGCCCCATGAGGAGGCTACTGACGATAAGTCAGACTCGACGAGGTCCGGACGAGGCATCGAAGCCCAGCATCCCGTGTGCCTCGTCCCCGGCCGGATCCTCTCCAAGCAGTCCAAAGAAGCCCAGCAGCAAGCGCCGCCGATCCCTTCTATTTCTGTTTCGGATGATTCTCCGACCCCATCGCCGCCTACGCGCCGCTCGCCGTTCCGCCGCCCACAACCAGCGCCGCCCACTATTCAAGTAGATGGGCCTGCTGTTCCCTCGATTTCGGTGTCGGACACCTCCTCGCCCGCTGCCCCGCCAGTTCCGTCCATCGTAATCGCGCCTGACGATGCCGATGACGGTCCGAGTATCCCCGTGATCGTGACCCCGGACGACAGCGCGAGTACGAATAATAGTGGCGGCTCGCGGCGGCCACTCCCCACTCCTCAACCAGGAGCGCCTCGTGTCAGGCAGGCTGCAGCCCGTCCTAGAGGACACTGGACTCCTGACCCTAGGCCCGTGGGCAGCAGGGCGACGGCTCGCTGCCACGAGTGCGGCCACTTCATCGAGGGCCGCTTCGTCTCACTGGCAGGTAACTCAGAGCGATTCCACCCGCAGTGCTTCACCTGCTTTTCCTGCGGGACCTCCCTCGAGGCACTGGAGATTTCTCCCGAGCCAGATCACTATCGTGCCCAGCGCCTCGAGCGCATCTCTCGCCGCGCTGCTGGCGAGATACTCCCCGAAAAGCCGGGCGAGACGGAAGCAGAGGACGGCGACGAACGCTTGCGCTTCTTCTGCCACCTCGACTGGCACGAATTGTTTGCACCAAGGTGCAAGCACTGCAAAACGCCCATCATGGGTGAACATGTTGTGGCGCTTGGCTCACACTGGCATTTTGGTCACTTTTTCTGCGCCGAGTGCGGTGATCCGTTTGAAAAGGGCATGACGCATATCGAAAAGGACGGCTATGCGTGGTGTGTCTCTTGCCAGACGAAGCGCACAGAGCGGAGGGCGCCCAAGTGCCGCGCCTGTAGGAAGGCTGTCATCGGACAATACATTCGGGCGCTGGGCGGCGAGTGGCATGACGAGTGCTTCCGCTGCGCTTCCTGCCACGGCGGGTTTGACGACGGCCAGATTTTCCCCCAGGAGGGGCGTGGAGCGCCGGGCGAGACGGTTGTTCTGTGTACCAGGTGCATGGAGGCTGAGCTCAAGGCTTGAGGATTGATTGCATCCATGGGTGTGAGAGGTGCCCTTTTATGGTTACATGATGATCATGGCCGATGAATCGTGTTTTTGCTGTTGTGTTGCATGGCGTACTTGAATACAGTGAGCGGGTCAAGCATCTATCTGTCTATTTTTGTCTTGGAATGGGGCTTGGGGTTTTAACGGAGGAAGGCATAATAAATCAAAGTCTGTACCTAGATCTGGCGTTAATGACTTTGCAAAATCGCTAACATGAATTCTTTCTCACCTTTAACATTCAGGAGGAGCAAGGCGATTGTTGTACTGCACAAGCAGAACTTCGCAGTCACAAAATCAGCAGCAAAAAGATCAGAATTATTGCAAAGTTGACTTTCCGTAAATTGTGTCATAGTACTACGCCCCGAAATGCGCCAGAATCAGAATCCTTCCACTGGCAAAAAGAACATCGCAATAGCCAGAGATGACAATCATCTCTGCCTTCATCAAGACCAGGCCGCCCAAGATAACACCATCCATCCCATCCGATGTTGACTTGTTCCCACCTCATTGGTACTGTGCCTGTGCACCAACGACTGTGACCACTGTTAAGCCATGAATGCCAATGCTCTCCTTCGCTCCGCTGACTCATCATGGAAATCTACCGTCCACTTATATGAGGTCAAGACATGTCCAGACGATTTTCCCAGTTTGCAGTGCCCCATAATCCCAAAAGGATCGGGGAAGAAAGGCTTTCTTGGATGTCTAGAGACCACCACCACCGACTTGTTCCTGGTGAACCTCGAGAGTGTCCCCATCCTGCATTTCGAGCTAAAACCAACGTAGACCAAATCGATTAGTGAACTGCCCTGCCCCAAGTATAACTGCAATGGACGAAGAGCATGAAAAGCCTGAAGCGTCCAGGGGCAAACAAACATACCGTATCTGGGGTGTCGGAAGGTTGGACACGCTGGCCTTCGAAGAGAAACCTGACCGACTGGATGGTCTTACCCTGGCGTTCGCAGAAGGCAGTCATCAGCTTCTCCAGTTTGGTGCTTCGTTTGATCTTGAAGAAGACCTCGTTGTTGTTGTCAGTCACCTTGATGTTAAGGTGTTCGCTGCCACCCTGGGGGACATCGGGGCCCTGGCCAGGGGAACCGTTCTCCGCAGCGTCGGCCATTGCGAATTCTTGAGAGGGGTTGGTTGTCGTCTGTGAGAAGGTGAGCTGTGAGCGTGGGAAATTAGCCCTTCTTGATTCGAAAAATGTCTTTGTTGGGCTGTGGTAACTCGGATTGTGCGGAAGTGAGTGGAAGAGAAGTAGGCTGCTCGGAGGGGCGAGTTGCAGATAATGGGCGACTTCGGGAGATGGGAAGCGCGCGTGCCTAGGGGTGCCTGTGCCTGTGCCTGGAGAGGAACGGAGCTGCCCTGGGCGCGAAGTCGCCTACGGGATGGAGGGGCAGAGGAAGCGCTTACGACGTACCTGAGCGGGACGTACCTGAGCGGAGTGTCGCGGCCGATTTGGGATTCACGTAGGGGATGTGAACCTTTCAGTGATCGATGGTTTGGACGAAGGGGGAGATGAGTACTGTGGAGGAAAGGAAGTAATCGGAAAGCTGCACTGTGAACTGATGCTGGCGACAAAAGGTGGGATGTGGCGGTTCGTTTGCGCGGGGCGGTTGTTGCAGTTAGGCAGAGGCTTGGTGGGGCTCAAGTTGAATTAAGGTTTTGGGGTTAACTGACGGGCGGGAAGAAAAGCCCAAGCAAGACATAACATCAACCCTACCTAGTAGGGGCTTTTTATTCAAGCAGAAAAACTCCAGCAGTACAATAATCCAGAAGGGATCGGCGAGTTGGGGGCTCTACATACGGTTCCCAAAGTGCCATGGTCCGCTGTCTCACAGCGGACAGCTAGCGGCTCTTTGATTTATGACAGGGATCCTGACATCATTGTTTCCACTCTTCTTAAGGATTAGGAACCACGCTGATGCTGTTCGCCAAACTGGCAACCCTACACCGAACACCTGAAGCGTTCTTTGAATACCAAACCCTTATAACCCCGCGAACACGGCGCCATATCTCTTAAGATGGTCGGGCTGCCTTACTCTCGAAATTCTAGACAGGCGGATGTTGACGTTCCAAACTGCAGGCGCTTGTAAGAGATCTCCAAACTGATCCTCCATGCCACCCACGCGCGGTACGTCTGACTCTCCCATCACATGGGAGTGGTTGAAAGAAGAGGACATATGCTGACTAAAAACCAGTGCGCCATACAAAGTGAGCAGGCTATGTAACGTGTAGTTGAGGCTCACGGCCCAGTAAACCATTGTAGCTCACAGGCATCACAGATTGTTTGACGCGGAATGGATTTGACGAAGCCAAGTGTACAAGATATGTCGATGCCCTCTACGAATGTTGCCAGGCATTCTACAAAAAGAACGGCGACGAGGCAACCACGGTTAGCTGTCCGAAGGCGAGCTTGTTAAGGCTGAAAATGGAGCAGAGGGAGAAGGCGAAGCAATAATACAAATGGTCAAGATATCAAAATGTATCACACATCCAATGCGTCCACCTGAACGCCCTGTGAAGGTGCAGGTAACTTATGAGGAGAGTGCATATTTACTCTAGGCGATCGTTGAGCGCGCGAGAGGCCGCGTGGACCTGAACAAGAACTGAGGCCTTGTTCCGAGACTCTAAGACGAATGCCAAAGACATGAAGAAGAAAAGAGGAAAAGTCCAAAATTTTCCAATCGCCAAAGCTTTTTCTAGTTCGCTGAGTTGGGTGGAGCCCAGGGCGAGCGCGAAGCTAGGGCCCCCATACGGTCCGTGCTTATACTGAGAGTCTGGCTCAAGAAGCTTGGCAGTCTAATAACCGGGGAGCTCACTCTCCAGGGCTTCGACGCTGCTCTCAAGCCCAATTTTTCGAACGGCATTGACGCGACCGCGTCCAACAGCTCAAAGGGACCACCACCATCGATACCCACCCTCCAGGGAGATAGGTAGATTACCAACACATTACTGCCGCCAATCTCTCCGAAACCACCAATTGACCCCGGCGCTGAACAAAAAATTCATTCAACGCCCAACATTGAGCATACGATGCAATAGACTTTCAGACTGTTTGCGCAAGATCCACCTCACTGCTCCCAACAGACCACAGTAAGACGAAGCCACGGCCATTCGCAGACTGGGCAAGACTGTGTGAATCAGAGACTCTTGCGTTGTATTATTTCAACTTCATTATCCCATCGGCGTCATGGCGCCTGGATTTGTGAGCAATTCCATGTGTTCAATCTCGAGCTGGTTGAAACGTTGCTGACAGCACCTGCTCGATAGAATTTTCCATCCATCTCCCAGGAAAGCTCCCGGGCTAGCTTGGAGAGTCGACTTCGAGGTCAGAACCCTTCTCCATGATGCAATTCCTGTGTTTCATCTAACTTGAGTGCGCAGAACCGTCACACCGCGAAATGACCGACCTCGAGTCTACCTACCGCCATAGCACCGTCCGAGTCGGGAACGACGTCGATTTCTTCGCTGCTGAACTGGACCGCTACAACACCGATCTGAGAGGCAGGTCGAACTCTGAGAAACGCGAACAAATCTTCAAACTGCTCGATTCCTACTACAACTATGCACGGAACAGAGTAGACAGGTTGCAAGCAAGTCAGGCGGGAGGACGAAATCGGGGCGCTGTTTGGCAAAGACCAGGCTCGGTGGATGTGGATGTGGACGAAGTTGAAAAAGGCCATTTTTCTGTCAGCGCTGAGGAGGTGCGACGGGCAGAGGAGGAGGCACAAACCTGGGATCTCTTACGGCGCATACTGCCTTTCCGTTACCAAGATTCAGAGCTCGCCGAGGAAAAGAACGGCAGGAATCCGGTGCCCCAGTCGCGGAGAGAATGGTGGGAGGAGTTTCTGATCACCGACTCTGTGGCCAGAGAGAGGAAGATCGTGTTGGAGTGGTTGCAGAACAGCGCCACTCACGGACCACCAGTCGATGTGGTTGTCAGCGAGCTCCAGCACAACGCCGAGAGGGGCGACATCCTGGCACATGGTTGGCTTCATACACGCCACAAGATCAAGCTACAGAAGAGTGTCAATGGGTACCAGGGTGTGCTTGACCCTAATGCTGCCACTTCCCAATCCCACCTTGGCTCAAATATTCTCGTTACCCAGCTCGATCCAGACGCCGTCACACGCCAAGGCCGAAAGTTAGAGCCGCAGGATGAGTTCTTTGAGCGGGCCATCTGGCTTGGATGCTTTGAGATGCTACGCCGGGGGTACTCCATGTCTGAGATACGGGACTGGTGCGCAGAGAGGACGGAACTGTGGAGAGCAGCTACAATCGCGCCGCTGCCACTTTCAAATCCCCAAGATGATGAACAATTTGATTTTGAGCCAGGCTCGCTCGTGCTCTGGAGAAGGATGTGCTATGCAGCTGCTCATGATGGGGGAACAAGCGAATACGATCGGGCCGTCTATGGACTTCTTGCTGGCGATCTTGAGAGCGTTGACAAGGTGTGCAAGTCGTGGGATGATAAGCTTTTCGCCCACTACAACGCTCTTCTCAGGACACAGTTCGACATTTTCTTGATGAAGAAGGGCGGCAAGGACTTGGTAGCGATCGCTGCGCGTTTTCCGGCCTTCAACGCTGTTGTTTACCACGGTGAGCCGGCCACAGTTGCGAAGCGCCTCGTGGCCAGTTTGGAGAACGATCCGAAGACTAGCAACGAAGCTCTGGGGACTTCCAAGTCGCTCCAAGCCGCCATTGTTGCCAACGACCTGGGCCGGTATCTATTCCATCAAGGTGTTGTGCTTTCCAAGAAGGCGAATGCCAGGGCAAAGTCAAAGCTGATCCCAGAGATCAACTTCCCCATTTCGGAGCACATCAACGAAAAGAAGTACGTTGGTCTGGGCGATTACGACGGGTTGAGGACATTGGCTCATGTCCTCATCATCGTCAACACCCTGGATAGGCTCAGTAACTCCAAGCAAGAAAGCGGCCACAAGGCAATTCGCCACGCCCAGGAGAACATTCTTACCTCCTACGTCAGCTACCTTCGACTCGCCAACCTTGAGGAGCTTGTTCCCCTGTACTGCTCCAAACTCCACAAGGACCGTCTATACGAGGTGCTAGGCAGAAATCTCATTCACATTGTGGGCGATGAACCTCGTGAGCACCAGCTGATCATCATGACCAAGTTGGGAGTCGACATAAAGGAGTTTGGTCGAAAGTTGCCCCTTATCTACCTGAACGATGTCAACGACAAGTCGGTTCGATGCGATGTAAAGGGTCACTTCAAGATTCTGGAAGAGGGGCCGGCCACACTGAAATATGGTAGAATTGTTCGACCGGATTTCATCGGGGATGACTCCAACGACATGGAGGGAGAAAGCGAAGAACTCATCCGCACTCTGGAGTGGCTCATAATGGTCCCCGGGCTGTTCTTGGAGACATGCACCTACGCCATCCGGGTTTATAAGTACTTCTTGAGTAAGTTATTCCTCCACTAATTTTCAGTTGCCCAAATGGATATTAACCTTCCGTAGAACGGGCCGACTTGCGTGCTGCCCGCGCCCTCAGCGTCCGTGTTTCCGGGCGATACATCGCCATGGAGAAGTTGACGTTCATCACCTTTGTGGACCAAAACCAAGATGATGCCCACGGGTGGTTTGATGAGGTCGCTAATCACGATTTCAGTGAAGCCTTCCTTCAAGAGTGTGGCGTCAGCAGAGACAGGCTTCTGAATGTTGTCAGAAACCTATGGGAACTTGAATGTCTCGTCCGAGCACTGGACTCAATGGAGACATTGGCTTCCATGGCTGGTCTCAGCAGAGAGTATGTACCCAGCCCACGTCTACTATTGATGCAACACCGATCTTGCTAACTATGATCACTATAGTCCATCCCACCCCCCTGCGCGCGAAATGTGGACTCAGGCCGTTGGCGACGTGCGCAATGTTAAGAACTGTATGCAGCCGGTGCTGAACAACTGGTTGATGGTCAGCAATGAAGTCGACAACGACTTTCAGGACCTCCGCGAGGCCTATATTCCCGAGACAGTTATCGCATACATCAGCACCCTCCATTTTGCCGGCGGCGCCGTTTCGCGCGACAACTTCATGGAATGCATGGACTTGGCTGCTCTGATTGCCGAGAAGGACTCAAACATAGCTCAGGAGTTCATCAAGTCTGGGAGGATGAAGGAGCTTCTAGAGTCTTTTGCAGCCTGCAGCAAGGCGCTGGCTGTGTCTACGGCTGAGAGCAAAGGCAAGAGCAGCAAAAAACACCGCGAGCTTGGATGGTATGTTCTCCTCTGTTCTGCTTCCCGCAGTGTTTCGATCTGTAGGTCTCATGCTAACTGTTCATAGGTCGAGGGAGCTTTGGTCTATCAAGCCATGAGGGGAGACTGATAGAAATGACATCCAATAAAGGATGTGTTTTTGAGCGCAGAGCTTTGTCAAGTTGGCGGTCTATTGATGTAAGAGGTAATGCAACGTGTGGGTTGGAAGCATCTGGTTGGCGTTTTGGTTCGTTTTGATTCCCAGGTAGAGAGCAGACGTTCTCACACCGCTTGCGAAAGGGGCAGCGATGATAACAATAAAACGATCAGGACAATTTCTTCTGGATGTGGCAAACTAATGCTGAATTAGTTCTGGATGTGTGAGTATGACACCGTAGACTATGTTGATCCTACTCCAAATGCCCCCACAATTTACCACCATTGGCATTGGCATCTCAAAGAATAGCGAGTGGGTAGCTAGCTGTGCGGGGAAGTCAAGGCGGCTTCATTTTCTACTCTTCATGTCTCCGTTCATTTACACTGAAAAGCGCACTCGTGATACCCAAATTTGTTTTTGCAGCCCCAATTCAAGATGAACCGTCCCAGATCTAGCAACGGCGACGAAGCCGACAGACCCAACTTAAACAACCTGAACGCTAACATAAGAGATGAGAAGACACCACGCTCCACCGCCCCTACTAACAACGACAACACCACCACGACTGTCGTCGCCAGCAACAGCAACAAGATCCCCTATGGCCAGTACCAAATCGACATTTACTTTCAAGCCCTCACGGCGGGGAAGAAGCCCGTCACCACCACCGATCCCAACAAACTTGAACAGCAAGCCCGGGAGGCGATGAGCCCCCAGGGATTCAACTATGTGTTCGGAGGGGCAGGCGAGCAAGCGACGATGCACGCCAACCGGCTGGCTTTCCGGCAGTGGAAGGTCATACCCCGTATGTTGAGAGACACACTGCCTCGCAATCTAAGTGTGAAACTGTTTGGCAAGACATATGGTATGTATTCTCATTCTTCACACACCACAGCGATGTGATTTTCATGAGACCAAGGCAGAAGAAAAACAACATCAGCTAACAAAAGACACCAGACTCCCCCATCCTCATGGCCCCCATCGGCGTGCAATCAGCCTACCACCCCGACGCAGAAACCGGCGTCGCCAAAGCCTGCGCCGCCCTCAACGTCCCATTCATCTACAGCACCGCATCCAGCACCCCCCTAGAGGAGATCGTCGCGGCTCTAGAGGACACAGGAGGCCCCAGCCCGCCCTCACCAGAAACAGAAGAGCCCGCCCCACCGGCGCCGACGGATGATCCCGCAACGACAATATCAGCATCAGCATCAGCAGAAGGAAAAGACCGAGGACCAGCCAGACCGCCAACCTCGTCCGCTTCCACCCTAGTCCCTGATCCCAAGCCGTCCAGGTGGTTCCAACTCTACTGGCCTGTCGACGATGACATCACCGCCTCTTTGCTCTCCCGAGCCCGGGTAGCTGGCTGTGAGGTCTTGGTCGTAACACTGGACACCTTCACCATGGCCTGGCGGCCCCTCGACCTCGACACAGGGTTCCTCCCCTTTGCCGTCGGGGAGGGCAATGCCCTCGGATTCAGTGACTCGGTGTTTCGGCAGAAGTTTTCTGACAAGTTTAGCACCGGCGAAAACGAGGCCCAGGTGGAGGACAACATCATTGGTGCGAGCCGGTATTGGGTCGGGGAGGTCTTCTCGGGGCACGCGCACAAGTGGGAGGACCTTGCCACCTTGAGAAAATTGTGGGGGGACAGGCCGATTGTGCTCAAGGGGGTGCTGAGCGTGGAGGATGCAGTGTTGGCGGCGAGAAGTGGAGTTGACGGGATTATCGTGAGCAATCACGGAGGGAGGCAGCTGGATGGGGCGGTGCCTAGTTTGGAGATGCTCCCAGAAATTGTAGACGCCGTTGGGGACCGCTTGACTGTCATGTTCGACTCTGGAATCCGTACAGGGGTGGATGTTCTGAAAGCACTGGCCTTGGGGGCAAAGGCGGTCCTGGTTGGCAGACCGGTGATATATGGTCTTGGAATTGCAGGGACAGAGGGAGCCAAGCATGTGCTGGCTTCGCTTTTGGCTGACGTGGACCAATCTATGGGACTGCTCGGGGTGCAAACGGTGGGTGAGCTTAACAGGAGCATGCTCAGAAAGATAAGCTACGGCGGTGATGTCAAAACATCGCTCTAGGCAGGTGAATACAAAAGGTGCCGCTCATCATGGGCCGATCGGCAATTCACATTCATTCAGCCGCTGGCTCATTCCTGCCCATGGTGCTACGAAATGTCAATATTGATAATCTTGATGTCCTCCGCTGGTTTCTCTTTGTAGGTCTTGACATTTTCGATCCTGTGGATGACATCAAGACCTTGAACGGCGCGTCCAAATATCGTGTGCTTGTTATCAAGCCATGGCTGTCTTCAGTCAGTACCAATTTACCAAAAGAAAGGGGTTGCATTACAACATACTGTTTTCTCAGTGGTGATAAAGAACTGGCTCCCGTTGGTATTGGGGCCAGCATTCGCCATACTAACCGTGTATGGCTTATCGTGTTTCAATGTGCTAAATTCATCCTCGAACTCTCTTCCCCAGATACTTTCACCACCGGTTCCATCTCCCAGAGGGTCACCACCCTGAATCATAAACTTACGAATCACACGATGGAAGATGGTGTTGTTGTAGTAGCCGCGTTTTGAATGCGTCACGAAGTTCTCCACGGCCTTGGGAGCTGCATCCGGGAAGAGTCGAATATGAATATCACCGTATGTGGTGTGGATGACCGCCGATGTGCCCGTCTCGGCGACCTTCTTTTGCTCCGTCTTCTTTGCCCCTAGAATCGTGGGTTTCTCGTTTTGAACATCTCTGGTTGACTTGGAGAATTCCTCGTCATTGGTGAACATGTAAAACCGGACCTTGCCCACGCCCGTGGTGATCAATATGGGATCCCTTGTTTCGGATTCTTGAAGAAGCGGGTTGCTGGATGCCGCCATGGCTACCGTAGTGACCCCCTTCTTCTGAGGCTGACCCTGGTAGAGGGCCAGTGCTAGTGGACGATAATGTTCCTCCCGGCCGTACACTTTTATCACTTTATTTGTGAATGTGTTGAGCACCTTGACACCCAGGTAAGAGCCATAGAGGAGAAAGTGACCAGATTCATCGAAGATGAGGTTGAATTTGTCGCGGAGAACTGGGGATTCGATTTCCCGTTCCGTTGCTAACCGGCGACCAAACTCGACTGGATCAAGTTTCTGTATCGCTGTTCCAGCTTGTTGCATTTCCTCAATGACCTGAAGGGACTCATCATAGGTGCGTTGAAGCTTGGCTGAGGCAAAGTCGAAGAGGCGGATTTTCCTGTCAGGGAAGGATATTGTGGCGAAGCGACTCCCATCTGGCGATAGCGTGAGCGAGGTCGGTATGGATTTTGCTTTCTTGAAGTCAAACAGATTCGTTGAGCTCTTGTACTCAAAGACGTTGTCAGGCTTCTGATAAGATCCTCCGGGCTGCCAGTATTCAATCATGCCTCCCTCATCGGCCGATATTACGCAGTCGTAATGGTCGTTGAAAGCCATCAGGGAGACGGGGCTGCGGTGAAGACCGGTGATGGTATGAATAGGTGTCAGGTTTTCACCCCGTCCGTCGTAGATGTGGATGCCAGGCTTTTGGCTATCATCGGATATGGCTAGCAGAGGAAGAGAAGCACCTTTCTTGTGAACCCAGCATACACACCGCGGCACATACTCTAGCTGGATAACAGCTAACAGATCAAATGTCATGACATCGAACAGCTTCACCGTCTTGTCGGGGCCGGCAGTTGCAAAACTCCTCCCATCTGCGCTGGTCGAAACAGAGCGGATCTCCCCCTGGTGGGCCTTGAACTCCTTCACGAACTCGATGCCGTCGGCGACCTTCTTCCAGAACTTGACTACGCCATCCAAAGACGATGTTATGAGGAACTCAGTCAGAGGTGTCATAGTGAGATGTGCCAACTGCTCTTTGTGCATCAGGGACTTGGAGTAACGGGTCGACTTGGGGAGGGCTGAGATGTAGAGCTTTTCGTATGGCAGAACACGGCGCTTCTTTTTGGGCGCTGAGGCGGACGGCAACTGCGGTCCCATGTCATCGTCTGAAGAGCTATCTGAAAGACGCTGTTAGCAAGCGCAAAGGAAGCAGTGGCTGTGGAAAATAAATAGGGCAACACTCACCGGAACCATCATTTTCTGTGAATTCTGCATGGCTGCGCTTGTTGGACTTCAAGTCCTCATCGTTGGTGTTGTCCGCCATGTTGGAATGTCGTATGAGGGTTCCTCCCCAGGGGTTACGTCTGATGGCGATGGTGATGACGATGATATGGCCAAGCCAGTATGGTAGTTAACAATTTCTGGAGAACGCGAACACTTGCGTCGAACGCGCATCCAAATCGGGCATCGCTTCGTCCCGCCAGGCGATGGAGGTGGGGGGGTTGTGCCAAGGCGCTAGAGGCGTTGGAAGCCGTGGGGAAGCTCACAACGCAAAGGGCACCCCTGACTTGCTGAAGGTCATGGCCGATAACCGCGGACATGAGGTGCACTATGACTTGTGAACGTTGACCCTATGGTTCATGGCATCTGCTCTGCTTGTATTCATCCGTTATATCGTTGCACACTTTCGTTCGGTAGCTGGCAGTTGAATCTGTTTTACTACCACTCCTTTGCGAGTACCTTCCGTTTGCCTATCACCCTGGGTCTTTTCTGATCGAA
Source organism: Podospora pseudoanserina (assembly GCF_035222485.1). NCBI lineage: Eukaryota > Fungi > Ascomycota > Sordariomycetes > Sordariales > Podosporaceae > Podospora > Podospora pseudoanserina. The sequence continues at coordinate 4,355,899 of NC_085920.1, read as the reverse complement.
ATCGATGACGTAGAGAGGGTCCATCACACACTCTTTGACAACCTCTTTCTTGCTTTGATCCACATTTCGATAAATATAAGGAAGAGGCCTCATAAGGAATACCGAGATCAGAGGGCATTTAATTTCAACCGTGCATCTTGCTCACCCGCTCGAAATAGGTACGGAATGGCAAACCAACCCCACCCTTTACAACGGCTCTCCTCGCCTCCAGGGAGCTTCTCAGCCCTCGTACATGCCATCGGTCTTTTGTCATACTCATGCAGCTTTTGGTACCTTCAGCAGTTCCCAACCGAAATTCACTTCGGGTTTGGCGGTGACTTCAACTTCTCAGTACATTACGTTCCACACAAGAGGATGAAAAGGGAAAAGACTGACAAGGGGAACAGCCATCAATGGGCTCGCTTTAGCGACGGCAACGTTTGCCTTTGGCCTGTTAGCCGATCTCACTCTGAGCCCTCGGCTCTTTAGCATCAAAAATGTTCTCTCAGTGTGTTCAACACCCTTAGAAGTTCTGATCAGCATTCTGTACTGGAGCATAAGTGCCATTGACAAGTCCCTCCTTTTCCCACCAGAGTTCGCACTTCTATTCCTCCCAGATTTGTGAGAGTGCCCACGACCCATTGAAATGTCCAATCTAACTCCAACTTTCACAGTGGATTTCATGCGATGCCAGCCGTCATGTTAACGATGGATCTGATACTACTCAGTCCTCCTTGGACCATCAGAGTTTACAGTGCTCTGGCTCTCAGTACCTGCTTGGCATTTCTATACTGTGGGTGGGTTGAATATTGCTTTGAGCAAAACGGATGGTAGGTAACTCTGCAGACACAGGCAAAGCCTTGTTGCAATGACTTCTGTGTTGCTCTTGTCTGACCATGTCGTGCAGGTACCCATATCCCATGTTCGAGCTGCTCAAAACTTGGCAGAGAATGATTCTCTTTTCAGTCTCAGCCGGGCTCATGACGATGAGCACACTGGCTCTAAAGTGGCTGTACGGTAAGATTAACGGTATTGAACAGTTCAATAAGGAAGCTCTTCATCCCATCAAGACGGATTGAGATGGTGAGCTCGGAAGTCGGGGCATCCGTACCTGTACAGTTAGCATGTCGTTGGGCGGGATGTTCCCAGCAAGACGATAGAATTCTAGGTCCGACGTCGGCGAGTGGGACCTGCTTCGAGCTCCCGCCTGCCTGCAGTTCAAGACCTTGGAAGCGATGTGGGTGGGGTCATGTCGAACCACCCTTTCGAGACCTCTGAAGGACCAATGCCTGGAGGTGAATTACACACATTTCGCCCTGCTGTTCTCTGGTTCTCCCATTGTTGATGGCTCTGTGCCTCACACTCGCGTGTCAGAAACCTGTGGGTGAACCAAAGCCAGCTCAGGGCCCAGTGTCTTTGACGTAGTTCTTTGCCGAATGCAGAAGCGATGCTAGGATAAGCCGAGTCTCTTCTGATGGCTTGTAAGTCAGAAAACGGTACATGGCACATTGCCCCACTTTGACTCATTGGGGTTTGCCCCTCTCAAAACTCTATGGGAGGGGAGTAGTTGAATTGACCTTGAGCTCTTTGACCGCCACCGGCGAAAAAAAGATTCATGCACCCTTTGCTCTGCAAGACAATCTTTCCTCTGCAAAATATCTTCTAGCCTGTGTCAAGTTTCACCCTTTTTTTCTCACCAATTGAACCGGACCATTTGAGAGACAGACACAAAGCGCAGTCATCCATCATGTCGGTATGTTCAGGCCACAGCGCCGAGAAACAACAGGACTACGCTGACTCACATTGTTGCGTAGGGTTTCTACATTGAGAATAAGAATGTTGGCAACAAGGCCGAGAGCGAAGACTGGAGGAGTACGTGAGCCCAAGACTGAAACGTCGCATATGTCCAGCAAACGCTGACCTCGTTCAGTTCGCGGCTACAACCCGTTGACACCACCCAACTTGCTCCAACACGAAATTCCCCAGACTGTCGAGTCTAAGCGCACCGTTTTGGAGGGCCGTGAGGAGGCTGTTGCCATTGTCAACAACACCGATGAGAAGAAGAGGCTTCTGGTCGTCATTGGACCCTGCTCTATCCATGACCCAAAGGCGGCGCTTGAGTACTGCGACATGCTGCTCAAGGAGAAGGAGAAGCACAAGGACGAGTTGTTGATTGTTATGCGGTCCTACCTCGAAAAGCCACGCACTACTGTGGGATGGAAGGGCCTCATCAACGACCCCGATATCGACAACAGCTTCAAGATCAACAAGGGTCTTCGTCTGAGCAGACAGCTCTTTGTTGACCTCACTACCAAGGGCATGCCCCTTGCCAGCGAGATGCTCGATACTATTAGCCCGCAGTTTTTGGCCGATCTCTTGAGCGTTGGTGCTGTTGGCGCCCGCACAACTGAAAGCCAGCTTCATCGCGAACTGGCTAGCGGTCTCAGTTTCCCTGTCGGCTTCAAGAACGGCACCGATGGAAGCTTGGGCGTTGCGGTTGACGCGATTGGGGCCGTCAAACACCCCCATCACTTCCTCTCTGTGACAAAGCCCGGTGTCGTGGCCATTGTCGGCACCGTCGGCAACGAGGATTGCTTTGTTATCCTCCGTGGTGGCACCAAGGGTACCAACTACGATGCCAAGAGCATTGCTGAAGCCAAGGCGGCTCTCAAGAAGGCCGGTCTTCGTCAGCGGTTGATGGTGGACTGCAGCCATGGCAACTCCCTCAAGAACCACAATAACCAGCCCTTGGTTGCTGCCACGCTGGCTGAGCAGATTGAGAAGGGCGAGGAGGGTGTTATGGGTGTCATGATTGAGAGCAACATTGGCGAGGGTGAGTTATCCCATGAATAGTTGACGTTGATTTTGCGAGTTGCTAACACTTAGATAGGTAACCAGAAGGTGCCCAAAGAGGGCAAGGAGGGCCTCAAGTATGGCGTGAGCATTACCGATGCCTGCATTGGTTGGGAGGAAACTGTCTCTGTTCTCGATGTGCTTGCCAATGCGGTAAAGAAGCGGAGAGAGGTTCTCAGCCAGAAGAGCGCCTAAGCTGAGAGCGGTTGAGGGGTTTAAAATGGAGCTTTGTATACAAGGAAAAGGCGTTGGTTTTTGATACGGGGCGTTTTTGGCGTTTCAAGTGTACAGGAAAAGTAGTTGTGTTTAGTGATATCCTGGGTGTGAATGATGAATGCGGCGGTATCGGTACGGATATTCTCTGTCCAAGTCATGACCTCTGACGTTGATGTCTGATGTTTGATGTTTGAAGCCCCATCCAGGAAAGACGGTGGGTACGGAGTGGGAGCTTGGGGACTGAATTGCACAAGCCAAGCCCATAGCACCCGCAGCCGGGCGAGGGAAAGGCTGGCGGAAAAATTGATAGGCCGTCAGCACAGCTGTGATTGGCCGGCCAATCAGACAGCCAGAGTTCCTAAGAATCCCGAATTTGAGAATCCTGACTGCGTCGACCATCACCAGCCCGAGCCACCAACCTCAAAACACCGACATTGGCAGGCCAATTGCCTTGTCAGATCACCCACGATACCCCCCTAAGCTCCGCAAGGTGTGCCCACCATGCTTGCGAGGTCCTGTGTGCGCCCGATGCGCGCCTTCGCCAGCGCGAGAAATGGCGCCGTGCAGATTACCAAGGTATGTTTGCCCAAGACAAGTGCCAGGCCCCGTGGTGGTATGACATGGCACCGACGACATCGCCCGCCGAACCGCCGCCTCCTCCAATTGTCCCGACGAGGGAAGCTCCGGCCATCGACCCGGACGAGGACGAAGCTGTTATGTGGCCCGCTGGAAGCTAATCGTATTCGTCCTCCCAGCGCGCCGCTTCCTCGAGCTCCGGATCGACTGCCGAGTCGCCGCTCCGCTTGAACATCGCCGCCGCCGCTGCCACCGCCGTTGCTGCCGGCTCTGTTGGCTGGTATTACCATCTCTATGGCAACTCTCATGCCATGACGCCTGCTGAGGAAGGGTGAGTGGTTGATCGGAGGGGCCAACCCGTGTTGCCGTGGGGGCCGAGGTTATTCGTCTCATGTTTGAGGCATATTCGACCGGCTTGGACATTACGGCACCACGAGTTGGGATACAAGATCGCGAAGCTTACTGGCGACATAGTCTCCATCCCACCAAGTACCCCTGGGTTCATAACCAATGGTTCAAGACCTTTGACCACCAAGCGTAAGCTCTCCAACCCCCCACCGTCCACCCCCTGTCCCTACTAGCTCCGACAGGATGGCTTACATGGGATGTCTTGCTCGCACACAGTCTCCGGAGAGGTTTCCAGGTCTACCGCGAGGTCTGCGCCTCGTGCCACTCTCTCAGCAGAGTGCCCTACCGCTCCCTGGTCGGCACCATCCTGACCGTTGACGAGGCCAAGGCGTTGGCTGAGGAGAACGAGTACGACACCGAGCCCAACGACCAGGGTGAGATCGAGAAGCGCCCCGGCAAGCTGTCCGACTACCTCCCCTCTCCTTACCCCAACGATGAGGCTGCCCGTTTCGCCAACAACGGTGCCCTTCCTCCCGATCTCAGCTTGATGGTCAAGGCCCGCCACGGTGGCTGCGACTACATCTTCAACCTCCTCACCGGCTACCCCGATGAGCCCCCTGCCGGCGCCCAGGTCGGCGCTGGTCTCAACTTCAACCCCTACTTCCCCGGTACCGGTATTGCCATGGCTCGTGTCTTGTACGATGGCTTGGTCGAGTATGAGGACGAAACCCCTGCGACAACTTCCCAGATGGCCAAGGACGTTACCGAGTTCCTCAACTGGGCTGCTGAGCCCGAGATGGATGACCGCAAGCGCATGGGTATGAAGGTTCTGGCGATCACATCTGTTCTGTTCGCCATGAGCGTCTGGGTTAAGCGGTACAAGTGGGCCTGGCTCAAGTCGAGAAAGATTGTCTACGATCCTCCCAAGGAGGGCAAGACCAACATCCGCCGCTAAATTCAAGCGAGGCTACAGGAGAATGAAGCTTTGCCTCTATTGTTTGTATCATATACTGCTACGGTCTCCCAGATCCCTATGTATCGCGTAGACGAAAAGGAAGGGAAGGAAAAGGCCTCAGAGGAAGATGGAGCAGCGGGGAAGTGTGATGGTGTGTAAATCAAATGTCTCGGTCTCAATACAGCTAGACTTTCCTTGTCGTTCAGCATTGTGGTCTAGAGTTTGGCAGTACCAAAATGGTTGATGATGACAGGAAATATGTTTTTCTGGTGGTTTAACCCATGTTGACGGTTGAGATGATGCACCAAGATAAAGTGATACCACCTCCCCACGTAGACCCGCATCGACGACACTAATCAAGTTGGCTCGGCGAACCCTCTTGTGACCGGCGACCTCACTTTGTTTGTTTATGTAGGTTCTTTTACGTGACGAGAATCAACACTCGATCTGTTTCTCTCCACCAATTATTCCCTCTTACTGCCCACCTAATACTGACTGGTATACCTACGCTGGGCATTGTTCCAAAACGGATCCTCAAGTCACCACAGCCAGAAAAATCCCAATCAATAATAATCAACTGCTGCACTCACCAAGCCACTTGTCATAGCAGACGAGGTGCTTTCGGGTTTAGTCTTTCATACCGACCAGTCTCAAGGATCTCGGCAGCAAGCTTTTGCCTTGGGACAAGCCCCCTCTAACGCCGTCAAGAAGCAGCAGAATACTACTTTGATGCGTGGCAATAAAGAGACAACAATGGCACCTCAGTATTCAGATGCCAATGTGCAGCAGAAGAAGGAAATCAACAAGGCCAAACAATCGTCAAAGCATACCTCTCACTTTTGGGATGGTGACGAGGATATGAATGGCGCGGTGAGCTCTTCGGGTAAGTTTACATCAAATGCATCGAGTAGCAAACATACTAACTTCAGCCAGTCCCAAGCCCGGCATCATCTTTCCAGGCGTTTGTCAAGTTCGACGAGCTAGCGAATAAGTTGCGTGAGGAGCTATCGGCCCCTTTTGAACGGTTCGACAAAATCGTTCAAGAACTCCAAAAAGATCTTGGGATCAGCTCCAAAACAGCTATGCCTTCCTCCTCAGACTGTCAAGCTGTTTCAGCGTCTAAAGAAACAACTGTCCCTATCCCCTCATTCCCAAGCAAAAACTTGAAGCAAGAGGCGCCGGCTATGGCTCGCCAGACGCCCGTGCCGTTCCCGACAATTCCAGGCATCGACTTAGGTAACACCCTTCCCCATCATCGTGAAGTCCACCCGCAACTCTATCCTCCTCTTCCCTCCCACGGCCCTGTTCCAGGCCATAGACCTGGTTTACCTCACACCGATTCCAAACCCATCCATTCCAACCCATCATCACCTCGCCACCGCGCGCACACCCGAACCGAACAAGCCATCAAGGCAACGAGCAGAACTAAAACCTCCCCCTTTTTTAGCACAAGTCCACCACCGTCACAAGAGCTTGTCCAAGAAAGACAAGAAGTTCAGCAACAAGAAACACCGCTCATCAACCGCCCCCCAACTCCAAGCCGGCCCCTTCGAAAACCGCCTCCCGGCGTGGTATCCAGCCTCCCAATCCCACCGTTGGGCGCCCCAAAGTTTGGTCTCATTCAGGAAGAGCTAGCACACTCCTCTTTTCACCTGTTGGTCGCCGTGACTTTTTTGATCAAGACCGCTGGGAGGATCGCCATCCCCATGTTTTGGGAGTTGGTCAGACGGTTTCCGACGCCGGAAGAGTTGGCAAAGGAGAAGAATAAGAATGAGGTGGTGGAGTTGATCAAGCCGCTGGGGTTGTCGGAGCACAGGTATGCCATCATACAAAAGTATGCAAGGGGGTTTGTGGAGAACCCGCCGGTAAGGGAGAGAAGGTATGGGGTGAGGAACTATCCTTCGGTCGAGGATGGTAAGAATGTGACAGCTGGGGAGGTTTTTGGAGCCGAGGAATTTGACAATGGTAATTTTAATGGGGATGGTGGAGGGGGGCTTGATGTGATGGATATGGTAAAGGATAGAAGGGAACGGGCGATAGGGCAGGCTTGGGAGATTGGGCATTTGACGCAGGGTGCGTATACGTTGGACTCGTGGAGGATATTTTGTAGGGATGAGCTACTCGGTCGGGCGGACGATTGGACTGGGAAGGGGGGACGAGGGGAAGGGTTCCAGCCGGAGTGGATGAGGGTGCTACCCAAGGATAAGGAGCTGAGAGCTTGTTTGAGATGGATGTGGTACGTTATACTTTATTCCTTCTCTTGTTTTCCTGTGTTATTTGTGACCTGGGGGTTCTGTGTCACACACGGGTAGGAAAGAGGGCAGTTCCCTAGTGAGGCCCGACCTGAACAGTTTTGCTGACTTGAGCTTGGTTGCAGGATGCGGGAAGGATGGGAATGGGACCCGGTAACGGGTGATCGAGAGCCTCTTCGTGAGGAGTTGCGAAGAGCAGTGGACGAGGGCCGGGTTGGGTATAATGATAATGGGAGTCTGGTGATACTGAACTCGGAATCTTCAGCAGGAGCTATGCAGCAGGCACCTTCATGAACAAGATACGTAGCTTATACATTTTGATATAGTACATCAAGCCCTCATGTAATGTACCATGTTGATCCTCAGGCCGTACTCTTCCTATTCTAGATAAATATTTCATACTCGTAAATTATGAAGTATGAAAACAACCGATTTCACAAATATGGACATCACGCCGATATCCATGCAGATCATGTGTAGTGCAAGAAGTCGGTACAACGTGCAGCAAACGGGCTCGGCTTTTCTGCTGTGCTGCTCCAGCGGTGTTGCAGATGTCAAGAATGTCTCGTGGAAGACCCTGGATGCTGCAGTGGAAGTGAGGCTCTCCGCCTCTTGGTCAGCTTTGCCTACCTATCAATATCCCACAGAAACCTTTGAGAGACATTGGGGACAAAGACCGTCGATGGCAGGACCCCTGGTCGGCCAAATCAGGAAAGCACTTGGCTTGCTTCAGAGCTCTTGCAGGTAGTCGTCGGTTATCAAGAGGTCCGGGCCGGAGTATTCGTCCGTAACGATGATCTGGGAAGGAGCGGGATGAAGGACGAGAGATGGTTTGTTGACGACTGCAGTAGGAACTTGGAAGCATGAGGTCAAAGAAGGTCCATGGCTTCCGGTCCTGTGTTTGATCTAGTATGTTTGCGGGCTTTTCCGTAACACCGAGCTGGCCCAGCTAATCTCAGCTCCCTGGGTCGTGACGTGGGTGGATATTGAGCTTGTGTAGAGTGCCTGTCCCTGGGGGAGTTGCTCTTTCCATTTTCGATCATGAACCATGCTGCCCACCACTTTGTAAGTCTCCATCTTCCTTGATTTATCCGAGTAGGTGGTTTCGTTGGGGCCGGCCAGGCATTTTAGTTTCGACACCGTGGCTATTTCAAGATATTTCTCGTGCTAGTATCTGCCCTTTTGCTCTCATCTACCTCCTCATTGTTTACACTTGCCGTCACCAGAGCGAGTGGCCCCCAAGCTCCTGCAGAGGTCTGCCAACCCACCTCGACTTATACCATCGCGTCGTCAGAGGTTCAAAAGCACCGGAGCGGCCTCAGCATCTGACAACATGGGCACCTTCTCCGCGTGTCCCGTTTTGACCGCCACCGTTCTTCTTCTGGGCCTCGTGTTCCCCTTGTTGACCTCGGGCGAAGGTGGCTTCACCCATGACTGCGCCTATGCAGGCGCCAACCTGACCGACAAACATCACTGGATTGGTGTCTATTGTCTCAACGACGATGTTGATATTTACGGATTCAATTACAGCATGTGAGTGCTCGTCCCTCTCTCTGGTGGCTCCAAAAGAGAGGCATACTGATAACACGTCACGTCAGGCTGGACTTGGATCATTGCGCGGGAAACAATGCTGGACAGCTTGTAGTATATGAGAAGTGAGTGAAACGTCTCTTGGTCCCCTCCAAGAAAGCAGTCTCCCTAACTCGAGGACAGTGGGAACTACTCCGGATCATGCGAGAACTGTACCTTTATTCATGACAAGTCGCTGCATTTGAGTTGTTTGTGCTGGGATATGAACGGCGGGCACACTAACTCAACGCTCGACTTGAGTAAGCGTCTTCTGTCACAAGTGACGCCAGTTGACTTTACTAACAAAAGATTCCAGACACCACACTCTATGACTCGAATGGGGCTGTTGGCTGTTACAGTTTCCTCGGGAACAAGACATGGGAGCCGGCGCCAGATTCTTGACCGGGGAGCGTTGCATCTTTTGCCTGACTTCTGATATAACTACATATCGGCATGCTATGTTGGTAAAATCTGCACTTGATTGTGGTTTTTACGTCAATTTCCTTCGTTCTTACTTTTTCTTTTCACTATTTCCTGCCACTGCTAGCGAGATGGTACGATTTTAACACTTTCGCGGAGAAATATATGTTGTCATTCTCCAAAAATAGGTACACCCCGTATACAATGATACCTCTCACCACAACTTCACTGAGCAGACCTACATCTACGCGGCCCTTTTGGGCCGTTGATCGTGACCACCTGCTCACCGTAAATTGGGAAGTTGAGGGAGTCCTGAGGCGTTTCCCTTCCTTCGGGCGAATGAGTCTCTCTCGTGATCTCAATACTAGTTTTGATTCTGACACCACCTGACATTGGAGAGTACATCGAGGTTGCACTTATTGTCCGCTTCCTGTCCCAAAGCCTTCCCGGACCCCTCGATTCGTAATGATGTGGATATCGATGCTCATGATGGCTCGAGTACCGCATGGGGTTAGGGTCGGGATCAGGCATTTGCATGGCCAGTTCAAAGTCGGGAGAGTCGGTCTCACGAATTTGTGCGTCGTGAGGCAAATGTACTGGACTGTAGATATCATTCAGGGAGATGGATTGGTACGGGAGGGGGTAGTCGTCCTTTGTCTCTCGGAGATTCTGGCACTGGACTAGCGTAATTATGCTGGCGCGATTTTGGGGCCTGGAGTTTGCTGCGCTGGAAGCTCTGTCTTTCTTGGATCGAGATCGGGACATGGTTTTATTGTGGTGGCTGCCCTGGCGCCAGGGGGTTCGCCTTGGTCCAAATCCGCACATAAGAGGGCGAAGCGTGGCTGCGCAGCTGGCGATGATACCGAGAGAAGTTTCCATTACGCTCCAGAAGGCTGTACCACTGCGCTGGTGTCAGACTTGTTTGTCAAGATGGCGAGGGAGAACTTGAAGCTTACTTTGTTTGTTCGAGAAACTCAGGATCGGAAACGGGTATGAACTTGACGTAGGGGATACGGACTATCAGACATATCCCCGCGAGTACGCCCATTCCGAGAAGAGTTGCCACTCCAACCTTGGTACGCTTGTTGAGTTTGACATTCCAAAGGATGGCAATGGGAAGGAAGGCCAGAATGAAGTCGGTTACGGCGTTGACGATGCTGTGGGCGATGGTCACGCGCGGGACGACGTTTTTGTCGATGCTTGGCAACCCCTTTTTGTGAGACTACAGGAGTACATGGTTTGTTTGATAGAATTTGTGACTTACCAGCTCCCGCCGGATGGATCCAGGACTTGATCATAGAAATATGAAGAGGGTGAGCATTGGAAGATAACGATGAAGAAGTAGATGGCGGTAATGGTCCAAGTAAAGGCCAGGTTTATGTATATTATGTTTCTGTGGATTTTGTCGGTGGCTATGCGAAGCAGCAAGACGGCGATTGAACTTCGAATGAGCGCTGACAACGGCGCGTAGAGAGCTTCGTTGAGGAACCAGGAGTGTAGAGCAATGTTTTCGCCCCTGACGAAGTCCTTAACTCCTTCCTCGCTTGCGTTAACGATGCCCCATACGGTGATGGTTGTATGGGTGGTGTAAACAATCTACAGAAAATAACTGTTATCACTTCGTCAAGAGTGGGTGGTGGTTTGGCACTTATCGACGTACCACAGCCGCAAATACCAACCAATCGTCTAGTGATATCTTCTTGATAGTCAAATATTTAACGAGAATTCGAAGAGAAACGAAAATATAGACAAGTGCGAGGAATGTAATTTGAAGCACAAAAAGCCGAACCCCTCGAGGGTCAAGATCAGACAACATGCTGCACAACAGCGACAAGAAGGACACGGCAGAACGAGTTCAAATGAGTGTCCACCAAGAAGACCTCTTCTATGGATAGGGACTTACAACATGATCATTGACATTTTGCTGTGTTATTATACCATGTTGCCCAACAGCGTGGATTCAACGATGCCCTAGAAGTAGTCAAACCATCTAAACTTAGCCTTGCAAAACAAGAGTCACGACTCAACGGTCCACCGCCGTTGACCAAACCGTTCGGCTAGACTAGAGCAAACCGCCGGCCTGGGGTTATGAAATTGCTTCCGAGAGACACCAGCTCGTGAGCTCGACTCATTCCTATCGAGCTTGTCACTGCCGGTGAGTGGTCGCGCAACATCAACGCTTGAGCAGTTTTAACAAGCAACTGGCCTTTTATACTTAGAGTACCGAGTCAAATATTGTCCAGCCCAGAAGTTGATGAGATATCCAAGGTGGTGTTGGTTATTGTTGAAGAAGGATGCCCGTCCAATCAGAGCCATGGGATTTCACGAACGCCTGACCACCCAAGAGCATGCAGTTGTCGAATTTGACACCGGCCGAATGTTTTCAGTCTCTTCTCTGAAAAGGTAAATGGGTGTCCGACTGTTGGGGGAGCAAAAGCTCCAACCCCATTGTATGTCGTCATTGTGATTGCGGACACCTTCCAGAAGCTCCCCAATTATGTCATAGACTGGGTACCTGCAGTAGCAACTCACCTTCAGATGTCCGATTTAATACAAATATTTCAGAGACCCTTTTTGTTCTTTTGACCTGGTTGATTCCTATTCATTCAGACATCCTTCTTTCCCGAGGAAGCAATTTCGCATCGATCGAAGACCAATCATTCAAAATGACTGACAAGGGACAATTCCAGAGTGGTAAGTCGAGCGGCCACACTGCTGTCTTATATCAAAACACTCGGGACTAACACAGTGACAGGGCACGAGATCCCGGTGACGCACCAGGACTTCCCTGGAAAAGAGGCCAAAATGCCATATCCTACACCACTGTTCGATGAGATCCCAACTAGCGATGGCAAGAACCAAAAGTACAGAGCTGCCGGCAAGCTCAAGGGCAAGAATGCCATCATCACAGGTGGTGATTCTGGTATTGGCCGTGCGACTGCCATCCTGTTTGCCATGGAGGGTGCCAACTCGCTGATTGTCTATCTGCCTGAGGAAGAGGATGATGCCCAAGAGACCAAGAAACGTGTTGAGCAGTACGGTCAGCAATGTCATCTCATTTCAACCGATCTGCGGGACCGCAAGAATTGCCAGAAGGTGGTCGATGAGGCCGTCAAACTATTCAATGGCCAGATCGATATCCTTTTCAACAATGCGGCCTATCAGATGATGGTTCCTGACATCAAGGACTTGTCCGAGTGAGTATGACGGTTAAAAATAACATGAAGAGGAAAGACGGCTGACAGCGAGCCACAAGGGACCAATGGATCCATACCTTCGACACCAACATCCACCCCTACTTCTACCTGGCCAAGTATTCACTGCCTCACATGAAGCCTGGAAGCACCATCATCAACAATGCAAGCATCAACGCCTACATCGGCCGGCCTGACTTGTTGGATTACACATCGACCAAAGGCGCCATCATTTCTTTTACCCGTGGATTGAGCAATCAGAAGGTTGGCCAGGGTATCCGGGTGAATGCTGTTGCGCCAGGTCCCGTGTGGACCCCCTTGATCCCGTCGACGATGAACGATGACGCGCAGAAGCAATTTACCAGCCCAATGGGTCGGCCCGCACAACCGAGTGAGATCGCAACCTGCGTTGTGTTCCTCGCGTCTACCGATAGTTCGGCCATCAGTGGACAGACGATCCACTGCAATGGAGGCACTGTTCTGAACGGCTGAGCGTCTGTGGAACTTGAGAGACTCTTATGATGTTACGACCATGTAGTATAATATAATTATTCAAATAAAATGGCAGCTGGTTCATGACGGAGAGACCTGTGAAGGGCTGTAAGCCAGATCGCTGGTGAGAAAAGTGCCGTGGCGTGTAATGGCAGTTGGTTGTCAACTGCTTAGGAATCACAGTGCGGATGGCCCAACCTTGAGGTCGATGTTTGATGCCAATGTATACAGGGCCGAAATACAGATAGATGATCTTGCCCAGAGGTTGTGATCTAGTTCCGTATACATATTGTATGACGGCCTCCAAAAGTGCAGTTTCTCCTTTGTCTTGGTTGTATGGCGGGCACTAATGATGTCGATATCATCGCTGCCTAGTCCGACTCACACAATGCGCACTGTGCCGCCGCTCTCTGACCGCTAGGAACCTTGATGGCTTTTTCTTACTTCTGGAGCTCGAACAATTATTTGCCCCCCAAAACCGATCTTTTTGCAGGATTTGCGACGGGAGTTTGGTTCTATCGGCCATCCAACAATCTGTCTCTCTGCAGGTACACAGGAACTGCAATGCACCACGCGACTCATCCGAAACAACATCCACCATCACAACCCAAATAGGGTTCAACTTCTCCGTTACAACTCTCAGCTCCACTCCCGCGCCAAGAGAGTTTCGACTCCCGACAAAATGGCCTGGACGGCCACCGAAATCCCAGGCTCGGAGCGCCTGCATGAGTTAATTGGAGTCGGTGCCGCCGTTCTGGTAACAGTTCTGTCAACGCCTGCCGTCACCCGTTCCTGGAGAGAGAAGGGCATCTGGGGTGGCTCTGGTTACACCCCCATCAACGCCAACGATGAGTACCAAGATCTCGACGGTGTGGCGACCGAAGAGTCCATCCGGGCTTTCTCGGACACGCGACCTCGCATTGCCATTGGCCTCGCCATCTTCGCTGGTATTGGCGCTTTGATTGCCTCCAACGTCTTGATCCCGCCCACTCTCTCCGACTGGGTCTTTTGGGCAGAGGTTGTCTGTTGGGTGAGTGGCATGCGGTTGATCACACACGACGAATATACAGAAACAATGTTAACATTTACAAATAGTCTCTTCTTGCTTTACAGGCCATCCTTCTCCCTCCAAAGCATCTCTATCTCTCCAAGTTCCGCTTGACAGTGTACGGCTTGGCATCCTCCCTTGTCATCGCCGTCTTGGTAGTTGTGCTCCATGGATTCGAAGCGCTGGCCCTGATTTTGGATTCCGACTCGGATACCAAATACCGGGCTGTTGGCTTCCTCCACCTTGTACAATTTTCGGCTTCTGTGGGCGCATTTTTGGGCTTTGCTTCTTTCTCAAGGAGACCGGATGTCTACGATGATCAAGGGCTGGTCGACCAGCAACACACCAGGTCTCTGCTCGATCTTTTCTCGTTTTCCTGGAACAGGGTTATCTTTGATGTGGCCAAGGAGCGTCAGATGAAGCTTGAGGACATCCCGAACCTCGACTTTGCCACAAAATCAAGAAACCTGCAGGCTAGATTCATCAAGACGCGCCGCGAGAAACTGCCGCTCTGGAAGCAGCTCATCTACGCGTATTCCAAGGAGCTGGCCTTGCAGTGGTTGCTTACCCTGGTCGTCGCGCTTCTGGCCTTGTTCCCGCAAGTTGTTTTGTATAACTTCCTGAAGAGGATCGAGAACCGGCAGAAAGACACAGCCACAGATCCCACCATCTTTATTTGGGTTCTAGGATTGCTTCTGAGCCAATTGCTCCAAGTCGGCGTCAATAACTGGATTAGGTGGATCACCACGACTCGTCTGGAGATACCTGTTGGCTCACTTCTTCAGTCCCTGGTTTTCTTCAAGGCGCTGAAGCAGTACGAGACAGCTCCCCCGGCCCAGAAAGAAGACAAAACCGACGGCAAAAAGGATGGAAAAGCAGGCGAGCCCAATGGCGTCAATGACACAAGCAAGCCAGGAAAGAAAGCCAACGCCAAAGGAAAAGAACCGGAGACTCGACAGAACATCATCAACCACATGAAGCTTGACTCCAACCGCGTTACAATCTTTTGCATGTACAACAATAACTTCCCCATGGCTATTTTCAAACTCATCTTTGCCGGTGGGTTTTGTATTAGTTTGATGGGTTGGCTACCAGTGGTCAGCGGCCTACTCGCCGCGTGCTTCGTGATCCCCATCAGCTCGCGCTTGTCCACCAAATACACGGCCCTTCATTTTGGTCTGATGAAGTATCGAGATGGAAAGGCCCATCTGTTGACAGAGGCTCTGCAGGGCATGCGACAAATCAGATTCTCGGCCTTGGAGCAGCATTGGGAGGACAAGATTCTCAAGAGCCGTAACGAAGAGCTCAAACAGTACTGGAGAGTCGCTGTATGGCAGTGCCTTGTTGTTTTCATCATCAACTTGGGACCCATCATGCTGGCCAGTGTCACGTATTTCCTTTACGTTTGGCAGAACGGAACAAACATCAAGGCTTCCGTGATTTTCACCGCACTCGGCCTCTTCGACCAGCTGGATGAGGCTGTAGCTCTCCTTCCACTTCTTCAAACATACCTGCTCGAAGCTTGGACCAGTGCTGTCCGGTTGGAGAAGTTCTTCAGTCAATCTGACAAGGAACCAGTATCAAAACCCGGGGACTCCATTCTGTTCAAGGATGCCACAGTGGCGTGGCCAAGAATTGAGGATACCGAGAAGATTGATGACGAGGATGCCACCGAAGAGAGAGGCGCCCACTCAATGCTCAGAAATATCAACCTGGAATTCCCTCCTGGCCAACTGACTTTGGTATCGGGTAAAACAGGCGCCGGCAAAAGCCTCTTGCTTGCCGCTATTCTGGGAGAAGTCAAGCTACTCAACGGCGTCATTCGGATGCCCGTTCTGCCTCCCTTTGACTACGATGCCAAGGCTATCCCTGAGTCCGAGTGGATTATCCCCGAACTAACCTCGTTTGTCTCTCAGACTCCCTGGATCGAGGGTGGCACCGTGAGAGAGAACGTGATATTTGGCCTCCCTTTTGTAGAGGATCGCTATCGCAAGGTGCTTGCTGCTTGTGCTCTTGAAAAGGACATTGAGCTCCTGATAGACGGTGATCAAACAGAAGTTGGACCCAAGGGGGTGACGCTTTCAGGCGGTCAGCGCTGGCGAACGGCCCTTGCTAGAGCTCTCTACTCTCGGGCTGGGATTCTCATTCTGGACGATGTTCTCAGCGCCGTCGACGCTCATGTCGGGCGTTTGATCGTTGACAAAGCCTTGACGGGTGAGCTGGCGAGAGGGAGGACTCGCATTCTCGCCACTCATCATGCCGAGCTCGTCCTGCCACATGCTAGCTTTCACATCCAGCTCCATAACGGAGAAGTCCTCTCGGTTGATCACCTTACACCTTCTGAAGACAGCTCTGCGTTGACAGCCCTGTCTGAAGAAGATGTTCCATCCACGGAAGATAGCCTGGTAAATGGACAGCCTCCCTTAGCAACCAAGAGCAAACCCAAAGAGGACGAAGAAAGCAGAGAGACAGGTCGTGTCAAAACCAAGGTGTACAAAGCTTACTTCAAAGCCAGTGGCGGCCTGTTGCCTTGGATTGGGGGTGTATGCATTCTTTTGCTCGGTCATTTCTTGTCGGTCTTCCGGGCTTGGAGTTTGAAAGAGCTTGCGCAGACAGCATCGAAAGAGCCAGAGGCCCTCCGTTTCACGGTTCAAACTACCTCCAAGAACGCCTTCCATTTTGCTGCCGGCTCTGGCTCCGAAGAGAGAGAGGGTTGGCACTGGGGCTATGGCATCTACTTCTGTAAGTCTTGCGCCACGTACTACCGTTGTTCGTCAACGAGGCTGACATTGTGACCTTTTTTTTAGGGCTGTCCGTTTGGCTCGTGATCGACTTCTCGACGTTGTTGGTCCAGATAATAAGAGTACTGGCCTTCTTCGTCATCGGCATGAAAGCTTCTAGAGTTCTTTTCCAAGACATGACGCATGCCATTCTTCGTGCTCCGTTGCGATGGATAGACACAGTTCCAGCTGGTCGAATCCTCAACCGCTTCACGTCAGATATGTTCATTGTGGACCGCCGGCTCTCTAATCAAGCGTTTACCTTGATTCGCACCGTGCTGTTTTTGCTGGTTATCATTGCTACTAGGTACAGTGGCCGTTTTGTTCTGCCCCCTTACACACAGATCACTGACTTGATGGGAATAGTCTGTCAGTTTCGGTGTACGTCATTTTTTTCGGCATCCTCCTGTTCATACTCTACGTCCGAGTATCCATGGCGTACATCGACGCTGCCCGAGAGGTCAAGCGAATCAACTCCGTGTCCCATTCTCCGATCTACGATCAGTTCAGCTCTGTGCTTTCTGGTCTCTCAACTATCCGGGCCTTCGACCGCACCGAGTTCTACATGAAGCGCATGTTTACCCTGATCGACAACAGCTCCAAGGCTTCGTGGGCACTCCAGCTATCTGGTCGATGGATGGCTGTACGTATGGGGGTCCTTGGCGCTCTCTTCGTTGCTGTCGTCGCCAATGCGGTAGCAGTTAGTGACACCAACGCCGCCTTGGCTGGATTCAGTTTGGCCTTCGCCCTGCGCTACACAAACGCGCTGACATCTGTTCTTCAAGCGTTGACGTCAGTGGAGCTGGGTTTCAACGCATGCGAGAGAGTCTTGGAATATGCAGAAATCGAGACGGAGCCGGAAGGCGGGAAGGATGTTGCAGCAGCATGGCCTACTGAGGGCAGGATCGAGGTCCAAGATCTGACAGTCAAATATGCGGATGACCTTCCCCCGGTCCTCAAAAAACTCAACTTTAGTGTGGGTGCTGGCGAAAGAGTCGGTATCGTCGGACGGACAGGAGCCGGAAAGTCAACCCTGGCGGCTGTGTTTTTCCGTCTTCTTGTGCCTGTTGAGGGCTCTGTTTATATTGACAATGTCGACATCTCGACCTTGAAGCTTAGCCAGCTGCGAAGCCGTCTTGCCATCATTCCGCAGGACCCCTTCCTTTTCTCGTAAGTGCTTTTTTCGATTCTAACCAGAGGCAATATACTGACTTGAACTTGCAATAGTGGTACATTGCGATCGAACCTGGATATGGAAGGACTTCTTGAGGATCACGATTTGCTATTGGCACTGCAGCGTGTCCATCTTATTGAGCACGTTGAAGATCAGGACCGTCCAGCTGTATACCCACCAGCTGGAGCCTCAGTCATTATGGGATTTTCCACCATCCCCCCTGCAGATTCAGAAACGGAAACAGAGGCTTCCACGGCTGTTGAGGGAGAGCCCACGGTGATTGAGCCGGAGTCAGAGTTGAACCTGCCTGCGGACAACGCCAACATCTTTACCAACTTGTCGACACCCATCAGCACGGGTGGTGCAAACTTGTCCCAGGGGCAGCGACAACTGGTTTGCCTTGCGCGCTCTCTTCTTAAGCGTCCCAAAATTGTCATACTCGACGAGGCCACCAGCGCTGTCGACAGGGGTACCGATAGCAATATCCAAGAATCGCTTCGTAAAGAGTTTGCGGCTGCCGGTTGTACCGTTCTAGTTATTGCTCACCGACTGTCGACCGTTGCAGACTTCGACCGCCTCTTGGTCATGGACAAGGGCCGTGTGGCCGAGTTCGGCAGCCCACGGGAGTTGCTCGAGGCGGGCATGAGACGCGTTGTAGAAGAGCCCAAACAACAGGGTGACTCGCGGGTTGACGGTGACACGGCCGAGGATGACGAGGAAGCCAACGGCACTGGAGCGTTCTGGGAGCTAGTGCAGAAGAGTGCGGAAAAGGAGAAGCTTTTGGAGATGGTTTTCGGCAGTGAAAAGGATCGGCTGATGAAGGAAATCTTTGGCAATACCAATGGGGTATGAAGAAGGCTATGGCAAGGGTGCTTAAAAGGACACGATAAAGTTTCTTAGACTGAGATCTTTCCCGGCGTTAAGATCAAATGGGGCATTTCTCTTAGTGGGGATAGACTGTCATGGAAACAACAGGCTCAAGGGTCTGTAAATAATAGTGTGTAGACTATAGTGCATGTTCATTTCATATTGCAAAAAGGATGTTCACCCATATCGTTCGACATATCTTCCATGCCCAACACTGTCTGACTTCCACCCCGGTCTTGCCTATCATGAAGCTCCAGCAAACAGTTGCAATATCGTCTGTGTTTGGGCTCGAGGTGAGGACAGACATGTTGGCACACTTCTTGATGCTCTATTCAGCCCATCTAGATACGTCTGACACCTGGCCGAGAGGTATGCCCGCGAGAGAGAGAGTGGGTGTCTCGCGGTCACAGGAATAAATGGTATTGAAGGTGATGTAGCTCGCTACCGTAGCCCATCATATTGCTCATCGATATCCTGTCAGGGGTAAGGGATAGTGATAGCCGGTGATGGAAGCAAAGTGCCTGGTACCTTTCGAGGGGATAAATGTGTATTGTAAATGAATCGTTGAAGAGCTAGTGAGGCGAGCCGAAGCTATTTGAGTGATAGAGACAACTGTCTGACTTATCATCTTGCCTGTGTCAATTTTATCAGCTGAGATAATGGACAGTGATGATAGCTGGTGCAATGGATAATAATAGCTGGGTTAATAGGTGGTAATAGGTGGTAATAGGTGGTAATAGGTGGTAATAGGGGGTAATAGGGGGTAATAGAGGGTAATAGAGTAATAGTTGGGGTATTAAAGAGTGATAGCTGGGATAATGCATACCTACATGAGAGCTTTAGTTCGTGCAAGGTAGAGTTAAACAAATAGTGTTGACTTCTAAATAGTTATGTATAGAGTGCATGAGATTTTGTGACGGTTGTGGATATCGGGATGCTCAGAAGGTCATATAGTAGTAGAGGTAAGTTGTCTATATCCTCTTATATGTAATTATTAAATATCAACTTAATGAGTCAAAGAAAGCAAAT
Organism: Podospora pseudoanserina; assembly: GCF_035222485.1. Lineage (NCBI taxonomy): Eukaryota > Fungi > Ascomycota > Sordariomycetes > Sordariales > Podosporaceae > Podospora > Podospora pseudoanserina. Next base: position 4,336,147 of record NC_085920.1, on the reverse strand, counting down.
ACTGGCAATTATCTACTATTTAAGCTTATACTCTCTATTACCCCAGCACGTGGGTGAAGAAATCCAGTGTGCAAAAATGATATCGACCTTTACCTCACCATCTCTTACCCGCCACCACATGAGGATTTCTTGTAGAAAATAATTCCTGTAGTTCTCTAGAAGCTTCTGATTACTTGTATATTTCTTTTCAAATAATTTACCCAAGAAAGTGGTGAGTGATGTGTCGATGAGTGATGAATGTTGATGTTGGAAATGTGGTCTAGATTTCTTCACCCACGTGCCCAGCTACCACTGTCTATTATCCCAGCTACCACTATCCATGGTGTGGTAACCTTTGGCATGGTTAAATAAAGGCGTAAATAAAATATGGTCATCGGAGTGTGCTTAGAGAACACGAGCGGATGGTGTAAACGCGTATCGCTCAACAACTGATGACTCCGATGGTGCGAATTACTACCGGTCTGGCCGGCAGGGAAAATAAACATCTCTCCTGACACATATGAAACTGGGTAGACCACCTACCACTGTCCATTATCCCAGCTATTACTGCCTACTATCCCAGCTATCACCATCCATTATCCCAGCTATCACTGTCCACTATCCCAGCTATCACTGTCCGCTATCCCAGCTATCACTAGATATACAATTAACTATTACCTAATCAACCACGTAGTTAAATACCTTATAAACCTCTTAGTTGATCACCTGGTTGACAACTTAGCTGACTATTTGTTTGTTTACTTATTTGGTAGCATAAGTGATACCGTTAGCAACGACATCCACCAGTGTTGCAGTTGAATAGAAAATAGCTTCAATTGATAGTTTTGTTATCAGGAGATCATTATTATACTGTGATTCATAGGTCCATTGCTGATTGATGCGGCTGTCGTCATAAGTAGTGATATGCAGCGGTGGTGGTGTGGGTGGTGCACTTTCAGGGGCAGAGCCATAACCCTGGTCACATTTCAGGGTTAGATATGGGATGTACAGAGGATTAAGGGGGCGTAAAACAAATACCATATGATGATGCGATGGGAAAGCGCCTAGGGTAGGAGTTTCATAAAATATCAACGCATCGTCATGTGAATTGTCTTCTCTTGTTAAAAGAGCATACACAGGTCCAGCCAATGATACCCTTTTTCCCTGAAAGCAACGCACACCGAAAATAAGCAAAAGAATATGAAAGAGACCACATTAAACGTGAAATCATCGCCGGGCGGCCAATCTCTTTCTTTTTTTCTTCTTTATGAAACACCATAGGCCCAGCCAACGATCCTCCTTTTTCCTTGAACGCAACGCGGCCCAAAGAAAACAAACAAAAGAAACTGGTAAAAACCATCACCAACAAACTGAAAAGAAGTACAAGAGTATGAAAAAGACCTCATTAAACATTAACTCATCGCCAGCCAACCTCTACTTCCCCCCCTTTTATGAAAGACTATACGCCCAGCCAACAAGCCTCCTTTTTTCCTGAAAGCAACGCTGCCTAAAGATTACAAGCAAAAGAAACTGAAAAAAACCATCGCAAACTAACTGGTTCCCTAGCAAACACCCTGACCCGTGTTCTTCACATCCTTGGCAGTCCTTTTTTTTGTTTTGTTGTTTTGTGTGTGTGAAAAAGAAAAATCATCGCAACTCCATCTGCCACCTAACAATCCCTCTTAAACTCTCAAATAGCAGCCCAACACACCGCGTCCTTCCCCCCTCCCTCCTATCTCCAATTCTCCCATGAGCTTCCAGACCCCTTCCCCCCTTTCAGACCACTTGGTCTTCCCCCAAAGGTGGTGTTTGTTGGCTTAGTAGGGAGGGCCCTGCCACTGGCCCCCCATCTCCTCCATCCGCTGCTCGTGCTCCTTCCTCCGCTCCGCTTGACGAGCATCTCTCTCCTTGATATCAAGATGCCACTTCTGGTCGACGAACCAGTTGGTGGCGCGGTGAGCATGCTAGATGTTGTTCTGCGAGCAATAGAGCTTGAACGCGTCCCAGAACTGGCTGGGAGGGAGCAAATCTCCCTTGAATTGGCGTATGACGTAGACGTCGTGATTGTGAAACCAGGCGCTGTGGGGCAGGTTCCAGAGTCACTCATCCTCGAGGGTCATCTGGGGTTGAAAAGGTGTGAGCTCGTTGTGAGGGTGATATTTGGGGATGGAGCAGAGTGTGGGAAGTGTATGGAGTGACCGGGGTTTTGACTTACCTTTTCGTTATTGTCAGATGAGCGGTGCCCGTAGCCCGTGCTGAAGATGGGGGGCAGGAGTCGGGAAGCAGTGCCTACGTTCTGATGGTATTGGGGGCCGAAGGTGTTGGACGGGGGCATACCTGGAGAGGCGGAGGAGCGAATCGATGCGGTAATAAGTTGCTGGGGAACGGGGCGGCGGTAAAAAACTCCCAATATTGCCTATGTAGGTGGCACCAAAGGTGATGCTGTAGATAGTCTGGACCTGACGGATCTCCTCGGGGGAGAATGAAGTAGGCCAATTGTTGCTAGGCACAGGCACCGGGTGGAAGGAGGTTCTTCCAGGCTGGAAGTCTCTCTGGGGACCGGTCATGTATGTCTCGGCTTGCCTTGTTCCCATCTCCTGGGATCTCTGAGGCTGATGGTATGCCTCGGGAGGAGGCTGGAAACTGAATCCCTCTGTCTCGCGGCGTTCGAGACCTGTCACAGCTGTGTTCACGGGCCTGGTAGTCTCGGCGGCCTGTCAATTCACCTGTGGACCTGCCCCACGCGTGTAAAAGTCTGAATTGCGCAACAGAGAGGGCCCGGCGGTACATCGAGGAGGATGCATGCTCGGCAACGGGGTGCGACCAGTGCTCAACGGCTCGTAGACTTGGCCATTTGGGCGACAGGCTTGGGAGCCAGTTGTCGAGGAGGCTCAGCCTGAGGCCGCTTCGCGGGACGGTTGCCCTTCTCAGCCTCATCGTCGTCCTCCAGACCAACAAAACGTACACGTTTCCGGGAGGCAGGCGGGGTTCCTCTTCCCACACGACGTCGGACCTGTCTAGCGCGCAGAGAGGTCCTCGGCTTCGGCGAGGGCTTTCTGATCTGCCAGTCACATTTTTTGGCATCGATGAAATGTGTGCGGTGCTGGGTGTGCCAAACATTGCCCCTGGCGCAGCCCTCGCACAACCGGACAGTGCATCCCTTGCCACAGCACTCCTGGAGAACGCCTGGGGAATGGCTATCGCAAGAATCACACTTGTTTACTTTGCTATGTAGAGGCCTCCAGGTTCGATGGGTGCGGTGAGAGTCGAGACCTGGCGTCACAGGAAGAGCATCGGGTCTTGGCGATCGAGGGGAATCAACAGGCGTGTTGGCAGGGACAGGGACAACTGGACTCTCGCCGCTGTTGTCAGGGAACTAGGAACCAGAGGCGTCGGTGTTGGCGGGGCCGGGAGTCGTAGGTAAAGTGGACAGAGCAGCAGCAATGGCGGTGGCGATGTTGTCACTGGCGGCGGAACCGGGAGTGACACGGGAGGCAGAGGAAGCGCCGTTAGCGGGCGCGGCCTCCGGGGAAGACCGATGAGAGATTCGGGAGCAGCAGCGGCTTCCGGGGAAGGGAAAGGGGTAGCCATGTTTCCCTTTATTGTGGTAATGTATTTGAGGTGAGGTGGTTATGAATTGTGAAGTTGTGAGAAATAGTGTTGTTGTGAGGAGTGGTATTGTTATGAAAGAGAAAGGTTGGATGGGTTGGTGGTGAAGAGTAAGGTAGGTTGATAAAAAGGCTGGGATAGATAGTTAGTTGAAGTTTGGTTGATGTATATAAGTTTGGAGTAAGTTTTAAAAGGTTGAAGTTGAGGTGAAAATAAGAAGAGTTAGGTTGAATGAAGTAGTGAACAATATGGTGAAGGATATGGTGAATAAGGTGGTGAAGGATATGGTGAAGGATATGGTGAAGGATGATGGGTGTTGATGATTGTTGTTGATGGGGTGGTGTTGTTGTGGGTGATGGGGTAGAGGGTGTCGGGTGTTGGGATAGGTGTTGTATTGAAGGGTATTTGGTATGGTGAAAGATGGTATAGTAGAGAGTCAGGTAAAGGATGGAGAGAAGAAAGATTGAGAGTTTTTGAAAGGATGGGATATAATATAAGAAAGGGGGAGGAGAAGAAGGTAGAGGAGAGTGGAGTTGGGGAAAGAGTTGGAAAGGATGGGTAGATTATAGAGAATAGATAAGCTATAAAAGGTAGGGGAGTTATAGAGGATGTGTGTGTTGAAAGGATATGTGATTGTGGGAAGTTGTGGTAGAGTTTTAAAAAAGGTTAGGATATAATATGGAAAGGAATGTGATGGGGGATAAGGTAGAGGTAGTTGGAGGAAAGGGCTGTGAAGGTAATTTGTGAAAGATGGATGTGTTGTGAGGGGTAGGTGAATGTGAAAGGTTGGGTTAAGGATTTAAAAAGTTGGGGGTTTGGGATATAAATAGGTGAGTGGTGAAGGTGAATTATAAAGGTAAGTTTGAAGGTGAATTGTGGAGGCGAGTTGTTTAGGGGAGTTGTTTAGGGGAGTTGTAAAGGGGAGTTGTAAAGGGGAGTTGTGGAAAGGTAGATTATGAAGGTAAGTTGTAAAGGATAGGTGAGTTGTGTAGGATATGTGAGTTGTGAAAGATATAAGTTGTGAGGGATAAGTAAGTAATGGATGTGAGAAGTTGGTATAGAGTTTTAAAGGCTGGGATACAGTCTAGAAAAGTTGGGAGAAAATTAAAGGAAAGGTCGTGAAGGTGTGTTGTGAAGGTGGATTGTAAAAGTAAGTTGTGATGGATAGGTAGGTTATATAATAGATGTGAGAAGTTGGGGTAGAGGTGTAAAAGGCTGGGATAAAGTCTTGAAAAGTTAGATGTGATTAAGGGAATAGTTGTGAAGATGAGTGGTGAAGGTGAGTTGTGGGAGTAAGTGAGGAAGGTGAACTGTGGGAGTAAGTGAGGAGGGTGAGTCGTGAAAGCAAGTTGTGAAGGTAAATTGTGGAGGATAAGTAAGGGGGGATAGAAGGATGTGAGATGTTGGGGTAGAATTTAAAAAAGCTTGGATAAAGTCTAAAAAAGGTTGGGATATGATAAAGGGAAGAGTAGTGAAGGTGAGTTGTGAAGAATAAGTAAGTTGTGAAGGGAAGGTGAGTGGTAAGGGATAGGTGAGTGGGAATAGATAGGGGATTAATGATATCTTACCAAAGTGTGCTGGCGAATTGTACTGAAGGTGGAGTGGTGGGGAGAGAGAGAGAGAGAGAGAGAGAGAGAGGGAGGAAGGAAGAGGAAAGGCGCAACGCAGGTTCAGTAGACACGGCGACCAGGACCTCCCACTTCACCATCCTCCTACTTTAGACTGCAAAAGAGCATGATGCCGTGTGGGTATTATTGTGCTTTGAGGGGTGATTTGACGTGTGGGGATCTGTTCACCCAGGTTCGTCGGTGAATGATACCAAACATAAGATGAGCGTGAGCGTTTGAGCGGTTTAATTGTGGTATATTTGACGATGGCGAGCGGGGACCGTCTCTGACTTTGTTGCTCTAGACGGGCCCAGGCTGACTTCTACCAGCAGGTTACCAGTCGTCCCCAGCGTAGGGTGTATTCACCTCCATGACCTTCCGACGTTTTGGGTGTTGATAGCAAAGACAGCCAAGAATGCACCTGTATGATTGCTAGATATCGCAGGTCATTCTTCATCAACATCTTGCCAGCCATTTCCTGAAATCCCCCGTCCTCAGTAGGGTCAGTTGCTCCGGGATTGGAGACTCGCGGAATCCCAAGCAGACCTTGGGCTTTGTCATGTTGGGCATGCAAGACCCGAAACATCAGACAACGGCAATGTCAACTGGCTCTCGATTTGCTTGAACTTCATGGCACCTGGTCGATCGACAACGAATTATCAGGCCGTATTCACTTGTGCTACTGACTTGGTCCGCATTCGGGCGCTCGGCATCTCAACAAAAAGAAAGATCAGATGTCGGGTCATGAGCCGTGTTTCTGTAGGACATGCAGCTTCTTGGGTTTTGATGAGTCTCCGGGACTTCAGATCGAGAGCAAACGACGCCTCTTGTAGCCGGTGCTGAGGCAAAGTCAAATGAAGGCGAGTCATCCTATGACGGGCCACAGAGCACGTCGTCATCCCCAGGCACAGTCATTTCATGATCGAGTGCTTGAAATGAGACCGTTAAGGGCATGTGAGATGTGGCCTCGGCTCGCAACAAGCTATGGGCAATGCCGTGTGATATGCTCTCGAAAGAGAGGATCCCAGCTCAGTCTACAGTCTACCTATTGCCCAGAATCAGAACTCAAAGTCTCAAGTGACAGGGAAGGCGATATCGCAAACATCACCTGGGCCACAGGGGAGGTAGAGATATGGAGATTGGCAATCAGAGCTGGGTTTGCTCAGCGAGGAACTGCGAATCGAATGCAATCTCGGGACCGGCCAGTGTGTGAGCAGAAGGCATTGGAAGACGAACATCGGTTGAAAGTCGTGATCGAGTGTTTGGGATCCGCAATGGCTGTCCCACACAGTGCCCCAAGAACATACCTAGGGAAGAAAAGGGACGAGAGGTTGAAGAGGGTCACGTGAAGGATCACACACCTTGATGAGTTTCAAGTCCTCCTGCGTGCGTCGGACCTGAGAATGATCAAAGCGCGCATGGATGGTGGCTCCAGGGTCCACCGCTGCAGAACTTGGCGAAGACCGTTTCTTCCGCCAGCCAATCAGTCCTGCATCCAGCCCACCATGACACAAGCATTGGACACTTTGCGTTAAATTGGGACCCGCCTGTAACGCGTCTTGGGCGCGTCTCTGCGCGTGTCTCACGCGTTTAACCCCTCGGTCGTTTCCTTCCAGATTCTACGGAGTACTGCCCTGGCGGGATTCACTTTGGCAGAGGTGGTGGGCGGTGCCAAACTTCCCCAGGAACTGTAGCCGGAGCACCACATCCACAGGCAGCTGCATCTTCTTCAGATGACTGGCATCGTCTCTCTTACATATTCTCCTCGATACGTGGGGGGTTTAACCCCGCCTTTTGCCTTGTCTGACAAGAAAGGCCGGTGAAGGAGAGGGCGAGAAGTAGATCAGATTGAAATGGCCTCACGGCGGGGTTTTGCCCTTCTGCAACGATGCCCTCCCCTGCCCTGCTTCTTCAACCAAGTTGCAGAGCTCCCCGTGCTCCCTTTCTCTTCAACACTCCTGACGATCTCTCCAGAGAAGTAGCCCCTTGTTTGCACCAATGCAGGGCATGATACCACTCTCTCGGTCTCGTCTGGCTGAGGTCAGAGAGGCCAAGGTGAAGAGATGAGCGTGTCCTCCAAAGCTCTGAGAGAAAAAGTACCAGCATGAGTAGAACATTGACGGTTCGGAGCGGGGAGAGGAGAGCGGGATATGGTATCAAAGCTCGCTCAATCTGTGTCCATAGCACTCAAGACCCTCCTCCGTTTTTGTACTTCTTTTGAGTGCTTGCATGAGGGCTGCATCTGGTGAAGACACCCTCCCTGATTGGTCTACCCGCCCTTCGGCAGCCTCTCGCAGTTTCTTTCACGCCCTCTGCGGTGCCCTGTCCGGGTTCTTGGGGATAGAGAGAGGGGGTCTGGGAGTGGTCGTCATGTGGCCCACCGTTAAGAACCGGCTACGGCCCCTTGCCATCAACTCCCCTGCCCGCCCTATCCCACTTCTTATTACAGGCGCATTATTCCTGGCCCGTCCATCGCTCTCCTCACCTTCTTTTTTGTCCGACACCTCAACCCCATCACCACTACCCCTAGTACCACGATCCGTATAGACCAAATTTCCGTATCACTCGGTCACCAACACCGTCGCGCACTGGTTTCGCAAGGCAAGACTGCCTGTAACCCACAGCGCATTCCTCCTCAGACCTCCAGAGCTCTGGTCGCAAACCCAAACCGCCGCCCTCTTTCCCAGGTTCGGGTTCATTTAGCCACCGCCTCTTATATCGCTGCCGGCCCAGATCTGCCTCTTTGCCGCCCGTCAACCTATATCCCGAACATCCTATCGCACAACAGAACACCATGTTGCTCCCGTCTGCGCTGGCATGCGACTCGTCGCAACCGCCATTGACGCGCCTCCAGGCTTCTCTCCTCGCCTCTCCTCCCGCAAGCCCTCCACAAATATCCACACAAACCGCCGTTGGCAACATCTTCTCTACATGTCGTTCACTTCATAATCTGCTAGCCAGCCCTGCGCCACTTGCCCCCCAACCTCCCGCCACCATAGAGCCCATCACTCCACCCACTACAACGCATGCGCAATTGCCTACACCACCACTCGCCCATGCGCCGGCCCCTCTGAAACTCCGTCTACGATCGCGAAAAAACGACACACCTTCCTCTTCCAGCGCGACCGATCCAACAACAGTCCCGCCCCGTAAGCGCATCGCGAAGCGCACCCCGGTGCATCCTTCCCGGGGGCCAAATAAACGTCGGCGCGCCGTGGACGATGGCTTGGGGCGCGAGGAGGATACATCCAGCGATGTGGAACCAGAAGCAGAGGAGCCCGATGAGGATCCAACACCGCAAACCCCCAAGCGCTCCCGCATAGCCCCCGAGGTCATCCCCTTGGGTCTCGAGAGGGGTGACTACCACTCTTTGCACCATAGCAGGCTATATGTCGACAATAACCCCACAACGAGCGAAGGGACTGATATTGTAGCAGAAGGTGACGGGTCAAAATGGTCTGCTGAAGACGATCGAATCCTCGTCGAGCTTGTGCTAGAGAAACTGAAGCTGTCAAAGTCAGAGTGGCAGGATTGTGCGAGGAGTCTGGGGAAAGACAGATCTAGTGTAGGGAAAAGGTGGAAGAGTCTAATGGTAAATGGGGATGTCGGCCTGAAGAGGACGGGGTTGCGGAGAGGAAGGATACATGGTACCTGGAGGTGATCTGGTTGTTTTCTTTTGTCGATGCTTGTGTAAAGATGCTTTGTTCGATTCTTTGGTGGGAGGTTGTATTACTCTGTACTTTTTTAGTCCAACTTCTACCCTCAGGCCGTGTTTGCCTGGTGGATAAGGTTAACGCAATGGGTGGCTCAACACAGGAGACCGGGATATGGCGTATACACTTGATTTAATGCTTGGAGATGAGTTTCAGGAAGCAGGCAAGGAGTTACGGCGGGAATATGAGTGGTGGTGTTTGGGTTGGGTTCAAGTTAAGGCATCTTGATATATACTTCTCATAGCTCTTGTACAGTGGTGTAGCATGTAGAAAATAGACAAGTCAAGCACCTTTGCCGTGCCCCTTCCCGTTTTGACAAAAAAGCTACCGCCATGGCAAAAAGAAGGCGGCTGGGAACCCGCATCACACATCACACCCTACTATTGTTGACGCTATTCACAACCACGTCGGCGTCAGGTATCTGGCCCATCCTACCCCCACGAAGGCTCGGCATAACGGTACATCAGCTTAAACCTTCGATCATTCAAAATAATCCCTAATATCTACTATATTTTAAAGATATCTATGAAACCTAAGACACTTAAAATGTTGAGGATTTGTTACTTTTTCCATTGCTACTGTCTGAAGTATCCTGCACTCTAACACGATAAGTAGTTGTGAAATGAGTATTTCATACATGATAAGAAGAAATCATGCCCTGAGCAAAAGGGCTTTTGATGGATGCTTTTTATATCTAAGCTTTCTGAGAGACAGTCTGAGCTATAAATGCCTTTAGCATCATCACATAAAGACACAATATTAGACAGTCAAGATGACGGGTGCCAGATGATATATTAGGAGAACGTTTTGGAGCTTGCGGCGGGCTACTTAATGTGCTGTAGTAGGTTTCTGGCATAGCAGATCAGCATGGTACCATCCAATGTGATAAATTGTGTGACGCTATTGACGAGAGCCAGTGCTGATTCTCTATTGGTTTTGTAATTTTATGTATGAAAGAGATATATAAAGATGTGACCATATGCGTGTCTCTTATCATGAAGGTGACTGTAGTGTGTTATGACAAGTGGTATGATACCTGTGTTGGTGTAAGTCGAGAGGCACTTGTGTACGTGGGCAAAAGGCACCGGGGTTGGGCTTAATGTTGATGGAAATGTTGAAGGTTGTGTTGAGGCAGGTGAATTTGTTTGATAAGCACCTGGCGTTGAATGTGCGAATAGTAAGCAGAGTTGAACTGTAGTGCGGTGTTGAATGGGGCGGATGAGTTGGCGAAGAAGGTAGATGGGTTGGCTGTTGTAACTGTTTTTTGACATGATCCGAGGCAGGGTCCAAGTGATAAAGAGATGGAGCCCTGACATCAAAGATATATGACCAAGGTAGGTTTAAAAGGATATGGCCGGGCTATTGCACCCACTATCCACGCTTCAGAGAAATATAACCCAAAAATCAACAAAGAGAAAACTTCAGCTTTCACAAATTACTTCCGACCCTCGTGAAAGATAAAAGGCAAAGCCAATCTACCACCCGTCCAACACCTTTAACCTCGCAAACAACCCCTTCTCCGGCCTTGCCGTGAGCGTGCTCTTGATACTAATCTTCTCCTCATCCTCCTCCTCCTTATTCTCCAGCTCCATCTCGAACCTCCCAACCCACGTAGCCAACATACACGCAAACTCCGCCTTGGCAAACTGCTGCCCGATACAACTCCTCGGCCCGTGCAAGAAAGTCAGGAACGCATAGTTCGACGTCGCCCCTCCACTGGCGGCACTCTTATCCGTCTCGTCCTTTGGCACCCAGCGGTCAGGGTTGAACTCCCTTGCGTCAGGCCCCCAAAGGGCTTCGGACTTGTTGATAGCCCAAGGGATGATCATGAACTGAGTTCCCTTGGGTATGTGCCGGCCCTGGATCGAGGTGTCGCAGGCAGCTACCCGGATGGTGACAGGAGCAGGGGGGAAATACCGAAGGACTTCAGAGCAAACCGCGTTGAGATAGGTCATGGAGTCGATGTCGACGCTGGTGATTTCTTGGGAGGAATCATCCGCAAGGGAGGGGAGGCGGGAACGGACTTCAGCGCGGAGGCGGGATTGGATCTCGGGGTTCTTGGAAAGGAGGTAGATGGCCCATGTCATGGCAGACGCGGTGGTTTCGTGGCCGGCAGCGAGAAAGGTCATGAGTTGGTCAACAAGGTTATCGTCGCTGAAAGCACCGGATTCGATGGCGGTGGAGAGTATGTCGTCGCCGAGGGACTCTTTCCGTTCTTGCTTTTCTTTCTTGGCTCGGATGAGGTCGTGGCAGACGTTCCTTATATAGCGGGCGGCTTCCAAAATGTCTGCGTTGCGTTGAACAGGAAGGAGTTGGACTAGACGGGCCGGGAAGATGAGGTTAAGCATACCGAGCGTTTGGCTTTGCTTGCTGGGAGAAAACAGATTTTGGTAGGTCTGGTTGAGTTCGTTCCCTGGATCTGAGATGGCGCCAAAGTCACGACCGAGACCGGTGACTCCGATAATGTCGAGTGCAATTCTAGAGGCCCAGTTTCCGACCTCGACGACAGCCGTACGGCTTTCTTCTTGGTCCTTGGGTCCCGATGGCCCGTTGGACTTCTCGTCACTCAGGACTTTCTTGGTCAAGGCCTCTACACCCTCCTTGGATTTACTCCAAAAAATTGGATACAGATTCTTGATGTGGCGGAAGTGGAATGCTGGATTCAGATTCCTACGCTGCACTTTATGTTCGTCGCCTTCAGCCAACAAAAGCCCGATACCGAGCATACGGCCGATGAGCCATCGCCATGAAGAGGGCTTTTGGAAGTCATAGTTTTTGGTGGTAAGAAGTTCGGTCAATACCTTGGGGTTTGTAGGGAGCAGCCTCTCTTGGTTGAAGAGACCGAAATATCTGATCAGGCCGTCATTCGGGAGTGTGTTCACCCTGCATTAACAGTCAACAACCGATCGTACATGGGACGTTGTTGTAGAGAGAACACGCACCACTCAATCATAGGTTTCCCAGTCGGAAACTTCTTGATGATGGGGAAATGGCCAAAGAGCCAATGTTTGCCGTCAGGCGTGGGCAAGTCTTGAAAGGGAGAAAACAGACTATTGTAGAGAAAGAGAACCCATATAAGCCAGAAGGAGAATTGAAGACTCCAAAGAGCTAGAAATGACGGTACCAGGCTCCATTGGGGCCATATGGATAGTTTGCCTGATGACGCTAGATACGCAGTCGTCAGGGAGACAACCGAAATGGAGCGGACAGGTAAGGTCCTGAAAAGATCCATTTGGCGAAGTTGCTACTGCTATCGTGTGTTATTGTTGTCAGGGCGTTGTCGAAATAGCGGTAAGACTCAAGCACTTATTTGCTGGAAAGGTAAAATAAGAAAAAAGGTGGCTCAAAAGTGTTCGTGGATCCAGGATCGATATATTCCTGAGATGCTACCTCGCCGCGTCACAGAATTCCCCGCGCCGTTCAGCCCCTTGACCTTCGGCAAATGCGATGATTGGCGAAGGTCTCTTTGCCTCATAGGACTCACCGGACTGATGTGCCGAACTGCGGTTGTGTGCATGTACATGCAGTTGCAGCCTCCCAAGTGCAAATGGAGCCATCCTGTTCAACACCTGTCCTAGCGAGGAGGTTCTTGACAGGTATTGTCTTGATATGTCCATCTTGCTCCGAATTCCGTCTGAGGTGGGAGGCCACCGCTTGGTCTACAGCGGTTGCTCCTTTCCAGCCTTGACGCCATCGGTAGGGATTATGCCCCGGTTTCAGAAAACACCATTGTGTCAACTCGAGTACAAGAGAGATATCGCACGGTCTTGGTGTGCTTCGGAGAGTGTTTGAATCGTCAAGGCTGGCGGCGTGGGTGAACAGTTTGTCCGGCCGGCCATCGTTTTGAGCCGGCTCCCGGGCACTTGCAACACAACCCCACCAGAGGGGAATTCGGCTTGAAAACGAATCTGAGTCTCCAGAAAGTTGTTGTGTCCGCAATCATGTTGTGTTGGGACTTTGGCATCGCAAAATAGCCTTGTGATATTGACGAGGTTCCACTGTGAGCAGCGAACCCTAACCCTCTGGCCTACCCGGACATAAGCTTTGGGTGGAGCCAGAGCTGGGGTCAAGAAAACTAAAAATATTTTCCTTGCTCTCTGCTTCAAATTCTTCCTGCAACAACCACCGACGTCCTGTGAAGCGAAACGAACCGCCCGCCACCGGTCCAAATCTTCCGTTGCACGCAACCTCTCAATTGAACGAAACACGAAGCAATTGATACCGGCGATATACTCGAAAGAAAATATTGGGCCTGGCTGCTTGGGCGGTCGTTTCGGCGAAACATCAACTAACCAACAAACGCAGCCAACAGTTTTGAAGTAAACAGTATGTTCCTCCCATTCTGCCTTATCTGCCTCAACACCAGCGCCCCTCAGGAGACAACACCAACAAGACTTCCATGATGATCTATGTAGCGCCTGCTACAACCCTTTATCTCAGTAATAGGAAGAGCCGTATGAACCCCCTCGTCGCCGCTGCCTTTCAACTCCTTTATTCGCCCATGTTTCCTAACCGGAGACAACGCTTGCATCGTCATATGCTTGCGGGGCGGGTGGAGGGGGGGCAGTTGGGGGCGGTGTGCTTGGTTATGCTTATAATCTGGGTTTCTGAAGAAAGTCTTTTGGTCTTGTTCCTGACTGGCATCTGGTATTGGGAATATCTCTCTCGCACAGGGTACTAATGCGCCATGTTTAGTAGGCACCATATCCGAGAAATCCGGCAGAGCTAACTGCGTTGCTTGAGAGCAAGGCTGGGACGATTTAAGCAACCGCTAGCCAATGGAGAACCATAATACAAACCGTATTTCGCAGAAACAAACAGGCTTTGTGCAAACAACGGATGTGATTCATGATCTATAACACAGTGCAACTGGCAAAGATTAAGACTTTTATATCCCCATGCCCCAGAGAATCCCCCAAACCGCCCACCGGTACTCCCCAACCTGGCTGTAGCCTCCTTGCTCCCTTTAAGACGCGCAAATCAGAGAATCTTTAAATCGTACAGCTTCATTTCACAATCCCCTTCTCGAGTCAACTATGCGGATGGTCTAAGAAATGCCGGAAACTCTTTTTTATGACTCCTTCACCCCCTATTTGGCAAAGTGAAGATCATAACCCAGCCACTTTCTCCGGATAACTTGCTCCACCGTCAGGCCGGGGTAGCCGTAGGTCAAGGGCAAGAAGAAGTACCAGCCCGCGGCAACCAAGGTGAGAATGACACCGGTGGCAACCCATGACCCGAACAAACTCTGGCCGGCAAAACGCTCGCGGGCCGTCAAGTGGTGCTTAGGAGTCTGGCTCTTCTTGCCGGCCTTAGCGGCTTGATGGGCCACCTCGTGCTCCACGGCGTCCTGGCTGAAGATGAACTCAACCAGCGCACCCGTGACAAGGGCAGATGCTAGATGTGCGGGGAGATAGTGATGAAGGAAGAGCTGACGACCCATGACATAAAAGGGGAAGTAATGAGTAGCCCAGGCAAGGAAGAAGAAGCCCGTGGAGTTGTACAGGCGGGAGCGAGAACCTAGCGATTGTTAGCCGCCGTAACTCGGAATCGAATTAGAGATCAAGACTCACGGTGATCCAAAGCATCCATGCCACGGCGTAGTGAGAACTGGTCGGCCAAGATGATGCCGGCATAGATGGCCAGGACACTGCTGGCAATCCACCAACCGATTGGGTTGCCAAGGAAGTAGATTTGCTGACGAGTATTATTCTGTGTCCAGAAGCTGACACCGCGGAGCAGGAAAGGCCAAGAGTAGGGGAGCGAAGCGTAGGGGTGGCTGGCCGTCAGCTGGTTGTTGTGCCAGAACATGGACCTTTGCAGCTCAAACCACTTGCGCAAGAAGGGCAAAGTCTTGACCTTCTTTGCTACCTTGGCGCGGCGCGGGTGGTCGGCGGGTAGAGAAGAAATGTCCTCAACAAGCCAGACATTGGAACTTGGTGCGATTTGCTTGTTGCCATTGATTTCTTGCTGCTTGAAAGCCCATTCAGGAAGAGGCTTGGTGTGAGTCCACATGGCAACCTTGCTTGGGTTGTGGATCAGCTTGAAGTGGCCCGAGATAGTCTTCCATTCCTGGTTAGGTTTGCCATGCTCAATGCGTACTTCGAAGAGAGTGTCAGCAGCCCTGTCACCATAGGCGTCCGCAAGCGAGACTGTGGTGAACTCCTGGTTGGTAGGGAAGTATGGCGAGGCAACGTCGTGGGACAAGAGAATGGTGTCGGTAACAACGTGACGGAGTCTGATGAGGTCGTGATTCTTGATGTGACGATTGAGCTGCTTGTCATCGGCACCAGCGGGGAGAATCTGCCAATAGTTGTTGGTGTCATTGAATGGGTAACCAGTGACCTGCTGACCCTGGCTGGAAACACGACCATCGTCATACCGCAGAGGATAACGCTCCGGGTGGCTGTGAAGGTAAGCCTTGGTCTCCTTGTGCTTGATCGAGATGGTGTCGTAATAGTCAATGGTGATGGCGTTGCTGAGCATGATGTTGTCGCTCAGGGTCTCCTGGAACTCGGGGGTCATGAAATCATCACCGGGGCCGGAGCGGGTGAGAATGGTGAAGTGAACCTGGAACCAGAAGAGGTAAAAGAGGAAGGGCAGGAAGATCAAGCCGAAAGCTCTAGCAGCAAAGTGCTTGCCGAACTGAGCCAAGGTCAGAGCTCCACCAGGCCTCTTAATATCCAGCAAGTCCCAAAGCTCAATGACAACAGCAGAACCAATGGTAATGAAGGCGAAAAGACCAACGTATTTGGTCGAGATATCGCAGGAAAGGGCAAATCCAGTGAGGATCAGCCACTTCCACCACTTCCTTGAGAAGGGCTCATGGCGCAACTTGTAGAACTTGATATAGCAGAGCAAGCTGCAGGCCATGGCAAACACGAGGGTGGCATCGAGAAGAATCAGGCGTGTTTGGCCAATATGGGCGTTGTCGAGCAGAACCAAGCCAGCGGCAAGAATGCAGGCGGGGAGGCTGTACCCAGACTCCCACATGATAAGGTATACCACCGAGACGGTCAAGGCGCCAAGGAGTGCAGGGAGGGAGCGGAAGGCCACGTAAGGAACCTTGTTCGCAATGTAGGAGTCGCCAATGTTCTCGAAGTGAAAGTGGCCATCGAAGCCAACCAGCCAACCAACAAAGGCAAAGAGGAGCTTGCCGAACGGAGGGTGCACGTCGAAGAAGTAGGTCTTTTCGAGATAGTACGAGGCGAACTATAAACCGCGGCAGATGTCAGCGTGACTGTCGCCCAAGGCGCAAGGGAAAGGGCATCATACCTTTCCGAAGTGTACTTCGTCAAAAACAACCTCGTTGGGGTGACTAATGCCCCAGAATCTGGTGATGAAGGCCAGGATGGTGATGATGAAGAAGGCGATCCTGTGATCGTTCTCCGAGACAGCCTTTGGGCGCTGGTTGGCGGCCTTGACGAGCTTGTCGAGCTCAACATCGGAGGAGGCGCCATCTTTGTTCTTCTTGCTACCAGCTACGCTACGCTGGCGCAAGGTGCCCTGGGGGGCTGTTGTAGCCATGATGGACGGTGGTGGTCAGTTTCAAAGGTCGGGCTGCGAAGACAAGAAAAGTGTTAGCTAATGATTGCCTGGAGCGCCGTTGATGGTCGCGACGGTGAGGGCAAGAATTAAGTCCTAAGCTCACCCAGGCTTTCAAAGATAAGCAGATATATAGCTGGCATCTGAGAGCACTGGAATTGCAGGATGGAGAAAGCCGGACGGCGATTACCAAACATTGGATGCCAGACGGCGGGAGACGGAGGAAGCCACCTAAACTTACCTCACCAGCAACACCGCGAGTATAAGTGCCCTAATGCCAAATCCAATGGCAGTTTAAAGTGAAGAAGACGAAGACAAAAACAAAGGGAACTTTAAAGAGAGTAGAAGAAGATTGAAATGCGAAGGGCCAATGGCAAAAGGTTGCTTGCGCAAAGAGAAGACAAGGTGCAGATGGCAACAAATTGCTTGACAACCCCTTAAAGCCTCCCTCCCTCCGGCAGGGCTGAGGACACCGCCATCATTCTCTGGGTGCAGGGGGGTGACTTTTTCTGGCCACTTGGCGCAACCCGGCACCCAGGCCCGAGCTCGAGATGCCAAGCGGCGCCTGCAGCTGGTACCAGGAAACGTCACCAACACCATCAAAAGTGCCCAAGAAACACAGTACTCCGTAGCTAGTATTCACTACCTCAGCCACATATCTGCATATCTGGTCTTTTCTGATGAGACGAGAGATATCCAAGAAAGAACGACTTGGAGAAACCCCAGGCATCTGAAACCCGCGTCCATCACGAGGTATTCATCATGTCTGGGGCACCGAGTTGGTTTTTAAGGTAGGCACAGGAATCTTTTAGTACCTGAGGTTGGTGGGCGCCACCTACAAATACTCTTTTGAGTGCCTGGGTAATTTGGACTGTTCCACTTCCCTGGGTACGTAGGTAGGCTCCATTCAAGGTGCGAGGATAAAGTGCATTCTCTATATTGACGATATGAGACCCTGGGACGGCCACATCCGCATCTGCCAGAGCTTAACAGCGGCCCGGGCTGCGGGGTTCACTACCGTAGTCCGAAGAACGGAGCGCGGGGAAGGAGTCCATCAAAAAGCCAATCGCCAATTCCACTGTCAAGAAAACCCACCGTCTCAATCAATGTTTGCAATTGCTGCCAGAAGATCCCTTTCTGTCTTTTCTCAGGTTTCTCCCAAAAGGACACTCCCAAGACTCATCCACAACATGTCTGCCACTCCCGTCTACACCGACAAGGCCGCCCCGGGTACGTTCTTCTGCTCACTAGCTACCATCTCCCTTGATCCTTGACTGACATGACCATAGTCGCTGGCCCTTACGTATGACTACCTTTGAGAGCTCAAATAGTCAAAGCATCTCTTAACTTAATATATACAGTCCCAGGCCATCAAGACCCCTACCACCATCTACTGCTCCGGCCAGATTCCCTGCGACGCCCAGGGCAACCTCGTTGAGGGCACCATCCAGGAGAAGACCGGTGCTTGCATCGCCAACATCAAGGCCGTTCTCGAGGAGGCTGGCTCCTCCATCGGGAAGGTTGTCAAGGTCAATGTTTTTTTGACCGACATGGCCAACTTTGCCGTAAGCACCTGATGTTTCCGATCATTGAGTGAGAGCGTTTGCTAAATCAAAATGCAGTCTATGAACGAGGAGTATGCCAAGTGGTTCACCCACAAGCCCGCCAGAAGCTGCGTTGCCGTCAAGCAGCTCCCCAAGGGCGTTGATGTCGAGATTGAGTGCATCGCTCTCCCGTAAATGACAGATTGGAGTCGATATCAGTAAAAATGTACAAAATGGAACAATTCAAAAGATGATGTTTTCCACCATCATATCTGACTGATGTTGCAAACCCGGTGATACCCGACCTACATTTGAATGAGGGGCATGGAGGGGTGATCGTCTAATTTATGGTGGGGCAGTCAAACCGTCATGACGAACAGAGCTACAAGAGTCTTCGAGAACAAATGCGTTTCCGGTCATAGGTGATGGTGGGTATGGGTATTCCGAACGTCGGTGGGTAGAACAACTGGGGCTGATGAGCTATATACATGCACTATAACATCGACTTTGACTTCTCATCCTCCATCGGAATTAGGACAGCAGTTGCCGAGAGTACGGCACTCTGGGGTATTGGCCTTAATTGATGGAACTACCTGGGTTACACGAAACGTCGATTAAAGCGTTACAGTTGGCCTTTGATAGCACAAAACCGTCGGTGACTTACTTGCGCCGTTCAATCGGTTTGACAGGAGTCAAGCCGCGTCACAGCCACGTTCTCTACTCACGCCTTGGCAACTCAGGCCCATATCTTCACCACCTCAAGCCTTCGGACGACTCTCCAACACAACAATCCCTTCACCAAATTTTCCTCGGCAGTTAGCCCCAGCAAACGAAGACCGATAAAATGTCAACCTCCGCACCAGCCCCCGTTCGGGCCGCCAGCACCAAGTTCAATCAGGCTGATGTTAAAGTCGGAGACCAGTCGTCATTATACAAGGTATGTGAAACCCTAATGTGCCCCTTTACATTCAGGTTCATCAGCCTCTCGGGTATCAGCTTATACTAATTGCTTTTCAAGTTAATCATGACGCCAATCATCTTCACCACTTTCCTCATCTCCTTATTTCTTGTCGACACGCGTAACTTGGCCCTGAGGCGGCATTACCACGCCTCAGACTCAGAAAGTCGCATGCCCGAGTGGTTGCACCGGATTGTTTACAGATACAAACGGTACGAGTATGTCGCTGTAGACGAGAAGGGAAAGCCATTCCCCATCAGCAAGCATCAGACACCCGCCGTTAGTCCCGGGCAGGAGAAGGAAGACTTCTACCACAGCAAACAGAAAAAATTGATGAAGATGGAGGTTGCCGAGGCGTTTGAGATTAGGAGTATTGTGGTGGTTCTGTTGGGCGTGCTGGGTGCGGCGTTTCTATGGGGATCATGGAAGGCTGCCAGCTGGATAATAGGGGGTTTGTGGACATTGGCCTCGTCACGTTAACGACGAATCTGTTCCGAAACGACATTCGACTTGGCCATCATACTTTCGTTATATAGCGACACCGAACATAGATGGGCATTATACTTCCTTCCCCTTGAGCGTTCCATCCTCACTTGACGTATGTTTCCCTGCGGGCCTCTCCCACAGATACTCCATCGAACACACCCCTTCCAACCAACCGCCATACCAGTACTCTCCCATCGGTTTGAACCCCTCCGTCTCATACATCTTTCTAGCCACCATCAACTCCTTGCTGGTTGTCAACTTACACTGCCCAAACCCCTCTTCCATGATAAAATCCATCGCTGCTCGTAAGAGTCTTCTCCCTGCCCCTAACCCCCGCGCTTCTTCATCAACAATAAACGCCCTCAACTTCGCCACCCCTTCCTTAGCCGTGATTTCCCCATCAATAAACACAGTCCCCACTATTCTATCCTTCCCACCAGGCTGTTTGAGCACCGCAGCCCAAGCCTGGTTCCCCTTCCCATTCCCGACCCTCTTCAGCAAGTCAAGCATCCCCTCCGTAAATACCGTCTCAAACTCCCTCCCCCAGTTATACTTTGGATAGTAATACTCCATATGCATCTCCACCACCCTCCCCAGAATCCCAGGCTGATACCCAGACACGATCTCAACCGTCCTCTTTGCCACAGCTGGTTCCACCCCCGCGCCAGCAACCGCACCGGTCCCGGGCAACCCAAACGGACTCTCCTCCTGTCCCGGCGTCACCGCCGGCGTGGGAAAATTCTCCCCAACCTCCCTCGCCCTCTCCAGCGCCTGCGTCCAAATCCTAAACATAGACGTGATATCCCCAGCCGTAACCCCATTCCCCCCTCCCACATCCTCCAGCGCCTTCGCCACCTGCCTCTGAGCAAAACCGTTGATCCTCCCCAGCGTCTCCTTCCCTTCCTCTGTAAGCCCATAAATACCACCCTCCCCCTCTGACTTGACCAGCCCCCTCCCAACAAGCTCAGGCACCACCACCCCCCTCACCTGCCCGGTACTAACCCTCAACTCAGCAGCCAGCTCATCAACACTAAGCGAGCGTCCATTCCCAAGTTCGATAAGAGCGTGCACCGCAGCAGCCGACAGGTCCGATCCCGCAATCTTCGGGCGTAAAAACCCCCATTCGCGCGCCAGGTTGCGGGAGGCGGCACGGAGGGGGGTGATGAGGTCGTTACTGGTTGTGGGGGTCATTGTGACAGATTGGATCGGTCCCCAAAAACAAAGTTCAAGTTCGAAACGAGAATGCCGCGGCAAGGTTAATGAGGGGTAATTTGATAGGTATCTATACCGAATGACTCATATGATTACCTATCTATACATCCCGTTCCAGTCTCGGGAAAAGCCAGAAACTACTACGGGACCAACAAGGAATCCCCAAGGTCACAAGTCCCAGGCATCTCCATCATCACCATCATTCCCGCCTGTTCCGAAATAACAAAATGAAGTCCACAGAACTATCCGTACATGCTCTGTTTATCGACACCTATGTAAACAGAGTTGAAAAGCATCTGTATAACTACCTTGGGTGATTTTTTAATACTCGCAATTGTCCTTTGACGCCTATTTAAACC
The DNA here is from genome assembly GCF_035222485.1 of Podospora pseudoanserina. Taxonomy (NCBI): domain Eukaryota; kingdom Fungi; phylum Ascomycota; class Sordariomycetes; order Sordariales; family Podosporaceae; genus Podospora; species Podospora pseudoanserina. The sequence continues at coordinate 4,315,135 of NC_085920.1, read as the reverse complement.
CCGAACAGGTCTGAAAGGCAATTGAAATAAGGTAGTTGGAGGAGCTTGCTCAAGACATCTGGTATCTAGCTCCGGAAAAGCACCCTCTTGCTTGTGTATAACACCCACACTCTCCGCTAACAGAAACACATCGTGATGGATGTGGACAAAATAGTAACTCCAAGCTTCTTTGTTATTGTATAAAAAGCCATGATCTCTATCTAAAACTACCTAGAGCCGGTGTGAATGGCTGTTGTCTCCTGCCATTGTTGAAACTATGTCCATCCACTTTACAATCCTTTGACCCAACATTCGCAGTCTTGGTGGTGGTTGGTTGCTTGTGGAAGAAAAGGAATGCGTCTAGCAGTATGAAAACCCCAAACGGGGGCCAACTGTCGATTAAACAGGCAAAACCAGCTATGGAAAAATACAAAAATGGAGTAAGAGTAGAGTCGTCCCCAGATATTCTGCCTGGAAGTTCCGATCTCAGCTTCTCTTCTCTCCAATCCCAAAATCGCTAATGTCCCACTTCATTACATCATAAAAAACGGCAAACAGGCCGGGAGAATTATTTCCCAACAATCTCCAATTTTCCATTAACGCCAATATACAGGCCTACTCGCGAGATCTGGTAGTCCCACTCGCAGGATCCTCTGATTTACTGAGGAAGGTAGGCGCTCAAGTCATGTGCTGACCAGTCAACGTGGAATCCGTTAATCAGATCTTGAGTGGAAGGCTGAGAGTAACCGGTGCCCATGCCCTGGAGCGGGAGATCTGTCGCAAACAGGGAGTCATTGTACATGGGCTTGGAAACACCAGCCTGGTTGGGGAAAAGGATGAAGTCCCCGCCGCTGGCCATATTGGTCATGGCGGCAAGCTCGTGTTGGTCATCGAAACCCTCATCGACCATCGAGGTGGGAGTGAAGAGCATAGCGTTCGCTTGGCCGATGGGTGAGAGCTGGGCAGGTAGCGGGCAGAGTTCGGCACCGGTGAAAGGAGTAAACTGTGGTTCCATGGGCTTGTCATAGATATTGGCGTGCATGGGTGTAGGGAGCTGCACATTGGCACTGTAAATATCCTCATAGAGTGTGAAATCTGTGGAGATATCCTGGTAGGCAGAGCTGTGGTCCATGCCAGAGTCAGTGGAAGGAGTAGGGTTATCAACCGGAGAGTACTCAAGATGGAGCTCTTGAGGGATCATGCCGAAATCAGAGTCGGGCATATAGGTGGGGAACTCCAGGCCGCTGGAATAGATGTGGCTCCAATCATCAGGAGGAGTAGCGACCCCAGCGCTCATGTCACTCGAGGGGGTGGAAATGTGGCCAAGTTGGGGCGTGGGGTGGGTAGAGCCACCAGCAATGCTGGAGCCAGGCTTCTTGCCATTGGTCTTGGTCCGGACGTAGGTCCAGCCATGTGCCTTCTCCATGTGCTGCTTGCAGTTGGATTCCCGCTTGGACTTGTACGGGCATGGCTTGTAATAGCACTCAAACATGGGGGGCGCCGCAGAGTGCTTGTCGTTATGGTGGCGATCCATCTCCTTTTCCGTTGGCCATCCATACTCGTGGTACTTGCAGGTAGTGACGGGACACTTCCAGGGCCGAGAGTGTGTCTTTTCATGCTTGGTCAAGTCGCAAGGCCGCTTGAACTCCTTGTTGCAGCCGTGCTCTCGGCACTTCTTGGGCGCGAGCTCCTCGGGTGTAGCATTCTTCTTTCGCCTGGCCATGGAGCGCATGATCTCTTCCTCATCTTCGAGCTCCTCACTGGCCGAGCGCTTAATCCTGACCGCGCCGCTGCTCTCTTCCTCAATCGACTCGATAGGTTCGCCGGTAGCCATGGAAATCATTTTGCCGTTCTTCTTGATGCGAACCAGCTCGGCGGGGCGGCCGTTGATGTGGATTCCACCGTGCAGTTTGATCTCGTCAGTGCTAGAATACCAGTTAGCAAGCGGCACAATCAGTTCATGTACAGTGGAGCAGTCATACGGATCAACATCCATCTCGTCGTTCTCTCCCTTCTCTTTGGCCTCGGAAAGTTGCTGGGCGTAGTGGCGGATCTGATCAACCAGGTCGATAAAATAGCCGCTGCTATACGGCACGTCGCGTGGCCGAGTCTGCTCACGGTCGCTGAGGTACTCAACAGTGGCCTGGATGCACTGAATGGTGGTCAGGCAGAAGTCGAGGTACAGGCCAGCAGATTTGGTTCTCTCCTTTGAGAGTAAAACACGGTAAGTATCACTCTTGGTGGCAGTGTCGTTCTCGAAATCACTCACTGGTGCGACAAGAAGAAGTGTCTTCTCAAGATCTCTAAGGCAGACGATCTCCTTGTCTTGAATTTTCTTTGGGCACTCCAGCAGAAGCGGGTGGAAATCCTTGAATTCCGACTGGCCAAGGAGTGGCTTGAGTGTGTGTTCGCAAATGCGGTTGTTGGCACGCTGACCGAGCACTTGTGTGGTGGTAGTTGTGGTCGTGCGAGTGGCGGCGGCAGATCTAGTGACAGCAGTGGTCTTTGCGACTGTTTGCTCCTTCGCAGCAATTTTTTCGTTGGTGGAAGCAATAGAGGTGCCAAGACCGCTGTCGGAGTCGTGATGTCGAGAAGTTCGGCGAGTGCGAGGGCACAGTACTTTGCGTTCCACCTCCTTCTCCTTGCCCATGACAGTATCCAAGGTGTGGTTGAGAATTCCACGGGGAATGGGCGGGCTGTCTTCGCGAAGAATCTTGCGCGCAGCCGCTGAGGAAGGCGAGTCGTTGATGGAAAGACCGGCAAGCGTTCTATCAAACTCGTCCAAGGTCAAGGCGGCACGGCGGCGATGGGAATCAATGACATCGTCCAGGTTCGACTGTGATCGGCGTGGCAGAGATGGTGGTCTAAAAACGTTCTCTGTGGTCGAGGTAGGACTCGTGGGAGAGTGAAAGGTCGCTCCCTTCTGGAGGGTGTTGGTCTTAAGAGAAAGGCCTCTCGAGTCCGGCCGAGTCATCGGCGTCCTACGGGGGTTGGAGGACATGGCTGCGGTAGATGCGGGGTGAAAACCCGGGTCTTTTGAAAGAGCGCGAGATAGAGCACTGTGGCAGGCCCTCTTGTCAGTTTTCAATCATGCAATATATTCCATTGTAAGGCTGAGAGACGAGAGGATGTGAGTCACAGAAGCAGGATATTCCGAATGCAGCGATCTACCATGCGCACTTTCTGCAGATAGGACTTGGTGTTCGAGGGCGGGATTGGCCAATACCCAGACGAGTTGCACCCAGATGTCACGATGCCCAGACCGACGTGGACTGGAGCTAGATAGAGAAGGGAAGAAGATGAGAGGGAAGGGGAGGGGGTTCTTGGTCCTTACCTGTGTGAATGACCAAGGTTGTGGAGGAGGCGCCAGGGACAGCAAGCTCGCAATGGATCCAGGACTGGCGTCACAACGACGGCGGATGTGTCGGTCGCAGGAAGGTGTTCAAAGGAAGGGCGTTATGTAAGAAGAAGACGACGGCCGAAGGGGAACGGGGTCCTATAACAAAGGGGCGATGGGAGTGGGCAGACGCGGTGGTAAATGGGCGGCCGGTGTAATGGTCTTAGCTCAGCAACGCCTCACACAGCAAGCCAAGGAGAGCGGCCCGTTGACGGTGGATGGTGGCCTGAGGTTGTCTGGGGCAGAGGTTTTCTGCCGATAAAAACAGATGATGGGATAAATGGGATGGGATGGATGGGATGGGATGGAATGAGATGGGGAAGAAAGAGAGGTTTGTCGCGAGAAGGGGCGTGGGTTCTGAGGACGTGGACGAGGACTGTCGTTGGGGACCGAAGGGATGATGAGAAATGCGTGGAGCCTTTTGGACGCTGCTGCCTGCTGTGCCGACTGGGGTCCCTAGCAAGATGTGGGTCTAAGGCAGGGCGCAGCAGACCTATCTGATTGGCCAGCCCTGAATCCTTTCCAATTGTGTCGCCGAAAAAGCATCCAATGCCACCACTCGTTCCCAATGCCCCCAATGCCACCCTCTCCCAGTAACGATAGCTGCTGCACGGTTCCAGTTGGTATCGTTTGGCGTGGTGCTGTTAGTGCGGGACAGATGTCTTGCTAACACACCGCTTCCCCTCGCAGGACCCTCGCTGTAACAAACCCTAATAGTCGACATTTGTACAGGTCTTACGCTAACATACCCGACTCTGGGCCCTCTCGCTCTCGCATCACTGAGGCAGACAAATTTCCCCCCTCGATATCAGTCTCGGCCGCGCAGGTCATGACGAAGTCCCTTTCACTCAATCATAATAAACACGTCAACCGTTTCGTCGTCTTTAGAGAAACCATCAAGGCAAACCCGATGGGTCTTTTTGGCTGTCATGAGGGCAATCAAAAGGGGTATGGTAACGGGAGAGGCCATCCCAGCGTTCTGGGCGACAATGCGCAGGAACATTCAGGGGCCACAGGAACCGCCCTTTGATGTCTGTGGCTTGTCGCTTTCGCGGTGTCGCAGAGTTGCAGAGTCGCAGATGAGCTGTTGCTGTGCCGTGCAGAGCTTTCATTTTCAACCGCCGCTTGTCATCAGTGACCTGTTCGGCTCGAGATCTAAACGTCTGCCTCGCCCATCTCTCATCAAACAGCATTATCTCAGCAATCTCGTCTGCTCCACAACCTCCTCACGAACCCAACTGATATCACCATAGACAAGTGGACACCTCCACCACGAATAAGCGGTGGTCCGTTCATCGAGCTTGCCGAACCCCACAGCTTAGCCACCAGTGGGCTGCAACGTCTCGCAATCTGAATCTCCAGGACTCACAGATGCAGGTTCCTTGCAGCCAATGACGGCAAGCAACATGGCGAGAAAGCCAGAAACCTGAAGCAGAATGCGGCATTGCGGCTCAAGCCATCGCCCACTCAAACGTGAAGATGCGGCCCCCAACCTCTCGATAACATACCAGGGACTCAGATGACCGGATGACTGACAAACATTGCATTAGATGGCTACATCAGTATATCGGGACAGCATGGGCTGGATGGGAATGTTACGGATGTGCGCAGAAGCTGTCGGCCAGAGGGCGTGAAGGGCACCAGAAGGACAGATGCAGATGCTGTGCTGCAGCAGATTCCAAACCCGCTTCCCACCGTCTCCGCTCAGGTTCCTGTAGGGCTGATAGAAATGCTTGGCTCGCTTTGGGCAGGGACACAGGCCACGGAGCGGTCTGGGGATTACTGGGGATGGCCGGCACGAGCCAATGCCAAAGCCGCCAGTGGCCCCGTCATCATCCCCCTCGTCGTCCCACTCGTTCCCATCCCCCTTCTCCCAAGCTCTCCATCCATCCAAGCGAGGCGATTGGGGAACATCCACGTCGCATGGCACAGACACCATCCCATCGACAAACACAGTCGAACATCTTAATTACTCAACATCTCCCAGGTCTACCAATGGGATGCTAGAGAAACGGGAGCCTCAACGTAGATGCAACTTCCCCCGCAGTATATTGTTCCCGCTTAGGCTTCTGTATTCTTTTTCGTCGTGCTTCGTATGACTGCCGCGTCCGTCAACGACTTGACGACCTGTGGCGAGCCCGTTCTGCAAAGGCCTTGTGCAAGACAAGGCAAATATTCTCTCTCCCTTTCCCCGCTCGCCAACAAATTCACATTTCAAGAAGAGCCGCAAACGGGGTAATGCTGTTGTTCGGTGTGGCAGGACTCTGGCATATTGCTGTCTTGCAATATGTAGCAAAAATCTATTCTAGTCTAGTTTCTGAAAGTTCTCATAACGAGCAAACAGTACGACCGTGGGGGTCAGGCAACAGAAAAAGAGAGAAAGTGGCGTGAAAAGGGGGGCCATGACATTCACGACCACCCTTCGGAAGGATGCAACCTAGGATCATCGTCTCGCGATCCACTGTTCTGGGACAAGATATTTCTTCATTGGGATATTTGTCAAGCTACCAAAATCTTCATTGGGAGGAAGTTAATGAAGTTGCCTGGCCTGATCACCACCTCCAACAAGCTTATGGCCTAGGTGCCGGGGAAGGTCTCCCTCCCATACTGCCCACAAGTTCCTAACAGCCCCCGGATTCATCCTCGAGCCTCCTTTGCCATGCGGCTCTGCCACCGGAGGCGTGGCTATTAATGGTGTTGTTTGATCAGAGAGCAACACCAAGAAGATGTGAGCATGCCCAACCCAGCACGAGGATAGCATTACTACGACCCTACCCTACTTTACCCAATTTGACGATATACCGGAGATTGCAGCCGGATATCACTCCAGATCTGACAGCACTGGCGACGCCAACCAAGTGGTTTCGGCTACAGCCTAGAGGTGCTGGCTCGTTAGACGTCTCGGAGTGGGAGAAGGAGTGATGCCTAAGGTGTTGATGATAGTAGGATAAACCGGAGCTCTTTGGTGGTTACCGGTTCTGTGGCTTGTTTTGTTCATGTGTGATGTGATAATAAGGCGCAGTTGTGTAGTTGACCATGGACGCTGCGTCTGATGCTGCTTCAGGCTGCTGCTGATGTTGATTTTGGTGATGCAGCTGCCGAGGCCGTGATTGCTGTCTAACCGAGCCGGAAGTTTCCAATCGATACTGAACCGTGTTCGGGGGCAGGCCAAAGTCTATGGGGGTGTGGGAGATAAGCCGCCTTCTCGTGAGTAGATTCCTGTGGCTTGTCTGGACATGACCCAGAACAGTCAGGACCCGACTCAGGTATCTCCCGTTGGAGTGCTGCTGATGTTTCTGTCGCCTGAGTTAAGGTACTAGATTGATGCCCACAGCTACACTCTTCCTGAGCAGGGCGTGATGTGTCGTCAGTGGCCCCAATTTTTCTTCCGGTCATCTTTGGAGGTCTACTGTGGAAAACTATGATTGAGGTTTTCAGATAAAGAAAGAGTTCTACAATACTGTTGTCCAAATCGGTAGTTCGCAGCAGAAATATTTATAGATTTTCACTGTTTAGCTTAGGACACACTGTTGTCTTTGATGTGGTTTAGCACTATGTTCATCATGACCCTTATCCTACAATAACCATATCAACATATCTCTGCAGGGCCATTCAGCAGCTGAAACTTTTGTACAAATACACACCCACTTAGACATATTGAAATCTCATTGGAACGGTATCTGAGGTGCATAGCTTGAATGCTTCGACAATGGATGAGTTGTTGTTGCCGGGCGGTTGGCAGGACCATTAATGACAATAAATTTGGCTAGTTTTCTTTGTCCATTGTTTTGTCATTCGCAGCAATGCATTGTTCTGACATCGAGCTGCTCGATTAAAATGTCGTATTTAAGAAGTTGGCCCCTCATGAGTTGGTTGTGGAAGAACCTCTACCAATATTCACCCATTGAACACCAAAACTTAGATTCTGTCTTGACGGCTGTCCTGTTTCGGTTGTTTTTTTGGCAGAAGGATTTGTTGGATTTCTTTTGAGTAGGTTGTTGATTGGCTCGGAATATCACACACACCGGCCCTGGACAACAATGGCATTCACCTTCTTGAGTCTGAGACGCTGGGCGTCAGGTAAAGACGACAAGTCGACTGCCAAACAACAACTGCCAGAGAGAGGCTCAATAAATACGTACGGTAGGTCCACTTACTCTTGCCATACTCCCCATTTCTATTTCGAAACAGTTTTCATACCTTCACGGTAACACTGATATTCTAGAGAAACTGGAGGCAGCAAAGACTGACGCTTTGAAACAGGCCAAAAAGTCAATAACACCTGCTGTCAACACTCGCAAGAGTAACCCAAGCAGCTCCGTCCAAAAGCAATCAGGCACGAACCACCACAGTGAGATCACAACCCACTCCCTCTCTCGCCCCAACCCCGTGGCAGACAACACCCCATCCTACCGCGGTGTATCTCAGCAACCCACAACCACCGCCACAACAGCAATCCGCTCCACCCCAAAGCTAGTCTACCACCACCCCAGACGATCCCCAACCCCCTCCAAGTCCAAAACCTGCACCACCTCCCACCCCAATTACACCCACTACACCTCCCCCACAGCCCTCTCCCCCCTCTCCCAACTCAAAACCTTCCTCCTCCTCCCCCAAACAACCCCCGACCAAGCCCTCCTCCTCAACCTCCTAACTAAACACCACAAAGTCCGCCTCGATCTTCCAGCCAAAAACCCCTGACTGGCAGCCCAGCTCAACAAGATGACCTGGCACGGCATCCACAAACACACCTCCTCCTCCTCCTCTCTGACCAAAAGCCAGAGGTGGGTGCTGGAGAATTTCGTCAAGAGCCAGAGGGAATTATTCGATGTAGGAAAGGAAGGTTACGATCTCTTTGCCATCGCTGAAAGGTTAGGCGACATCGAGGTCAAGAGGCGGCGGTTGAACCGTGCAGGGGGAGGCCAATGGGGGGAGATCAGGATTGTAGGTGGGAGGGAGGTTTCTCTTGTCCCGGGGAGATACAGGCCTTGCAAGGAGAGGTATTTCCCTCCTCCTGTGTTGAACACCGCAAGGAGACTGGTTTGTGTTTGATGGGTGAGGTATACCTTATTGTTGTACGATAGAGGGGGAAAAGGGTTCACGAGATAGTAGTGACATAGGTAAACACAAGTTGCTCCGGGATGGTTATATTGAAGATCATATAATCCAAAAAAACATATTTTGGGAATTTGCTCTAATTTCAGTTTTCTTCACATGTCTGTAATCCAATGCTTCATATACTTGTAAAAATGCCACCCCATCCAACCATCGAGAGGCTCACTCATCATCATCACTGTCAGCAACAAGGATCCGCCTTTTCTTCTTCCGTGGCGTCGTCGGCTCCGGCGACAGATCCTCCTTACCCTCTGTGCCAAAAGCTGTCGCCGCCATGCTGTATTTCGTTTTCTTCACCGACGACTTCAGCAGCTCCGTGATATCCGGCATCTCCTCATCTGAATCCTGCGTCGCAGTAAAATCCATGGGTTCGAAGAAAGGTTTTTCTTCTGCTGACGGCTGCTTCTTTGCAGAGCCAGGTGTCCTCGACTTTGTTGACTTTTGATTGGCACTCGAGCCGAACAGGTCCGCATCATCGTCGACGACAAAATCTTCTAGGTCGGCACCATCGTCTGACCCATCCGTAATCTCCATATCACTCGTCCGCATACAGTCATCCCCTATTTCGTCCAGTTTCCGCGCCACCCGGCCTTTCCTCTTTGCTGCCTTCTTGCCTCCAGCACTCCTCTTCCGAGCTGGAGGTGAAGCAGCCTCCAATCCGTCCCCATCTTCCTCTTCGCTTTCCTCATCAGGCCTTGCCGCAAGCACTTTGCACTTTTTGCCTCGGTTGCCACCCGTCCCTGTTCCAGCTGAGTCTTCTTCTTCAGAAGCGTCCGTATCTGACGCAAAGATGGGGACTGGAAGATCCCCCCAGTTAGACATGTCAGTATCTCCATATGGTGCTGTGAACTTTTCGAAGGGGTCCTGGCTGTCTCCCAACTTTTTCATCAGCTTGACAAATCGTTTTGTCTTCTTGCCATGTCCCACAAGGGATATCGGCCGCAGGAACCTCTGAGAATGAGCACCAAAATCGATAGGCCCAACCTCGGCATTTGCGTTTCCTGGCAGACTCCGATACCGTCTGTCCAATTCCTCGATCTGCGCTTTGCTCAAAACGACCTTTCCAAGAGGAGGTGGTTCCGCGATCTCGTCAGTCTCCTGCGGCTCGACCGGTTTGGGTGGTGCTGTTTTTTTGGCAGCTGCTTTCCCAAAGAAATCGGATGCCTTGACGAACCCAGTCTCTACACCATCGGGCATGTTGAACTTTTTCTTCGATGCTTTCTTCCGGGCTCTTGCTTTTTTAGGCTCAGGCAGGGAGGGATCCTGTGTGTTCTCAATCGGTATCTCCACCATGCGCTTATCAACTTCTGGCTTTATATCTCTTGGGATAATTCGCGTAGATAGGTCATGCCGGAAGTTGAAACTATCGCCATCACAGATGAGCTGCTGCATTCTTGCGTAGTTGTCCTTCGCCTCCAAAAACTTCTCCTGTTCCTTTCCCTTCATCAAGAGAAGCACAATTTTGCCTGCTCTCTTTCTCCCCGTGCGTCCCATTCGCTGCAACATGCGGATCGGAGAGGATGACGCGTCATAACAGACGATAAGATCAACTTGGCCAATGTCGAGACCTTCTTCGCCGATGGATGTGGCGATGAGAACATTGTACTGGCCGTTCTTGAACTTCTCAATCGTTTCAATCTGCTGCTTTTGCTTCATACCTTCACTTCTCTTGGAATCTGCTTGACCCACAAAGACTGTGGCGCTGATCAAAGGCTTGCTGTTTAAAACTCGCACAATCTCCTCGGCGCTGTCTCGATACTCGCTGAAGACGATGACTCTTGTGCTGGACCCTTCCCCGGCATTCATAAAGTGATGCACAAGAGTCTCGCAGAGACAATCCAGCTTGGGATGCCCACTGAAGCCGTCCAATTTCATCCATTTCTCGATCATGGTCATCATCTTTTTGAAGCTTTCGTCATTGATGACCTGCCGCCTCATGCTGGAACCCTTTCCCCCCTTTTCCTCCTCCGAATTGCGAAAATCCAACAGGTTGTGATAAAATGGCTTGATCCCGTGGAAATTTAACAACTTTATCGAGTGCGCCAGGCTCTGAAGAATGCTGAACACGGCGAACATGGCAAACTTTAATCCCTGGTTTGCGTGTCTGCCAGCTCCGGCAAGCCAGTCGCTTCTCGATTTCATCAGGCCATAGGTAGTCAGACTCATGGGATCCCTTCCAAAGTAAATATTTTGGGCGCTCAACTTGTCGACCAGAGGCTGGAGGGCTTTGGAAAAGAGGCCTCTCACTTCCATCATCTCGTCGGATGGGTCGAGTGTAATCGTGTTGGTGTCTCTCGAGTGAACGTATTGTCGAATATCCAAAGACTCTTCTGTTCTGATTTCGATGTGGGAGATACCGAGATTATCAATGACATTTTGGACGCCTTCCACGGAGGATCCGGGAGTTGCCGTAAGTGCAAGAACCCTGAAACTCTGTGAGAATCGGCGGAGGAATTCTATTACTTTCACGTAGGCGTAGTCGCCTGTGGCTCGATGGGCTTCATCGACTACCAGAAGAACAACCGACTTTGGATCTGCGTAGCCTTTAGACAAATCATTTTGAAGTGTTTGCGGCGTCATAAAAAATAGCCGCTTGGTCTCCCATTCAGCCTCACGTAAAGCCGGAGCCGTCTCTCCTGTTAGGAGTGTTGCCTCGGACCGTGGGATGCCCGCAACGTCGAGACAAGCCTTGACCTGCTGGGATGCCAAGGGTTTGGTGGGTGCGACGAATACGATTTTCCCTCGTTTGGTCCATCGATAGAAATTGAGCATAACCGTGGCGGCGATGAAAGTTTTACCCAGACCGGTGGGCAGAGCCACAAGTGTGTTGTTGAACAGAGCACTGTTGACAATGGTAAACTGGTAGTCTCGAATTGGGCCCAAGTTCAACGGATAGACCCATGTTGAAAGCTCACAGTCATTGAGTTCATGATGAGTGGGTATCTCTGGGGGCAGGTCAGCGCGGAATGGGCGACTATTAGTCACCTGTAATGGCCGAATGCTGCCCTGCCGCGCAGTGCCTCCCCAGAGTGTTGTTTGCCGGAAGCCTTGTCCTTGTCCTTGGGATATCGGAGTAGCTCTTGGAGGTGGCACTTGACTCGGCCGCTTCTGGTTGTTTGGTGGCTGTGGGGAACTGTCGAATGAATCTGATGGCAAATCGTCGAATTCCGAGATTGCAGCTGCCGTATTTACCCGGGCTGCTGCAGGTACTGAAGGAGGAGTTCCTGGCGTTCTGACAGCAGACTCTTGAGGCCTGTGAGCAGTGGAATTTGCTGCCGCCGCCGCTTCGGCTTCGGCGACCTGAGTGAGTGCGATCAAGTCGTCATCAAAAACAAAGGTCTCGTCAAACTCATCATCCATTGCGCTATATCGCTACAAAAAGTATTCAGAAAAAGGGATTGAGTTGGGTGAGCTGAGGTGGGTGAATTGAGGCGTGCGTGAAATGCCAAATGACCGTCTGCGATTGACCTATGGGAGGTGTGATTGACCTGTGGAAGGTGTGGTGATCTATCGAAGGGTAACCAACCGACCATTGCTGTCATTACGAGTGTCCGAATTGCTTGGAATGTCTGCCGTTTTGTTTCTTATGTCATCTTGAAGGTCCTGTCTGGCCTGGAAGTGACGTGCATCGTCTCCAAAGAAGACGCGATCTATTGTTCATACTCAAGACGCGACGATACACCAGATCACGTGTCAATGGGTGAGCAAACTTGCCAAGCCACCCAGCACGGGAGCATCGGCAAAAGCTACGATTGGTTGACTATCCAGGAACGGTGGGCCCTTGGCCCAGGCAGAACCCCACTTGGTGCAAGGTTTGTGGCAGGTATGCGGTCACAGCCAACTGAAAGTCGATCCATCTTTTTGTTCCAGCTCCACAACAACCACAAAAACACCTACTTCTCTTTGTGACGCAACCAGCACCACCAAAATTGAGATATTGGTTCTCTACTCACTTTGTTAGCCGAGCCAACATTCGGCCAACCTTACTACATTCACTCACCTAGCAGGTGTTTTTTTCGCGCTTGTGGCGACTCCCAGCCATTCCACTGTCAGCCAGCGAGAGTCGAGTCAGTCGACCGAAGCCTTATCGAAGCGATACCTACCGGTACCTACCACCAGTGCCCCGCTTCCTCTTTCGCACAACTCTCAACTTCGGCGCAAAAACCTGAGCCACAGATTCCGCCTCTGGCTCTCCTTTCGAGCGACTTTATCTCACAGGGTTGTGCAAACGACCAAACTCGTGTCTGTTGCAGATCAGTTCCGCGACTCTCAAGCAACTTCCGATCTCAATCACGATGGCCCCTCCTACTGGTCCTCGCGGCGGCAGCAATAATCGCAAGCCAACAGCTCGAGCTTCCCGTGGCGGAGTCGCTAAACATCGAGCTGCCACCAGAACCGATCGTGATGGAGATGTTTCCATGGGCGCGCCGATCTCAAGTTCCAATCCACCAACTGGACCGTCCGGCAGGGGAACTCGCGGCAGAGGAGCTGCGAGAGGAGCGCCTACGAGTGGTTCTAGAACATCTTCGCGTCTAGCTCAGAACCTCAAGAACTACATTGGCGAAGGTGGATCCAAGCACGCCAAAACCACCCTCAAGATCCTGGGTGTCAAGAATAGCAAGGCCGCGTCGAATTCCGATGGCGGTGTCAAGGGACTTCTCCAATTCATTGAGCGCAAGGCTGATAAGGATAAGAAGATCGTCTTGGGAAGAGTATGTTGTCCTGTTTTTTCCTTCTTGAATTTAATCATATATTAACATACACCAGGGTGTGCTAGATGGCGACTACGTCTGGGTCAAAGCCAACAAGGACGACGTGTCTAGCATTATGCACCTCAATGGGTACCAGTACGCCGGTGCTCCCATCACCATCGAGGAAACCACTGAGCCATTCCCTACTGGCACCAAGTTCTCAAAAGACGCTGCAGACACCCGACAGAAGCTTCTTGCGTTGTTGGCGAAGCGATACAATACTGAGCAGAAACTTCTTGATCTGTCAGCGCTCGGAACAGACGACATCCTTGGAAATCTCGGCGCAGTCGGTTCCCAATCACTGGCTGAAAAGTCGTTCAGGGCCATCATTCATGTCGCTGGCGAGCAATTCAAGACCGCTGAGGAGAAAAGGCAAGGCATCCACTCAGTTTCCCTTGCTCGTAACGAGATCTCGGACATCGACCAGGTGTTTACACTAGCCTATTCGCTGCCACACTTGCGTCGGCTCGACCTAAGCAACAATCGGCTCGCGACCTTCTCTTCGATTGCCAAATGGAAGCAGGAGTTCCGTTATCTAGAAGAGCTTTACCTGGTCGGAAACCCCGTCACCGGCGTTGCCGATTACGCCGTGCAGATCACCCAATGGTTCCCTTGCCTGCAAATCCTGGATGGAAACATTGTCCGGAGTCCGCAGGAGGCTGCTGAGGCCTTGAGGGCGATGACTCCACAGCCGTTGGCCCAGCTGCCCTCTAATCTCCGCGACGGCGAGAACAACGTTGCCAGCATCTTTCTGCGGTCCTTCTTCCAGCTTTACGACCACGACCGACCGGCCTTGGCTGCGCAATTTTACGATGTCGAGTCCGTGGCCTCGCTCTCTGCCACACCTGAACCCGGCCGTGACGTTGAGTGGAAACCCTACATGAAATACTCCCGAAACATTCAAAAGCTTGGAGGGAGCCGAAACCCAGCAGTCGTCCAGCGTCTCTTCACCGGCGCCTCGCTCATTGCAGAGATGTGGAAGTCGCTGCCGGCCACTCGTCATGCCACTCTGGACCAGCCCGAACTGTGGATTATCGACTGCCATACGTTCCCCCACTTGGCGGACCCCTCGGGACACGGCTTCGCGATGGGCTTGATGATTAACGTCCACGGGCAATTTGAAGAAGCTGATACGACCGAGGAGCTTTATGGCACTCGTACCTTTTCCCGCTCTTTCATCCTCGGGCCCAGCAAACCAGGCGCCCCTCACCCCTATCGGGTTCTCAGTGACCAGCTCACTATTCACAAATGGACGCCGCGGGCTGCCGGAGCCGCTCCTGTTCCAGTAACCACCGGTGCTCCCGCTGCGCCTATTGCTCCCGTCGCTCCGGTCGTGGCTGCGGTGCCTGTCATCGACGATGCCACCAGGGTCCAGCTTATCCAAGAGCTGGCGAGGCGCACCGGCATGAACGCCCAGTATTCGGAGCTTTGTCTATCCGGCACAGCCAATTGGAACTTTGATCTTGCTCTCCAGTCTTTTGAGGAGCAACGGGCCAATTTGCCGCCTGCTGCCTTCACTGCGCCTGCTTAGATAGCACCCGCGATGATGGTTTCAATCCATTAACCAGGCTACGGTTGAGAATGACAGGCAACATAGGAACAAAGAGGAGCGAAAATGAGGTGGATGTAGAGTCGGGGCTTTTCTTTTCTTTCTGGGTTCAACAATGCACTTGTGTATGTATATGCCCTGGTCAGTCGGCGGAAGACGACGACTGGGCACGGATTGGAGTTTTGAGATTTGGGAAACGGGCACTTTTTTGGTGCTTTCTACAATGATACCAGCGGATGTTACGAGCTGACATCAGCGTTCACGGGGGATGGCTTTTATGCAGGCATGGTGTTTTCTTTTTACATTTTTTTTGGGGGTTGGGGGGAACAGGCAAGAAAAAACTTTCTGTCATTGTATAACATAGCGATTCATTCTGGTTGGGCAAAGCGGGGAGGAACTTGTAGACTGCAACTCATGGGGTGGTGGTGAATATGGAAATGGGACTTGGGGAGACGGGTTAATAAAGTTCTATATATATGTCGCTTAAAGCGACTTCTTCTTTGTACTTGCTTCTTCTGGCTGGTTCCTGTGACTGTAACTGTGTGCTTGACTCTCACAGCTTATGCTTTTTACATCGGACTCTATGTGGCGCTTGCAGAGAATCATGTTGAAGCTAAGCCAGGCGATCACCTCATGGACAAAACTTTTAGGAGAACGTGACGTCGCCATAGGCGCTTCCGAGCATAATATATCACAAAACCACTTGTCTTGGGGAGTATCTACTGGGTCCTGCGGTTTAAAGGTTGAATTATGCTTTCCTCGGCGGTTCAAGAGGGAGGGACGCTGTGGGCGCTTAAGCAGCAAATCAATGGAGGGGTCGATTGGTCAACAATACGCAAGCCACTGACGCCGCCTTTTTTTTTCCAACGGGAGGAATGCATAAGGTAAGGTACACATTTGGCTGGATCTTGCATCTCTTGGGGTACTTGTCGTGCATTGCATTCCCGCTTCTACTTTGGGTTTTTTGTGCATTCCAGCGCGTATAGATTGGGGAAGGCAGGGGAAGGCGGTTTTGACAGGTGATGGGGTGGTGTGGTGACTCGAATTTGATATTTACCTAGTGAAAAAGCTTGGGGGTGTTGATTGGGTGTGAAGTGATGTTGCTGATGCGAATGGAGATGTAGAGAGGTTTGGAGTGAGGAGCGATTTAGCTACCTGTGTGAAAAAGGTGCTTGTGTGATGACATGCATGGGTGACACGCAGAGGTTGAGGTGGAGAGAGTGCAGCATTCAGGCGGCTGAAGCTGGTAACCTATGCATCTTTGACAGGGCCGTAGTGGCCACTTCAAGCGGTCGGTCTATCCGATCATGGTCGTGACCGTACCGCCGGATGCTGCTGCTCACCGTGGTCATCATCACCGATGAGGGTGGGGATGCTTGGAGGGGCTGGTCTCTTGGGCCTCACCAGGCGGCTATGGAGGACAAGGACACCGATTTGAGGGTATCCTGGCTTCATGCTGCGTGATGGCAACATTCTGAACTGGACCGAAATGAGAGGGAGAAAGAATACAGGTTTTTCAAGAAAGGGGGGGTTGCTAGAGCGTTGAGGCGCTCTGATATATCATCTATCTTGGTCTGGAAGATGAGATCCGTATATTGATAGATCATTATAAGGCGCGCCGCCGAGAACTTGTCTATATAGATCTTTACACGTAGATCCCAACATGTGGAAAATGCTGATTCTTTTTTATAAATGATGACCGGCTGGTTGATGTGTATCTCAGGAGAAAGTTCCTCCGATATCTCGCTGTGCCTGAATGCGCCTTGGAGTTTGTGAGCCGCGCCGCTGCTGATGGAGGGGTCATTTATCAAGGTCCGGTCAGCCACTCCAGCTATCTGGTACCTACACTGCTACACTTGTCCTGATCATAGAAGGACTAGAGATTTGCACTTGCAACACATGTTGGAAGATCAAAATTTACAGTAGTGTATATCCATGGAACTGACATCATAGTAGACAAGCCTTTGCAAACAAGCAATTCGAGCCGACTCCATTTCTTCTTTTTTTCTTGAAGAGCACCGAGAAGCCACAGGCCACGGGCCGCATGGTGGGGTTGGTTCAACGTTCTCCTCTCGAGCCGTTTTGGGGTTAGCGCCAGGGGAACTGCCAGGAGGCTAGCGTTTCAAGTGCAGGGTTACCATTTGGTGGTAGCCTCAGCGCCATGTCACCTTGTGCTTGGTTCACCAAAGCGATCTCCCCGCCGAGCGGCCGACACGGAAAAAGACTGGACGAACACGAACGCCTCTCCAATCATCAGTCACGAGGTGACAAGTTCAAGTGAACGAAGAGTCTCCATCAACGACTCAACGGAGAACATCTGCTCCCTCTGTCTCTCGATGTCGGTTGTTCGACAAAACTGGAGAACAAACGGCCAAACCACACGTGCTAGTGGATCATCTTAAACCATCTCCACCATGGTGAATCCAATCCTCAATGCCCCCATCAGAAACAATTTCGCGGTCTGGGATGGTTGGATTGGCTGTTTTGTGCAACACCAAGATTGGGATGGAAGAGTCGAAGCCGAGGTTTGTCGTTGATTTGCAGGCCTCGAGGCACCACACTGGCCAATTTCTGTTTGCGCCTGTACCCCTTTTCCCCCTTGCGCAAGATGGACAAGGTCTCTCCAAGCCCCCGCTACATGGCTGACCCGCTGCAGTTGCATGCGACTGAAGGTCACTCGCATGATGGGCTACAAATGAGGGTCCAGGACCACCCTGCCAGCTCCATTGGCGTTTCTGATTCGACCAAGCCCCCGGCTCCCATTCCCCTGGTCAGACTCTCCCCGAGTTCATTCTCTGTGGTGCGGTCTGGCGGTCCTCGCCCGATGTCTCGGTCACACTGGCCGGCTGTCTCCCAATGTCCCTCTCTCTCTCCGTCTCTTGCTTCTCGCGTCTTTCTCTCCTCTTTCCGCTTCGCGTGTTTGTCGTCGTCGTTTGTCGTTTTGCTCGCCTCTTGAGAGTTGCGAATTGCATCGTGAGTGGGAAAAGTTGAAACTCGTCCGGCACAGTTTTCCAGAACTTCAGTTTTTTCTCGTCACCAAAGCTTGGCTTTGATTGAGAGAAACAACACATACGCTCAGACGTTCCCCCCTCTCCCCATCTTGCGACACGAACGCCCCCTTTCAGGACGGGAACCAAGGAGACGAGTTTGTTTTTTCCTCGACACGATCGACCGCCGTTTTGTCGGGAAACAAAGCAACAAGTTTGTTCCGTCGATCATCCTCTTTTGCTCCCCAGCAAGGGCCGGCCCTCAACTTTCCAGATCACCATCATTTTATTCTCCGTGTTGCTGGTTGTGCAGAGTGTGCCACAGTGACCACAGCAGCTCAAGGAAAAGTCCGGATCAAACACCGTGCCTCTCTGTGCCAATCCTTCTCCAGGGCTCCTTGGTTTTGATATTCTTTCGATTTGGGAGCAACCACTTCATCTTGCTCCCCAAAGTAAACATTTGCCCAACGACTCGACACCCTTCGAATCGACAGTAAAAAGGACGGGACTCGACATGTTCTTGTAACTCGGAGGACACCATCGCCACCCTTTCTTACGTTTGTCAACTCGAAGGAAGTAATTGATCTCTAGGTCGCTCATCACCGCGACTGACGAGACGGGTACACAATCACAATGTCTCTCCCTCAGCCAGAGACACCCTTGAACGACGCGTGTTCCGTCATCTTCGACCACACGCTTTACACATACTCGGCCGACGCATTTCAGTCTTTGAGGCTCGAACCAGGTGCCGAGTGGGAGGTTTTACCTCAGGGCGAGAAGGTCACGGGTGGTGCTTGCGTCGGCTCGACAACAGGAAATCCAGCGACGTCGGCGTTCTTTGTGGTTGGAGGAAAGGGGGGCAACCCAGAGTATCTGGGGCTTCAGAAGTTTACCTTCTCAACCGGTCAATGGGAGAACGTTCCCGTGGATACCCTCGATATTAGCGGCAGGACAGGACACAGCGCTGTTTACCTCAACAGCACAGACTCTATTCTGGTATATGGTGGTGGCTCAGAGGGTCAAGCATCATCGCAGACATTCACCGTCGGCGCAGCCGCACCACATACTATTCGTTCTCACGAATCATGGGCGCCGCCAGCGGTAAAGCCCATTCTGTTGCCTTGGTCTACTCACGAAGCTGTTATGCTTGGTGGTAATCCCGACAACAAACAGGTTTATCTCTTCAATAACCAGGAGGGGAAGTGGCTAGACTCTAGGGCAACGCTCGCAACACCACTCAAAGATGCTTCAGCAGTTCAGGCCGTGCTTCTGGGTGGCGCCGATGGGTCACAGAACCTGCTCACCTTCGACATGACCGAGTCACCAAACATTGTGAGGAGGACTATCCTCTACACTGGCCCAGGACAGCCAGTAGCAGCCGCCGCACCAGTTACCAAGAGGTCCGCCAGGAGAAGGGCGCGGAGTGCTGCCAGGCAGCAGAGGCGGAGATCTGAGCCACTAACACTGAATAACTGGCCGGCGTATAACTCATCGCTCGCCCCAACAACAATGCGAAAAAACTTCGCCCTGGCTAAGGATATTGATGGAATGGTTGTGATTGCCGGTGGTAATAGTGAGGACCCGGTAGCCATGTTTGACACGACGACGAATACTTGGCAGAATGCCACAGAAATGCTTGGTCAAGTCAGACTTCTTTCTCTGGATGATGAAGAATCATCGACTACGCTGTCTTCGACGACTGCTACCTCGACAACTGCGACACTCTCCACATCGACATCCTCGACGCTGGCTACGATTACTAGCGATGCTGCCGCTGCGGCAACGGCAACCCCAAACGAAACAGACGCTCCTGTGGCTGGTGGCTCCGGTTCAAACGTCAACATGATCCTCGGCGCTGTGCTTGGGTCTGTCTTTGGACTGGCGCTCATTTTGGGTCTGTTCTATTTCTGCCTGCGGAGACGCACGAGACAGCAGGCTCATACAGAGGCTGGCCACAATAGAAGATCCAGCGGCGCGTCTTCAAGCGAAAAGGACGGTATTGGTTACGCCAAGGACAGCCTTGCCTTCGGTCAGGGTCCAGCTGGGGTATTCCGGGGACACCAGTCTCAAGGCTCCAAGAGTTCCTTCTCTTCCATGGCCATCCTCATGGGTCGCGCTAGTGAGAGTAAGCCAAGACTACCAGGCATAGGCCGCAAGGGCAGCAAGTCCAGCAACGGCAGTAAGCGCGATTCTGAAGATAGCGTTTTCAGAGCGTTCAAGAGCACAATCAGCAAGCCCATCCTTCCCGAGGCGCCATCCCCGCAGCCCATGCGGGACGAGAAAGGCGTATCATTTACTACCGAGACGGCTGAACCAAGACCACGGAACCTGACCACAACGGACAAGCGAGAAAGCACTCGCAGAAGCTCTGGTTGGAATCGCTACTGGTCTGGAGGCTCGGCGCTTAACATGCTCGGTTTTGGCAGCAGCAGCTCGAATACCAAGAACAATTCGCAGCGGACTACCCTACACTCAGAGCGGAGCTCCAAGTACAGTGATCAGCAGAACCGTATGACCCAGGACAGCGTTACTGTGCCTCGCCTTCAGATTTACGAGCCTCGTCTATCATTCAGCCGTGTCAACTCTCATAGCCCCACCATCGCCACATATAACAACACCAAGTTCAACGAAGGCATGAGTGCTCAGATCGAGACGGGGCGTCCGATCAGCGCGGTGAGCGACCTCTCCATGTCGGCCTATTCGAGCGGCATTCCAGAGTCTGTTCATGAAGCCTGGGATCCTACTGCTAGCAACAACCGGCCTTGGGGCATGGAGCGACAAAACTCATCGAACACTGGCATCTACGCCACGGCTCTCGCTCCAGCTTCTGCAGCCAAGCCCCCTGCTGAGCCGGCGCCTCTGCGCAAGCAGCCATCTGCTGTACGCGATGATATGAGCTGGCTCAACCTTGGCTAAAGTCCAACACACTTCTGCGTCCGCGCCACGACCCCTATCACGACCAAAACATCTTTATGACGCTTGATACCCACGACATGCCTCCTTCCATCATCTACTGGTCTTGGATGCCGTGGACACTCGCATTTAGATCTCCTTTTGGGCTCACAAAATCACCGGACATTTTACTTTTTCTTACACTGTGCATATTTTGTTTTGGCATTTTTCTTCCGCTCTGTACAATCGGCTGTTGGTTTTTCTCTTCTCTTTCTTCACCCAGCACTGCTAGCATTGCTTTGGCGACCCGGGTTTGGTCATTAGTATTGTCTTTTTTGAGGGGTCTTCGCTTCATAAGATCCGATGATACCACTGTGTTTTCTTTTTTTTGTTAAGTTATTACCCTCTTATCAGTCTCACTGGATTATCTGGTCATGGCTGTGGCGCTCCTTGGTTTTCTACCTTAAAAATCTTCTTTTTTTTTCTCCAATAATCGCGTTGGACATGCTCAATGGGCAATACGGTTGCTAATGGCAGCCATGGGTGGAAGGATATTTGAATGGGGGTGAGGTGGAGGGGGCAGAGAGCAGAGGAGAGAGGAATGAGGGATGTTTGGATATTGTGTGGATTGTATTTAGGACTGGGCTCTTTGGTCTATAATTGGCCGTTGAGTAGAACACAAAAATATCATAGCTGTATGTCCTGAGTAATAAGGCCCAAAGTTCTCACTAGTAACAAAGTTCCAGTCGCGTTCCGCTTTTTGACTGTTACCCGCGTCCAAGGCAAATCCCATTTCCAGGCTGAGTTTACATCAGTCATCAAAAGCTTGTTTTCGCACTACGGCAGAAGCCGGAACCCTTAGGCACATGGCAGAGCACTAAACCCACGAGATTGGAGCGGGAATTGAAAAAGCAACCACAGTTGTTGGCCGGAAATGCAACCTTCGTTACGTCTAGAGGGTGCGCCACTCGCGACATTCAGGGTGGTTAGGGCCTTCGGTCAATGAATCTAGAAAAACATGTTTCCAGAAAGGAAGAAGAAGAAGAAGCTGTTCACCCCAACACCTCTCACGGAGGACGCGCTCCGATGACAAGCTGACTTTCAAGTCCGCAATGGCAAACCCGCTGGCCCAGCCCCCAACTTTGAACCTGTCAAGCGTGGGGTTCTTTGAAGGCTTTCACGATGTGATGGTGGATTCATTATTCAACGCCTGCAGTTGACATGCAAGAGGTGGAGCTTTGATCACCCAGGAACACCCTCGCTTCCTCAAATTCAACCATCATGCACATCCAAGGAGCACGGCAGCCATGTCTACATTAATCTTACCGAGCACATGTCTGGAAAAGGCACACAACCATGTGGTACAATGCAGATCACGAGGGAAAGCCACCTCGGAATACCTACGGGTAGAATATTGACCAGATCCAGAGGGGCATACATCTAACCCATCTATCTAACCCCCACGAAATTGTTCGAGACCCTGACAACCACCGCTCTAGCACTATTCTCTATCGAGATGGTGCCTGACCAACTCGAGCTCAAGCTTTCCGGGTCGAGGGAAGAAGTATCATCTGCCGTAGCTTGCCGATGAAACTGCCATGGGCCTCATCAGCTCGACCAATTTTTCCAGGGCATGGCCAAGGGCTTGTCGCCCCATAGGAGGACGGCATAGTGTTGAGCCCCAGGTGTGAGTGTGGCCGGCGTCGGGAGGCTCTCGAGGGGAAGTTGAGGTAATGATTATTTGGGGGCCTTACTTAATACCCGTCAGAGCTTTCAGCGCGACACCTGCCGTTCCGGAAGCGCTGCTTGGGGCTGGTTGGCGCGGGGGAAAGTGGGAGAGAGGACATGGGGGGTTCGAGGTGTGGGAGACAAACATCGTGGGGCAGCGCGCACTGACCATAGCGGACTTGGTTTCCATTTCAATCTGTGGCCCCCCCCCCCACTATCAGAACACCTCGGAGCCGCAACCCTTTTGAAAGTCTGCCGTTCAACGTCGGTCGCAGCCAGTCACACTAGGAGACAAATTTCGTGGACCCTTCGCCGTGCTCAACTCAACCGCGACGGGTGCTGCCCTGCGCTCTACCGACCCCGACGAGGACACCTGTTGCGTGCCCATTGAGCCCTTCCCGTTCCGTGACCGCTCGCCCGAGAACGATACAGATATCCCGCCCGCCGAAAGCTCAAGGCCGTTTAACGATAACGGTTTTACCCGAGCCGGTGACTCTCCCCTGAGCGCGCAACTAGAACGCCACTGTCGTATCCATCTTGAAGTCGAACGAGAAGTTGGGCATCGTCCGTCGTGTTGGGACACAGGAGCAAGGAAAGAATCATAGAACTCGCCAAGACTGGAAAAAACGAAAGCGCGACGGATCCGTCAACCACCTTTTTGGCCTTTTAAGATATCCCGCCCGCCAGATCGTGTCTTACAACCCACGGATCATCAGACACAAGTGGCACACACAGCCTGACTCGCAATGGATTCTTCTGGGTGGCCTGTCGGGGACCATGGCGTTCATACCACTACGGCCGAAGATGACTTTCAGCAATATCTGGACATGACCAACATGAACAACCTGGCAGAGGGCATCGACTACAATTTCCAAGGTTTCCAGTCCTCTGCCGGCGCGCACATGCTGCAGGTTCCCGGGCGCGAGCAGTTGGACACCCCAATGACAGGAAGCGATGCGCCTATGCTCCTATCACCATCGATGCCAGCGATGCAGCATCAGGTGCCGGCCATCACAACAACGGGGGGTCCCTACCAGTCTATACCCACCACCATGATGCCGCCTCCAACACCAAGCGAGACGATTGTGAACAGCATTGACGCCCAAATTCACTTTCTTCAACAGCAAAAGATGCAGGCTCAGCAGCGGCAGGTGGAAGAACACGCAGCCTTCTTCGCTCATCAGCAACAGAACCGCATGATTCCACCGACACCACAGAGTCTGGAGATGGTTCCAGCTGCCAACCCTTTCTATGCCCAGCGGAATGTCACAGAACCGCAGCCGCAACACCCGCACCCACACCGAACACAACACCCACATCAACAGCAGCACCCACAGCAGGCCGTAGACTATAGGTATCAGAGAGCGAAGGACCAGTCTGATGTTTGTTCAAGTCCGTATCCCGGATCAGCCAACAGGTTTGCTGACGGCGTTCAGATGTCCTTCACCCCGTTGGTTTCACCCGCCGTCACGCCTTTGGACACCCACTTCTCGGTCGAATCCCAATTTACTGTTCCGGGAGCCTACTTTAGCCCACTAACGTCACCTGCCCTGCACGCCCAAACAGACCCATTAGCCATGTTTGAGCAAAGACATGGACCCCTGACAACCAGCTCGCCCACGGATATGGATCTCGACGCCGTTGGAGGGACCATGTCGATCGGCACACCGGGAGACCTGGTCAAGAAAATGAGGAAGAATGCGGCCAAGGCGAGGGCAAAGGCGGGCGTGAAGCAGTCGCCAATTTCGAAGCCCCTCAGGAAACGACTGGCAACCACACCAAGCCTCAACTCGCAAGCTCTGAGTGACTTGATGGAGAATGCAGAGCAGGGTCAAGACCATCAACCGTTGCCTACATCCATGATGCACAACTCATCTTCATCGACCACAACCGGGCCGACAGATTCAGAGGATGGCTCGATATCACCAGAAGCCTTGAATGATATGACACCCATCGAGACTGAGATGCCACCGCCCCCGCTCCCCAAACCACGATCTGCGAAGCCCTCTCCTTACATTGCACCTCAAAATACCGGATCAGCTCCGGTCATTGCTCCTCAACCACCCAGGCCTGGCGTGGCATCACCTGCCACACCAGCATCTCTGATGAAACTCAGCTCGCCGAGCACCCACACCACCGTGGCTGGAGCTAGCAGGGCTGGCAGCCATGAAGTGGTCGATACCGAAAATATCGAGCTATTTGAGTTGCCTGAATCCGTTTCCAACGTGAATGTCCCACCCAGCCACGCCAACGACACCCCGACACCAAAACAAGCCCCTCAAGATGCCGGACCATCCAGAACACCATCTCTTGCACCATTGCCATCACCTTCACTGGGTCCCACTGTGGTAAGGCCATCGGGAACAGTCTCAGCCACAGCAAGCCCACAGCTGGGACCTGGTTCGGGATATGGAGCGAAGCGGACACCACAGCTCCTCCCAAGAAACAGCAAAAAGCGGGGGAGTGTCAGCTCGATTCCTGTCTCGCCGGCTCTTAGGCCCAAGATCTCGATTTCACCCAACATCAAACCATTGCTGCCGGGCGGAGCAGACCTTGAGGAGACGGCGTCACAACTTCTTGCCAGCAAATCCAACTACCAGCGGATCCTCGAGGGAAACACAGTGCCCGGTGTGTCATACCCCAGCGAGCTCTCCACCAATCTCACGTCCAAGCGGACATCTCACAAGATTGCCGAGCAAGGTCGGCGGAATCGGATCAACTCGGCGTTACAAGAGATTGCCACCTTGCTGCCAAAGCCACCAAAGGACAGTGAAGGGGAAGGCAGCAGCGATAATAAGAGTAAGGATAAAGAGAAGGAGAAGGAGAAGGAAAGAGAGAGGAATGGCGGTGCGCCAAATAGCAAGGCGAGCACAGTGGAGATGGCGATTGAGTATATCAAGCAGCTCCAGCAGCAGGTTGCGGAAGCTAATAAGCGGGCTGAAGAGGCCGAGAAGAAGCTGGCCGAGACTGGGGGTGCCTAATCCAGCATCCAATACGTTTTACAATACGGTTATTATCTGATGACTCGGGCGCGGGATCATATCTCGGAAGGAAAAGTTGCGATAATTTGGGCAAAGGTCGGGGAGCATGACATCTGCAACATGAGCGAATGGGAATTTCAACAACGACAGGCGTTTAGGCATTCATGTCTGCTTATATTACCTATATGTACAATCAGGATCAGCACTGAATCTACACATGCCTATGTGTTGTGTAGAAGTTGGGGGTTTGTACGCCTTGTTCGTCTGAGAACCCAAGAGCAGGCGCATAGTAGGAGATACCCAACGGGAGGACGAGGAAAATACACTATCAACGTTAACTATCTGTTTTTATGTCTCGTTTACCACCTGGCTTGTATCGTCAGGGCTCGGTGTCATTGTCTACCGGCCTGTCAACACCGAGGAAGCTGAAAAGACGGCAAGACGGCATCGGCGGTCGGTGAGCTCGGAGACCGGTTTGATGTCTCCGAAGCGGGTGATGTGGTGGTTTGTGGAGCGTGGGTGCTCTCCTACCAAGACCTGGCAATCTTGAATAGCAATAACCACGACCATGGCCATGACAATGACAATGACAATGACAATGATTCAAGATTTCAACAGAAACGCGCGGCGATACTACTTCTCTATCATTCTTCTGCTGCGCTTTGTGTAGTACAATACGACTCACATGCGCAGCATTTATGCTCTAATAAGTTGACACTAGCGCTTGTCATTGCGACATAGCACCACAGCATGTATGCGCTATCCACGTGTTGATGATCAATCAGATAAGAAAGCTTGGTCTTTTCCTGGGGGTCTTTCTGCACAACTGCGCAATGAAGTGGACCGAGAAAGAAAGGGAGCGTCGTCATCATGAAGTGGCAAATGACTGTCCGTCCTCACTTTGCCCCTAGTGCCCCTCCTTAGCATGGGACAAGAGCTCGAGGGGCACACCTAGAACTACCCAACTCTCTTGGAGCTTGTAACCACCAGCTCGGAGATATCGCAAAGGTTTCACAAACCCAGCAGCAAACAGGAGATCGTTGACGCGGTCTGGGCAGCCTTGTCATCGCTTTCGACTAGGTAGGTAGTTGCCGCGTTGACAGGGAGAGAGGTTTGTAAGTGGGTGTACGCAATCAGCTAACAGCTAGCTCTGAAGTGTATATATAACTCGACTCGACACCCTTTCTCGTCGTGTCGAATACCTTTTTGCAATCACTTCACACTTCGCTATCACCTACGCCCATTGCTTACTTACCTACCTTAGCATCAGGAAAAAATTACCACACAGTCAGTCAACATGTCCTTCAGTGGCCCAGAAGGTCAAGGTCGCCGTCCTCCCCCAGGAAACCGACCTCCCCCTCCCCCTCCCGGCTACGGCCCTGAAGGCTTCTGGAATTTTATCCGCTCCATGACCCCCAGCGGCACCGGCCCTACCTCACCTCCCAATACTCGCCCGGGTAACGAAGGCATAAATGCCCAACCTCCCTTCCCGCCCTTTGGATTTTTCGGCGGTGGCCCCGAAGGCTTCAACTTCAACCCATCCTGGGCTATGTCCCACAACCCTCCCCCTCCTCACCGTCGCGGGCCCCTTGGCCCTCGCTCTGATGACGACACCGGTGACGACCCCGACGGGCATCACCACCATCCCGGTCGTCACGATAGACACGGCCGTGGAGGCCACCATGGTCTTCACTCCCGCAGTCGAAACCACAGCCATCCCCGCCGTGAGCCAGAGGTAGAAGAGGATCTGTATGACATCTCTGCCGCCGCCGGGGTAGCTGAGCACGACCTCACGGGGGCATACGACCGTGCTCGGGAAAGGGAGAAGGAAACGGAGAAAGATGACGACATGAAGAGCACCTCGACCTTGAGAGACGGGATCGACACCCCTACTACGACTACCTTTGAGGATGAGAAAGAAAAGGAGAGGGAGCACCCTGATCCTCCTGAGGACATCCCCTCTGCTTCTTCCGGTCCCGGCCATCGAGGTCGGTGCCGTGGTGGGCCCGGAAGAAGGGGTCGCTGCGGACGTGGGTTTGGGGGCGGGAGACACAATTCTTGGGGATGGGGCAGCGGACCAAATGGATTTGGGGCTGAATTCGGCAGACCTCCTTTTGCGCCGCATTTTGGACCGGGAGGTGGTTTCGGTGGGCCGAGACATGCTTCTGGGCCGCAGATTGATATCGGGGGTGCGGTGAGAGGGTTGGGGAATTTGGGGTGGGTGATGGGACAGCACCCTTTGGCCAAGGGGCTGAGGGAGTATTTCTCTGGTGGGCAGAGCAACGGGGAGAATAATGGAGGGGAGGAGGGGGTGTTGTTTGAGGGAGAGGAGACTGCCAGCCCGCCGGCGGATGTGTTTGATTCGAACAATGCTTGGGCTGTGCACGTTGCTGTTCCGGGGGCGAAGAAGCGGGATGTGGGTGTTCATTGGGACAAGGAGAGAGGTGTACTTGTGGTTAGTGGGGTGATCTATAGGCCTGGAGATGAGGAGTTTTTGAAGGGGCTGGTTAGGGCGGAGAGGACGGTTGGGTTGTTCGAGAAGAAGATCAAGATGTCGCCTGCGGAGACGGAGAACAGTGATGTGGGGGTGGATGCGGATGGGATCAGTGCAAAGCTGGAGGACGGTGTCTTGTTTATTGTTGTTCCCAAGAAGAAGAAGGAGAAGGGCACTGGGGAGATCAAGAGAATTCAAGTGCTTTAACAGAATGAATCAACCATGGCAATAGAAAGTGAAATTCAGGGCCATATTTTCGGGGTTAGGGTTGTTATGTTAATTATGTTGGAAGGCGGTATCAGTATTTTAATTGGTTTCTTGTCTCATAAAGCTAGGTGAGGTACCTCAAAAGTAGAAAATCAAAAATATCTCGGAAATCTGACCAATATTGCACATTTGAGCAAAGTGAAGCTATTCAGAACCATCTTGTTGATGTCAAGAGTGGCGAGTGATGATGCTAAGCCACACATGGCTGACCCCAGATTTTGCCCCACGTGAAAGCACCAGCTGTTGCCACCGACAACCAAACTTGGCACTCCACTTTCGTCATCCTTGTATATTGTGTACTGATGCGTCGAGCCCACTTCGCAACCTCAACAGGAGCTGTGAACTTTTTTTTCTCCTTATCCCCCGCTTCGTTTCATTCATATCTGTCCAGAGAAGGGAAGCACCTCGTGTCTCAGTTTTCTGAAACTCTTCGCTTGCTCCGCGACTCCAGGTCCTGTCTGTATATCGGCCGCATGCATCGTCATTGACAGAATCATACCAACCTGTCGCAGCAGCTCTCTGGCAACTGACAAAGCGCAGGCAGCTCAAGGCACCCGCCGATAAGCTTCTCCTATCAGGTCGCAACTTCTTCGCCTTTCCCTTTCCCAACCCTTCTTTTAGATTTGAATTTGCTATTACTGCCATCTACAGCCACATCGCCCTACGAGACGACCGCCGCCATGTCCGACACTGAGAGTGTCGACTACCTGCAGCCGGACTTCGATCCAAAGTCGTTGACGGTGCCGCGACTGCGGTCAATTCTGGTCACTTATAATGTTCAATATCCATCGACCGCAAAGAAGTCAGACCTGATCGAGCTCTTTGTCGATCAGGTGCTTCCGCAGTCCAAGAAGATTCTTGCTGCACGCGCTCGTGTCAAGCGGATGAGCCGCGGTATTGTCGACGCTGATTCCGTACACACGAGCAGCACTGATTTCGGCAACGACTACGAGGACCTGCCACCACCTCCAGCCTCGGTGTCGCGTCGGTCAAGGTCGCCAAGGAAGCCTACGAGGATCAAGCGCGAGTCGGAAGACCCAGAGCACCTTCCTGTGGTGACGCCTGCGCGAAACCGGGCCAGCAGCCCTCGGAAGAGGACATCGCGCTCCGTCAGCGCGCAACCACCATCGTTTTCCGACGCCGAGACTGCCGCCGAGCCTGAGCCACCTCGGACCATTACCCGCGAAACTCCTTTCAAGACACCCAAGGCAGAGCCGGATCAACGCGATAACTTTTTCAAGCGTACGCCAGAGACGGAGAGCGTGTTCAGCAGTGATAACCCGTTCCAGAGTGGGGCGAACACTCCCGCAACAGCGATCAAGACGCCCTCGCATCGTCGCAAGACGTCAGGGTTTGACTCTGTGAGGAGACAGCAATTCGTCACGCCTTCGACCTCTCGCCGTCAGACGGACGGCCCCGTGTTTGGGGGCACTCCCGCACCATCTACAATCAGCCGAACGTTTGAGATACCTGCTGCCAACTACAGGGCTCAGACACCAGAGATGGAAACTGGGGAGGAGTTCACTCCTGATGAACAGTTGGCTCTCATGCAGGAGGAGGCTGCCAATCCTCAGCTCGCTCTTGCTCGGCAGCCACCTCCTCCCAAGAAGAAGTCGAGCTTGTCGACACCATTCTGGGTTCTATTTACGACACTCCTTGTCGCCTATGCTGCTTGGTACAGGCAAGAGAAGGTTGCGGTGGGATACTGTGGCTTGGGCCGGGAGCCTACCGAACTTATTCCGTCGACTATTCGGATCCCAGAGTGGGCGTCAGAGGTTGCCTCCCGTTTCGATATCGAGGATATTCAGGTTCCTGAGTGGGTCTTCACCTATATTGAACCCCAATGCGAGCCTTGCCCTCCACACGCCTACTGCTACGAGGACTTCACTGCTCGCTGTGAGCCCGACTTTCTCCTGAAGCCTCACCCGCTTTCCCTCGGCGGAGTCATCCCACTGCCTCCCACTTGTGAGCCAGATGGAGAGAAGGTTCGCCGTGTTCAGGCTGTTGCAGACAAGGCTGTCGAGGAGCTGCGGGATCGAAGGGCCAAGTACGAGTGCGGTGAACCTCTCGAGCCAGAGGGGCAGCCATTGGACAGCCCGTCGATCGACGAAGCGGAGCTTAAACAAATTCTTAGCCAAAAGCGGAGCAAGAGAATGGCCGCTGATGAGTTTGACGACCTTTGGGTTGCCGCGATTGGAGAGGTCAAGTCTCGGGGTGAAGTGGAAGTCCACAGCGATGAAAATGTGTAAGTTTTGCCCGGCTCCTGTACAACCAGCATGGAGTCCCTCTTGTTCTGCGGCTGTCGTGTTACATATTTCTTGGTATCTGACACATCTTGACTAACCAGACCCGTGGCTGGACCTGTAGAACCGGAAGTGCCGGAGGCTTTCCTACCACCAGCCTATCGTCCACCTCTCTCGCTGGCCTTCCGCTCACGTGCGCCATCCAGCGGTCGGCGAAGCTCGGACTGGCAAGACATCGACTCTCTATTGGTGGACTAATCATGTCGCTACTGTCGATTCTTTATGGGCGTCGCCGCTTCCAGAAGAACCGCGCTCTGGCAGCGCGGGTGCCGGCTCTGGTTGACGTTGTCCTTGATCGCCTCGCCAATCAGAAGGAACTCGCTTTTGAGGATGAGAAGGAGGACGCCTTCCTTTTCTTGCCAAACCTTAGGGACGATCTGCTTCGCTCGATGCACAGCCTGGCTGACCGGGAGCGCCTGTGGACTCGGGTTCGTGCTCTGGTTGAGCAAAACGCCAATGTTCGCACCGGGCAGAGGGAGAGTCACAATGGTGAAGTCGGTCGTGCCTGGGAGTGGATTGGGCCAAGCAGGATCGCCAACGGTGAGGGTTCGGCGAGGAGGTCGGGAAGAAAAAGCATGAGAGTGTCGTGGAGTCCTGGCGTAAAGGATAAGGATGAGCAAGAGGTTGTGCCGCACAGGAAGTGGGAGGAGGGACCGGGAAGGCCGATCTACTGATCTTTCTTTTCTATTCTTCTTTCGCCCGTATATTTTTTCATTTGTATTTATTTTGCCACAAACTGTTAATGTTTCTTTTTGTTTTGGGGGGCCTTATTCCGAGTTAGGACTCTAGCGAGGTAAGATAGGAGAGACAGAAAGATCTGTTGCTTATCGCAGTAGTGGGGATCTTGATGAATGAGGAAGAAATGGTTCTGATTTTCTTTGGTGTGTGGTCTTTTGGTCTTTTATGGGAAAGAAACAATGGCGTTTGTGAGGGGGTCGTGTTATTTTCCTTGATATATCCCCCATTCTCTCTTTCGGCAACTGGACCTGAGGATCTCGCAAGACTGATATTGTGTCTGTTTGTAATTGCGTTCCATACCGCGTATCATTCCTTTTTCTCTATCCAAGTCATGACTTTATTCAGGGGTAACGGACTCTCTACGAGACTGCCAAACGGTCGCTAGCCGGGGGTATCAGAAGACCCATACATGTATAGGTAGATAGCCTTCACAAAATCCAAAGAGTTTTTACACCCAACATTGCAAAGATCTCAACCAAGATCAGAAAAACTCTTACAGGTATCAATTTTTTATGTATCCCAAACCCCGACCCCCTTTTCTGACAGTCCTTTTTCTGCCTCCATCGTCACACTCAGCTCCCACGGGTGTTGTGAATGTCCAAAACAAGAATATCCGTCGCGCCAACCTTGGTGAGGTCGTCCATAACAGGCGCGATCCGCTTCTTCTCGACCATAGCGCTGACGGCGACCCAGCCGTCCTCCTCGAGGGAGGTGACGGTGGGGGCGCGCTTGCCGGGGGTGACCTTTGTCGCGTCGACGAGCTGGGCGCGGGGGACGTTGTACTGGCAGAGGACGTACTTTTGGGCCGTGATGACGCCGTTGATGCGGGCGGCGATGAGGTCGACCATGGCTGGGTTGGAGGGGGCCTTTGACTTGATGAGGATGGCCGAGGTTTCGACCACGGTTTCGATGGCTTTGAGACCGGCGGCTTTCATTGTTTCGCCGGATTCTATTTAGGGGGGTTAGTAAGGGGAAGAATAAACATGGGAGAGAAAATAAGCATACCGACAAGATCAACAATACCATCCGCCACACCCAACGCGCACGCCGCCTCGACACTCCCGCTCAACTCAATAATCTTCGTCCTGAGTTTCCTCCCGGCGTAGCTGGCCGTGCTGTCGACCTTGATGCCCTCCTGCTCGAGCTCCAACCTGGCAAAGTACTCGGACGCGAGGTGGACAAAGCTGGTGCCGATGTTCTTCCCGATCAGGTCCTTGTCCGTCTGGTACTCCCCCTTGGCCGGGACCTGTATCTGGAGCTTGCAGGAGCCGAACCCGAGGTCGAGGATGGTGTCGCAGCCCCGGGGCTTCTCGTCCTTGGGGGACCACTCGTTGCTCATGCGGCGGGCGCGCGCGATGGCGCGGACGCCGGCGTCGTGCTCCTGGACCTGGTCATAGCCCGTGATGCCAATGTCGACGCGGCCCTCGCCGACGAAGGTGGGGATGTCGGCCGCGGGGAGGAAGACGAGGGCGATGGGGAGGTTCTTGACGAGGGCGATGTCGAGGCGGTTCTCGCGCTTGAACTGGATGTCGGCGCCTTCGAGGAGGTTGAGGGCTGCTTGGAGGAGACGACCCTCTTTTCGGAGGTGTCAATATGGGTGGGAGGTTAGAGGAGGGGAGAAGGGAGGCGCGTACTCTTAGGAACTGCGAAGAGCAGACGGCCTTCTAGGCTGTTGAGACTGATCAGCTCTGGTGGAGGCATGATATATATGGGGAAGAAACTGGCGCAAGCCAAACCAGACAGGACAGCACAAAGAAGAGGGGATGGAGGGGAAGGAAAAACCAACCTGTTTACCAAATCCATACTGACTGGGGACGTGGCTCCTAATATGCGCTGGAAAGGGAAGGGTAGGGTGGTTTACCAAACAGGAAGAGAGGGTAACGGCCGGCCTGGGGGTCCAGGGTAACTTCAATGTGGGATTGCGCGGGGTGTACAGCGGCAGACTGCAGGAGAAGACGTTCACTTTTGAGTATGGGTCAGTCAATGAGGTTCTCATGTATGGAGAAGGGTGCTGCAGAAGATTGGGGAAGGGGGTCTAGACACACGATAGGGACAGTGGTGATGGCGGGGTGAAATATCGAGAAGCCAGAATGACTAGGACGGGGAACGCGCAAAACGCACAACACTGACACACACTCCTAGGAATAGAGAGATGGACTGGGATGTACTGATTGGGCTGTACTGTACTTCTATGTTCTAGTGCGGCATGTTTGGGTCCGCAATGAGTCCCCATATCTCTTGGTCGAGTCACCGGCCTGATTTTTCTCCTCCCACCACCCAAATCCACGTTCCTGAATCGGAGCGCCGTTACTGGTGCCCCTCGTCAGAGAATGGTGGGGTAGCTCGGTGCCAGCCTTGAACCCGATCCTCCCGTGGGGGGCGGCATCCACCGAAGAGCATCCACCACGGCATCGGCTTTGGGGTTTCACATTGGGAAAGCGTTTGGTACCGGTAGGCAACGATATGTCAACATCTTATATCTGTGTAAGAATTGAGTTTCCGCCGTTGTGGACTATCACGGCTGAGTAGAAGGCTAGGAGTTGGCGCAACGTCATCTGGTCGCAGGTCAAGTCTCTGTTGGCTAGTAACGTCTCACGACAGCTACTTCATACAAATATAATAGTAGTAGCGAGCAGAGCAATAGTTGAAGCCAGATCTCTGCATGTCGTCCAACATGCGCTAGCGGTCGTTCTAGATTCACCATGTTCTTCACTGTCGCATTTCTTATGTAAGTTTACCTAAGTTCAAGATGCGATAAGATGAGGATTGAAACGATAGCCAAGAGCTGCCCTATAAGACCCCTGTCCGCTCGGGCTCTGGTACGTCACCTCCCCCCTATTTTGGGTGGTTTGTCTTAGTCAAGGGCCAGTGTTACACAGCTCTGCCCTTCTTGGCGCACGGCGTGGATGCGATCCAACTGGAGAGAGCAACAGCAAAAAGATCACGACACATCTCGGTTCCAAGTCTTTTTTTCTCTCTTTGCTTTTGTCTCAGACATAATTCTTCTTGCCCACTCACGCTCGCTATTGCTTTAATTCTTACCGTATGCGCCGCGAAAGTTGACCATCCACCAACCCACGGAGCCATTGCCCGCGAATTGCAACTGTGCCAGCCCGAAACGAGACACATTGTGCGACCTTGATCCGAGTGCAAATAGATACCGAGCCCTTTTCTTTCAAGCTCGCGCAAATTTGCGAGGCTTGATTGATGCTAGATGGTGAGAGATAATCCTATCGTGGTCTCGGGAGATAGACACCGCCTTGTTGCTTCGGCGCAAACATGACCGAACCCCCGAGGTCTTAGGTTAAGCGGACATAGAATGCTAACACAGAGCGCCTTTCTCGAACAGCATATTCGTTAATCGCATCCAATTCTTGCCAGGCGACGAGCGCAGGGATAGCGCACGCCGGCGTGACGATTCCACAACGCCGCCGACCGTTTGTGGCTGCCAACGTGGGGCGTTGGGATAGGGGACTACACTACATTACGTCGTGAAATCCGACCCGAACATGTCGACATGGAGTGGGAAACCAAGCGTGAAGGGGAGCACCGAGACGATGCGCATGTTCTTATTGACATGCGTATCCATTGGCATCACGTTAGTAGATGGTCTATCCACCTCTGGGGGAGAGTTGAATTGCTGACCAACGGTTTACATATAGCTTCACATGGGGAGTGGAAATGACTTGTAAGATATACCCATATAAGTTTTCATTCAATGGTGTACTGACAGCCTTCTTGCACAGATTGTACCCCATACCTCCTCTCACTCGGACTATCAAAGGGGCAGACATCTCTGGTTTGGGTTGCGGGGCCATTATCGGGGCTGATAGTTCAGCCCATTATCGGTGTTGTAGCTGATGAATCGACGTCGAAATGGGGGAGGCGGCGGCCCATCATCGTTATAGGGTCTTTCATCGTGTCCGGCAGTTTACTTGCGTTGGGCTTCACCAAGGAGATTGTGGATTTCTTCATTAGTGACAAGGACACTGCACAACTGATGACCATTGTGCTTGCTGTCCTTTCGTTGTACTCGGTTGATTTCTCCATTAATGCCGTCATGTCTTGCGGCAGGAGTTTAGTGGTAGACACACTCCCAATATCCAAACAGCAAACCGGTGCTGCCTGGGGTAAGCCTGAACATCACCAAACGCAAAACTCACCCAGATACTAACACAAAACGTTGTTTAGCAAGTCGAATGGGTTCCCTTGGCCATATTATTGGTTATGCCATGGGCGCAATCGACCTGGTCGGCATCTTCGGACCAATACTCGGAGACACCCAGTTCAAACAGCTCACCGTCATCGCCGCCCTGGGCATGCTCGCCACCGCCTTCATAACATGCTGGGCAGTCACCGAACGAATCCTCCTCTCGGTCCGCCACGACCCCCGCCAAACCGACGTGCGCTTCAAAGTCGTCCGCCAGATCTGGTCCACAGTCCTCACCCTCCCACCGCGCATCCAAGCCATCTGCAACGCCGTCTTCTGGTCCTGGATCGGCTGGTTCCCCTTCATCGTCTACAGCAGCACCTGGGTAGGCGAGACGTACTTCCGCTACGACGTCTCGGCCGACACCCGCAACTCTGACGACGCCCTCGGCGACATGGGCCGCATCGGCAGCACAGCCCTGACGGTGTACTCGACCGTCTCCTTCATCAGCGCCTGGGTCCTGCCGGCGCTGATCCAAGCCCCCGAAGACAAGAGCTTCACCCACCGGCCCCCGGCCAGCATCGCCCCCCTGATCAACACCTTCAACAAGTACAAACCCGATCTCTTGACCGCCTGGATCGCGGGGAACATCATGTTCGCCTGCGCAATGTTTATCACCCCGTTCGCGACCTCGTTCCGCTTCGCCACGGCGATCGTCGCCCTCTGCGGCATCCCCTGGAGCGTGGCCGGGTGGGCGCCGACGACCTTTCTCGGAATCGAAGTAAATAAACTCAGCGGACAGCCAGACCCCACAGCAAGAAATATTGAGATGCGGGACGTCTCGGTGCTGGAGATGGGCAAGCTGGACGAGGAGAGTAGTTCTTCATCTGGCGGCCTGAGCGGGGTTTATTTCGGTATCTTAAACATTTATGTCACGATCCCCCAGTTTCTTAGCACGCTGATGAGCGGGATGGTGTTTGCGATGCTGGAGCCGGGGAAGAGCCCCGAGCTGGCGCACGAGGCGCACCCTAGCGAGACGGCCGATCCGACGGGGCCGAACGCGATTGCCGTGACGATGTTTTTGGGGGCGTTGGGGTCGTTGGTGGCGGCGGTGGTGACGAAGAAGTTGAGGTATGTGTAACAACAGCAGCAGTTGGTGTAGTATCAAGGGGGTGATAATAGGGGTTGTTGTTTCGTTTCGAAATGGAGAAAAATGGGCATTCGGGTATAGATTATCACGAGCGCGGCGTTTGAATTTGGGAGGGGGTTGGTTGAAATAATATATAGCATGTTTTTTTTCCTATTAGTTTATTGCCGTTGTTGGTTTCGTGAGGAGAGGGTTCGGTCAGTGGTGGTCGTTGGGTTTTCTTTTCCATTCTCTTCTGAGAGATATCTCTTTGTAATCTTGCTATAGGGGGCATTTGCATATGAACAAGACCACAGACTTGTACATCGTATCCTAGCACTTTTTCTCATGTCTGATGAACCCCATGAGTTGCTCTGTTACACTGCTCGGCGAACCAGCCGCTTGATATGTATTTCTCTTTAAACGTATCGGAAGAAAGGTGTGAGTGAGACTGAGTAAAGAGAAACGGGGTATTGCCCGATGAATGGTGAAGCCAACAGAAAATGAAACGGTGGGAATATAGAAAAATAAAAGTGGAAAGTACAGATGCATAGTATAGTATGTTATGCCTTAGCCTTCACTCCTCACAGCTTCCTCAGTCCCCAACCGCCTTCTCATATGATACGGTGGCTTGTTATCGTTACACGTCCAAAACCATCGATGATTTCCGCTCAACACTCACATGCTCAATGATCCCCGAACGCTCAGACAGCATCGACATGGGACTTCGTTGCGTCATACCCCCTCATTTCTTCCCATCAATAACAAACAGGAAGAAGCACAACATCCAAAAAGAAACCCCCCCAAAAAACGTATATGTGAAAATGCCGAGGTCCTCAGCCAACCGTCCGTCAATGTCCAAGGTATCATTCCACCAAAAGCTATTTCCTTCTGTCACCCACTTGAATCATGCAAAATGAGTCCGTCTCTAAACCAACAAAGGCAGGGCCAATATTATAATCAGAACGGTTCGATATCGAACTGCGCCGCCGCCTTCCTGTACCTCTTCGTCGAGCTCTCTTTCCTTCTTCTGTCTTCTGTGAACATGGACTCGGGCCAGTCATAGCTACCGCCTCTGTGATGCCGGAGAGGGTGCTCTCCAAGACGGACTGGCTTACCGTTGTCGTCCTCCGCCTGGAAGACTGACTCGTCTCCAAGCCCACACCGTTCCAGTTGCAGCAACCCTCCACGATCACGGTCACAGCACAAGACCATTAGATCCTGACCGCCGTTTGCAAAAGTTACACCGCCGATTTCGCTAAACACATCCAACGTCTGCTTGGAGCGGAACGTCTGGGCATCGATGATGTTGATAAAGTCGGCTTCCTCGGCCGCCACGAGGACTCTCTTGCCGCTTCCCACTGGCGAGAATCTCAAGTTTCTCGCCCCGGCCATCTGCATTCGAATCGTACAGAGGGGAACCGAGGCGCCTGAGCTGTCGGTCAAGTACCTGGCATCCCATATTTTGACAGATTTGTCTTGGAATGCCGTGGCGATGGTCCAGCCGTCGTCCGCCCAGTCACAGGCGAAGCCAAAATCGTGGTGGCCCGAAAGTTCACGGAGGACCTCTGGTTTGCCGTCTGGAAGTGTTGATTCAGCCGCTGTGATGGTCACGTTTAGCGTGTCGCCCACCATGACACGCAACCGCTTGTCTGGTGACAGCGCTGTGCAGTTCAACGGGAAATCAAAGTTCTCGCAAGAAAGCCAAGTCTCAGTAGCGATGTCCAGCGTCCGGAACACCATGTCATTTGAGGCGAAAGCTGCCAACGGCGACGAGGATGACCGCGCCTGGTGGACCTGGACATGGTTCGTGATACCACTGAGATGGGTGGTGATAGTTCCGGTGTGGCAGGCCTTGCTCTCGGGCTCATTCGAATCGAGATGGCGGAGGGTATATTCTCCAATAAAGCTACCCGCCACCAGGACGCCATGGTCGGCGATGAGGGTTGATATCTGTGATCCGGCGGTGTCGCTCAGTTTCACAATCGGGCGGGCTTCGCCCGAGATGGGATTTAGTTGCTGTATGGAGTTGATGCTAGGATAAAAGACCCGTGAACGCGAAGTACTTCCTAACAGATAGCGAAGCTGAAAGTGGGCCAAGTTCACATTACGCCTGATATTCATCCGGCGGAACCGAAAGAAGCTTTCCCTTTGTGGAAGCATAACATCAGGCAGATCGGGCTGTGGTCACCAGGTAAGTTTGGAGTTCATCATCAATACGAAGCGGCGGAAATGGGGTACTCACAGTCCACTTGTCTGAGCCTGGTATGTTAACATAGTTGTTGTAAGTGAGCAGCCGGCGTTCCCGTGCTTCTTTTCTCAGCACCCCCATATCGTCCCAGTCGACACCCTGAAAGTCGCAAATATCGCCCTGAAGATCATCGCGCTTGACACATGTCGGCTCGGCGGAGACAAATTCTTTGATTTTGTCTGGCCATGGAGCTCGCCCGCGGACCAAGCCTTGCAGCAGGTTGCTCTGTCGTGTCCAGTTGTGCAAAAAATCACCCAGGCCGTAATTGCTGGGCCTCAAGGTCCCTGAGTTGGGATTCGAGAGAGCAACAGGGTGGTCACCCTCGAACCAAGTTGTCATCGCATGGTGCATCATGGGTGGGTTGGGAGCTGGTGGAGGTATTGGATGGAATAAAACCGCACTCATGTAATCAACCATCGTTGTTTCTACTGGTGGCTGGCCGTCATAAAAGACATCATCGCCACTCTGGAGTGATGGCTCGGGACCGCTGATGGAACCAGGCGGGCTGTTGTCCAGCCCGTCATCTTCTTCATGGCTCGAATACTCGATCCCAGCGTCGGTATCGCTCGCGCTTTCAATATCCATGTCGTGAGAGAGCAGGTTTAGGACGTCTGAATAGTGATTCACCAATGGGGTTCCAGCACCATCCGAGAAGTCACTCTCTTCGGACAGATACAGGTCGGGATGGGGTGGGACGTCTGAAGGCCGTGGTGGGTGGTTATGAACAGGAAAGTTATATGGGTCGTTATAACATAGGTTCTCGTCCAGGTAGTTGTCCGAGCTGTGGTCCCCGTTGTTGTCGTCTTCGTCGTCGTCTTCCTCATCAAGATAGATTCCGTCCCCGTCGTCTTCCTCGTCCAAGTCATAGGACGAGTCCTCTCCCTCGTCGTCTGCCTCGTCAGGGGCGTATGTGGTGGTCAACTCTGGGCGAGAGGTATAGTGACTGGTTGATGGAAAAGCAATAGTGGCCTGGAAAGGCTCGGTGGACTGGGCAAGAGAGACAAAGGTCTGGTTGATGAGACTCCCAAGCCTGCGGGGTTGGGTAGGTGAGGAAGCAGTGCCCAAAATGGATTTTCGAGGCCGCATGGCTGCCAGAGTGGATGGCGCGCCGTCTTGGGTTTTGAGGGTTGGGAGCAAGGCGTGGTCACCTGGGGTGCATCGGACAGACGCCAGCAGCTGCCTTTGCTTCTGCCGTGTCGTTTCTTTGTCTTTTCTGATCTCACTTTCTCACTTTTCTCACTTTTCTCACTTTTCTCACTTTTCTCACTTTTGCTGCTGCAAGTGTCTTGTTGCTTTTTCGGCCAACTGGGAGGATGGGCGGGTCCAGCGGCAGACCCAGGACCCTAGCCTCAAGATTCACGCTCACCGAGGTGGGGGGCGTTGAGTGCTTCTGCTGGCTTCGATTGGAACCCTGGGACGTGTGGCAGCTGCATGTGTGCGTCGATCAAGTCGTCGATGGCGTCCTCGGCTGTCTGAGGGCGTTTCCCACCAAAATATGAGATGGTTCGTTGTAAGTGAGGTGCCGCGTGTGAGTTGTGAGCGAACTGAGTTGAGTGAGGTTCAGGTTCAGGTTCAGGTTGCAGGTGCCGGGGCCCCGTCTCCCCTGGCCAGTTGGGTTGCTGTTAAAACAACACACAACCAGTGGGGTGGGGTGGGGTGGGGGGTGGGAAGGATGGGGCGGGGCGGGAGAGAGCGGGATGCGCACTGAGTGGCCGCTCTGCGGGGACCGGGTTGTGCGTTTTGGGGGATATTGAGCAGCTCTTGACACATTCAGAACAGACAAAGGAAACACTTCTATTGTTTTAGCCCTGCAGCCTGTCACGCTACTACCTCATGCTTCTCAGTCAGGTAAACATTCAACTCTGCCTACCTGTTCTTCTCTCAAAACCAGCCGCAAAAAGAAAACAAGAAACAGGAACAAGAATTACTCCATACATAGGTATCCCCCCTCGGTTCGCTGCATCATCCTCCCGTGCCGGGCCATGTCGCCAGCCACCCTCGAGTCGGAATATGGGATCTGGTTCGCCCGCAAGACCCAGCTCTCTCCCATCTGGGTTTTGGGCAACGAAAGAGCTGCATGCGGGGTGCACGCTCGAGCTCATCATGCCTCATCTCCAAGGACCCGAGGGGGGCGTGCTCCTATCCCCTCATCCATCTCATGTTGTTTCCTGACAGAATCCGTCGCCTCGCATCTCCCAAACTCGTCGTCGTGCATGCTTCTTTGCATCGTTCCCCTTTCCCCCAGTCTTCAGATTTTGCCTCCCGTCCCCATCTCTCTTCATGCGCCAACTTCCTGATTCAAGATTCGGCACCGCACACTGCTCACCCCAATCGAGCCTGGTCATGCACCCATCCCCCTTTCTGGTCGGTGTGTGTGAACTCCCATCGTCTCCTCCACGAATCCCGAGAAGTCTGACTGGTCATATTTCACACTCCCAGATGCCCATAACATGACGAATTCTTCACCGGTGCGGGAACCGCGGCCACCCTCTTTTCCATTCCGGTTTCGATTGTGAACCTCGACGTCCATTTCTCTTCACCTATCTCATGTTACCGCCGGCCTGTCTCGGATTCGCTTAACCTTCAAGAAAGCAGGACATGGCTTATCAAAATCTCACGTCTCTCGCTCAATCAGAAATCGATACATCAGACACATACACTCACTCGCACACCACAAATACACACAATAATAGCTGACTGATCCAACCTGAACGGAACAGCCGAGCAACACACACACACAGCCAGTCCCCCTCCTATCGGACCATTCCCCCGTAAGCCAACCCCCATTACAACCATACTCTATCATAAACTTTGCAAAAGGGCTGTTGCTGCCAGCCTTACAAAAACACCCACCTACCTCAACAGCAGATCTTGACCGCGCACTACACAGCCCAGTCCATACTACTCCTGTCACCAGCCCACCTACCCATCCAGGTCAGGCAGGTAAAACAACAGCCGTTAAAGTACATATACACACCTACCGACCGTATTTCGAAAACATCTGATGAGCTGACTACATCTTGACCAACGTTACACCAATAAACCCCCTCCCTATTCTGTATCACCCCCAACCACACACACACACACTTTTTTCTCTCTCTCCCACCTAATAACCCGCCACCAACACCCACCAAAACCTCTCTCTACATACATACATACATACCCGTCTAACATGAAAAGCCCGTAATGACTGCCCCTCCGCCACGGGGAAGGATTTCACCCAATAACACACCACAACCCATATTTAACAAGAAAAAAGGAATTCTGCTTCACCGAGGTTGATGTCGGTAGAAGATCATACCGAGGTTGGTGTGTGTGTGTGTGGAGGAAGAAAGTCATGTATGTCTGCTGTGTGCCCCCTAGTAGATTTGTCGAACTCTTGACGGTTGGTTGGTTGCCTTTCATATTCTCATGAATGCTCTCTCATTCCCAAAGAGCAAGAAAAAACATGATCCACATACATTCATCATAATAATCACTCTCATCCAGCCGGTACAAAACCTCGATATATAACTTCTAAATTATAAGGGCCTCTCTCCTTTTACTAAAAAAGAAAGTAAGCCGTCATCATGATACAGCCCCCCCTTCCCTCTCGAACTTCCTATATACAAAACACTCACCCAAACTTGTAAACTCTCCTCTCCGTCTCTCTCCCCAGTCATCACAACCCCCCGCCCCCCCAAAAAAAAAATTGGAAAAAGCCATTCAAAGCATACGACGTAACCACTAGATATCTTTAAAGCCTCCTCTTGTTAA
This sequence comes from Podospora pseudoanserina, assembly GCF_035222485.1. Taxonomy (NCBI): domain Eukaryota; kingdom Fungi; phylum Ascomycota; class Sordariomycetes; order Sordariales; family Podosporaceae; genus Podospora; species Podospora pseudoanserina. Next base: position 4,272,671 of record NC_085920.1, on the reverse strand, counting down.
AGAAAAGACAAAAAGAACCGCCGTATATATCCCCCATCTCCAATAACTGGATATCATGGGACAATACAAAGGAAAGCGTGAAAAGGAAAAGAGAAAAAAAATGGTGAAAAAAGTAGTGTGATGAATTCCAGTTGATGATGATTAGGGGTTTAGGGTTCAATCAATAGGGAAAACAGCACACAAAAATTGACACCAAGCCTCCCCAATCGGGCTCTCCTCTCCAATCCCATCCATACACAAACAAAAAAGAAGCAAATCACACAGCCCCCCATCACGCTGCTCCGACGAACCGCCAAACAATCGCAGTCGTCTTTTATAAATCAATAGTCTTCTTTTCGCTGAAAATGAAAATCATGTCCAAACAACAATCGACACCTCTGGTAGAAAAGCCATAACCGTAGTTTTTTTTACACGTCCGAATAGTAGTCGTCATATGGCCCATGCCCGTGTGGATGCCCCTGCAGCGGTTGTTGTTGGCTACCGCCGGCAATGTTCTCGCTTGATGCCCAATAGTTGGCTCTGATTCTGCGGTCGCGCTCAAACTCGGCCCACCTCTTCATGGTGATCTTGCTGCTGTCGAACTCGCCCTCATACTCGATGCCAGCCTTCTTCGTCTTTTCGCCAGCCGTCTTTCGAGTGTCACCCCACGAGAAGTCGTCAAACTTCCAGAATGCGTATGTCGGGAGTACAAAGTTCCAGATGGGGAGTGAGAAGAGATAGATGATCATCCAGACGACATAGGACCAGCTATGGGCTGTCACGACGATGAGAATAGCTGGTAAGCCGAGAATGAGACCAAGAAGAATGAGGGGAATAATCTGAGGTGGCGAGTTGACGATCGAGATGATAACTGAGCAACGACATTAGCATGCAGCATAAACCATAGGAGAGAGGTACTTATGATCAACTTACCAACATAGAAGGTAAAGGCAATGGCGGCAGGCAGCACAAGAGTACCGATGAGTTCGATGAAGACGACAAACTGCATACTGAAGCAGAATGTTCCACACAAATCTCTGACAAGAACAAGTTCCATCAGGTTGTGAATGGTCGAGTTGATCCAGCGACGACGTTGAGAAAGCAGGACCATGAACTCATCAGGAACCGTAGTTTTGCAGACAGCCTGGGGGACGAAGACTTGCTTGCGCTTGGGGAAGGTGCGCAGCATGAGCGTGGAGAGGTAACGATCTTCACCAAGCAGCAGAAGGTTCTTCTTGTGAAGCGTATCCACGACGTTCTCCGAGTAGTGCTCAACGACGTCAGGGTTGGCCAGGATGGGAACCCAGTAGTTTTGAGCTCCCTTGGGAGCCTTGATGCGGTACATGCAGAAACAACCGGGAAGACAGGTGACACCACCAAAGACCGATTCAAATGACTTGGCGAGATGATGCGAAATAAAGTACTCGAAAACCTGGATGGCCGATACCCAGCTTGCTCGCTTGTTGGCAATCTTGGTTTCACCGCACAAGCCCATGATATCGGGATCCTTGACCATGGCAGAAATCATGTGGGTGAGACTGTCGGGGAAAACCTTGGTATCGGCGTCCACCATCAGAACGATCTCGTAGAAATCAGGAGAGATGCCCGTGACCCTCCACAAGCCGTTGAACATCTCGTACTCCAGTTCCGTCATACGCTCATCGAACATAACCTTTTGGAGGAAGGACATCAGGATGATCTGACTGTCCCGCTTGCCGCGATTACCAGGCTTTGACTTCACGGCTTCGTCAGGGGTGCCGCACTTGACCACGACCATCATGGGGACACGCTGTTGCTTCTCGGTAGGGATGATGGAATCGGCGCCATAGTCGTAGAATCCAGCATAGATCTTGGCCATATTGTGTCGCTTGGCGCCGCTGGCTACCGCCACGTAGGAAAAGGCTTGGACCTGATCAGGAGGGATGACCTCGTCTTTCATCATGCGCAAAACGATCTCGGGAGTCGAGTATTGTTCACCCTTGCCCTTGATGATACCGTCGCAAATAACGAGAATCACCTTGTGGCTGTTGGGATAATCAGTCATGGCGATCGAGTCCAAAGTTGTGCGGATACCAAGTTCACCCTCCGAATAGGCTGTAACCAAGCAGATCGCATGAGCGAGCGGGAAACCATTGGGCATCCAGTCGGACGGCGGTTGAGCAACCACACGCTCGTGAATGAATCCTTCCTTGAACCCACCAGGGCCAAAGCCTTGGTCGCTGGGAGTGCCGTTAGACGTGTAGGGGTCGGATTTCAGGAAGCTGGACCGGCTGTCGTTACCATGCCGGTACACAGCGTTCGGGCTGAGGAGCTGACCCGCGGCACTCTGCACTCCCATGGTTGTTGGGACCGAGGACTTGCGCTGGGAACGGTCTACGCTATACACAGCTGAGAAACGAGAGGTAGTAGGCAAGAAGGTGCTGCTGCGTTTGCTCTGACGGTCGGAAGAGCCGTTAACACTGCTTCCAGCCTCGCCGGGGAACCGCGGTGGAGCCCGATAGATGTCCTCCGTCCAGTCCTCGATCTGTTGCTGCCGTTTGCGGGGGTCGGATGATTGTGAGGTCTTGCTCGCACCGTAGGTTTTGCTTATAAACCACTGGAAAATAATAGCAAGAACGAACCTTGCGAGAACAACCGAAAGAATCAGCACGAGCGAACAATACAGAACAACCTTGGACGCGATGCATCCAACAGTGTCCGTATCGACTGTTCCGACCTTGATGAGCTCCTCGAAACATTCGGCATTCCGCTTGTCACCGGACGACTGGAAAGCACGGGTGATATCGCGGCCCCGAATCGCCTTGTTTGCAGCCGAATCACGGTTTCTGAGCTCCTTGAAGCGGTCAGGATAGGTGACCTGTGTATCGTTGAACCAGTTGAGCAGATCCAGATCCAGTACATTGCCAGAGTAGACAACAAGATTGCGAGAGCTATTCTTGATATCGTCCCAGGTAAAGTACACATCGGCGGCACCGGACAGCTTCAGGTAGAAATCATCTCTCGAGCGAGCGGTGGTGTGGCAGGCGTAGCCGAGATAATACGGAATCGTCGTATTCGGCTTTGATGATCCATCCTGGTTGAAAGTCGTGCAGGGGAAATACCAGCCTAAATTGCCATCATCAACAGGGACGTCAGACCCAGGGGCGGGGTTAATCAGCCCTTTGCATTTTCCATTGACGTTTTGAAACAAGAAGCTGCCATCTTTTCCGCCGTGCTTCTCGGGGAGATCGAAGAGGACGTTGGCGCCATTTCCATCAAGACGGCGGGGAATGCCCTCGGCGGGAGGGTGGTGGGAGGATGCAAGGTCGTAGGCGGAGCCGTGGAAAATCATGTAGCCCGCGCCAACTTCGTTCACGCGCAAGCGGAGAGGTGGTTTGCCACAGACAACCTGCGTAAAGCCGAAGGTGAGAAAACCGACAACCCCCATAATAAACAAGATGATGCTGATCAGTCCCATCTTCTCCCTCCAAGCCCTCTGCTGGGCCTTAGCCGGCATCCCGAAGCACTTCAGAATAAAACCTGGGCACCAGAACGTGATGATGGCGCAGTAGATGTTCCAAAGACTTGGTGGACTCATCTGCTCCACATGCTTCTTCTTCTTGTTTCCCTTGCCGTCCTTGGTGATTTTGCCGTGCCTCGCCCCACTCGACCTCCGTCTTGATCGGGTCGTCTTTTCCGCATCTGCATCGCGGTGGTGTTTCGAGTTCCTTTTCTTTCTCGGCGGCGATTCGTCTGACGGCGTCTCCTCGTTCCTGGAACCAGTGTTGGACAGGTCGGTGGTTCCCTCCAAGTCTTCGGCGATTGGATCGTTGCCGGTCGAGGACGGTAGGGTAGCCATGTTGGCGGCATGTTTGCGGTAGTGGTAGTTTGGGTGGTCTTTGCCTATTCTGTTTCGTTCGGGTCGGATAAGACTGCGTTTGCGTTGAAAGGGAGACTCGGGGGCAGGTGGCGCATCGCCAGTCGGCGATAACGGGGTTCTCTCTATTTCTGTATTAGGAGACTGTATAGTCTCGGCGAAGGAGGAGGCTGATGGCCCACGTTGATGGTGTGACTGGCCGGCGACCGGGACGTACCCGGCCTCGATGTCTGCCGGCCGTTGGCGCCGCGAGGGCGTGTGCCGGTAGCTGTGACGCTCCTCATAAGAGGGCTTCGCGCCCGGCCGTTCGGGGAGGGACATGGTCCTGGTAAGCGCAAAGTAATGTTAGCAAAGCATTCCATCATTGTGGACTCGCGAACCGCACGCGCGATCAGACGGGGGACTTCACCCTATGCAGGAAGGGTTCTACTGTCCAGCGCGTCGGGGGACGGACTTGCAGCTTGTGGACAATGGGACGAATGTCGAGGAGGCCAACAAATTACAACCCGATGTCGTTCGAGATCAGGACTGCAAAAAGTGCTTGCATTGCGATTGAAAACAACTTACACAAGACTTGTTGTCAAAAAAACGGGAGGCTGAGCCTGGCAGGATTTTGGTTATATTGGCGGCCCAGCTTCTGGCCAGTGTCCACTGCTTGCGACTGCAGCGGGCGGGGACGCGCTGGGTTTCTCAGGAGACGGAGATGGCGGGCGCCAGCTGGCCACCAAAAATCCACTGCCCGGGATGCCAAGAAATAAACAGCAGCAAGGTTGGAAGAGGTCCGTAAAAAGATGGAAGCGGCGCAGACTTGTTGCTCCCCTAAGCTTCCCAAGGCGGTTGGAAAGGGGGCCCCCTTAAAAGAGACGGACACAGGCACGAAGAGCTCTCGACGACGGTCCGGTAGAATCCAGCTGGGGTTTCAAACGGCAGGACAACGGCAGGATAAACAACCCACGCCAATACCGGGCGTTTCGAAAGCTCGTCGGATCGATCTTTGGCAAGTGGGAGATTCGACGCAGGCGGATCGGATGGCAGGCAATTGGATGCTGGGCCCTGCAGCTCTCGGACTTTATGGCGGTTGGCGGTTGGCGGTTGGCGGTTGAGCAACCAAAACAAGCGACAGAGCCAAACGAAAGACGAAAGGTGAGGCGGGCCTTCTGAGGGCTTGACGAGAAACTGGAAGAGAATCGGGAGTCGCGATTGATTTCCTTTTGCTTGCACTTTCAGGCAAGGGGAGTGCCCGGCACCGTGCATTCCAACAAACCTCGTATGTTTTCTCACTGTGGCTGCCCTTGGCTGGCCCTTGCTGCGCTGAGGCACGCGGGGAATTTAGATCGTCGAGGGGTAGGGTTATACTAGCATAATGCATATGTCCCGCTGACAGAGGGACCAGTGGAAATTGCACGAACCCTCAACTCACGCTTCTGCCAGATGAAAGGGGGACTAGTCGCGATCAAGATGGAATCAGTAAGCTGCCCGAGAGGTTACGGATACAGGCGCAGTCATCACAACAGGATTCTATTATTTGTGCATAGTGTACAACTGTGTATCTTGTTGAGGATGGTGCTCGAACTGGGGGTTGCCATGGAAGCAGACTTGTCACAGAATCAAGAAAGTCGTCAACATCCAAGAACCTGCTTTGTTGTTGTTGTTGTTGTTGTTGTTGTTTGTCTCTGCTAGGCTTCGGAGGGAGGCTCTCGTGTTGGCATTTTTGGCAACTTTAACGTTTGATTGCACCAGAGGCGGCGCCAAGCCCATGTGCCCCACATTATCTTATCAACCAATCAAGCCCGCGTGGTGTCGCACTAAAATAAACCCTTGGTTGACATCAGCAGCATCTAAGCCTGTGCCTGCCCCTCGACAGCGTGCATGTTGAAGAATGCGATGCCATGCAGCCACTTACCCTCTTGCGACCATCATGCGAAGCTCTACCGAAAGCAACAATTCTCCTTGCAATGATTTTACTTGGTGTTGATGCCATGAATGCCGGTGGTCGGTGGTCGGTACCTAGTGACCGGTGGCTGGTGGCTGGTGGCTGTTCACGGAACGCTCCGCTCCAACCTCGAGTTAGAGACACGCGGGGTAAAAGTACAGTGAGCCAAACACAACCTCTGGCACTATTTCCCATGAGACGTCCCCTCCATCGACGATACCGGGCCAAGGCGGGAGCAGCTTGAAGTCTGGAAGTCGAGCTCTGCTGTTCTGTGGCCTTCTTCATGCTTATCTAGGTCTGGGTGTGATGCAGGAGCAGTCTTTTCCCGGGATCAATCCCCCCGCGTCCAGGTTTTGCTGCCGCTTCCAGGTTTCAGATCACGAGGCTATATCAGGTTTTGAGAAGTCTCCTATGAACCAGGAAAGAAGAAGCCATAAGTTACGATATGGAATGGGCGTCATCGCGATATATCTGCGACAACTTACAACTGGAGTACAACCGACGTATATGTCTCCGACAATCCTGTCCCCCTAGCCGTTTCCCGGTTACTCGGTTTGTCCGATGGTGTCTGTAGAAACAAGCAACGGGCGTTCTCTCCGCATTCCGATGGCGAGAATTTCTCAAGAACGAAAGAAAGGAGGCGGTCGTTAGCCCTTGTTGCCCATGCCGGTCGATACTGGTAGAGATGATTATTTTCGCGGTAAATCCGGGGAAGCCTGTCCAATAATCCACACTTGACACTTGCAACTTCGTATCGACTGTGCAGAGTTACATTCTAAACCAAAAGATGCTCACATGTCATACTCGGGCCCATCTGCGGGGTTGAAGAGAATGAACTTTTCTACTGTGTAAAATCGCCGCTGGCAGCGTTTAAAAAGAAGAGAGTCGGTGTAGCTCGTATGGCGGGCGTCTTCCTCCAGCCGTATTGGTGATACCGTCAAAGTGCTACAGCGAGCAAACAACTTGTCCGGCTGTCCGGTTCGTCCTCGGTGGACCACCATGTTGTGGAACCGCCGGCGATCACCACTGCCGCGCAAGAGATGTCGAGCGCCTGATGCGGTGCATCCATGCCAAGGACCGTAGTATAAATCGACCCAGCCTTACGGCAGGCTCTCAAAAAAAAAAGAAAAACACTGCAAAAGTCGGCTATGAGCAGTGAGATCTTCGAGGTTTGGCCAACAATATTCCGGAATTTCCTGGATAGTGCTTGGAAAACGTCAGCATCCATAGGTAGAAACACGAGCGGCATAGGTACTGACCAAGACAGCAGGCCCTGCTTCCGTATTGCTTTCTGGTCGGTCTGCCCTTGGGAGTTGAGAAGGGCGATGAAGTCACAGGGAGTTGAGGCCAAGGTCCTTGCGGGCTTCGAACTACCGGAATGTCTTATATCATAGAATTATAGCCAGACCGAGGGGATATCAAGTATTTGCATCTATCAACATGCCAAGCCAACTGTTTCCTACGTCGAGGATGACGCATTTGCGGCGAGCGGCTTGTTTCTTCTTCAAAATCAACATTCCAGCCAACCACCTACGCTATATTGTGCCACGCTGAGGACCCTGCGTTTTGAGGCGTCAGTGGACCTTTCGGAGGAGGCCCGGCTTGGTCTCGTTGGCTCTGCGTCCGAGGTACGATCCCGGCGGAGAAATAGGGGTCTTTGACGCTGCCGTATTTCAACTTGCCCCTCAGTGTCTCAACAAATCACGCATCGTATCAAGCCCCAGAAGTAAGCTGGTAATGCGGGAGAATACTAGTTGAGAATCCCAAGGCTTGGCTTTAGGAGCAGCCCACTCTTCAATAGAAACAGCGGCATTTCAGTTCGGGGGGGAATATGGCGCAGCACATGAAGTTGTCCGTGTATGAGACTGCGGGTTGCTATTCATATACCCTGCTCGGATATGGTACAGGTTTCCAAGTTTTCGGTGCTGGCGGCAGAGGGCAAGACACAATGGCTTGGATGGCTTTTCGCTTGTGCGAACGCTGGGACCGGTTGCGTCGCTGACTGTTGACACCCCTCTCCCATGGATTTGCGTGACGAGGCTGGAGGGGTGGCGGGAGAAGTCCAGTGGCTGGGCCTAGACGTCGAGTGAGGCATGCAGATGCAGATGCGCGGTGCTTGCCGTCTGAGGATTGCGAGGAATGCTCGTTGACCTCAGCCGCCCGATGATGAGTGTCTGAGCAGGCGTGGCAGGCCAGATCTTAGATGAAAGGTTCTGGAGTATTCGTCGAGTTGACTCAAACGGAGACGCTTGCAGTTAACTTGGACTGAGGTCTTCCAACCTCGCGTTTTGATGAACGGTGGGTTTATGTCCGGCTGCAGTTATGACAGGGGTGACTGGGGGAAGGACGCACAGCGTCTGTCGGGCCTGCAGAGCCACCCATAGTCCGCCATTTGGGGCCGCCTTTTACTGCTGATCTCCCTCAGTCCCTGAATCCATACCAAGGCTTCTGCTGAATAGACTTAATTCCCTTCTTTGGATCCAGTCGTTCGCTTCCGGCTTCATCATCCCAACGCTCGCTGAGACCCCCCTCCAACAAAGTTCCTTTTTTAAAACGACACACCTTCGCTGTTTTCTGTCTGTCGCTATCACTCGTTACTGTCCCGCATCCCTCACCAGCATATATATCAGTCCACCTGCTCATCAGTTCCCGTTCTGTCTAGCCAACCTGCACCCGTCTGCAACTTGACCGTTTGAACGTCCGCCATCTCGAAAGCCTACCCTTACCACTCACTGGGAACCGGCGCCATCCAAAGAGCAACGGCAAAACAAGGAGCTCGTGGGGAAAGAAAGCAAAGCCATCGGTCCCAACAGGACCGACGACGACTTCATCATTGTGGCATAATGGCGGCCCTCACCACCTCTTCTTCGCCGCGAGCGGCTCCATCAACTTCGACCAGCAGCCCCAGTCGCCGGAAGCCCGTACCAGTGCACAGTGTGTCGCCGGCTGACCGGTACGACTGGGGAGAGAATGCAAAGCCGTTGCCTGGCGTCCCCGCTGTGTCCGAGTCGCCGAGGTTACGTCAATCGCCTGTGTCGCCTGTCAAAGTCAATTTCCAACCCAACGATTGGGCCCAGCCCTCGACGGGCAACATCGAGACACATCTTTCCGCAGGCGGACCCGCCGGTGGTGCTTCCACTGCTCCAGCTGTCTCCGCCCGCCTCGACCGTGCTTTGCCCAAAACACCCGACGCTCCAACCCCCCCACCGCATACCCCAGTGCACGAGCACGGCCTCCAGCAAAGCTCGACTCCCGGTGCGCTGGGTCTCCGAAACAGAACAAATGGCACCAAAATGCCGATGTCTCTACCGGCTTCCGGTCCAGCTATCTCTAGCCAGGCAAGCAACAGCCATATTTTGGGCGCCGACTTTGACGAACTAAGTTTGAGCGATACTTCGAGGAGGCAAGGCATGAATCGGAACAGTCGGGAGTCGAACACGACTGCCAGTACATCCCAGCAGCCAAACTCGGCTGACATCTCGGCGACGACGAGCGCAAGTTCAGTATCTGGTGTCCTCGACCCGTCAGACTGCCAGGACAACTCGGCAGATGCGTCAACTGTGAGTTCCATCATTGACGATGCCGCCACTCCGCCAGAACCTGTGCCACAGCTGCACTATCACCATTCGGCCTTTCTCCCACGACCGACGAGTATGAACGTTGAGCAAGATCCAAGAGCGCAGTCGAACCCAAATCTTGCCGAGACCGGCGCCGCCATCAACCGCCACTTGACGCCGACGACGAATGGCTACAGAAGGAGCTCGTTGCCTCGGCCGCAGTCTTCGTATTCTGTGTACTCTGACTATGGAGCGCGAGGGCGGTCTCCGGGCTTGCTGGGAAGTGGAAATCGGGCACCGTCTGCTCATTCTACGAGGAAATCTCCAGAAACGAGGCCTTCCTCCTTTGCCGAACTGCTCAATGTGCCGTATCCTCAACCTGCGCCAGCGCCCATCACATTTGACAATTCGCAGTTGCGCTCTGCAGTCGGAAACAATGCGTCTCTCCTCAGCGCCCAAAAGACACTGGAGATGTACCGGCAAAATGTCAAGAAGACAAACGACTATTCCATTCTCTATTCGTTTGCTGTTTTCTTGATCGCAACTGCGCAAGAAGAAGGCATTGACTTCGAGGACATGAAACGGACCAAGAGTCCAAAAGTCGGCACACCTGATGGGCAGCCTTCACCTTCCTCACCACACGACTTGATTCGTGAAGCGCGAGCAATTCTCCAGAAGTTGTCCAACAACGGCTACCCCTTCGCACAGTACTACCTGGCCGATGGTTACGCGTCGGGTCTGTTCAGCAAGGGGAAGGAGGACTACAATTCGGCATTTCCGCTGTTTGTACTCGCTGCCAAGCACGGCCACGCAGAATCGGCGTACCGCACCGCCTTGTGTTACGAGTTTGGCTGGGGCTGCCGCAAGGACCCCGCAAAGGCTGTCCAATTTCTCCGCACAGCTGCTTCCAAGAGGCATCCAGGCGCCATGACGAGGTTGGGCAAAGCGTGCTTGTCGGGCGATCTGGGAGAGAAGCGGTACAGGGAAGGCATCAAGTGGTTGAAGCTGGCGGCTGAGGCTGCTGACAACATCTACAATGCCGCCCCGTACCACCTCGGCTGCCTCTACGAGACTGGATACGGAGACGACATCTTCTTGGACGAAAGTTATGCGGCTGAGCTTTTCACGCAGGCGGCGGACTTGGGGCATCCCGAAGCGAACTTCAGGATGGGAGACGCTTATGAGCATGGAAAGCTCGGCTGTCCTAGGGATCCAGCTTTGAGCGTACATTTTTACACGGGTGCCGCGGAAAGGGGGCACGCGGCTGCCATGATGGGTCTCTGTGCTTGGTATATGGTTGGAGCAGAGCCAGTCCTGGAAAAGGATGAGGAAGAAGCTTATGAGTGGGCGAGGAGGTCGGCAGAGCTTGGTATGTTACTTCTCTGCTCTCCGAGATAACCAGTATTCTAACTTTTATGACCAGGCTATGTAAAAGCGCAGTATGCTGTTGGCTATTTCACTGAAATGGGCATCGGGTGCAGACGAGATATCCTCGAAGCAAACGTTTGGTATGTCAAGGCGGCCGATGCGGGCGACGAGCGCGCAAAGGTGCGCCTGGCCGCCATTCGTGCGGCGGTCTCTGGTGGCACTCCGATGGAAGTTGGTCCTCCTCGGAATGGTAAGATTAAGAAGCACGCGGATAACGATAAGGAGTGTATCGTAATGTGAGAAAGGCTCGAGGTCGAGAGAGAAAAGTACAAATGTATGATGACGGGGACATACGCACCAAACACACACACACACACACACAAAGGAGTTGGACTTTTTTAATTTCTTTGCACACAACACACACTCCACACGGATAAAGAGGGACGTCAACGAATGGTATGAGAGAGGGCGAAATACATATTTTGTTGGCTTAGTTGGTTTGGAAGAGGGTGGGGGAGAAGAAGACGTTGTTAATGAACTTAATACGTGTGTGTGGGAAATTGAACACCACCACACGGGCTTTTTTTTGTTTTGATCTATGGCAGGGCTTTTTGTTGTGAAAAAAGGGGCGGGAGGGAGACAAAAGGGGGTGGGTGCTTCTTGTAGCACGATTTTGTTGTTTTTGGGTTTCGTATTTTTGAACGCATTGGGGGAGGGAGAGGGGAGTGTGTGGTTTAATATTTTCTGTCTCTTTTTGTTGCACATTGGGGGGAGGGGGGGGTTGATCATTGTGTTTTGCTTCGATTTTTTTCCCTTCTTGTCTCGTTTTGAAAGTTGTCTTCATCGAAAGCGCGGTTTTGGATACCCACGTTGTTCTCTCTCTCTCTCTCTCTCTCTCTCTCTACGATGGTACAATGCATTGCGCAAGTTTACATATTTCCGATTTGCATATATATATCACTCACCCTCTCTTGTTCTTACATGAGACACAAAGAAAAGACATTTGAGCATTTTTATGGGGCGTTTGACGTTGGCTTTGTGAGTATTACCCCAGAGCAAAAGTCTTGGGTTCGATGTGTTTATTGGGTTTTTTTTTTGGTTTGGTGAAATGATGTGTTTGCGTGTGAGTCTTTGACACATACTATGCTCTGCTTGATGTGTTATTTAAGTTTTTCGGTTTCCAAACATAGACTAACGACTTTGTGTTGTCTGTTCTGCTTTTCTGTAGAAAGCCTATGCGTGTATCTACTACTACCCCTTTTGTTTTCTACGGGATGGGGCCATGTGAGATACTAGTTTTCTACCTGCTGGTTGCGGTGGCTACCTATGCTGTTTTGCTCATTACGACCCTTTGATTCTTACCTACTTTGTGTTTTGCCGTCTAGTAGTAATATTTGCAGGACAGATTGGAAAACTATGGGTGGACTATTGTATGCTTGGAGGTAATATTATTACAGGCGATGATAGTAGAAAGAATCTACACAAAATATGATGATGGGGATGGCTATAGACTGTTGATACGAGACTCAACTTCTGAAGGGCAGCAGGGAAGATATGAATGGACTGACATGCTGCCGGACGAGGTGAAATGAACCATCTCTTCGATGTCTACCAACGTTGATACGAGGTCAGAGATCAGAGAATCCTATGTGATTAGAAGATCCGGACTCAACAAACCTCAAGGGCAACAGGAATACCTAACTCAAATCATGAAAATGGGAGCAAGCTAGTTGAATGATCATGAAGACAATCTGGTATTGGACAACAGTGCAGTTTAGGTCATCCACAATCAAGATCAATAGAGCAAAGTTAACACAATGGATAAATATGCAAAGGCTACTACTCCGGTGCTTGACAAAAGAGACGGTAAACACTACATGTACATGTGAAAGTTTATACAATTAGAGGAGACAAGGAAATCACACTCCGGCAGGCCTACACAGCCCACCCCTCTTAATATCGCAATGTTTATCCCACCGACCCCACAAGGAAACCACAAAGGAAAAGTCTATCAATACTTCGTCAACACACCCCACGCAACTTCGACACTTGACACCCGTTCTTGATTGTGTTCCAACTGTAGCTTTTTCTGCTGCTCTATTCATGTCTCTTTGTGTCCAAAAAAGGATGGGTAATGTACGGTTGGCAGTGGCGGGGAAACCGGACGCTTGAACAAATCGCCACAAATATATATACACAAGATAAGGGGAGAGAAACGACAAGAAACAGAGACCCATGAAAAAACTGCCAGTTGAAACTTTTTTTATATTCAAAAACTTTGATGTGATAGCTTCTCCGGACGAGCTGGCTCACCACTCAACGCGTGATGATCCACGATCCGCTTCAGAAGCTAGTTGCTTTAGTAGCCGAAAGCCTTGTCAGAGCCCCACGACCGCTCGCAGTTGCAAGCACCGGGGTTCTTCCAGGGGTCGTCACGGAATGAGAAGAAGACGACCGACTGGCCGATCTCTTGCTCAATGGAGGCAATGGCCTCCTTCTGCTGGGGAACACCGGCACAAGCGGCACCGTTGCAGACACCAGAGGTGGGCCAGCCGGTTTCCATGCAGTAGGAAGGCTTGCCGCCGCAGATCTTGGAGACGGCGTCGAGCTGGCTGCGAACGAACTTGCCGGCCTGACCAGGAGTGGTCTGGTAGTTGAAGTAGGCATGGACGTTGGCGGAAACAACGTCAATGACGTTGCAGACCGGGGACATGTCACCAGCCTCGAAGGCAGAGAGCACATCGGTGGTGGTGTAGGGGCCAGTGTAGCCGGCAGAGCCGAGCTCCTTCTTGGTGTGGACAATGAGGTCGGCGAGCTGCTGAACGGAGCAGTAGCCGTTGAAGAGAGCCTCGTTACCGACGACGCAAAGGTCGACAAGGTGCCACTTCTTCCATTCCTTGAGAGCAGAGATCTGCTGGGCAATGGTGGGGTTGCCGTTGTCGCAACCGGGGCTGCCGACGAAGAGACCAATGATCAGACGGAGGCCATACTTCTCAGCGGCAGCACCAACGTTGGGGAGGGTGTCACAGTCGGTGGAGTAGATGCGGAGAGCCTCGAAGTTCTTGCTGGCGATGATCTTGACATCGGCATCAACCTCGCTGTAGGTCTTGCAGTGACCATCGGGGCGGAAGGGGGTGTAGGTCATGGCCCAGTGCTTGCCCTTTCCGCCGAGCTTGCCACCACCCACGCTGCCCTTGCCCTTGGCAGGAGTGCTGGCAGGAGGAGGGGCAACAGCCTTGGGCTTCTCAGGGGCCGGGGCAGGAGCGGGAGCGGGCTCAGGGGCAGCCTGGGGCTTAGGGGTGACAGCCTGAGGAGTGGGGGCAGGGATCTCGGAGGAGGTGAATGGGCAGTAGACCACAACGTTGGTCTCGGTGATGGTGGTGACAACGGCAGGAGCGGTGTAGGTACCCGGGCAGTAGGTGGTCACGACAGGCACAACAACGGTGGTGACGCTTGGGACAACGGTGGTGATGGGGGCAATGGTGTAGGTGCCGGCCGAGGGGCAGACAAAGGTGGTGGTCTTGATGACGCTGGTGACAACGCCGTTCTCAACCTCGGTGGTGGCGTAGGGGCAGACAATCTCGGTAGCGGTCTCGACGACGGTGGTGACACCGCCGAGGGTGTGGGTGCCGCTGGGGACCTCGGTGGTGGAGGCGGCGCAGACGGTGGTAGTCTCAGTCACCACGATGGTCGTCGCAGGGAAGGTGTAGGTGCCCGGGGTCGGGCAAATCTGCGGGATGGGTGTGGGAACGATCGCCGGCTCGGTTGTGGTGGTGGTTGGGACAACAACTGGCTCGGGTTCGGGTGTGGTGGTGATGACCGGGACGGGAACAGGAGCCTCAGTGGACTTGGGGGGGGGCTGGATCCAGGTCTCCTCGCCGTAGATGGTGCTGTAGATGGTGGTGCAGGTAGGGACGCAGACCTCGGTGTCGTTGAGCGACCTCTTCTGGAACAGCGCCTTGTGGGCGTGACGGTGACTGTGGGCGCTCGCACCGCCGGCGAGGACGGCCGCGGCCGCTGCTACAACGGCTGCCTTCATGATGAATGTTTTCCTAAACCCCGACAATATTCCAGACGATCGAATTAAACAGAGATCTTCGAGTGGGTTTTTTTTTCTTTGACTCTTCGTGATCGCGTTCCCAAGAAACGAATGCCCGCTAAAGGAGTGAAGCGGTGGTGTGAGAAAGAGAGGTAACGAACGACGAAAGCAGAAACGATGCTCTCGATGTTGACTATATCAACATGGACGGACCAAGTCGGTAAAGGGGGAGAAGCAAAGTCAGAGTGGGCGAAACGGGGGACAGCGGTAATTAGTACCAGTGATGACTGGGGGTCAACAGCCACTTGGCGCCATGGAGGAGGTTCCATCGGGAAGGGGCCAGAGCCCACTCTGAATGGATGCTTTCGTGGATGCTCAGTCCCCTAATCCTGGACAGATACCCTGACAGACCATGTCGGTGTGCCGGCCGCGCTGACTGGTGGAGGCCCTCTCATTAGCAAAGGTCACTTTGCCGAGCAACGCCGTCCGCTCTGGGAGATCCGAGGAGGGTGGGTATGGCAGACGAACAGAAGCAGAGATGAACAGGAGAGGGACCCAGACACCCAGATGAGGCCATTGACATTGCGGGATCACTCGATCTCCTATTGATATGGATGAGCCGGCCATGTCTCGAACAATCCATCATGATCCTCCCATGCCATGGATCCGGGGGACGGTCGTCATCATCGTCAACGGTTCCCGTGAATCCCGTTTGCTGTTGAGATGCAGCGGCGGCCGGGCGTGTCTCTCTGTGATTTCTTTTTCCAGCCTTTCGATGTGGCATTGGGGTTTCTGGCAGTAAGGGCGGTAAATTAGCACAAGATGACCACCTCCCAGAAAAGAAAAGGAGGTTGCAGCTTTGCAGCAGATTGCGGCATCTCCATCACGCCCAGAAACGTCCCAAGAAAAACCCAAGAAGATCTAAGCCCCATTGGGCGACTAGCGCGTGTGGTCAGGCACGGCAAAAAAGACCGACTCCTGAGTGGCTGATGCGCCGTCGAAGGAAATGACTTAAGCGACATTAAAATCTGCGAGAACTGCCAGCCGGGCCACACTTCCACGCCGTCGTGCTCGATCGGGGGATTGTGTGTTTCAGGTTTCGCCTTGTTCTTTTTCGAGATGTTTGCATTATGATTATTTATTCTGGAACAACTCGCCATATTCCACACGTCGAAACATCGCCTTGACGAATTTTTTTTCCCTTCTGGTGCAAAAGACGGGACCCAACAACCGGGTATATTAGCTGCATGATGATCGTGGCAACCTCCGTTCGTGTTGTCGGCTGGCAGCCCCTGACTCGGCAGGCAGCTGTGACGTCCTGTAGAACAAGAGCATGATGGCATCGGATGAAGTGCTTATCTGCTTAATCTCATCAGCATCTATGATCCCTAATAACACAGGACATAGGGCATAATTAACAACAAACATCCCATCAAAGGAGAGCAGGCAATCCGCACAAATAGCGAGATCAGGAAGTGTCAAACCTGGCAAACGCCGCGATGGTGGTGGGGCCAAGTCTCGTACCTTGCATGGATGCGTGCAGTCCAATCCAGGAACGGTGTAACGTGGGCAAGCAAACCCTGTAAACAAAAACGGCCCTGCAATCAATCCATCCATCAACCGTCCAAGAGCCCGCGCCGGGGAAACCGTCTTGGACTCTGTGGGCTCCTCGAGGCGGTGATGATAAAAATGCTGATCGTCGGTCAAAGGCCACCAAAATGGATTGCTGCTTGTGAAGCCAAGAGCGACGTGGCCCATTTCCCCCAACATGACTGTTCTGGGCCCGAGCAAAATTCCTCTTCATGGACACGAAGTGGAGCTGTTCATGGAAGCCCTTCAGGGTTCTCAATCCCATCGTATCGACATCGTAGGAGATGTGAGGTACTCTCCGTATGGGGGAGGACTTCTGGACGGGGATGGCGAAAGAGATCAAGATTTATGCAAGGATAGAAAACGGTCAGTAGATGGAGGGTTAGGGTTATAGCAGCCAGTGACCCATATTAACAGCGCCACGAGAAATCAGCTGACTTCGCGTGCCCGCCACCTGCCAGGTTTTGCGTCGCAACGCGCCTCCAAAAATTTTAGGGACGTTAAAGTGACTGGCAGGGCTGACTTCATCTGGCGCAACCCCACGCTGTGTCGTCACTTACAGCCCCGCGCAGTATCACAGACATGTTGCGCTCAACAACCGGACGGCATTACGTCTGCTGGAGGTGCCAGACATTGCAAAAGAACCCAACCCAACGTCCACTGGGACGGATATCGCAGCCATGCGCACCGTTATCGCCATCTCAGCCAATATCAAGCCGCCTGGTGAACACCTCTGCACAGACCCCAGGGAGGTTGCCCCCTTTGCCAGAATTACCAGACAAGTTCAGACTGAGGAGGGAACCATACATAAAATCACAGCTTCGACTATGGGAGGAACAAAATCCAGACCTCACGCCCCAGCAGCACGATGAGGCCACTCCACCCCCATCCGCCATCCTCAACTCTGCAACACGGGCCGTCAGTGATTCCAGCTTTAGGCTTGACCAGACCAATAACCGAACCGCTGGCTTCGATTTTGACAGCAGTGATATCTCTAGCTTGGGGTACACAAGCACGCAGTTGGAACCAGGAGATCTTGTGGAAGTCAGGTATGAGCTTGACCCCAACCATTACTTGTTTTAGAGTCTTAGTGCTGATACATCACTGTAGCTCTTCCGGCTGGAGAGTGAGGCTTCTCGCTGTCTGCTTGGGCAACTTCAATGGCCAAAACCACTTCTACACCAACACGGGCAAGTGGTTTACCAGTCGCGTGTTTCGCAGCTCCTTCGTAGTCAAGAACTTTGTGCAGGATCCGGCGGAGATAAGTGCCGTGATCAGTGCTATTCCATCTCTGTCCGGGGACGACCTCCTTCTTGACGAACTCCAGGATATCAATGCGGGCCCCTCACGAGATATCGCATCCGGTCTGATCAAAAAGATGTACAAATTCCAGACCGAGGCGCGCCTGCTGCATCAGACCTATGTCGAGAGACTGAACAATGCAGGAAAAAAGCTTGGTGACGAAGACAAGCTTATGAGCCTGCACGAGATTGCTGACACCTTGCTCCCAATGACCCTGAAGCGCGGCAAAGCATCTTTCCCGCCTGAAGCGCTCTATGCTGTTCACTCGGTCGTATCGGTGGATGACACAGCCTTCCGCGCAGCTCTTTTGGGCGAACGTCACCACGAAGGCCGTATGTTTACGGTGAACTCGACTGATAAGCAACGGAACGTGCACGAAGTTGCTGAAGTGGTCCGTAACTTTTACGAAATCCTGGGCAACTCATCAAGAAGAATTCCCCGTCAAGTTGCCCAGGACGCCATGAAGTTTCGAGACTTCGCAATCAAAGTACGGAAGATAATTGACCAAAACCGGCGTCATCGCCCATGGACACCCCACGGCACAATAGGACTAGCCAAGAGCGATGCTGTTCCCATTCTTGATGTTGAGCCTGTCGAGTGGACTGGACTTGGTGCCTCCATCATCCAATTCATGGAGATGTGGGCAGCCCATGATTGGTTTCAACCTGCTTCGCAGCATCACTGGGTTGGCGCCGCTATCTTGCGCGCCATTGGACGATACCAAGATGCCTTGCTTGATCGCAGTTCCGCCTGGACGTTTTTGCAAGAGATTGGCCACATTTCTCCTTGGGACATCAGCCCACGGTATGCCCTTCGTCTTCCAGGACTGGAGCTTGACCGAGACGCGGGCCTGAATCTGCAGAAACCCAAATCAGCAGAAAGACCGGAACCACTTGCGCCCGATCAGCTCGAGCATCTCCGTCAAGACTTTGCAGTTTCTACAGTCTACTGCATTGACTCGGAGCAGACGCTCGATGTGGATGACGGCATCTCACTCGAGAAGCTCACTGATGAAGAGTATTGGGTTCATCTGCACGTTGCCGACCCTGCTTCGCGTGTCCGACCCGACAGTGCTCAGGCCAAGGCAGCGTCGCTACGAGCTGAAACGGTATATCTTCCTGGATTCCAGGAGGATATGTTTGATGGCGAAGCTGTACGCGACGCGTTTTCTCTGGGCGCGAATCAGCCAAGTTTGACCTTCAGCGCTCTGGTCAAGACCGACGGCACCCTGAAGGATTATAGAATCACCCCTGGTATTTTACGAGATGTAGTCTACGTAACCCCCGAAGAGGTCACCTTGGTACTCGATGAACCTATCAACAAACCACCAACACCGTCAAATGAAGTGTTGGAGGTTGGCCCCCGCCCAGCGCGGTCCCCTCCTAGCCGCAACCTCGTCACGGCGGGCGATCTTTCAAAGAAACACCGATCTGAACTTAAGACTTTGCATCAGCTTGGCCAGGCCATTCACAAACAACGACTTTCCAAGGGGGCTCAGCCAGCCTTCACACCTCGTCCGAAAGCCAAGGTGGCACTAGACGATGTTAAAACGATCAAAACAGAGGGTCAGATACAATGTTACAACGACCCCTGGATTCGAGTGGCCTATGAGGGTTCAACCACAGCAGGCGACGAGCTGGTCGGCCCGCTCATGGTACTTGCCGGCGAGGTTGCCGCCAGGTGGTGTGCCGACCGGAACATCCCCATTCCCTACCGCACCCAGGTCACCAAGAAAGAGAACCTGGAAACACTGAAAGAATTCGCCGAAAAGGTCATCAACCCCAAACTCCTCGCTGGAGAGCGCATCATTGGTCCCGACCTCGACAAACTCAACAATCTGCGCGGCCACATGGCGCTGAAGGCCACCCCCGGCCCCATTTTCTCCATGGGTGTTGACGCCTACTCCAAGGTGACCTCGCCCCTGAGACGGTACGCTGATTTGATCACCCACTGGCAAATCGAAGCAGCCCTGCTCGAGGAACACCGTCTTGGCCGGTCCCTGATCGAGGAACACGGCTCCGACAATACCAAGGTCGTCCACAAGTTCCTTCCGTTTTCCAAGGAGGTTTTGGAGGAGACTGTCCTTCCTCGTGTTCGTCTTCGGGAGGTGCACGCGACCGCGCTTGGAAACAATGCGGGTAATCTGAGATGGATACTCCAGGCGATGCTGCGCGCGTGGAAATTCGGGGACAATCCGAACCAGCTGCCCGAGACGTTCAAGTTTACTGTTGTCACGATCAACCCGAAGCGGGATTTGGAGGGGAAGCTCGACTATTTCGACCTGGAGGCTACGGTCGGCGTGGAACACGTGGAGGGTTTTGCCCTGATTGAGGAATTCAAGATTGGGGAGGTGTTGGATGTGGAGCTGGTTGATATCAATGTGTACCACAAGAAGATTACGGTGAAGCCGGTGAGGAGGTATAGTCTGCCCGAGGCTGAGTAAAGAAGCCGCTGGGTAGTAGAAGCGGAGAAAAGGGCTGTGTTGGTTGTATAGATATGAGGATTTTACATTGCATGTATGAAAACCCAAAAGGTATATTGGAAAGAGACACGCACAAGAAAAGCAACGTTGGGCTATAACAATGAAGATAGGGAGCATGGACTTGTTCAAGAGTAGCCGGCAGAAATGTTTGTTTCCTCTTACTGGTATCATTGCACCTATGAGACTTTGAATCGCTACCACCAACTCTTGTAAGCCGTCTGTGTATAAGCAACACCCTGGAAAGAAACAACACGCCACCTCAACTCCTCCTTCCAAAGCTTCCAACTGCTTTATATACCTCCCTCCTTTCTTCAACCCCCATACATTACTACCATCCTCACAACCCAGCCAACACACTCTGCACCCCCACACTCCCCGCATCCTCCCTCTTCAGCACAAACTGCTTAAAATCCGCTTTATTCAACCTCTTACCCACCGCAGCCGTCGTCGCAACCCCAGCATTCCCCCCTCCAACCAACCCCCCAAACCCACCACCCATCCTCCCATCCGCCGGCCCGCTCGCTAAATTCCTCGACCTCTCCTTCAATGCCTCAGGTTGGATAATAAACAAGTACCCAACCTCCGTCAGCACTTCCACAATCTGCTCCACCTCCCTCGTCAAAGGCCACTCCCTCAACGTGCTGACATACTTTGCAATATCCTTCGTCACCATCAACCCCCCCGTAGCATTAACCTGGAATTTCTTAAAGTGCTCAAACAGCAACCGATGAACCGCCAGCGCGAGCTCAGAGCAAAACATCTCCAGATTATGCCCATCCACCGCCTGACGGGCGAGCACGGCCACTTTTTGGGAGAGAAAGCTACAAATCAACTGGCAGGGCACGGTCTGGAGTGTATCCACCAGTCCCTCCAAATCATCGTCCTTGGGCTTGAAGTCCAACTTCTTTTGCTGTGAGAGGAGTTTGGGTACGTAATTCAAAACAACGTCCATTGTCGACTTCATCACCGCGTTTGTCTTCCGCTCCGTGGCCTCAATGGCGAGTTTGGTCTGCGCTTCCATGCTGCGGCGGATGGTGGTGTTTGACTCCGCCAGGCGGATCAGAACCGTGGTGATGAATCTGGACATGAGGTTCGTGATGGTTACTGCCGGGCGAATATTAGGGAGGTAGGACAGGTCTGGTTCTGTCTTGGTGTTTTCTTGCGAGGTGGCTAGGTCGAGAGCCGCGTCGAGGGCGGTTTCGACGTACACTTGGCCCATGCTCGTCAAGAGCAGGTTGAGCAAGATGTTGACATCCTTGGGAGTCTCGCTTGAGGATCCCATCTCGAGGGTGCGACGGACAGATTCGGCCAGCCAGCCAATCATGCGCTTGGCGTAGGCTACGCTGAGGACACCGTCTTGTTCCGAGACTTCAATGTCGTTCTTGTTGCTGCTGTCATCCCGAATGCCAGCCACACGAAGCATGGTTCGCTTTTGAGTAGGTGTAAGATCGGAGGACTCCAGACGCTCCATGTATGCGTCTTTGGCCGAGGATATTAGTTGGGTGCCCTGCTGGGCAAGAGATGCCATGAACCCGGTTGGCGCCTTCTTCCTTCGGGAGTGATACAGCGTAAACTTGAAAAGCAGAGAGTTGTACATTTCTTCCAGACTCTTCTTCTCGCGGTCGATGTAACCGTTGCCAACCAAGTACGGGATAAACAGCTCCTCCAACTGCTGGTCTAGTGTTTGTGCTATTTGAGCAGAACATGGTTCCGGGTGCTCAGTAAGGCCGTGTGTTTTGAGATCCTCCACAAGTGCCCCGATATAAGCTCGTGATGAGTGCAAGCACCTCAGGAAGGCCAGCGCAGAGATGGTAGTTGCCTTATCCAGAACCATCTCGAGTCGTTGTTGGATAGACTGTTGGAAAACGCGCTGGATGAACTTGATA
Source organism: Podospora pseudoanserina (assembly GCF_035222485.1). Taxonomy (NCBI): domain Eukaryota; kingdom Fungi; phylum Ascomycota; class Sordariomycetes; order Sordariales; family Podosporaceae; genus Podospora; species Podospora pseudoanserina. The sequence goes on along the minus strand of NC_085920.1, from coordinate 4,250,679 downwards.
AGAACCGTTTCGTAGTACGGGAAAGCCCGTTTGATGATGAAGGACTCCTCCTGCATTACAATCTTCACTTCGTCGATGAGAGACTGCAGACTTGGCTCAACACCGGGTGGTTCTGAATCAGGATCAGCCAACTGATCCCACGTATCACCGTCCGCAGTGACCTCGTCTGTAATGAGCTGATCCCGGTCGATAAAGAACTGGTGTTGGTTGACAAAGGCGGCAATAACGCTGGCACCGCCGTTGAAATCCAGAAGAACCTTTGCGCACTCCATCATGTCGTCAAAGTTTTGGCGCCGGTAGCTGTTGTTGAACTGCTTCAGGAGATCCTGCTCCAAAAGCTCCGAGAACTTCTCCAGCGCCTCTCTTGTATTATGCCTTCGGTTAGTCCCAGTAACCCCATTAGTAACACCGTTTCCTCGGAACCCATTCGTTTGCTGACCCCATGACGCCGGATCCAAACGCTGACTGATGCGCATCAGTTGTCGCGCAATAACAGCACATCGAATCTTGTTCTCGGCACCTCCCTGGCGTTGTATCTCTTCCAATGAAGTCACCTGCCCCGTTTCCGAGACTTCTGTCCAGCATTGAATCAAAAAGTTGGCGTCCTGCGCTTTCCTTCTCTTCCTGTCCAACTCCTCAAGCTTCTCGCCAATCTGTACAGCGATATTACCGCCCCCATCATTACCACCGCCACGTATACTTCCGTTCGAACTTGCGTTGTTGTTTAGGGTCAAGTCCAGGGCCTCAAACTGGGACATGGACTGATCAAGCTTTCGACCGAGTGTCTCGAGCGTCTGGTCATGTTGTATCTCGGCGCGGCGGACCTGTGATAGTAATTCTGATTCCTTCTCCTGTAGCTCTTCTCCCAATGCACCCAGCTGTGATAAAGCGTCTATCAAGTGAGAGATGTATCAGCATATGTTGTTAGAAAACACGCATAGGAAGATGCTGCGTGAGCTTCTCACTTTCGAATGTCCGGATTAGTGGTTTCGGGTCGAAGGCCTGGTTCGCCGAGCCTGAGCGGCGGCTTGCTGGAACGGCAGTCTCGGCGAGAGAGTCGACAAAGTCCCTAACGATAAAGTCCTTGTTGGAGAAGTCCTCGAGGGTGAAGCTGGGCCCTGTCGGGAACAGCGAGCGCGAGGCACTGGACCCGCCGCGTTCCATAGCGGCAGCGGCGATTGTCACCTCCTCAAGGCCCGACAGGGAGAGCGCATGGAGTGTCTAGTACAGGCCGGGGGAGGGCTGGTGTGATGGCCCCCGGATTTGTCGTCGTCGTGAGTTAGTCGTACGTTGGATATAGCTGTCACCTCGGTGTAAGGTAGGTACTTGGGGAATGCGCTTGTGGTTTAATGGATAGTCAATGGTCTTCAGGTTAGGTGGTGCCGCCGCGGGGAGCTTCTGCCAAGGGTCCCGTTACAGCAGTACATATCCCCTGTAGGCTGGCTGAGGTGGGGCTGGGCAGGTAGGTGTGGCCCGTGCATGGCCAGTGGGCTGCCCTGTGGTGGGCTCACTTGGGGCCAATCGGCTCGCAGCACCGATTTTTGTAGCTTTTTTAATAGCTTTAATTTAGAGTATTAGCATTACATCTTTACTATACCTTAGAAATTAAATATACACATTTTAAATATCTAACTTATCATATTAATTATAGCTTTAAACTAACTACTATACTATAAATAGTAATCAAGTATTTTAAAATATCTTCAAAAATCTAGCAATACTAATTAAATTATAAATTGATAAAATAATTGAAAATATAGGAAATCTAAATTCAATACTTAACAATATTAAAGTAAATAATTTTAATAGCAATTTTGATTTCATTTTAATGTCAGAAATTTGTTTAAGGTTAAAATTTTATATAAATACAGAATAAAAAATTAGAAAAATCAAACTTCATAATTAGTTAAAACTAATATATAAGTCTATTTCAAATTTTAAATACTAGTTGATTTAGTAATATTTTTACTTTAATATTTAAGGCTATTATATGTAATTAAATAAATATAATAACATAGTATATTATATTTTAATAAAAATATAATATTAATTGTAAAAGCTTTTAATATTACTTTATTTTATTATGAAAAGGACTAATTATAATTTATTTTTAATAAATAGCATTTTTTAATATAAACGAGATACTAAGCTCCTAAGTATAAGCTAGAGTATTAGATTCCTAACGGAAAAATAGGTGCTGAATTGCAAGCCAATCACACCCACAGCTGCCAAAAGCTCCTAGAAAAAAAAACGTCAGCCACATTCCGTCATGCCCTGGACCCAGATGCTTGGCCTCGGATGTCACTGGCAGACCGCGACGAAGTTACGTGGCTGACCGAGACTCACCTCACTCGATTCGCCGTATCAGTAGGAGCAGCAGGTATTCCCACCCGGAGCAAGGGTGGTGTGTGCCAGGAAGCTGCAATGGAGTCCAACTTTTCCAAGGGAGACGCCAGACTGGGCGAGGTATGCAACCCCCTTTTCTTCCTGTTTCTTACCACATCGAAGCCGAACATTCCGTCTAGGCAACATTGTTTCTTGGAAGTTGTAGTCTTGGAGATTAGTCTATAATCCTTGCGTCTAACCCAACTCTGCTGGATCATAAAGGAGCCACGCTTACGGACACCACCACAAAACCAAACCCCAGCCGACCTCTCCGGCATCGACAATAAGCTGCTATACGCCATGCCCTTCAGCGCCAAAGACCTGCAACGGTATCGTAAGGATGAGAAGTTCAGTCACAGGCTTCTGACGCCCGAGGAAAAGGTCAACCTTCTCAAGGTACGCGCCCCAAACCAAAAGCATGTGATCCGACCAACGCTGACGTTAAGCATCAAACAGCCATATCTCCCCTCACCCCCACCACCACTCGACCGCACCCGAAGAGCCTCCCTTTCCCAAGTCTCACGAGAAGAACGAAAAGGCAAGCTGGGTCTGCGCCGTTTCCTTCGCCGCCACTTCCACATCTTCATCTACGCCCTCATCCACCTCTACTTCTCCATCCACATCCGCCTCCGCCAGGCTTACCATGCCATTGGCAACCGCTTCTACACCGTCTATCACCACCACCACCACTCCCCCGAGTTAATACAGCGTGATATCAAAGACCTCAGTCGCCTTCCCAAACACCTCAGCGTCATCCTGACCCTCGAGGATCAAGGGCGCAGCGGAGCCGGCCTCGAAAAGCTCGTCAACGAAGCAGCCGACATTGCCGCCTGGTGCGCTAGCGCGGGCATCACTCAGCTCTCCATCTACGAGAAAACTGGCATCCTCAAAGGTTACGTCAAGGAAACCCACCAGACCATCTCCCAGCGTCTCCAAACCTACTTCGGCCCCTCCTTCCCCTCCGTCTCGCTCGGTGCCCCTCACATCCCGCCAGTCCAATCCGGTCTCCTGTCCCTCAGCAACAGCCCCAACAATGAGAACCGCAAGAACATTAATATTCTTCTCATCTCTGCCGAAGATGGCAGAGACTCCATTGTTGACCTGACCAAGACCCTTGCCGAGATGTCCCAGCGTAAAAAACTCCAGCCCGTCGACATCACCACCGAGCTAGTAGACGCCGAGCTGAGCGAGAGTGTCATGGAGGAGCCTGACCTGCTTGTGTTGTTCAATCCCTTTGTTGAGCTTGCCGGTTACCCACCGTGGCAGATTCGGTTGACGGAGATTTTCCATGTGCCGGATAACCAAGGGGTGGGGTACCAGGTTTTCTATCGGGCGTTGTGCAAGTTTGCCAAGGCGCAGATGAGAATGGGGAGGTAGGGCGGATATTGCTCTTCCTTTCTTCTTTCTGTCTGGGTTTTGATATAGAGGACAGGGTCATACGAGGACGATATTGGGCGACAGGGCGGCGGTTTTCTCTTGTTTTGTTTCTTTTTTCATTGTTTCTGTCTCGTCATTTTCATTCTGCCAGCGAAGAGCATGTTAGATACTGTGAATAGACTTTTGGGAAAATTCAAAATCAGTCGGCTTTTTCTGGCTCATCCTTCTCTGGTTTGGGATATGTGATCGGTTTACGTTCCGGGCTGGCTTTGGGGGCTGGCTTCCACTCCTTCATTTCCCTGGCTGTGTCATCCCATCTGAAAACGGGACCCTTGCCGACATTGTAGTTATAGTAATTATCAGTCCCTCCTTTCACCATGGCTCTCCGAAAGGTGATGTTGATCCTTCCATCACCATACTGGCTGCTTTTGCCAGCTCTTTTCGGGATAGAGTGCAGCCAGTTAGATTGGGTTTTGCCCTTCATGAGAATCATGTCGCCGCTCGCGAGGGGTAACTTGAGCTGCTTGAATACTGTTGTTTGGCCGTCTGGGGGTAGTGGGACAGGTTTATGTTTCATGAGAAAATCCCTTGCTGCTCCTAGGCTGAAGGAGGCGATAGCTGGTTCTGGACCGAGAAACCGCTCGTCATCGCTGTGGAAGGATATGCTGTCTGATCCTGTGGCATAGTAGTTCACCAGGCAAAAGTTGAACTTGCAGTTGGTGGCCGCTTCGGTTGATTTGCAGAGAGCGTCGAGACATTGTGGTATTGGACGGGGCGAGTACCGTGGGTAGGCTTCACCTATGTTGATTCGGGTGTGGGTTCTGGCGTCGAGGATGATGCTGGGGTTGTCGTCGTCAAAGAGGGAGGTGTGGTCGAGTCCGAAGACGGTGGTGTACCTTGGGGTGCGGATTTGAGTCTCAACACCGAATCTTTTGATGGAGTACTCTACTCTGTAGAAAGGGAGTTCAGAGCGGAGGAAGCGGAAGAGGTCTTTGGCGAGGTAGGAGGGGATGAATGGCTCAAAGCAGATGAGGTCTAGCTCTGGTTGGTCGTTTATGGGCCTTCCTGATCTGGCTGGAAGGGAGGTGAGCTCTTTAGTGATGGACTTCGAGAGGTCCCTGATAGGAAAGGGGTATGTGTTGTGTGAGGAGTAAGTGGGTGTCTATCTCAATGTTAGTCTGGAGTTTCGCATCACTGAAAGAAAGCCAACCTCACCTCATCTTCGTCAGCAATCGTTGCGATTCGCTGTTTCTTTGGATCCGGAGTGAAGAATGAGTGAATGGTCCTTTTCTGTGCCATATTGTTAAAGGAGGAAGTCGGGATATCTCTCCGACAGTTTCCCCAGGTTTTCAGCCTGAAAAGTGCTCTTATTTCAACGACTTTACCGAACGACCATGTCAACGGCTTCCAGAGTGGAAGCAGCGGCATGTGACTTCGGAGGGTTTCCGTCCCAAATCGCGACACGAATGGCGTTCTATTTAGCAGACGGGGATGAACTTGTTCAGCATCTCCAGGCAGAAAAAGCAAACGCGCACTAAAAAGGCCCGAACTGTCGCGTCCGTTCTCTAAGAGGCTGAAGTGACATCACCAGCAGGCAAGGCTGAAGGTCTCAATTACAGTGGCGTGATATGTCTCATATGATTGGTTATTTGGAAAAATGCTGTGGACCCCCTCAAAATTTCACCCCTCCGAGTCACTCAGCCTTGTGCCCAAGATCTACGCTCACATGAAGGAGGCACCGTTCGCTCACTCAACTTTTGGAAGGTAAATTGAGGCTCGGTTTCTTCTTCTCATTACAATTACTTGTTAACTTTCTGAGAGAATGGAAGCCCAAAGCAGAACCACACCAAGCGTTGACGCTGTGAAAGGACAACAAGAAAACGTGGAGATGAGTTTTCTTCGTCCACCCGTTGTTCGTTTAGGCGCCGGTGCAGCGCTGAACCGCGCCTTGTTCAGCAAGAAGGTGGACTTGGCTGCCGCCGCCATACAAAGCCCCAAGGTCATTGCGCATTACAGAAAGGCCCTTCAAACAAGCCAGGAGATGCTCAAGGTCGACAGGATATCTCCCATTGTGTCTCACCCAGATAAGGAGCTCGGTGCGCAAGGTCGCAAATGTATCTTACTCAACCCAAGTGTGAAGGCTGAAGGTAAATAGTGTCAAAATCAATGCTGTTTTAAGGCTACATATGCTAACCACTGCTCGCCATTTTAGAACCGACGACATGGGGTCCTGTTATTCAAGAAGGAATTCAGAAAGAGGAGTTGACAGTCATTCCTTATGAGCTCACACTCGAATATGACTACTGGACCGCACGTAAGAGACACATGATACTGTATACATTGTTAGAATGGCAATCTCACACATCTGCATCAAATTAGGCGACACCATGGAGTCGGTCCTCCCCCCTGAACTTCATGATGAGATTCCATCTGGTTTCAACGTAGCAGGCCACGTTGCTCACCTGAACCTCCGAGATAGCTACCTTCCCTACAAAAAGGTAGTAGCAGAAATAATCCTTGACAAGAACCCCAGCATCAAGACTGTCATCAACAAAGTCGACAACGTCGGAGCCGAGTCCGAGTTCCGCACCTTCCAGTACGAAGTTTTGGCTGGCGAAGATGACCTCAACGTCTCCTGCACTGAAAACAACTGCAGTTTCAACTTCGACTATTCCAAGGTGTACTGGAACAGCAAGCTCGAGTACGAACACACCCGCATCATCAGCTTCTTCAAGCCAGGAGAGGTGGTATGCGACGTGATGGCAGGCATCGGCCCCTTTGCCCTCCCAGCCGGCAAAAAACGTGTGTTTGTCTGGGCCAACGACAAGAACCCCGAAAGTTACAAGTGTCTCAAGGCCAACATCCAGAAGAACAAGGTCCAGGATTTTGTTCGTCCCTTCTGCGAGGATGGCCTCGGCTTCATCCGTCAAGCGACGGATGAAATTCTAGCGGCATCCCTCAAGGGTGAAAAGGTCGTCATCACAAAACCTGGACCGAGATCAAAGTCCAAGAAGACGGATAAGCCCACCACGCCCGGTTTTGTACCGGAGCCGCTAAAGCCCTTAATCACAGAAACGTATCCTCTCCCTCCCACCATCTCGCACTTCGTCATGAACCTGCCAGCCTCGGCAATCGAGTTTGTCGGCTCGTTCAAGGGAATCTATCAATTGCAAGAAAACCTCTTCGCACCCACCACGAAGACTCCTCTGCCTCTTGTTCACGTCCACTGCTTCGCGCTCAAGGCCGACGACGAGAGACCGTTGATTGATATCTGCGAAAGGCTTACCAAGTATCTTGGTTTCCCCATGAAGCCGGGTAACATTGACTACAATCTTAATGGGGAAGGCGAGGTTGCTGTTCACAATGTGAGAGACGTTGCGCCGGCCAAGAGCATGTACTGCGCTACATTCCGTCTTCCGGCTGCCGTTGCTTTTGCGGCGAGGGACTAGGTTGGCTGTTCATGACTATGATGGGTTCATTCGGGCATTGGCAACATAGGAGGGAAGCATGGTGTTCAGGGGCACATAGGGCGGGCTGCAGGGGAAAAGTCTACAACTAAGATTTCGGCTACTTTCACATCATGCTCATGTTCATCTGGCATCATGATACCGTCCAGGCCAGGGCTCGAATATGTGATCATGATATCAAACCGAATAATCGCGACATTTACGTGCTCATTACCATCAGTGGCATCCCCAAACTCGCGAATTGACAGGGTGAGATCAAACCAAAGGATATGCATCTCACAACAACAACCAATTTATCAACACCTCCCTCCAAAAAAACAACCCCCACACCCCCAGTGTATCCCCATCCCATCTCTCTTTGCCCGGCAGGCAAAGATCACATCACACACCCTACCACACACACAAACCACCCCGGCTGCACGGGAGGCCCACCCGATGTAACTCACGCCATACAACGCACATATAACAGCTCACATCAACCAAACCTCTGGACAAAGTTCCCACCGGGAAATCTTCTCTCGTTGTGTGTGTTTTTCTTATAAATGACGGCACGCCATGGATGACATCGGATTAAGACCCCAACTCTTGCTTAAACGAAAGTGGGGATGGGGCTGCCAAAATCCCAGGGGTGAGGTGGTGGCAGCACATCGTCCGATCCGTCCTCCCATCCCATTGTGTGTGTTGTTACCTATGTCAAAGTTTCGTCGGATGAGGGCACACACACACACACACACACACACCTACACACCTGCACACCAGGGATGTTACAGACCGGCTGTACTGCTACGCTACGCAATCCATCCCTCTCCCGCATATTGGAACTTCTAAAGCTACGACCTACCTCGCCCAAGCCCCTCGGCGAGCAAAAGCTTCAAAGTTGGGTGGTGGTGACACGAAACAGCTCCCATGAGCTCCCAAGAGGAGGGGTTAGTTACCCTTCCCGTCCCCATCCTCCATCCCCCCCACGTTAAACCGGCATTTAAAACATTTCGGTCCGAAGAGACGTGGCTGTCGACTCGGTCAAGAACTGCCCCCGCAGCATATCTCTTTGTTTAGAGGAGGTTTATGGAATTCTAGATTCTTATGGCGTGTGTGTGTATAAATCATCCCAATTGTTCCCCCCTCATATGGAAAAAAAAGATGACATAACCTGGTCGAGAGATGACGAAGTCACCAAGAATGCCAACACCCCTCCCTACCTCCCTCCCCAACTCCCAGTTGCATCTTCCTCAACCACATCCGGTTCCGGACCATTCTAGTCGTAAAAAGGATAAGAGAATTTCCCAATTCCTAGTTCACCGGTCTCTGGTGTCGTTGTTGTTCGTCTTATCAACGAGCTTCCCGAAGGGCGGGGGCGGGGAGATAAGCAAGCTGTCATAGCTACACTGCCATGCCCTGTTCTTGCAGCTGCAACAACGGTGTGAAAGATGCGAGAGAAGGGGAGCAAAGAACTGGGACACGACAGGAAACGCCACCGATTTAACCGGTCGTATTGTATAGTGCGAACTAGGTATGTATGTAGCGTGGGATACCCGGATTTCTTCTAGATATGCAGCTCGTCACGAGAGGGAAGGTGAGATGGAGAGATAGGGATAGACGGGTTTAAGATATTGTGGGATGCGGAAGTCAATGGTTACTCTCGGTCGTCTGGGTTGAAGGCTACTTACTGAATGGGGAAGCATAAACTTAACTCATGATCAGTTCCTGGGTGGAATGTAAAGAGGTCAAAGGAAAATGCTTGTTGATTAAACATCCACTTACACACGACGTCTGCTTGACCCGCTTCCAACGTGCAATGCCGAGATATCCTTCAAAAGGTCTAGAACTGTGTATTCAACCGTGTATTCAGCGAGCAATTGCCATTCCATAGCACCTCATGCCGACCTGCAAAGCAAGAACCCCCGGGAAGGCCCGGTGCTCCCCGCCAGAACCCCCGGACATATCTCCGGATACGCCTCAGCCCGCCATGTAAGGAAATTGTCGGCGGCATGCTTGGCAAGATGCGAGATAGCAACGAGACAGCTTCCGATGTGGACTGCCAAGCCCGGATCGTGAAGATAGTTGCAGCGTCGGCAGCCAACAATAGCTGTCGACGGCAGGCTGCAGGTGACATTGCTGCTGGAGCTCTCGAGGGCGCGCCGGGAAGATGGTTCCGGATCGGTGGGTTGTTGTGTCCAATGGCCACATGAACGTTGCCAGATGATAGGACTCTATTGGAGGGCATCAGCAGCTAATCTGGGACTATGCATGCAGACTTGAATTGAGTTTGCAAGTTGATGTTTTGTTGAAACTACCATAACGGTGACGGATAAATCTAAGAATATCTTGAGGTGACCGTTGAGGACCACGAGAATAAGGTACTTGTCTGAGTCCCGTTTCTTCAGTCAAAGTTAAAAACACTCGTATCTGCCAAACCATCCGGAGTTCATGTCCAAAGTCCCTGCATTGCTGCTATCTTGCATCTCAAGAACTCCTGCAGCTTGGACGAAGCGTGATGATGTAGGAATAACTGAAACCTGTTCATACTTCTCCATCCGTTCCGGCTTTCCCCTAGGGCGGGATTTGCTGTCGACGCTTTGAAGAACCTGACGCGGCTGCTGGTCCTTGTTTGGATTGGAGTGAAGAGCCTTTTTTTTTTTTTTTTTTTGGCAGGGACAGACTAGTGTTGCAGAGATATGTGCGGTAATGTCCGCTGGTGAGATGGGCTATTTTAAAGAGATCTCCGATGTAGAGCAGAAACAGGTTGAAACAATACCACGGTGTGATGGTTGATACCAAAGCCGCTCGACTTTGGGCCTTTCATCAAACGTCCCAACTGCTGATCTCGGGAATGGACACTTCCACGCATTGACAGTCTGTGCCAGAGATTGTGCACTGGTTTGAATGGATGAGGCCGTCGCACTCGCCTCGGCTTGACTGATGAGGTCCCACTTTCCAGCACCACCGAGCTAGCCAGCCTGCTGAGTGTCTGGAAGCTTGAGGTCGAAACAATGGAAGCAGAGCCAAGTCCCACCCCATGCATTGGAAAGCTCTCTCCTTACTCGGGGTGGCTTTGACGCTGTTTGCAGAAACGCGGGAGAAGCCGGAGGAGCCGCTGAATCGAGGATGTTCCGGAACAGAGGAGCATAGCGAGCCAGTTGCCGATCCGAACTGCCCTTTTTGTTGATCGATGAAGATGAATTCGCCTCGCCGACAAACAAAGGGCGCTGCCACGGGGTAACTCTCGAAGATCGAAGGCTCCGGCCGGCCTTGTCAGTGGAGAGCAGAAGAACGCCCAGAGACGACCCCGCGTGAGAGGCGAAGGCTGCGGTGGAGCACAGGACTTGGAAGACACGAAGACAAGATGGCGTCTTGTTCAGCATGCTCAGCACCAAACTTTTTGGGAATGATAACGCAATGGGACAGCCCCGAGTGGGGAGGGATTCTGACAGCATCAGTGTTCTGGACTGCTGGTGCTGGTGAAAGCGACCGGTGCACGGGACGCCGAGTTGTAGTGCAAAGGTACCTCTCACGGCGCCGCCTGCAGGAGAGGGACCTGAATCAGACTTTCCGGTCGATCCATGGGCCACTCTCTCCATTTCCCCGTGTTCAACTCAGCCTGGCGAGCCTGGGAGTGTCCACTGTCCACAGCCAGTCACCACAGGGCACAGGGCAACCACTGTCTGTAAAAGGTAGATCATGGATCAGTGGAAAGGAAGAGACGGGAGTCGCAGAGTCTCGAGATTATTATTTGCTGAGTTGCCGGAGGACCCGGTACTATTCAAAGAGACTGTTCGGCTGCCATTTGAACCATCCTGCCTTCGAGTGCCATTGCCAATTCAAAAGACTGAACGGCTTGACTAACAGGAACCGTCACCAACCAAGGAGAGGCGCCAGACGAGGTCACAAGCGCAACCCTGGTCGCCCATTCCAGCCCAGCGATTCGTCTGCCCCCCGTCTGCCCGCCTCTCCCGCGTCCGTCCTTCCTCCCACGCCCACCCTTGGTTTGGTTCCCTGGTGACCTGCAACGCCTGCACTGTGCAGTCAAGTCAATGCCCACCGGGCACCCCCCCCCCAGACCGCCTCCAGTTGTCCAGCTCCAAATTCTCGGCGGGCATCGTCGCACAGAACCCCAACTTGCATTTTTACCACCTTGTTTTTTCCCCATCCCGTCCACCAGCCCCTGGACGTCTGCAGAGAAAATCCATTGTCTTGTCCCCCTCGACAACAGACAGACTCGAGACCTTTTCGACGGCAATGACCACCATGGCCCTCCGACTTTGACAATCGCCCTCTTCTCCCCATCACGACGGCATCGATTGTTGCGACGAACGCCTCTCCATCCCTTGCTTCACCTCCTAGACTCCAAACCCAACAACGAACTGCCCTACGCAATTCCCCAGGAACGAGGGACGCGGGGGGTCAACCACGAAACAAAATAAAATCCATCACATCCCCAGCCAACTACCGGTAGTCCATAAAACTAGAAAGGGTACGTGACCAGTTTTCATTTCAGTGTTTCCAATTGCCATTCTACGGCCTGTTTGCCTCTCTTACTCCAAGGTAACATACCTTACCTACCGCTTTCGTCCCCTCCACTCCCCTGGGCTGGGCAATAAAAGCTGGGACGAATGAAGAAGGCATTCGATGGTTGCTGGTTTGCTGGCTGCCTGTGCGCCTGCACATCCCATTGAAAAAAAACGGGTGGGGGGGCACATGACGATGGGGTACAAGTGCATCGCCGAATTCCAATCCCTCACCTTACCTGCTCACGCTCTCTCAAGCTCACGCTCACCTTTTTTTGGCTTGATAATGGGGAGAGCGAGGGCAAAAGCCTTGTGGAACCCCCATGATTGCCAAACCGAACCCTCAATCCCCACACCCCCGTTTGAGCATCAAATCCCCCCCTCTTCGGGTCACGCATCCCACGTTTTGACGGCACACCCGGCAGGGGGGTCAGGGTAGGAGCTGGCTGGTCGATATTGCAAAACCCACTTCCGCTCAGTCTGCCCAAGGTGCCCAGACCTCGAAGAGCCGGTGACTTATCCGTACACCTTCTCGCTCCTCCAAACCTCCAGCCCCATTTTCTCCCTTCACCTCGGGTACACCATACGAAGTGATTTCAGAATTCCGCTTTCGCTCAAGCCACACCTCACACCACGATCTTCAAGCAAAATTTCCGTTGTTGGGACCCGTCTAATCGTGATTTCTGCAGCTTACCGAGAAAAGCGCCGTCTCGTTTCGCCGAACAGGACCTGTCCCGACGTCAAGGAACCGCGCAGCCTTCAACCCGGCCGCCGTCTTTGTTCTCGGAAGCCCTATCAGCCACCGGGACGCTTTCCCGCTCACACCACAGCAGAAAGAAGTCGAGGGCATTGTCTCTCGCCCTTCCTCACATCGCGTCATCTTCTGCCGCGGCCCAGACGGTTTCGACTTTAAATTGCTCCATGAGAGGACCTCTGGGTTGCTTGTTGAAGGATAGAAGGTGACTTTGGACGGCGCTCCATTGATTATCAGGGTTCAGGCTTTCAACATGGCCGTGGTTATTTCATCCGAAGAGAATAACTATTTCTCTGCTTCAACGTTGCGCCGCTCTCACTCGCAACCAAAATTCGTCACAAAAAACTCGGGGTTCCATACCTCATCCTCCACTTCGCGGCTAGCAGATCTTTACCCAGAGTCAACAAGAAGCTATTCAAGCTCGAGCGTGTCTTCCACGCCATCCTCGCCGCGCATTATTCGCATTGACTCATCAGACCAGCTGCGGTCAACAAAGTCTGGGGCAAAATTCTCCCTGGTGTCAGGTTGTGAGGAAGTCAGGAACGCCGAGTCGGTAACCTCGGAGGACGACATCATTTTTCCGCAGTACGAAGAGAGGGGTGGCTACTTCGGCCGTATTGAGGTGTCTGAGCCTGCACCAAGTCCTCAGGCGGGTTACTCATACACTTCGTCACCAAATGACGATGAGAACTCGGCAGCCACCTCACGGCCGGGGACACCCGACATATCAGAGAGAGCCGAGGATGACATCTCACTAAAGGTCCGGCCTTCTCGACATGTGGACTACCTCTCGCATAACTGGCGTGAGGAGGATATCTGGTCGTCGTGGAAGCTGATCGTCTCAAGAAGAGGCGATTACAGCGACTCTGCGCGGTTAGAAAATGCTTCCTGGCGAACATGGATGAAGGCGAAAAACAAGCTGAGCACAGTCTCGCCTGAGACGCTTAACTGGTGCGTACAATTGACATGGGGGTGTTTTTGCTACTGAATCCCTAACACACAACAGGCTCAAAGACTGCGATGTAACGTGGCTTTATGGCCCATTACAGTCTGGTGCATCCATGTCAAACCCGAGATTGAAAAACTCGAGCTCGCGGTTATCAAAATCGACCCCTCAAGAGAAGAAGAAGACCATTTTGAAGAAGAGGACCATGTCAGAAATCATGCTTCAGAGGTCCCTGTCAACGTCATCGCTGGTTAAGCAAGCAGCGGCGGCAGTGCAGGCGCAGCAGAAGGGTGGGCTGAAGCGAGGTGGTCAACGACCAGGACTCGAGCGTGCCACCACTGACTTTGTCGGCTTCCCATTCTCTTCGCGAGGCGTCAGCCATGACGGTACCAGCCTGTTCCCTTCCACAAGATCATCCGGCATCACATCTCCATTCAACGAGAAGAAGCACATCCATTTCAACGAGCAAGTGGAGCAGTGCATTGCGGTTGAGATCAAGGGTGACGACGACGAGGACGACGAGCCTGTCCGCTATGACAGTGACTCGGATGACGGTGCCATCATGATGAAGCGATCAGCCATCAAAAAGAGAAGACCAACCATGAGGAGGGCCGCGAGCCATGCTGGCAACATGGAAAGCAAAACAATCGCCATGCTGCCGTCGACCACGTTGAAATACCGGGACGACACGCCGGAGCCGACGGAGACGGCCATGAAGCACAGCACGGGAATTTACAAGAACTCGCCGGTATCCCCATCTTCCTCTCAGGAGACATTGCGGCCATCCAAGAAGTCCGGCAAACTCTTTTTTGCGAGCGACGACGACGACGACGACGACGTCAGTGACGATGACGATGACGAGCCCGTCCGGTTTAGCAGCAAGAGCGTCAGCGCCAGCACCAGCTCTAGTCTCGGGGGCAGCTTTGGTGAAGGCGGCTCTGGATTGCGTCGGTCAACCTCGACGTCCAGTCTTTCGGCAGAACCAGTGGGGATGCGACGAACATCGTCGGGGATGTTTATGCCTTACGAAGAAGGAGATTCGGAATCATCGAGCGGAACCGGCCTCATTGGCCGGGTTATTGATACGGTAAATACGGCCCGGGACATTGTCCACGTTATCTGGAATGTTGGGTGGAGGAAATAATACTCTTTTTGTGGCGAGACTTTTCTTATTAACCAATCCTGTGTTTTCCAGAAGGAGGTTGCGCTTAATACCCATCGATTTCGCCCCAGTCCGAAAAAGTTTTGAAGATGTACGATAAAGACATACTTTGCGGTGCGTTGGGCCATTTTGCCCTGTTTTTGGTTTTCGGATGACGATTCACAAAATGGTCACGCTGCGACACACGCACACACAAACGGACCACTCCCACATTATCTTCTTCATCGTCATCAATATCCCGCAAAAAAACGGCAAAGCCATTTTGTATTCGCATGGGGGAAGGGTTATTAAAATTTTTGGCTTCAAGGGGTTAATCACGACAACGAAATATGCATTGGCTGGGGTGTTTCGAGACCATTTTGTTTTTTTTTTGTTTTTATTTATCAGGGAGGCAATCAGACCTCACTGATGCCGGTTGCTCAATCTGGCTGGGCAAACTGGAATAGGGAGGGGAAAAAAAAGCTTGTGCTAGACGGACCTACTCAGCAATGGGCTCACGATGTGCATTTGGGTTGGTTGGTGTGTGAGGTGCGGACACTGGGTCACCGACTGGTGGGAGTTTGGGAAGCCTCGCACCCTCCAATAAGGCACTATATATCTAATTTGGGCGGTCTTGGGAGTTGGGTCATCCGCCATCGCGGGAGTATAGGGAAGACAAAAGGAACATGGGTGACCACACAATATTTTGGAGGCACCTAATCGAGTCTCCTGATTTTTATGATGTTATGGTTGCTCTAGCGTGGGGTGTTTGTGTTTTGTGCGCTTCTCCGACTGCGTTCAATGTGTCTTTGGTGCCTTGATGACTGTGTGCTTCGTTGCTGTCTTTGCGATATCGGGTTTTGGGGTTGATAGCGTGCTGAGCGAGTCTGAGTTGACGTTGTGTATAGTTCTACCAGGTATCATGAATGGTCTGTTAGGGTTGGGGTTGAGCGTGCAAAAAGGAGCGTTGGTTGGCTTAGCACGAGTCTACTTAATAGACTATCCTAATGGTAATAATAATAATAAAGACAATTAAATTTGTAGTATCGCCAGAATCAAATGAGGTGCTCTCTCTACCTGGGACATGGCATGTGCTAAAGTCCAACCAGGATAAGGACTTCTCGAAAACCTGGGGAAGGCGTTGAATCCATTTGCCAAGCGAGTGGGTGGTTGGGGGGGGGTTCAACTGCGGAGGGGGAGCTCAGACCTCCAAGGCTGTGTGGTGTGGGCTGAACGCGTTGCAACAGGAGCTGCCTTGAGCTCCGACCTGAACAACCAAGCCAGCCAACTTCCAGTACCCTTGAACAGTTCCCTCAACTCCAAAACCAACCCCACCTTCATCGACGACAACAAATCGACAGAATTTACGGCTTCGATCGACACAGAAAACACAGAACGCAAAGATGGACACCCTCGTTGCGCGGTACAGTCGCCCGACCTACACCCAGAATGAGCTGTTCACAGAGCAGGAGCAGGAGGAGTTCGCCGCCGGGTCTATTCCCAACCTTTCGCTGAAGTTTGCCATGCCGCCCGTAGCTCAGGTATGTCTTTATTCTCTCTCTGTACCACACCCAAACATCACACTAATCACCCATCGTTACTCCAGCCCTCGGCCTGGCTCCGCGCAGCAACCGACGACCGCTCCAACCCCCACTGCCCCATCAAGATCGCCCACGGCACCACCACGCTCGCCTTCCGCTTCCAGGGTGGCATCATCGTCGCGACCGATTCCCGCGCCACGGCCGGCAACTGGATCGCCTCCCAGACGGTCAAAAAGGTCATCGAGATCAATTCCGACCTCCTCGGCACCATGGCCGGCGGCGCCGCCGACTGCCAGTACTGGCTCGCCTGGCTCGGTATGCAGTGCCGCCTCCACGAGCTCCGCCACAAGAGGAGAATCTCTGTCGCGGCCGCGAGCAAGATCCTCGCCAACCTGGTGTACCAGTACAAGGGCAAGGGCCTGTCGATGGGCACCATGTGCGCCGGCGTCACCAAGGAGGAAGGGCCGGCGCTGTACTACATTGACAGCGACGGCACGAGGCTGGCGGGGAACCTGTTTTGCGTCGGGTCCGGCCAGACGTTTGCGTATGGCGTGCTGGATGCCGAGTACAGGTACGACTTGACGGTGGAGGAGGCGCTGGAGCTGGGGAGCAGGAGTATCTTGGCTGCCACGCACAGGGATGCGTACTCGGGTGGGTTTATCAACTTATATCATGTCAAGGAGAGCGGGTGGGAGAAGCACGGGTTTACGGACACGAACCCGGTGTTTTGGAAGACGAAGCTGGAGAAGGGCGAGTTTAGCAATGTTACGAGTGATTTCTCGGAGGAGGTTTAGAGGGTAGGGAGGAGCGTTCTGGTTTTTACTTGCACAAGAAATGGGGTAAATTAGGGGCGTTGGTAATGCATGAAACGATGAATTAAAGCAGCAATCAAGACGTTAAATAAAGAGGATGCGTGTGTATGATAACCACGGCACTCTTTACCACCACCCTGATTGCTTTTTAGCTCCTCAAGCTTATATCTCATAGATTTGGAACGCTAATGTGCACCTATCTTACATCTTCTGCCTCTTGAGCCACCCGTCAACCCCCATCACCCCCCTCGTCCCCTCCTCTCCAAGACTCTCATCCAACGACCAGCGTTGAATTGACCTCACTCCCAAATCAGTCTCCACCCCCTCCGTCTCGAACATCTCCATCCCCGCCCATGCAATCATGGCCGCGTTGTCGCTACAAAGACTCACAGGCGGAGCAGCCAGCTTTATATCAGGCCACCCCCTCTGATCGAGGACACTCCTCAGGACGTGTCTCAGAAATTTATTCGACGCCACGCCCCCCGACAGCACCAACGTCTCGATCTTTTGTCCTCCCCTCAACAGCCCCTTCAATCTTTTCAGATCATTCCTCCCGGTACCATGCCTCTTGTCGGCCTCGCTCACAGGCTGGAGTTCCCTCAGCGCAAAAACGACCCTTGAAGCGAGGTGCTCGAATGCCAGCCTCATTGTTTCTCTTGCTAAAATCCGGCGCTGTTCGGTTGTGAGGGATGGGGGGGAGAGTATTTGGTTGGATTCCTCGGCTCTGACGCGGTCGAGTTTGGTGTGGGGGTAGAACTGGGCTAGTTCCTGGACTTGGCCGCCGAAGCCGGAGAAGTTGAAGGTCATTTCTTTGCTTAGGGGGAGAGGGGGGGTGAGGGACCACCCGGGCTCAAATGGTGGGGAGGGGAGGGGGGAGGGGAGGGTTTCGGAGTGCCGGTTTGGAGGGGGGGTGTACTTGTAGGAGGGAGAGGGGAAGGCGAACTGTTCCAGGGCGGCGGCGTAGGCTATGTTTGGGAGGGAGCTGAGGAGGGAGGGGGGGAGGATTTCCCTCGCGGCTTTGTCGAGCATGTCGCCTAGGGAGATGTTGGTTACTGTTGCGAGGATGGTGTGGGTTGTTAGGGTGGTGGAGAGGAGGAGCTGGGTGTGGCCTCCTGAGGCGAGGAGGGTTAGGAAGGGAAATTTAGGGGAGAGTTTTGATGAGGGGGTTGAGGAGGAAGGGGGGAAGGGTTGTTGTAGGGCGTGGTCGAGGCGGGGGGTGAGGGCGTGGCCTTGCATGTGATGAACTCCTAGGAAGGGGACCTGCCAGGCGACAGAGAGGCCTTTGGCTACTCCGAGGCCGACGTCTAGACATCGTGGGAAGCCTGGGCCTCTTGTCACGGAGACAAAGTCAGGAAGTCGTCGGGGGGTGGATTTGCCTGTTTGTGGGTCGCGGATAGAAATGGTTTTGACCTCTGGGGAGTGGTTGGTGTGCTCTGGTAGTGACTGTACAGCTTCGTTGACCAGCTTAGCCAACTGAATCTCGTGCGATTTGGAGGCTATTGTAGGATGTATGCCCTTGAATTCAACATGGTTTGATGGTATTCTCTTGTTGAACTGTAAGCGTGCTGCTGGGCCTGCTTTTTCGAGGATAGCGACACAGGTGTCATCGCATGATGTCTCTATGGCAATAGTGAGGAGAGATTTGTGGTGAGTGCGGCTACTCAAGTATCGACAGTGTCTGTTGAATGATAATGGCTGCCTTGTTCTCAGTGTATATTTTGGTGGCCCATTGGACAGGGTGGTTGAGAATTTCATGTTGGCTTTAATCTCATGGTTTGGTTTTTACTTGTTGGTCTGAAAATGAAATGACGGGAAAAGCCGTTTATGCTGTCTGAAAATTGTTATCAGCTTCTTGAACTGATTAATATTTGAGGTATACCCACCTTTCGAATATTTGTGATATAAGTGTCATTGAAGTGCCAATGAGTGAAACCATCAAAGTGCACAAGATGAATAGGTCAAGATTTTGGCTGTCTGACACCCCCTGCCAGCTGACGGCGGACCGTTCTCGCCCGTATCTCACTTATACACCTTACCACGGGTCAGCCAAAAAATACATCGAGAAAAAGTGGCAACTATTGACAAACGAATAATAAGTAGGATGTTCTCATAAACTTTAACAAAAATGCATGGTCAAGAACACGGAAAAAATGACACAATACACCCATATATCCAGCCCCCATCAGATCAGATACCCATCTATATAGCCTTTTATTTCACCCAACCTATATCCATCTCTAATGCAAAACCAACCCATCCCCAAAGTCCTGTCCATCCCGGCTGAAAGAAAGAAAATCAAGCCTCAAAACTCCTCGCCCTCCTCCTCTCCTCATCCGGCTTCCTCTGAACCCCAAACCCCCCATCCGTCTGCCCAGCAGCCGGCCCCTGATCAACCTGCTGATAAACCTTGATATCATTCACCAACCAGTACGCCTCCTGAAACCCCTCTGGATTCTGCCCGACCCAGTCCTCGCACGTGTCAGCAAGACTCTTGCAGGTATCATCCTGTCCCCAGACCTGTCCAGCCCAATCACCGCAAAACGTCGTGTCAAAGACAATGTTGTGGTCCTTGAAGTGGTTAGGAATAGAGCAATTCCCTGATCCATTCCCGACGAACTTTGCGAGAGGCGTCCCAAAGTTGCTGGTATTCGGCACTGACGAAGGAGATGCGGCGGCCAAGGACTTGCAAGTGTTGGAGTTCCTCGGGAAGAACCACACAGCAATGTGGTCATCGGTCCACTCCAAGGCATAAATACCGCCGCCAATGTCGTTGAACCCAGCACCATAGTTATTGGTAGCTGATGTCGTCTGGCCGCACCCAGTATTACCCTCGCAATTGCCATTTGCCAATTTGGTGCTCCCCAGCGAGCCAGTGTTGGCCATCTCACACCCTTTGGCCGTATGCAATGTTATCGAATTCGACTTTTGGGTGTTGACGCCTTCCAGGATATCAATCTCGCCAGAGGTGGGCCAGTCAGGACCGAACATCCAGTAGGCCGGCCAGAGTCCGCAAGACGATGATGCCGAGGCGGGCATGTGGGCTATGTCGGCGATGAACAGACCCTTGGTGAAGGCCTGGTTAGAGGTGACACGGGTAGACTTGCGGCCGGTTGTGGTGGTGTTGGTGTGATCAACACCAAGGTAGACACCATTTTGGCTGTAGCCGGCAAGGGAGAGGCGGTTGGCGGTGGGTGCGTCCACGTACTCTACGAACCCGTGGGTCGGGTCGGGCTGGTCGAAGAAGGTGAATTCGGAGAAGAAGTTGGTGGCGTTGAAGACCTGCGTGAGTGTATATCTCGAGGTAGATGCTGCTGTCGTGGCTTGGGCCAGAGAGGCCAGGAGGGCTCCTCGTGAGAAAGCTGTTGGTTTGACCATTTCAGTACTGTCGTGACGTCTTTTCCAGGGGTATGGTGTGCTGATCTATTCGTTGTGTGAAACTATTTGCTGAAGAAGGCCTGCTTCTGGGGCTTGTTGTGTGTTGCTAAGAGAGCGCTGAGATTGCCTTGAGTTGTAGATGTTGAACATAAATATTCGAAATGACAGTGGTCTTCGAGGGTGGTATAAGTGAAGGGCAACTGATAAGGATAATGTATTCTCAACAAACAATGGTTATTGTCGTCCTGAAGACGTGGGCCCCTTTGTGTAGAGCAACCACAACAGACAATAGGAGAACCAACGATAACCAGCTGGACCGTCACTACAATGAATGGCACCCCAAAAAGTGAAAACAAGAAAACGTAGCAAACTGCGTCTGCAAGTCGAGTAAAGACCGGATGAATTCTAGCGTGGCCCAAAAAGAAGGTCGCCCCAAAAGCAGGAGATACAGTCTGGTCAAATACCCCCTCGACACCAATGCAGACTTCTGCGTGTACACACCAACTCGCTCATTCGGGTCTCTCAAGAAGCCCGCGATCTATCCTCCCCCCCATCCAGCCCTGACAAGGCCAAAGTGCCACTCACGCCCAAAACACTGGACAGCTCTCCTCCATCTCGGCCACTTGGCAGTCCTGCCTGAGCCCAACAGACAGGGAATCCTTCCCCCCGGAGACGCCAAATTGCAGACTCAACACCTAATATCAAGAGTGTCTCTACCCAGTCAGTCAGTCAAGAAAAGAAAGAGGGTTGCTTGCCAAGCTGAGGGGGAACCTCAAACTGTAAGGTTTTCCAAAAACGTAAACTACCAGCAACAAGGGGGTCCATGCAACCGGACCTGCCATACACCGCGACGCGCGGTTGTCAGAGCTTGCCCTTCTCACCAGCCGCTCAGAATAGAACATATCCAGGCGAGACAAAACCAGTGCTTGGTTCTTTCCCTTTCCCCACCACACACTTCCATGAACCCCTTGAATCGGAGAGCGCGGGTAATAGGTGGCAGTACCTGTGAGCAACGAAACGTTGCTTTCCCCCGATAGTATACACAAAGTATCAGATGGGAGGCAGAGAGACGGTCAAGACTCCATCGGCAAAAGTCTTGGAAGATCGCAGCTCCAAAAGCCAGGAACCAGTCATGTGGAAAATTACCATCCAAAGCAAAACCTCTCACTGGGTTTGGTCTGTTTTCCAAGAGTTTGCTCTCTTTGCGCCAGGTTGAAGAAGCCAAAGCCAATCGAGTGGTCCCAGGTCTGGCGCTTGAAATTCAACCAATCACCACTCAGACTGGTGGTCGATGCAGTCCAGTGAAACCACTTACACCATTTGGTCCGTGTGCCTTCCTCATCTGGTCAAACCATCATGCTCACCCACACTACCATCTGCATCTCTTTCAGCCTCACAAGAACCTCAACCTCAGCTCACGTATATCATCCATACCTTTACCTCTCTACCTATTCTCATCACATTCCATCTCTGGCTATTTCTCCGAATCAAAGTCTGTAAAGTTTCATGTTACGTTTCCCTCGCTCTTTATCTTCCTTCATTGTTTGGCCAGCATTCGAAATCTCATCAACCATCCATTTCAGACAATATATTGCCCTTTTTCTCCCCTCCCCCGGCTCGGCCGAGACTCCAACACTCATAACATCCAACGTTCCACAAGTCAGGTACAATCACCCTAAAGCAATACCGCCGAACCTCGGTAATGTCTTCAACAATGCATCACTCCCGTCCATCATCATCATCATCATCATCATCAGAGACACACAACGTGCCCCGTCACACAGCATCAAAGATTTTTTGACAGCCTGCGTGATCTGATGTTCCACCCCTCTCTCCACCATGCTAGACC
This sequence comes from Podospora pseudoanserina, assembly GCF_035222485.1. Lineage (NCBI taxonomy): Eukaryota > Fungi > Ascomycota > Sordariomycetes > Sordariales > Podosporaceae > Podospora > Podospora pseudoanserina. Next base: position 4,228,527 of record NC_085920.1, on the reverse strand, counting down.
TGAGATGAAAGTAGTAACCCGGGGTTCGATCGTCAGCTTTCTGTCGGCCCTCAGCAGATTCCAGCTCTCATCTTTGAAAAATCATTGCTGTTTCTGAGGCTTAAGCCCCCAAGTTACAACAACCATGTCTCTCGTGTATGTTATATCCCGTGCCCGGTAGTAGGTAGCAAAGATACTCTCCATGGATACACATGATGCATCATGTAAAAAAGTCCCTATATCTTGTGTGTATGTGTGTGATGTTATGTACAACCCTATCCAAAACCCTGTACTCCCAACCCACCCAGACCTCCCCCTCCCTTTTGTCCTCCAACTCTCCCTTGCCCGCCCGCCTTTTAATTGTCAAGCCATGACAGAAAATACCGCCCGCCCCCTCTCCTCACCAAAGAATCAAATGGCCTCCTCCGTCACAAGCAATACGGCACTGCGTGGGACAGATGAGCTTGCACAGGGAGAAAAAAAATGGGTCGAAACACTGTTGCCTGCCACAGCCGCTCAAATGCGAACATCTCCCTCGTAAGAGAGAAAACAAAAAAGTAACATTGAAGAAGAGATGCGCGCCTGTAATCTCCTTTCAAGTGTTGCGACGGCTATGCAAAACAAGGATGATGTGAATATACTAAAAACAGCGCAGAGAAGGGACAAACACCCCTCTTGCTTCTATTGGCCAAAAGATTATGTAACGTCCCTTTGCTCGTCAATAATTCGGCAAGGGACAAATGTAGAAACGGAAGCTCGTAGATCCTGAATATCGTGATCGTGTCTTCGTAGAAAGGCTTCCAAACCAGCCTTCTTAAAGTTTGACCTTTTGGCCCGTGAGTTTGAACCAAATGACAGCCACAAACTCCTCCTTGAAGAGCTCCCAGGGGTTTCGGTTGAGCCAGTAGCTGAGCTCACGGTAATTGTACATTTCTCCCCAGCAGTCGCGGCCCCATTCGCAACCAGCCATGTTGACCAAAAAGTCCCGGTCCTTTTGATCGTAGTGGATCCGGGTGTCGTTGCCGTTCTCTGAGCACGCCCCCGGTGGGAAGCTGTTGATCATGCGCTGCGGAAGGAAACCAGTGTGCTTCCGGATCCAGGGCTGAGTAGTGTACAGCTGCTCCAGCGCATCCTGCTCCTTATGCTCCCACTCCATGTGCCTCTGTTCGTATGCCACAGGATCCCACCAGACATCCAGCAACCGGTCAGTCCACGGGCTCCGGCGAACAAAGAAGGAGCCAAGGTTGAATCCAGAGCAGTCCTGGGGCAGGATCAAGTTCACCGAGTTGACGTTGCCATCACCCACGGGGCTTCGCGAATCAGCGTCGAGGTACTCGTCCGTCATCGGGTGTGTGATGTTGAGCGGGTTGTATTCGTTGATGTCACGGTAGACATGCTTGTGAAGGTTGTCGAAGATGTGGTCCTGGAGTGAATAGCTTGGTTCCATGATAAAGGTGTTCAGATCAAGCCACCAGATCCTAGAATATGCGTAAGCTACCATCGGACGAGTGGACAGGAAGCAGCAACCAGACATACCATTCGGCCTTGGGGTACTTTCTGAGCGCTGTGCGAATGAAATCCACCTTCTCCCAACTCTCGCGCCATTCGTGGGCATACCGTTTCTTGGTGCTCATGTCGACAATCTCCAGATCGTATCCCCATCTGCCCACGTATTTCTTTTTGTTCCTAACCGAGTCTCGCTCAATCGCCCATTCTCGTGCTCCCTTCCACTCCATGACACCGCCACCAACGTTGGCAGCCAATATGATGACAAACTTTTGACCGCCGCCAAGCCATGACGTTCTTCTCCAGTGATATACCAAAGCTGGGCGTATTGTTAACCGCGGCTCGTCCGAGCTACCCGTCCCTAGATGTACACTTACGAGTATTGTAAAATACGATGATGCAAAATAAAAGCATAAGCAAAATGAGTAGCCGTATCTTCATCTTCCGGCCCATGCGTCCCATGAGAGCCCGTAATCTTCCCAGCAACGGTACGTTTTGAGCCGACCATCTACCACGGCCAAGCTTCTCTTTCTCGGAATAGGGCGAGCTGCTGGAGCTGTTGAAACGGGGGAGGCTGCTCGATATCTTGCGCATGTGTTTTGACAGGAAGCCCGAGTTCTGCGTCGCAAAGGAAGGGTACCCGGACCCGCCAGCCTTTTTTAGTCTTGATGATTCCCACATGACAGGCGTTGCGCTGCTCGACCCCCCTGTGTATCCTCTGGTTGGACTCGATCGACCGCTGCCGATGTTGAGACCTGGGCTGGCCCAACCGCCGCCAGGTACGGGAGATGGACTGCGAGACAAGGACATCGGGAAACTGGGTGTGCCTAGAAATCGAAGGAGGAGGGATTAGCTTGTTGCTGTGTGATATACATTCCACACAAGGGTTTGCACAAACACAAAGAGTGCTTGTCACCCGTGGCTGCTGGCGGCCGAAGGGGGATCACGAGGACCAGGTGGATAGTAGCCACGTACCTGGAATCGGCGAGAGAGGTCCCTGAGGCTGATGCTGAGGCTGGACGGTCAAATAGGCCGAAGGAGAGCGTCGGTTGTCCAATCGCAGACTACCTGGACTGGGTCCGGCGGTCGATGAGCGTCTTCGGTGATGGGACCGTACCGGTCGGTCGCTGAACGACGACGACGACGCTCCGCCGTTCTGGGAGGACGCCAGTTTGTGGGTTTTTCTTCAACGTCGTACGGGGATAAGGCGCTGGCGATTGGGTGGTTGAATGGGAGGGACGGGAGCCACCTCACCAAGCTTTCGATTTGTGGGGGGGATTTATTCCAGTCTTGATTGCGATTGCAGCTGGTGAAACTCGCAGTTGCAGCCGAATAGACGACGAGGCGTCTGCTGTACCGCCTACCGAAACGGCAGATCCAGTGATGTGGTGGTGCTGTAAGACTGTCGTCTCTCTCGTCACTCCCTCTGGACGCTCTGTGCGCGCCTCGATCCACGCGGGGCGACACTGCGGGGTTTGGTCGTCGGTGCAGATGAAGGAGTGGGATTGGGATTCATAGGTATGCCTGAGGGGCGGTGGATGTCGAGTTTGTTCGAAATTATCAAACAATTGTTGTTGAGGATTTGGCCAGAGTGGACATTGTGAAGCCAAGACTTTTTCGGCAGCGGTCAGCCAGCTTTTTCCTCCCCCCTTGTTTGTTCGGCAGGGTCCTCGCTCCTTGGCCTGGGGCCGTGGAGGGCCCCTGTTTCTTCAACTCCCTGGGCTGAGGTAAAACCCCGATGCTTGCCAGTCCTGATGAGCCTCTGATTCTGACTGTGAGCACATATACGAGAAACAGCTGGCTTGTTGTCTTCAACTCCATATTTGTTTCCATCCCGTCACTGTCTCCCGGTTTGCAGCGTAGGACGGGATTCTCAGGATTTTCAAGGTCGCAGATGGAAACATGGGGCAAATCATTGCCAGAGATCAACCTGTCTGCAACACGCTAAACGTCGGGTAGCGTCCACCTTATCTCTCAGAACCGTTCAATTTCAGGGGGGGTTAGGAACCAAGACCCCAACGTTCACAAACGCCATCACCAATTTCTCCATTTCTCCAGAAGTCCTCAAGTCACGACAATCCCCTGGCAAGTTCCAGGTTGCGGGTGACGCGATTCGGGGCCATGTTTACGCGTGTATCCGACGAATTCAGACGCCGGTTCGGATCAGCAGCAGAACAGCAGTAGACCGGATCCGGACACATGAAAGCTGGGATAGGGAGAGAGGTGACAGATGAGGGTTCGGATTTCCATACCTATTGGCCGTCACTCCATCGCATGCCCTTTTCCTTCAAGTCGTTGTTGAAAAGGTGCCAAGGCTGCGTAATCTTACCCACTATCAACTCTCAGCGCCCCAATTGAAAATGGTTCCTCGGTGGCGTTCTGCAGCATCATATTTTAAAAGGCAAAACGGCCGTGATAGTGCTTGCCGGTAAGATACCTAGGTGGGCCGGAAAAGCTCACATCTGAACACTAAGTTGGCTCTTTTACTGGACTCCTTGATGGTCTTCATGTTTGTGAAGATGAACATTTTCTTGGCACGAGACTTTGAGTTGTGCTGAGCCACCGACCAGCATCTGACATCCAAACTTTCGGAAATATTGCAGAGTGCCAAATACCAGGACGCGGAACAATGAAACGTGAGCGACATGATCTTGCCAAGCAAACATTTTCCTGGGTTTTGGCCCCCGTGATAGAACAATTGCCGGCGTTTCTAGAAACTGTCTGTTCCGAGTTTGGGGGGATTCCAAGAAGGCATGACAATGCTGGCGGGATTGTCAAATGCAAAAAAACATCGTTTCTACCTTGAAACACTGTTTCACTTGGCATCGAGATATCATACTACATCTTCCAGATTGCCTTTCTGGACATATTGACACCTTAGTACAGTCATCACTGTGATAGAAGACGATTCTATCGAGCCACTCGAGTGACTGATTACCGTCTTGGAGGCTTTGACCTCTCTCTCGGCTCTCTAGCCTCTTCACAAGGTACAATCCTCATCGTTAACATGTGTTGGCATGGGTTTTCAGTTTCCCGTGCTAGCCTTCTTTGTCGGGGCATGATCATTGAGGGGGTTGGGCGCCGTTTCCCGTTTTTACGCCGTTCTGACAGTCTACTTGGTGTGGATGGTTGCCAGACCGGGCCCAGCGGTTTGTAAGGGCGTGATCGATGGTGAATTCAAGTGCCGGTGGATACAACATCCATATATTCGTCTGACACCATAGTTGATTCAAGTGCCACTGGCGATGAAGCCCTCAACCTGATTGGAGATGTCAGTCCTTGTGACTTATATCAGTAAGCCATGCATAAAACGCACAACCAGCTCCAATGTTGTGGTTGTTCATCCTATGACAATTCGCTCACGCACAGGCTGCTGTTGGCGTTTTAACATACCCGGTTATTTCGATGGCCGGAAACAGCATCATTTTAGCTGTTGAGAAACGTACAGCTAAAGGATGACGAAATACGGAAAGCACGGGAGTCTGGTTTTCATCGGTTTGTTGGCTTCTGGCCCATTACAGTCTCCTAATAGGTAGGATGCTGAAATGTGATCAATGGGGCCTAGTGTGCACGCCGTCATCTTCAGATCACATCCTACCTGCATCTTCCTCAGCTCTTGAAGCCAGTCTCTTTCGAAACCAAGATAATGCCCTCCGATGATGCCCCTCAACAAAGCAGCCCATGGAGGCTATTCCACTCGACGGTCTGGTAACAAGGCAACCTGTGAGTCTCTGAGATGATATTGGATATATCTCACATGCCTGACTCATTTTGTCAACAAAGTGCGGAACCTCAACCTGAAGTGGGCATGCATGGTGGATTTGTTGAAGAGTGCGATTGCTGCTGCTGCGGCGAGGAGTGTGTTTGTTGCTAGATACCTGGAGAAACGAGATAGTAGAGGTAGTGGAACTTCGCTGGAAACAAGGATGTGGCTATCAAATATCATGTCATTGATCTATGTTCATTTATGTGTCGTTGAGGTTAATCGATCAAGATATGTTGCAGCCAACACAGATTTAAGTTGCAAGGGACCTTAGTGACGTCTTTCTTGCAGCCCTTGACGGCTTGGCAATAAAGCTTGGCAAGAGCTGGACGCTTGGCGGACTTGGCAGCGCTTGCCTGGAATCTCAGCAGAGAAGCTGCCTGTGGGTTTAGGTGAGAGTACAGACTGGTGTTACTAGAAATATGGGCCGTGTCTACCTAACGATCAGTCAGTAGACAGCTCGAGAAACCATCACACCGTGATGTTTGAATGGTGATTTGTTCAAGGATCTCGAACTTCGCCTGTGTTGTTGTGGGTTTTGAGCGGGACGCACGGGCCACACCCCCATCCCACCCACCTTCCACAGTTCACGAACAGGCGGAAACAAATCCACTGGAAACCAGTCACCATCTTGCTTCGGTTTCATCAAATGCCATAACGCGACAGATTTGTTGTTCTGGACTCTTCACTAGCTGTGTGGAGCTTTCAATCTCCGTGTTGCGCTGCGAAGCGACAGGATGAGCACAATTGGATGGACGGGTCTGAATGCAGCCGCGACTAGGAACCAATCAACATCAAGTTCAAGACCATGGGTATACATGGGCGCTTCGCCGTGGCCAATCCCTCGGCGCGAAGCAACCTCGCAGCGCTTATTCCACACAGTTCTCATGCCCCATCAAATGGGGCATTTCCTCCTGTCCACAGAGAGCGCTCTGCTTAACGACGAGCCCTTTCTTGCAAACATGGGCAGATGCAGTCCGGCCAGAGGCGAGCCACTCAGACATCCGCGAATGGATCCATGAGTCGGATTCCCGGTTAGGTGGTGGTGAAATGGCTGGTGGTGACTGTGTTTGGTTTCTCCTTGCAAATTATTCACCTGCCTCTCTTTTCTTTCTGTCGTTCTTCTCGTGGTTTTCTCTCTCTATTGTTCCTATTGTTCCTATTGTTCTGGCTCCATTGTTCCTGGTGGACTTGCATTGTTGGCTTTCTTTGAAACAGCCACCTGCACCGAGAAATGCCTGTTCTTCCTCAAGGTGCTCCTTTCTTTTCTTTTGTCTATTGACTGGAAGGATTCTAATCACCGGGACACAATTCAATCACATTGCCACTCACCTGTGGCCATATCGAAGTCTTCTACAAAGGTCTTGTTGCCAAATGGCCTGGTTCCATTTCGACTTGCAACAAATTTCCCCTTCCTAATAATATTTCTGACAAGAGCCCATCACACACCAACCATCGCTACATAATCAAGCACAATTTAATCAATACACCCAACATGGACAACACGAACGACTTACGGACCCCTCCCTATCGTCCCAGCAGCCACCTCACTGGCAGGACCAAGGAGGACTGGGAAGAATGGGAGGATGATGAAGTGTTGACTCCCATGACAGCTGCCCCCATGGACGGCCCCTTGGTGCACATCAACACAGACCCATTTCCATCTGGACAGCCAAGCCAGACAACAACCGCCTCTTTAGCACCACGCCTGTCCGTACAGAAGGTGAAGAGGTTAAAATCTCGACATAGACAAAAGGCACAAAACGCAAGGGCGGGCATCAAACTGGTCACCGACATGTCCAAGTTCCGTCAACAAAAGCAGCAGCATATCGCCAACCAAATGAAACTGAATTCGGCAAATCGCGAGAGTCGAACAGGGAAATTTGTTGATGCCGCCGCCTTGTTAGCTTTGGAAGGGCAACAGAACGGTGAATCTAGCAGCACTTTCGGCTGGCTGAAACGGAAGCCGACAAAAGGCAAAAGAGTCGATAGGCTAGTTGCTGAGTCTTCGCCGCAGGTTGATCTCTCACCTAGTGCCGGGCCTATTATGATCGGCTTCGAGATGCCTACAGACTCGGATGTAGTCATCAGCCCCCATACAGCTGTGGTCGCGACACCAGTGGACTTGCCCCCCTATTTTCGCCAACCACCAACATCACCGCCATCAAAGCAGCCGGTATCTGCATGGTCACCGGATACCGAGGACGATTTCTCACCTCGGGGTCTCGATGGCATGATCCTTCCACAAACGGCCTATGTCCCAGCCGTTCCATCCATCCCTTCTGGCTACAGAGGTCAGGAATTATCTCCTATATCTGACCGCGATCGTGTGGATGGCTTTGGGATGAGCAAAGAGGGTAACAACAGACGAGACACGGCAACAACTGCATTTTATGTCAGTGACGATGACAGCGATATGGACACACCCGTGACGCTTTTTGAGGAAGATGGCAGTCCAGTAGTCACCAAAAAGTCATACAGCCACACTAACAGGCAGAGGTCAAATACTGGTGGGAGTACGCGATCTCAGGGATGGTGGGATCAAGTCACTTCCCCTTTTGTACCAACCCCAGCAACACCAAGACTCCCGACTGTAGGAGAAGCTGCTGAGCCAAAGGTGAATACTGAATGGTGGGAAACGACAAACCAAAAGACGGGGCTCTCGCCTGTTCTCACGAGGTCCAATTTTGGCCAGTCTAGCAGTTCGAAGATTGAGACAATTCCACAGCAACGTCCGCCACGCATCATTGTTCAGGACTTTTCACCAGTTGAGCCCACGCAATCAACTCCAAACCTGCCAGGATCAGCACCAGCACCAGCACCTATTACAGCCCCGAGAGCAGCCCCAGCTCCAGCTCCAGCGCCGGCACCGGTACCAGCATCAACAGTAGTGTCTCAACCTGAGACCCAAACAGAAAAGTCACGCATCCTGGTCGAGGAATCTCGAACACCCGAGCTCCCGCCTCCCTATTCACCTCCACATAGACAGGAGAATGTTCGTTACCAGGCGGTGCTTCCTCCAGGCCACGCTGCGACCACCATGTTCCCCCCATCACCAGGTCCCGTCCCTGTTGGTTTATCGCAGACAATGACATCCCAAGGCGCCATCGGTCTCCAAAATGTTCCTCTGACACCACCTCCGACACAGATGCGGCTGCCAGACCGGCCGATAGGGTCTTTTCTCCCAGCAAACTATTTGCCCAACTTGGCGGCAGAACGAAAGCGAAGGAGGCACGAAAAAGAAGACTTTGTGGCGAGGAAAGTAGGGCGTGGGTGTTTCCCATGCTGCGGTGCTCTTGGGAAGCCAGGGCCCGAGGGACGGAAGCGGAGACGAGTGTGCTTTGGCATCCTTGCTGCCCTCATCTCCATGATCATTTTGGGGGTTGTCCTTGGAGTGGTTCTATCACGGCGCACAGTGGCCGAAGCAAGCATCCCATCACGGTTTCTCAACCTCACCGACTTCCCACCAATGCCCACTGGCATTTCGACAGTGATAGGAACTCAGTCAGACTCAAGCACAGTCTGCATCCAACCGGCAACACTTTGGAGTTGCTCGCTCCCAAAAGAAGAGGCCGATTCCGTGGCCCCTTTCAACGCGGACCAGCCAAGCTTCATCCTTCAAATCCAGTTCGACAACAACACCAGACAGACATGGAACGTCACCGGTCAAGAACCCCCCCGGCCTACCCCCATAGACCTCGGAACCGGAAGACCCCTAGATGAACTCAACCGCACAGTCGGCCGGAACCGCACCACCACTCGCTCCGTCTCCATCCGCAGCAACGGCATCAGCTTCTCAACCATCCTCCGCCGACTCTTCGTCACACCCCGCCAAACCCCCGCCAACCTCATCCTCAAACCCGTCCCCGACCCCCCCACCTTCCAAGACATGTTCTTCCTAGGCAACACCACCGACGGTGTTGTCTCTGACGACAAAGCCGGCGAGCCCACCCCCTTCTACATCTCCATCCTCCGCTCCGTGAACTCCACCGTCGGTCCCAACCTCCTCACCCGCAGGGGGGGATTTGACGACCATCAAAACCAACCCCGCCAAGCCTCAGGCAACCTCTCCCCCGCCCTCAACATCTCCGAACTCGTCCCCCCACCCATCCTAAACAAAGACGGCACCGCCGCGCCCGCCAACCACCTCCACTTTCCCACTCAGCAACCCCTCCGCCTCTACGACCGCGGCCTACCAACAGAACGATACTCTTTCTATTCGTACTACAACAAAACAATCTACCTCTCCTCCCTCAACGAGCGGCTCCCCCCCTCCATCGACCGCAACGGCGGCTCCCCCATCTCAGAAGCGAAATTTGTCGTTACCTGGCTCTCGGTCCGGTATAAAGTCGAGATCTGGACTCGCAAGTCCAACACCACCAAGCTAATCGGCGGGTTTGGCGGTCGGGAGGCGAATGTAAACGGGACACAGCCCGGCACGTTCCCTTACCCGATTACAGTCACGCTTGATACGCACGGGGGTATCCCGGGGATTAAATTTGTTTTTATGCGGGAGGTGGATGAGAGGCGGAGGGTTGTCACCAGTGAGGCGAAACTGTTCCTCAATCGGATGAACAACACGGGGGATTTGGTCAACCCGGGCGGGTTCTTCAACCCGAGTTTTGGGGGGATGGATGGTGGTACTGGGGGTTGCAGGTGTGAGTACACCAACTTTGTGGGGGTGAATGGCTTGAGGTCTGCGGACTGAAGGGAGGGAGGGAGTTGGTTACAGAAGTTGAAGATAGTAACAGGGGTTCGAGTGCGGAAGAGAGGGGTTAGGTTTGCATAGGATATTTGAATCACCAACTGGAAAACGGTACATACACATCGCATGAGGTATTATTTAAAAACATTTGAATAATATTTCCCATACTTATAAGTGGGCTGCTTGTCAAGGATGTTATGATACAGCCACTGTGGATGAGAAAGCTCCTGCAAGTGGCCTAAATAGCAAATTCGTCGATAATGTACATGGACCACAGAAACCCCCATACCTACAACCCCCATCCATCCTTCACCCATATCTGCCAAGCTACATCGTCTTATGTGAAGCAAATTTCCAGCAAATTTTCGTTTCGCTCATACTTCGTATCATTCCATCCACAGCACCATTCTCATCATCATCAATGTCATCAATCTCCTGGTAGCCACATTCACTCCTTCAAATGCAAAGCCGCATACTTGTCAAACGCCTCAGTGAACATCTTCCAGGTCACTTTCCCGGATATCGTAATGAAAATTCTCTGGACGCCGTTGACTTGTGTCGCCAGTCGGCTTCTTGAACCCAACTTCACGTACTCGGGCAGGAACATGACAAGAGACTCCTGAAGATGCTTTGCGACGTCGGGATTCTTTATCTGGTTGATGAATCTCCAGATGCCTCTTACTTGATCCTGGGGCGGGTTGGTGTCATACCGGCTCCGGAACCGGTGGTAGAGATCCTTGGTGTCTTGGGCATCAGCAGGGACCGTCTTTGGCGGGTTAACGAGGCTGGTTTTGGTTGAAGATGTTCCCAGTGGCATGGCCCTTTTTGCACTAGGTTGTTTCTGGGGAGGCTCTGCGGCCTTCCGTTTGGGCTGCTTTCGAGTGATAACCGCCATGTGGGGCTGACTGTGTTTGCTCACTGTGTTCTGCCTCTGCCCTCTGTCCGGCACGTGGATTTGAATGTCTGTGATGGATGGTGCTGAAGTGGGTGTGGTGTTTGTGTTATCGAGCCTAGGCGGGTTTGTCGGTATGGCAGTATGTTCGGGGTTGGCAGTGGCTCCAGTGACTATAGGAGGTAAGCCCAAGGTCTGATGGAGATTTGTTCAGGCGTTTTCTCACCATGGGTTTGCTGCAACTGTGTGCACTCTTCATGGCAGGGGAGGCTGAGGATTCTCATCACTTCAGCACGACGAGAGACGAGCTGGTTGAGGAAACTGACGGCCTCGTCGGGCAAGGGTGTTTGAGGCGGTAGTAGAGCAGCAATCTGGCGTCCCAATGCCGTGAGTTTGTTTTCAGTATCTCGCTCTAGCGCCGTGAGCTTGTTTTCAATGTTGACCTTGTCTGATCTCATGCCTCGTAGCTCCCCCTGCAGGTATTCGACCATGCCGAGCGCTGATAAATACTTCTCTTGAACGTCCTTGATATCATCAGATGTGAGAGACCGGAGATGTTCAGTTCTCTCCTCGTGAGATGTAATTTTTTGCGAGAGCTGAGACATGCTCTCCGTCATTTCTTGCCGCAATGATTCGAGGTGGTTTTCAAGGCTGGCTTCAGTAACAGGAGAGCTTGGTTTGGACTGCACAACAGCAACGGACAAAAGCTCATGCTGCGTGCTTGTCTGCTTGATGTGCTCGTTGAGGGACCTTCTGAGGGCATCTACTTCCCGGGACCAATGCTGGGCAGCGAGAAAGGTAGCCCAGCCGGTGGCAACGGATTGTTGAAGCTGGTCTGGACCTGTGTCCTGGGTGGTGTCCTTGGTACACTCCATATTGGGATTGTTGATGGGTGGTCCTATGGTTTGCACCGCACAAAATGTTGCTTGAAATTTTGACATGAGTCTGATATAGGGCATGGCAAAAACTTTTAAAAGGAAGGTGCATCTTTGGTCCCGTCCGAGGCAGTAATCATGGAAGGCGCTCACAACACACCCGACCACTCCCTGTCATTGGCAAGAGCGACTAGTCTTGTTACATCTTCCTATGGAAAGTACCGGTTACCTATTTATCACTGCCGGTAGATCTTTTGAGAAAGGCCGTGATATCATCCACCTCCTCTGGCACCTTGATCCAGTGACCTTCCAACTCTGCACCCAAGTACTCCTTCCACTCAACCCGAAACCCTACTTTGGAGAGCACATCTCTAACCTCACGTCCGAGCTGAACATCAACCATAGCATCGTCGGTCCCGTGGCGTGGAAAGATAGGTGTTGACAAGAGAGAGCGGCTTGGTGCCGTGATCCATGCCGATGTCATGCTCTCCACAAAAGCATCCGAATCAGACCTGTCGTCCTGTGAAGCATTTCCTCTCCCAGCAAGAATCTTTTCGATATTCTTGACGAACGGAAGCCATGTGTTAGTCGCTACCAACCCTCCTAGTCTTCTGTCAAGCCTTGTTTGGCATAACAATGTCCACATGGCGATGGCTCCCCTTGGCTGATTTCCCCTCAACACCAGCTTGTTGGAGCGACCTTTCAACAACTCGAGTCTTTCATCCATGACAGATTTGATATATGATGTGGACTCTCGAATACCGTCAACCTGCAGATCCTGCCTCAATGTTGTCTTTCTCCGGCTTCTTCTCTTTTCCCTCTCCGGTTCACATCACCTTGAACAGCCATCATCACCACCACCAGCTGTTGCGCCCCTCGGCAACATGCTATTCCGAAGTTACAGGCCATCAAGAATATTGACATAATCTCGTTGTCAACTTAGTAGGTCATTCTGTCGATTGGTTCATTGCCTGAGTATAACAACAAATTGCTCCATCTAGATCATGGCTACCCTTCTATTCACCCTGAAGCGTGTGTGCGCCCGGTCAACATGACCCTCGACGCTTTCAGCTTTTTTGCACACACGCCCCCGCCAATCCGAGTTGCCAGTTCGGCAACATGAATGTCAGCTGATCAGCATACTCTGTGCCGAGGCGTCGTCGCTCTTCCCAGAGAATTGGCCCCGTCATATTGCCCTGTTAACATCAAACATCTTGGCAACATGTCAGCCCTGAAGGCGGCTCCTGTCACCGCCCCATCTTCGACTTCAATACGATTCCACACGTGTCTTGGGCAGGACTCTAAAAGGCCCCGATTGCGATAGGCACATCGTTTCTTCAGCCAACGACAGGCTAGCAGTTAGTCCTGGGCATGACAGTTAAACTGCTTCAGTCCGCTCTAGGTGTTGGCGTACCCTAGAGTGTGTCCATATTGGACCCGTTGACACGGTGACTTCTTGCGTTGCTCTAGGCATGACTTTGAAACTGCCATTTGCGTGTTCCTCCGTCAGCTCGACTGCTTTCGACATCGACTGCTTTCGACTGATGTTGGGAAGTAAGTCCTGGGCATGACCTTTTAAAAGGCCCCATCGGCGTGGCCCCCGCAGAGATTGCTCTTCACGTTCTGTAGGGATTGGTATTCATCCCGCCGGCAGTCTTGCCTTGGGCCGTTGCGTCACAGGGTACATCGAGGTTGTATTTCACGGCATTCAAATCGATGTTAAGCCCGCCAGCAATTTCAACAGAGCATATGCGTTGGCTGTGAGGACGGTTATCGAGAGGGTATATTATTGCAACGACTGCGCGTGCTCAGGCATGCGTGTTCGGGAGTAACTAGGTTGATAACTGACGTCGCGTCTGTACTGAAGATCACCTACTTCACTCCAGCACCCTTTTGAGACTGGAATCTTTTCTGAAGGAGACAAGCGCGATGGTAAGGGCAATGCGCCGGTGTCTTTTCCCGCCACAGGCCAAGTTCAAGGCGGGGGAACAACTCGTGCAGAAGCTACTTTGCTCCGGAGCCAGCATCTCGGACTCGGGCCAGGAAGATTCACTTGGATATGTTCGTTCCCGCTCTGGTTCGACTATCCCACACTCTCTCTAGGGCAAGGGCCAAGAGGTGGCTTGGGCTGGGCTGGTCGCGTCTCCCAGCGGGCAACGCGCTACATGTCGTTCTTATCCGCAAAGCCCGTGCCCTTCTCGCACTTCGCGCCGTCTCACACACCATATGCATACCGGCAACCGGGAGTTTCGGGTTGTGGATCTATGTTCAAGGTTCTTATAGAACACTCTTAATAACAAACTCGCTATTTCTCCCATTTTAGCTCCTTTGTGCATTGCTCATGATCTGTAGACAATTTGTGACTGGTCCTAAAGAAAGTGAAGGATCCCGCTGTTGACGGTGTACAGTCTGGCAAGTTATCAAGTTGACAAGTTAGTTGAATTAATACGTCATCGTGTTTCTCAGCTGGCCAGCTTTCCCAATTACAGTTTCATGCAACCAGAATCATCAACCCAAAACCAACAGTCATCCACGCCCAAACATCTCAACAATGCCATCGTCCGCCACCGTCACACTCTTTCAAACACTCGACGTCGAGTCTCTCGACTCTGGCAATCAACTTCCGGGAGATGCTGTGGCCAAAGTAAAGTCCCAGCCTGATTTCCAGCAAGGTTTCTTTGGCCAAAAGCTCGAGGATCCAAAGACCTGGGTGCTGGCAACTGGTCTGTTCGCCCCCATTTTCTCGGTATCATGTTTCCAAGTCACGAGGTACTGACAACGCATATACAGAATGGTCATCCGCCTCTGCAGCAAAGCAGTGCATCACCGACATCAAGGATCATGTCAGGGCTCAAGAGACATTTGTTTATCAGTTTGACACGGCTGTGTTGAAGGCGCCATGCACTGAGGTGTTTACTGCTTTTGAGACGGAGGAGGGGTTTGAGGAGCAGGTTGGGCGGTTTGTCAGTGCTGTTGAGGGGGATAAGCTGGAGGGGTATAAGGGTGCGGATTATGGGGCGGAGGTGAAGGTTGATGGGGGTGGGACTGGGGAGAAGAGTGTGAGGATGGTTATTGGGTGGGTCAGTAAGGAGGCGCATGTTGAGGCTAAAGGGAAGCCGGGAGGTGAGTGTCGTGGTGATGTCTTTGGTGATGGTGGCTATGGTGGCTAATATGTGTGGTGTAGCTATTCAGGAGAATATTGGGGAGTTGAGAGCGAAGAGGAAAGGGGTGGATTTGTTCCATGTTAACTTTAAGGAGCTGTGATGTGGTGGGATTTGGTTCACGGAATGGATTTGAGTTGTCTTTGGCATCGGGCAAATAGCCTTGAATTGCACTTTCACCAGCATTTCCCTTATGAGAATATGAATCTACCACCACACATCGCCCATCTCCCATGTGCCCAGGAGGCATGTAGTCAAGAGCGGGGAGCTGGGGAAGCGGGGGAGGGGCAGCCAACTCCACCATCTTGATCACCCCACACATCCGGGTTATCATTCGTCTTTCTCTAATTCATTCCGCCCTTGGCGATGTCTGGTACGCCGAGGTGGCTGCAGGGACCGGGAGATAGTTTTACCTCATTCCCCGGCATCAATTCAACCACCGGCTGGGCCTTTCCGTGTCTAGACCTACATGCCTAGTGACAGAACCTCAGCTTCTTATTCTATTCTCACTTCACCTCATCACTCACTTCAGTCTTTGTTGTCATTGTGACAATCTAGTAATCTTAGTTGCGAGCACTACACCAGACAGTCAAAATGGCAGACCAACCAAACATCGAGACATACCATAAGCACCTCCCTGACTTGTCCATCCCCCGCTTCACTGAGATGCAAAAGCAGGATGCCCATGAATACGCCAAAGCATTCATTGAAGGGGGGAACCCCCCATGGCTTCATGGCCTCTACCTTCACTGGCTGAAGCTCTACCAGGAGCCTTTCAAGGGCGTAACCAGCGATGGTCTGTTTCATAACCCCTTTACGCTCATTCAGAGCCGTCCATTCTAACCCGCTTCCCAGGAAATGTAAAACCAAACCTCTTCCACCTCTCACCAGAAGAAATCCCCATCTCCTCCATAGTCACCGCCACCACCAACCTCCTCTCCCTGTTGTCCCCTTCCCAACTCAAATCCACCCTCTACCACATCGACTCCCCCGAATGGCGCACCTGGTCCAACCCCGAATTCCTCCTCTCCAACAAAGGCATCCGCCTCGACGAGCTCACCCCCCTAATCCGGGATGCCGTCCTCTCAGTCCTCCAATCCTCCCTCTCCCCCGAGGGCTACTATAAAGCCCTCTCGGCCATGCGCATCAACCACTTCCTCGGCGAGCTCGTCTCCGCCCCGAAGATCTGCAACGAGCACTCCTACAACTTTGTCCTCTTCGGCTCCCCCTCCACCACAACACCCTGGGGCTACTCCTTCTACGGCCACCACCTCTGCCTCAACCTCTTCTTCTACAAAGACCAAGTGGTGATAAGCCCGTGGTTCACAGGCGCAGAGCCGAACATGATTGACTCGGGCCCCTACAAAGGAACCCAAATCCTGCAGCGGGAGGAGAAGTTGGGGTTGCAGCTGATGCAGTCTTTACCAGCTGAGAAACAAACACTCGCGCAGGTGTATAAGAATTTAAAAGATGACGCCATGCCAAAGGGGAGGTGGAACCACGACGACCAACGCCACCTTTGCGGTGCCTATCGGGACAATAGGGTTGTTCCTTATGAGGGGGTGTTAGTCTCGGAGATGACCCAGTCCCAACAGGATCTCGTTGCGGAGATCTTGGACGAGTACCTCCTCTACCTCCCCTCCACTGCGAGGAAGATCAGACTTGAGCAGCTGAAGGAGTGGTTTCACGAGACGTACTTTTGTTGGATTGGCGGGTTTGGGGATCACGATGCGTTTTACTACCGGGTTCAGAGCCCCGTGATTTTGGTCGAGTTTGATCACCACTCGGGGGTTTTCTTGACGAATAAGGAGCCGACAAAGTTTCATATTCATACGCTGCTGAGGACGCCGAATGGGGGGGATTATGGGATGGCGTTGAGGGGGTTGGTGAAGGAGGGGGTGGTGGAGCAGAGGTATCTTTGGGAACCGTAGGACAAAAAGGCAAAGCAAAATAGGGGTTGGTTATGGTGAAAAAAGAAAAGAAGTGATTTCAACTCATTAGAACTGGCTTGTGTATACACGAAATGAAACGGTCATGCTCAGGTTGGCAGCCACACGTCAGTTTTCGTATCCCAACGAACGGACAATTTGACCGTGAGCTTGTGAACGATCTATCCAAGCGCATAAACTTTCATCTCTTCTACCCCAAAGCCCCCTTCGCAACCAGCGCCCAAGCCCCTCCACAACAGCACTTCCGCTGCTGCGCCAGCACATATGTAAACCCAGGCCGCTGGTTCATAATGTCCTCCATAACCGAAGCACACCTCACACACCGCCTCCACCGAATAGCATGCCCACCTCCCGCCCCTCCCGCTCCCTCATCCCTCGGGCTGTGAACCTGCGTCATGGCAACAGCAGCACCCCCATTCGCCCCATTGCCAGCACCGGCAGAACCACCCCCACCACCCCCTGCCAACCCCAACGTCAACGAAGGCGTGCCCCCCAGTTTCACACCTGCCGCACCCCCCACACCAGCCTCAGTCTTGACATTCTCCCCACCACCACCCTTCCCCTGAGTCCCATTCCTCACAGCAGCAGGAGGGAAAGACTGCGTGTTTTGCTGCTGCTGCCTAGCAACCAACTCCACCCTCTTAAAAACATCCACATACTTCCCCGCCTTCTTCCTCGCCCTCAACGTCTTCGCATCATCATTGACTTCAAGCAGGTCATAATTGGCAAAATACAGCTTCGCGGGGTCCGTCAATGCCTTAAACGTCGTCAGCGTGCTCGTAAAAAGGCGAGCGAGCACCTCGCGGAAGATATTAGGCGGGTTGGCCCCCGACAGCATCTCTAGCTCCCACCGGTTCTGCGCCGACTTTACAAAAAGCTCCACCCGCTGCTGGGCCTGCTGCTGCTGCTGCTCCGTGGCTCCGGGCTGGGTCTGGTCCTTGGACTTGGCCATCGCCGTGAGCGTTCTTTGATAGGCAGTGGAAATGTCCCTACCGAGGGTGCTCAAGAGGCGTTCAAAATCCTGGGGTTTAACCGGGCTGCTGGAGCTGGTGCGGTACATCCTCTGATAGGCATGGTGAAGAGCAGCCCCTGTCTCAGTCACGCTGTGAGTCTTGTAGTACGTGAGCGCGCGGCTGCTGATTTCCTCCAAGCCCGCGACCCGACGGCAGGCAACCTGGAGCAAGCTGCGTGTTGATGAGCAGAGGAGAAGATAGACCGAGACGTCGTTGCGGGTGTGGAGGTAGCTCGCCAGTTCCTGGAATCGTCTCTGGTCGGAAAGGAGCGCCATGAACTCGGGGTCGTCGAGCAGGTTGAAGAGCGAGTCGATGAGCCACGAGAACAAGCTGACGGCCCATTCTGCGCACCCGACAAGGGTCTCGACCACCTCTGATTCATCGAGCGGGTTCAGTACCCCGTTGGACTTTTGTGGGCTGTGGTTCGCAAGCACAATGAGAACAATGATGTTTCTCAGGTTGAGGGCGACCGAGGCGAACTTTCCGTGGAAAGACCTGGCTTCAAAGTTCCCATTGAAGCCAAAGTGGTTCAGAAGGCTCAGACAGGACTGCAGCTGGTTGTTCCGGATGAGCGTGTCGACAAGCTGCTGCTGTTCTTCCGAGTAGTCGACCACAGTCCGAAGCAGAGTTATGATTTCCTTAAACAAGGCATTTGTGAACTCTGAAATGGAACTTTTGTTAGATCCAGGCGTGACCAACCCTTCCAGGAGGTAAACTTACTCGGATGCTGGGTCAAGGGACGGACAACCGCCAGGATGTCATCAAAGGTCATTTGCTGTTGCCAGGCAAAAGAGATGGGCATTGTGAGAGATGCCAGAACAGCCCTTGCTTGGACTAGATCACAGATTTAGTTGGGGGTCTCTCACATGGGCCGAAGGAAGCATCACCACACTAACCGTCTTGAAGGGAACCTAAATCACCCATTGTATAATGGAGTTTTCTCAGCTTCAATGTGTTATCCTCACACACTTGGACGAATGCAAAGTTGCTCGGAGAGAAAGCGACCTGAAGACCTGAACAGTGGGAAAATTAGTCACCATGGAGCTAGTACCTGCAAACACACTAGTATGGAGGACTTACAGGGCGTCGGATCGTCAAACTGGAACCCAACCTGGTGAGGGCTGTTGATGTTCTCGGTGTTGTGCTCGTTGTAAAGTTCAGCCATGGTGAACCTGTCACGGTACTGAACGGTGCCGTCGCTAAAGGTGAAGGAAACGACTCTTCCCAGCTGTATGGTGGTCGTATGCATCGAGATGACCACTTTGGGGATTGTGACTGGCTCCAGCTTCCGCAACCTAGTCATGGTCTGATTTATCCATTAGCTGCGGTTTTGCTATCATCAAAGTTCATAGAAACTTACCGGGAGGGCAGCTCCAGCACCGTTCCGGGGACCCAGCTGCTCAAACGCGGGATGTGGTGCTTGGGCTTGATCGTTCAGAACCTCCCAGCGATCGATGATGCTCTGGGTTTCCTGATCGTAGGGCGAGGTTTCGTTTGGCAGATATGATCTCACCGTGACAACAACCGCTGGGGCGAAGGTTGGAGGGTTACTGGTCTCCATGAAAGACGGGAGGACTAGGAGGTGAGAGAGCTGTGCCATGGAAAAGTCTAGAGTTGATTCGCTCGGGCCATGTTGTAGCCAACTGGTGGTGGCTACATGCACCTCTTTCATCGATGGTCTTAACTGTATACTGCCTGGGTGCACCTGCTTATCACTTGGGGGATTCCCCCAGTTCACACCAACACGCACTACCCTCAGCTGCTTCGACGCCGTAGCGAGAGCTACGAGAAGGGTGTTTGCTGACCAAAAAGATTAGTTTTGCTGCAACACATTTCGAGTCTGGCGGGGTCTTACGTTTATCACAGCAGAAAGAGGCGTGCGTGATGAGATCATCGGCGGCCGTCACACTCTCGAGTTCGAGAGCCGTTTCCTCATGCCGGCTGCTAATTTGATAGAACAGCCTCAGAAGACCATTTGTGGTAACACACACTAGCGCGCTCCTTCCAGGGTGAGGATGTGACGGCCCAAAAGCCGGCTGAGCCATGTGGTTGTATTTGTATTCGGACCCTGCCCAGTGTGCACCGCTGCATTGGGTGAGAAACTACCGAGTGTAAGCAAGACTGCCAAACATGTGGTCCTGAAAGAGAACGGCATACCCCTCGGCCCTGGCTTGCTGCGTTACCGATTGGTAACCAGTGACAACCGACGACGCTGTGGAGGTCGTCCACAGGATCGGAATCCCATTTTCTCATAGGATAGGGTCTGTTGATCTGCAGTGGGAAGAAGAGAATGCTGATGCGGCCGAGAGCATCAATGACGGCCAAGTCAGCCATATGCGTGGTAGGGGACCAGGCGACGTGGACTATGGGGGCGCCGGCAGAAGGCAGCGAGATGAACGAGGGCGGACCATGAACCAGTGAAATGGTGGCAGAAGAGCTTGGATCATTCATATCCCATTCACCGTTCTCGGGATTGCAACGCATGTAGCGAATGTCAACCGACATGCCATCTTTGGAGACGCAGGCTATGTTCCCCAAGCGGCCCCAAGCGATTCCCTGACAGCAACCACGGGCTCGGAGTTGGTCGAGCCGCTGCTGAAGCTGCTTACTTGGAGGAGGGCGAGAGGTCAGGGGCAGGGTACCCAGAGCATTGTCCATAACAGAATCTCCGAAGAGGTCGACATCATCGAGAGCCATGGCACCGTCCATGCCTTGAATGCTCTGCATCACCTGGATTCCAGAGTCGATG
This sequence comes from Podospora pseudoanserina, assembly GCF_035222485.1. NCBI lineage: Eukaryota > Fungi > Ascomycota > Sordariomycetes > Sordariales > Podosporaceae > Podospora > Podospora pseudoanserina. The sequence goes on along the minus strand of NC_085920.1, from coordinate 4,207,935 downwards.
CTCATGGAATCCCCGCCCAGGAGGGACATGTCATGGGCACTCATGATGTGGGCCGCCGCCCTCGGCTTGTTGGAAAAGCTTCAAACTCAACGCCGTCGGCCGTTTTGGTGGGTTACCTTGGCAAGTCTGTTCTGATACGATAATGAGCTTTGGGTTCACGTGTGCTTGAGAGTGTTTCAGATTATGGAATTACCGTGAAAAAAAAGCTGCTGCTGTATTTATGTTGAAGGTCCCACTTGCTAGGTGTGTATGAAGTGAAGCAGCAGTGACTGAAATGGTATTGGCGCGATGATGGACTTCAGTATCTATGATGGAGCTTATGGAACACTGATGGAAGTTGATGAATGCTGATGATCGTCTTGTTCTACGCGGCTGCAAGATGAAGATGGCTTCTCATAGATACTTACTGAGTGGTGTGCTGTGGCGGCTTGCAACATGTACTGCGTACACCTCGTAGAGCCACTGAGAACGCACCCGGAGTGAAGTGAATGGCACCTGGCAGCCTGAAGGGAACAAAGCCACACGCTGTGGCTGCCAGCCCACCGCCCCTTGCAAGTGCTGCATGCCAAGCTGCCTGGTTTCCGAGCAACGCTAGGTCGCCCACCCAGCTAAGGTACGTACCTTTGTACCCACACAGCACACGCACGTCATCTTGCTTCTGGGTAGTCAGGATCAGCTATCCTCACATTTTGTCCTATTTGACATTGCTGAATCTCTAAAAGCTTTGCGGGTAGTCACAGCTCGGGAAACTACCTTCCCGCCCTGGATGTATGGATAAGGAGAGCAAGATCGCCAGAAGATGATGGGTTGGCCCAACCAAGCATCAAAGTGCTGGTGACCTTCTTACCTGAGGAATTTGGTTCTTAAACATCCTGAGCCTCGCACAGGCCACTTCAGTGCCCAAAGCCATAGCCCGAGCCATCGTGGGCACGTCCACAAAAGTGTCGAGGTGAAAGGCCATAGTTGAAGGGCCTTGGTTGGGCCTAAATAACCACAACTGCTCCAAGAGTCCTTTCTCTCTTCTCGTCCATAATACGAGATACCTAGGGTGGGCATCTGATATCTAAGACATCCCTGGATCTACATACATATGGATGGATACCTCTAACCGTTGCCCCGATGAACGCACAGTGGATCGTAGGTGCCAGGGAAGCGGTATTTTCTGGGGCTTTTGCTTGGCTGTCACGGCCTGCATCTGCCGCCAATCGCAAACTCGCATCCTCCCCTTTCTGCGCTTTCTGCGCCCCGGCAAAGAACGAACGTCAACCTCGAACAATGCCCAGCCGTGGGTAATTCCAAGCACTCAACCACCCTCATTTTGTCCCATTTCACCCAACGACGCGTGAACCACGGCCCACCGAGCGCGCCTTTTCACCTATTGTCCACGCGACCTGTTATTATCCGCCCAACCCTGGGGGAAAACCTTTTTCTACACACTGTGGGCTTTGGCATCTCGTCATGATATAACCAACACTTGGCCAACACCGACCGCCCTCCGCTCGTCTTGCTCCTCACCCCGAGGGTCCTGCGAAACCCACAAACTCTGCTCCAGCCACACCATTGACACACTGTTGGGTTTTCTTCGCTCTGGCGCCAACTTAGACCGCCACCATGGCGTTTTCCAGACGCTCAACAGCGTCCTCTCCATCGTCACCTCTCTCGGTCCTTTCACAGTCTCCTTCGCCCCCTTCACCCGCCGTGGATGTTTCCAATCGATACCCATCACCGAGTGCTAGCGCAACTACCTCGGGCAGCGCAACTCCACGGAAGTCATACGACATGCCAGACCTTTCGGGAGAGATCCAGGTGCGGACAGACGGTCCCCCACCAACCAAGCGCCGTCGCGTTGCAGCCCCACGGCCCCGTACAACCGAGTATGTCGACCTGGAGAATTATGACAATGAGGACCAAGAGAATCTTCAGAGGCTGTTGACAGCCCTGAGAAAGAAGAAGAAGATTGTGGTGATTGCGGGCGCTGGAATCTCTGTTTCTGCAGGCAGTAGGTTAACCCTTCATCCACCCAACATCTGTACCCCTTAATGCTGACTGAGATGTGACCCCCAGTTCCCGACTTTCGTTCATCGACAGGACTCTTCACGACACTGCGCGGCCAACACAAGCTCAAGGCGTCTGGGAAGCACCTTTTTGATGCCTCCGTCTACAAACACGACTCCTCCACCACCTCCTTCCACGACATGGTCCGCGAATTGTCGCAGATGGCATCTGAAGCCAAGCCAACGTCGTTCCACCACATGCTGGCATCCATTGCCTCAGAGGGCCGGCTCATGCGCTTGTACACTCAGAATATCGATAGTTTAGATACTCAGATGCCACCGCTCGCGACGAATGTGCCCCTGAACAGCAAAGGCCCATGGCCAACGACGATTCAACTCCATGGCGGCTTGGAGAAAATGGTGTGCACAAAATGTAACCACTTGGAGACCTTCAACCCGTCGCTGTTTCAGGGCCCGGAGCCCCCACTCTGCGAGAAGTGCAAGGAGCAGGACGAAGTACGAACGGCTTTTGCGGGGAAGCGAAGTCACGGCATCGGCAAGTTACGCCCACGGATTGTGCTATACAACGAATACAACCCCGACGAGGATGCGATCGGGATGGTTTCAAAGGCAGATCTACGGAGAGTTCCGGACGCTGTTGTTGTGGTGGGGACTACGCTCAAAATCCCTGGCGTGCGAAGACTCGTCAAGGAGCTATGCCAGCTGACCCGGAGCAAGAGAGACGGCCTTACTGCCTGGATCAATCTTGATCCGGAGCCACAGGGCATCGAATTCAAGGATTGCTGGGATCTGGTCATCAAAGCGAAGTGTGACGACGTCGCGGAGTTGGTCAACTTGCCACGTTGGGATCAGCAAGATATAGGAGATCGGGAATCCTACATGGTCACTGGGGATGAGCTGAAGGAGAAGCGCTACGCCGCCAACCTAGAGCGCAATAGAATCGACATCCTACTTGAGCGCAAGCGGAAAAGGACAGAAGACGATGACGATGGGTTCGAGTCATCGCAGTCTTCGCAACCATCACAATCTTCGCGGTCCTCGCAGGAAGTACAGACTCCCGGCAACTGCAAGTCGAAACTTGCCGAGCAAGGCGGTATGCCGACGCCGATTGCCAGTCCCAAGCTTCGCAACGCCCTCCTTCCAGCGCCCAGGTCGAGGGGCAGACCCCCTAAACAGAGCACGCTCAGCTTTAGCACCACCACAGCGGCCGAGCCCGCGCCTGCGACGCAAAAGGCCGCCCCCAAGAGAAAGCCGAGACAACCGAAGAAGGCAGCCCCCAAGCCCAAGAACAGGATCAACCAGACGTTCAAAGCTACCAAAGCGGTGCCAATCAGGGAAATAAAGACCCCTAAGAAGCAGTTTTTGGACCCCGATTCATCCGACTTGTCCTCCCCGCCAGACGACTCACCTGCCGGTCTCCCATCATTGCGGCCCAAGGATCAAGTTCGACGGCCAGAACCGCTTGTACTCCCAGCTGCTGGGCTTACATCTAGTCCACCGACCACGCCTACCAGCCAAGAGTTTGTCGCTTCCGCTATGAAGACGATCTCCCCTGGTAGCAAGCCGAGGAGTATGGGCCATCTCATTGATTGACTGGCCTCGTTGGTGGGGGTTGTTGTTCAGTTTCTCCCTTGAGCAAATCACTTGGTTTCTATTGGCGCTTTTTTTCGACAACTCACGGCATTCTTTTGTTTATAAGCAACAAACCGGTTGGCTTTGTGTTTTCCGATCCCATCATGGCCCGGCGTCGCATCATTCCCATTGCACAAGATGGAGTTTCTGTTTCACATTCGACATGAGAGGGAAAAAATAAACTGGAAGCTGGTCGGCTCATTAATTGTCCGGGTGGCCTTTTTTCTTTTATCAGGCATTGGCGGTATTATTGAGGCAGCGTACTGTCAACTGGGAGGTCAAGCCAGCAGGGTCTCGTCTTTCCAGGGGAGGATGGAACACAAGCTCTGTGGATTTCTTATCGGCGTTGGGGAGCAAACAGCAGGGTACATGAAAATTTCGATTACACACGTCCATCACATTCCATCGTCACATTTACACATATAGTACATACCCCCGAACTTGGTACATACCGTTTTTATTCCCCTTTCTCCGCAAGAGGGAGAGAGAGATCATCACATATATGGGAGCGGAACAGGGAAGAAGAAGTCAAGTCTGGTGTTTATGGAGTTTGAGGGGATAGGAACAATAAGAAGCAGTGGTTCAGTCGCCCTTTATTTGTCTTATGGGGTCCATTACTCGGGAGACGTCGAGTTTATTAGATTCAGCCTTTTTTCACCTTTTTGGAAGGAGAACAAATATTATTGGTTTTTTATCACTTACTGTTACGATTACAAGGGGAGATAATGAGTGAAGCCGTCGGTGTGGTATCATCACTTGATCCTGTTGCAAGCGAGGGATGACGACGGCAGCGTCGAAATAATTCACGTGACTTTGTTGTTGACGGTGGCAGCGTCATTATCAGCCGCCGCCAACACAGCATAGATAGTCAGATATTAATTGTTTTACCATCTTCTCATTATTTGTAACAATAATTCTCTCTTTTTTCGAGACTTTGTATCTATCTCTTCTCATCTCACATCTCCAGCTATACTCTAAATGACATCCATACCTCCCTCTCATCTCATCTCACGTCTGTATACTTATCATGATTTTTTGCACCACACCGCACGCACTGACTCACACACACCAAACACCAACCAACCAACCCACCTTTTCGTTCATCTCCCCATGACAAAAAAAGGCAAATAAATGACCTTCCCCCAAGAAATATAGAGTCTCAAGGCGAATACAAGCCCTGCCACCACCACCCAGACAGTAGACAAGATAGACGGAGAGACAACAATAAGAATACTAGGTAGGTAGGTAGGCAGGTACCCTTGAAACTCTCAAGTTACCTCTCTCCCTCACCCCGTCATATGTTCATCCTGCAAGACAAGATAAACCAAAACAAATCACACACACAACACGCTCTAAGTGCCACAAAAAGACGAGAAAAAAAATTACAGATAGAAGCAAAAAACTACCAGAAAGCAAAGAGAACTCATCGCTAATGCCGGATCAATAAACATCCCCCTCCACTCTTGTTGTCCCTGCTCTCTCTCTCGGTTCTCTTTTCCTCGACCCGTCAAATCATGGTAAAAACCTCTCGATACACCCACCAAAAACACTCCTTATTTTGAACCCAAAAAATGCAATACCCGGGTATGTAAAAAACGTTTATCAGTTCTCGCATATGTGTGAGCAAAGAGACGAGATGAACACAACCCCTCGCGTTTAAACACACTCCCTTATGGTGCCCAGTACGCCAGACGAATGCAATAAATGCCGGTTGAATGCTCGATAAACAATTGCCAACGTCCACCCCCCCTATTTTTTCTTAATATCAGAGAAAGACGTCGCCTTTCGACCATCGCTCAAGAAACCTACTAGTAGGGACTGTGACGGGTCGTTGGGCTGCGGTTCTGCTGCCATGAGTGACGGGCAGGTTGCCCCTGACTGTTCTCCGCTGGCCGACGATGCCTGTGGAAGTTAAGACGGTCGTCGTCATAGTAGTTGCTGCGGCGTGCCGGCTCATCCCGGCGGCTATCCCGGCGGTCATCACGACGATAATCATCGCGGCGGTCATCGCGACGGTCGTCCCGGCGGTCATCTCGACGATCCTTGCGTTCCTCCCTGCGCTCTTCACGGCGGTCATCACGGTAAGGGTGGCGCGCCCGGCGATCGTCACGATCGCTTGCGATCTCGCCATCCTCAAGATCCGGATGCCTGCCTCGTCTTGGTTCTGTGGGCTGCTTCTCGTCATGACGGTCTTTGCTGCCCCGTTCCTCCAAGTCCCCGTACATCTTTTGAAGCCTCTTGCCCGAGACCTTCACGTCGCCAAGAGGCCAGATCGAAGACAGGAATTCCCTGATGGAAATGTTAGCAGAATATTCAATTCAGGTCCAACGAGTCGACTAGACTTACCAAAACTGCGTCTCGAGGCCCTCTCCCTCAAGTTCTGGGTTCTTGGCCCGCAAATCTTTCAGGAAGTTGCCAAACTCGCGGATCTCCGCACCGAGAACCTTGGCCCGTTGCTTAGCGGCAGGGAAGAGCTCTTTGGAACACATGATACGCTCCATGTTCTTCTTGAGCGGGCGAAGAAGCGACCACACCAGCTGAAGGTTGTCCGAGTGGTTGATCTCTTCGTCCTTCAAGTTCGCCAGTTCCCAGAACCGATCTACTGCCTTTTGCCTGTCACGCTTGTACCTCTCCATAGTCTCAGGATCCATTTTGGGCCTCTCCTTCTCCCGGGGCTTCTTGTCGTGCTTCGCATCAACCTCTACACGACGATGTTTGGAGTTGCGATCATCATAGTCATCGGCATACTTCCGCTTGTCGGGTCGGGGCGTACCGCGGTCATTCCCGTTGCTATAAGACCGATGGTGTTCGGCATGGGAGTAGTTACGATCACGGCTGTTCTTCTTGGACATCTGCGGGGCAGGAGACGCCGAGACAGACCCCCCATCAGCGCGGCGACCGCCATTCATCAGTAGCTTCTTACTGCGATGGTGGTTCTCGACGGCCTTCTTGGCATTGGCGTCGTTGGAGTATTTGGCTAGAAGCACTGAAAGGAGATACTCGGACCGCCGAACCAGGTGGACAGCACCGGGAGACTGTATCCCCTTTTCATCCCCTTTGCGACGCTCCTCCTTCTTGTCGACACGATGCTCCTCGAGGAAGAACTTGTCTTGCATGTTCAGCTCCGGGTCATCTCGAATCTGAGTCCAGGCACCAAACCCATATCGATCAATACCGACAAGAAGCATGCCATCTTCCCGCGCACCCCATTCACAGCTGTAGGCGGCAGACTTGGCTGCCTCGGGAAGACGGAAGGTCAGGATGTCGCCGTGCTCTGCAAGCACGCGACGCAGAAGCTTAAGCTGAGGGGGTCTCTCCACCACCGTCTCGGCGTTGACTTTCCTAACCTCGCCAAAGTCCACCAGAACGGCCTTCTTGTCCTTCTTGGCAAGCGGTTTGCCAGCTCGTTCTTCTTCCCCGCGAAGCCTTTCGTTGTTGAGGTCAACAGCTTGCTTGCTCACAGCCACTAGATCGTCAATGATACCTTTCAAAAACTCACGGTCTCGGTCACTGAGACGGGCATCCTGAACGAGTTCGTCTTCTCGGTCATCAAAGTCGCCATACCGGAAGAATGCTCGGATAAGATTGCGCGTTTCCTTCTCATTAAGTGGGCGCCGAGGATCGGAAGCCTGCGCACGCTGTTCCTCGAACTCTTCCAACTCCAGCTTTTCGCGCTGTCGCTTCTTGGCAAGACGTTCGGCCCGTTCGTTCTCAACATTCTTCTTAGAGCCCTTGATGGCGGCCTTGCGTGGTGCAGATTCTTCCATGGCTTTGGCAAGATACTCTTCATGCTTTTTCTTGTCCTCCTCTGCCTTGATGGCCGCGAGCTGGTCGGCGGGAATGATTTGGTCCCAGTCGAGAGCCAGATCGTCCACCTTGACATCAGTGAAGTGCATCCAGTTGTCCCAATCAATACCACCACTGCTGAGATTGATCTTGTCGTCAACATCTGTCTTGGTGACCTCGGCGTTTTCGAGGATGGCGTCAATATCGAGCTGCTCCAACTTCTCTTGGTTGCCCGACTGCTCAAACAGGTTCTGTGAACGCATCTTCAGAATCATCGAGATATCCTCGGCTGTCTTGGCTTCGTCCATCTTCATGCCCCGTTCCTTGAATTGCTCGCGAAGAGCTTTGCCCTCATCCGTCACGCCGGCCTGGATAGTCAGGTACTCAAGGAACAGCTTGTTTCGGGCGCGCTTCACGACCTCCTCTTCGATGGTCTGCTTCGCAACGAGACGATAGACATTAACAGGTCTCTTTTGACCGATTCTGTGGGCACGAGCCATCGCCTGCAGATCTGCTTGTGGATTCCAGTCCGAATCGTAGATGATCACAGTATCGGCTGTCATCAGGTTGATGCCGAGGCCACCGGCTCTTGTTGACAGCAGGAAGCAGAAGTCGTCACTATCTTCAGCATTGAAGTGATTGATAGCCAGACGACGAGGTCCAGCAGGGATCGTGCCATCAAGACGCTGGAACTGGTAGCCGCGAATCCGCAAATAGTCTGCCAGGATGTCGAGCATCTTGACCATTTGGCTAAAGATAAGCACGCGATGGCCATCTTTCTTGAGCTTCGCCAAAAGCTGGTCCAAGAGCATCATCTTGCCACTGCTTGTGATCAAACCCTTCACCGCATCCTCCCGGCGGCCGGAACCGTTGGCGAGAACACGCTCCTCGGCACCTTGGAACATGTATGGATGATTGCTGACCTTCTTGAGTTCCATCATGATATTCAGGAGCGATTGCTTGTGACCGTTGCTAGCGTCGCTGAGGGCTGCATAGTTTCGCGTCAAGATATTCTTGTAATACTCCAGCTGAAGATCGGAAAGTTCGACGCGAATGATCTTTTCCGTTTTTGGTGGCAAGTCTGACTCGACAGTCTCCTTTGTACGACGCAAGATGAACGGCGCGATGGATTTATGCAGGTCCTGAAGCTTGGCTTGTGTCTTCAGCCGCTTGGCCTCGTCCAGCTGCTCGTCGACCGGCTCCTTGCTGTCGGCTGTAGATAGAAGCTCCAACTCCTCGTCGATCAAGACCTTGCCTGGATTCAGGAAATCCAAAAGAGCCGCAAGCTCGGCGAGGTTGTTCTGAATGGGCGTACCGGTGATAAGGACCTTGCTGGGTATACCAAAGCCGTTCAGCTTGACGTATAATTGGGACTCGCGATTCTTCAAGCGATGCGCCTCATCCACAGCCAGAACCTGCCACTTGATGCCCTTCAAATGATCCGCATCTGCCAAGATGTAGTCGTAAGACGTGACCAGAACATTGAACTTTGGCTTCTTTGGGTTGCCATCGACAAACAGTTCATATTCTCGAATGTTGGATCTCGCCGCCTCTGGGCCAAGGTAGACGACGTAGTTAATATCGGGAGACCAGTGGTTGAAAGTATCGCACCATGCCGGAATAACACTGAGGGGTGCCACAACCAGGAACGGCCCTTCTTGCCCGCGTTCATTTCTAAGCCAGCTGAGAAACGACACTGTCTGGACCGTCTTGCCGAGACCCATCTCGTCGGCAAGGATGACATTGTTGCCGCGGGTCCAGTTCAGGGCAAGGAAGTTAAGCCCCTTCAGCTGGAATTCGCGAAGCTGACCTCCCTGGATGTAATCTGGCTGCTCCTCAAGCTTCTCCATTCGTGACCGGGTTTCGAGGTTGGTTTCTTTGCGGTCCGATTGCCAAGACCGTTGAGAGCGCGCAGTGTACTGGTCGATCTTGTCCTGAGCCTGCTCGCTCACCAAAGATTCAACTTCCCAGGTGCAGTCGTCATACTGAAGACCTTTCCACTTTACAAGATATTCTGTCTCCTCATCCCCTTCGCGGACGTGGACGATGCGCTCAACTTTTGTGTAATCTGCGAGAGCCTCTTCCTCACGCTCACGATCTAGAAGCCACTGCTCGCGTTGTTCAGGGCTTACATCGTCTCCACCAAGCCTCATCTCTATGTCGTACTCGACAACCTTTCGGTAGTAGTTCTCGAGACGACGGAAGCCACGATATCCCGCAACAGTCGCAGTGGTCTCCCATGTGTCATGGAGATGTGACTTGTTCTGCCATTTGATGAAATACTCAAAGTCGTTGCGGTTAGTGTCTTCCGAATACTCCAATCCCTCCTTCAGACGGTGACGGAGAATCTTTTCAATGTATGGTGAGTTGTCCTCCACGTCTTGGGCCCAGTAGTTTGGTGTGAGCTCTGACTCGTCCTCTTCTTCAGCTTCGCTTTCTTGGTAGGCGCCGGCGGATACTTGGGCAGCACGCCGGCTCGACCACCGCTTCTCCGCCAAAGCGAGGGCGGGCTGCAACTCTTGTTGCCGCCGAGCCTTTTTCTGAAAGCTCCGGGCTCTCGCGCCGCCGTACGTGTCTGATTCCGAGTCGTCAACCGAAGTTTGGCGCATTGGTGTGCCGCGTTTGGACACTGTTTGATTGATTGATCGTCAGCGACATGCCCTATATAGACTGCTTCTTCGTCGAGGGTCTTCAACATACCAGGAGCTGAGCGTTCCAGCCGGCGTCGCTTGTTCCCTTTACGCGGAGCTGGTGTAGCATCCGAATCGGACGCATCTTCTTCCTCATCTGAATCGACCTGTGTCATCAGGTTAGGGTGTATACCAGGTTCCAGAGGGCGACCATGTACTTACGACCTTGCGGCGCTGTGTAGGACGCGACTAAAAGGGATGTTAGCTGTGAAGTTACCCTGAGGAAATTGGCAAGGCCGTACGCTACGTCTCAACCCATACAACTCTGGATTCTCCCTCATGAAATCTTCCTCGACTACTTGGGTAGCTTTCCGCTTCGGGGCGGGTCGCTCTGACACCGACATGGTGCGGCGGGGATGGTCATCGTGACTCTGAACAGAGGCGGGACTGCCCGCCGCGTCAAAATCTCCGTCGTCTGACGCATCATTGTCCTCCGAGTCGGACGGCCCTTGAAAGGTCACCTCGGGGTGCTCCACCGGGGATTCGACGTCATCGGCATCCGCGTCCACGTCGGCATCGTGATACTCGGGGGAGCCAGCGTCGGCTGGCGCATGCTGAACGTCGGAGAGATCGCTATCGCTTTGGTGGCCGTTTCCATAGTACGAAGTGTTCTCGTCCGGCGAGGGCGAGTGGTGCCCGTTGACAGGGCTCCGTTCTGGAGATGTTGACATTGTGAAGTTCAGACCGCAAGCTGCCTGCTACATGGCGACGATGTCAGTTGAGATTCTCTAGCAGTAGACCAGTCGCGAATTGGGGGGTCGTGGAGAGGCCGCCTGGGCGACCCAAAATCACTCAACAACTACATGTCATGGGCCAGGACGGTGCTTCAATGATGCTTGTCGCATAAGGAGGGGTGTAAGTGATGAAGGCGAGGCTGGGTTGATGAACAGGAACGATTGCGTGTCCCAGCGACCGTGGGAGCGGTGTACGTTGGTTCTATGGCATCGAGGACAACGCGGACAGCGGAATCCATCGAAAACCAGGCGTCACCGACACCAGGGAGGCAGCAAGGGGTAGCTGTTGATGGGCATGTGCCCGATTTGATGATAGGTTTGATGGACAAGACGCGGCGAGCTCACCGCGTGGGCAAGCGCGCAAATGCAGGCGATGTAGCAACTTACAGGTCATCCAACCATGCCCTCCAGGCAGCAGAATGTATTACAACTCTGCTCTTGGTCTGTAGCGACGGTGCTGGGGTGGGGTTGCGTGCAGAGCTGGAGACCCCGGTGTGGTTTAGTGATGATGGTGTCGCTGAATTTCGCAGTGGGTGGGTGTCAGAGGAGAAGATTGGAAAACCTATGGTGGACGGAGCCCAGGTATCCGTGGTCCGTGCTTGCGTCGAGCCTAAGCCCCACCTGACGGTCAGGTTAGCTCCCACCCACCCACCGGATTGGTCTTTGGATGCACCAACTCGCTCATTTGATGAGGCTGACAGCTGGCCCGGCCTGCGACTCGCTGTCTTCCCGTTGCCAGCCTCGCCATCGAAGCTGACCGCGATGTCGCCGCTTGGTCGAACCAACAGGCACAGCTCGCCCCACGGTCACGCGTTGGCCCTTTGCTTTTTAGGGGCCAAGGGAATACAATGAAAATCGAAGAGAGACAGACTTACTGAGTACCTCAATATCTCCCGGACAGTAAATAGCACGCGTAGCAACAGCTTGTTGGCCAAGGACAAGGAAGAATATCATGTGCCTGCAATGAAGGTGCAGCCAGTAGGTGAGTGATGGGTGGTGGTCAAATGAGAAAAGGAAGTCAGCGTGAAATGGAGTTTTGTGGTTCCAACCCGAGGGCAGCGAGGGTGGCCTGAAGTGGATGTGCCACATTCGCCGGTCACTCTTCCGTCGTTGCCGACGTGCATGCCAGCTTGCTGGAGTCCAACGCCGACAGAGTCTAAAAGCCCCAATCTGACGACGTCGTAAGCAACGATCTTTTTCTCCAGCTCGTCCGACCATTCCATTATCATCACCCAAGCTCTCGGTCTTTCACTTCGGGGATGCATCTCAAAGTCCGTCAACAGTGGGCGCAGCAAAGTTGCCCTCGAGAATAGCAAGTGAAAGTACGTGTCACAAGAAAAACGAAAGCCAATGATGTTCCATGGGTCTACGGCCTCTTCATTTTCTCGGTGTTGTCCCTCTGAAGATTCGATCTACGCGTGTGATATGTATGAAGCTCTCTTGGAGGTGGGATCAGGAGCCAACCACAGCGGGGTAGGAAAAAGTACCAATCACTTGAAACCAAACAAACTATGACTGCAAACACGCCATTAAAAGAGAATAAAGACAACAAATGGGGTTGATGTTTTGTCCCAAGGTTGGTAGGTTCCATTGATCTTCCTATTGTCTTGGTCATTGTGCTTGGTATCGAAGGTCAACAACAAGGCTGCTGCTGGATACCTACGAAAGAGCAGTTACAGGGCAGCTGGCCTATCAGCCAGCATGGATTGTAGCTGACTATGCTGCCAAGCCCCGTTGCTCTTTGTGGCAAGGACAACCGTTCAACTTGATTTTAGAGTTGCACCCCCCCTGGTAATAATTTTGCCCTGCCCCTCCTCCACAATTGGCGACACCAGTAACATTTTCGCGGCAACCGTCTGACCCACGCTGCCCCTCCTCTGGCCTCCATATTTCTCTACCCAATCCTGATCACAGTCGACCTGCGCCGAGCATCCCCGGACTCCTCCAGATCCTGCCAGAGTTGGCGTTTTTTGCGCTTCAAGTTGTCCCTTCGTAGCAAGTCTTGCTTTTATTCCTAGACCACCAAGAAAAAATACAAGCAGGTTCCAGCCTACGAAGCTGGGGAAAATATTGCGGCACCATGTCCGACAAACTTACTCGGTATGCGAGAAGCAAATTCTTCAGAGGCCTTGTTCCTCTCCATAATTTCGCGTATTAACTGTTTGTGAATAGTGTCGCCATTGTGAGCAGCGACAAGGTGCGTTCGAAGCCAACACCCCGCTACCCCCCTGCTGCCAGACAGCCAAAGGTTGAACGAGGCTAACCACGGATGCGAACAGTGTAAACCCAAGGTGCGCGCCCACGAACTCAGGATGGTGTTGGGAGAGTTGTGCTGATGGAAGTAGAAATGTCGTCAAGAATGCAAGAAGTCGTGCCCTGTGGTGCGGTCCGGCAAACTTTGCGTAGGTTCGCCATGGAAGGAATGCTCAAGAACCGCCAACTGACCCCCAGCTATAGATCGAGGTCGCCCCCGAATCACGAATTGCCTTCATTTCCGAATCCCTCTGCATCGGTTGTGGTATCTGTCCCAAACGCTGCCCCTTCGGCGCGATCACTATCATCAACCTGCCTACGAACCTTGAGAGTCAGATCACCCATCGTTATTCGGCCAACAGCTTCAAGCTCCATCGTCTGCCTATGCCCAGACCCGGAAATGTGTTGGGTTTGGTCGGAACGAACGGTATCGGCAAGAGTACTGCGCTCAAGATTCTCAGCGGCAAGCTTAAGCCCAACCTGGGCAGATTCGATAACCCGCCAGACTGGGAGGATGTCATTAAGCACTTCCGTGGTTCTGAATTGCAGAGTACGCAAAGAAAGCGGAGGATATTGAGGAACTGTGCTAAGGATATATCTAGACTACTTCACCAAGCTTCTGGAGGATGACCTGAAGTCCATCGTCAAGCCCCAATACGTTGACCAGATCCCCAAGGCTATTCGTGGTACCGATCGTTCTGTCCAGTTCTTGCTCGAGAGCCGCCACACTCTCGGTAACCTGGACTCTGTGCTCGATACCCTTGGTAAGACTGCACAGCCTTCCTGGAACCTCTCTGAGACTTGATACTAACAGGAAACAGAGCTGCGTCACATTCTTGATCGTGATGTGAGCCATCTTTCCGGTGGTGAGCTTCAGCGTTTCGCCATTGGTACCACTTGCGTATCCAAAGCCGATGTGTATGTGTCTCTAACCCGTATTTGGTGTTTGTGTCAAGCTAACAGCTTCTAGTTACATGTTTGACGAGCCCTCTTCCTATCTCGATGTCAAGCAGAGATTGAGCGCTGCCCGCATGATCCGGTCTCTTCTCCGCCCCGATGATTATGTCATTGTCGTCGAGCACGATTTGTCCGTTCTTGACTATCTTTCCGACTTTGTGTGCGTTTTGTACGGACAGCCTGCCGTCTATGGTGTCGTCACCCTTCCCTACTCCGTCCGTGAAGGCATCAACATCTTTTTGGATGGTCATATCCCCACCGAGAACTTGCGTTTCCGTGATGAAAGTTTGACTTTCCGCATCGCTGAGGGTACCGAGGACCTCCTCGTCGAGAAGTCCCGTGCTTTCAAATACCCCAAGATGGAGAAGACTCTGGGCAACTTCCACCTCAGCATCGACGCTGGCGATTTCTCTGACTCTGAGATTATCGTCATGATGGGCGAGAACGGAACCGGAAAGGTAAATATTTTCTTGTTGGTTTTGAGGTGCATCTTGAGCTGACTCTCCATTAGACCACTTTCTGCCGCATGCTGGCCGGTGTGCTCAAGCCTGATGGAACCCAGAAGGTCCCTGAGATGAAGATTAGCATGAAGCCCCAGACAATCACGCCCAAGTTCGAGGGTACCGTTCGCATGCTTTTCTTCAAGAAGATCAAGGCTGCTTTCTTGTCTCCTCAGTTCCAGACTGATGTCGTCAAGCCCCTCAAGCTTGATGATTTCATTGATCAAGAAGTCAAGAACTTGTCCGGTGGTGAACTTCAAAGAGTAAGTGATCCCTTCGAATACATCGCATTAACCGCAGCTTGCTAATATCTGCTAGGTCGCTATTGTGTTGGCCCTCGGTATCCCTGCCGACATCTACGTCATTGATGAGCCCTCTGCCTGTAAGTCAACCTCTGTCATTCAAGAAACGAAGTCACATGCTCACAAGTGACAATAGATCTCGATTCCGAGCAGCGTATTGTGGCCTCTCGTGTCATCAAGAGATTCATCATGCACGCCAAGAAGACTGCCTTCATCGTCGAGCACGATTTCATCATGGCCACTTACCTTGCCGATCGTGTCATTGTCTTCGACGGCCAGCCCGGTATCGATGCCCACGCCAACAAGCCCGAGTCTCTCCTCACTGGTTGCAACACCTTCTTGAAGAACTTGGACGTCACCTTCCGTCGTGACCCTACCAACTACCGTCCTCGTATCAACAAGGCCAGCTCCCAGCTTGACCAGGAGCAGAAGCTTTCCGGCAACTACGTAAGTTTGGTTCCGATCCTTTGACTCTAGTAACACCTACTGACACCGTGATCACAGTTCTTCTTGGAGGAGCCCGACAAACAGTGAAAAGGGCATCCCAAAGGACAACAAGAAACAGGACTCTCTTCCCCCTCCTCATGACGATGCATCGGATCCTGGCGTTTTAGGCGTAAAAAATGGTGATACCTGTATAAATCGAACCGGCGGCGCCCGGGGTGGTTTAGGGGTTGTATCTGAGGAAGGGGGTACGTCCGAGGACGACGATCCCGACATAGGACAGCGGTGGCGGTCTATCCCCTGTTGCCTGGTCCTACCAAGATGCCACTTCCGGGAAGTAGTGGGCAAGTATGTCTTCTGTCGCAGATGGATCACATCTTGGTAGATTGAGGGGCAATGGGACAAGCGGGTGACCGCCGCCAGGTTTCTGAGCAGGGTATTCCTGACCTGCAAAAGGGACCGCACGAGGTGAATGGTGATTTACCTAGCTATGTGGGCTGTGATTAGATAGTCGCCGTTTCTTCTAGAGAAATATATAAAGGGTTAGAAATGCTGATATTGCATACCTGGTGAATCTAGCCATATTTAGTGATAAAACACGGTTAAAGGTGTGGTGTTTGATGTTGATTTCTGGTAAATATGGACACAATTGGCGATATAAGTGCAGGCCCTTGACTCATTCTTTTTGGATTACAGGATAGGAATCACTCAGGCAACAGCCATGTGGAAAGAAACGTGTTACAACACAAGGACTTTTTGGTATTAAAAAGCTACTACACAACGTTTTGTACTTTCAACTACACTACCTAACCAGCAGCCACTGCTGATCAAAATGAATACCATGACAGAATAAGAGTATGAGAAAAAAAACACCGACTACTCAAGCCGAGTTAGAGCATCTTTTTGCGGGTGACAGAGACGTACTTGTACAGTGTATACTGCGGCCGAACTTTCCCCATATCGAGAACCAGAGGCAAGTTGAGCAGGAAGCTCACGCGGCTGTGAGAATTGGCGTCTGGGCGTTCACAGTTTCATCCTCTTTGCTGCCAGCAAGGGTAGAAGGGCTGCCAGCAAGAGTACAAGGCGAACTGGCAGGTGTTTAATCCTCCTCAATCTCG
This sequence comes from Podospora pseudoanserina, assembly GCF_035222485.1. Classification (NCBI taxonomy): domain Eukaryota; kingdom Fungi; phylum Ascomycota; class Sordariomycetes; order Sordariales; family Podosporaceae; genus Podospora; species Podospora pseudoanserina. The sequence continues at coordinate 4,191,504 of NC_085920.1, read as the reverse complement.
CCCTCTTCACTACCAGCGCGGACACTGGGGGAGGGCTTCTCTTCCTTGATAGCTGCCGGAGCTGCAGCGGCAGACTTAGGCTGGGCGGTGGCGGTGGCGGCCGAGGGGGTAGCGGCACGGTCATCCTCAACCTTGATGCGCTTCGCCTGCCGGGGAGACCTTCGGTCGTGGTCGTCTTCTTCGGGGCGCGGGCGTCTAGATGAGGAACTGGGCCGCTCGTCACCGTATGGCAGCTCATCAACGTCGCGCTCAAGTACTCGCCTGCGATAAATACGTTCCCGATCCTCCTCACGTGTGCGGCGCTCACGATCGTAGTGGTTGAAGTCGTCGGCGGGGCGAGAGCGCCGGTCATAGTCGCGATGGTCGCGGTGATCTCTGTCACGGTCTCTATCGCGGTCACGGCCGTGATCCCGGTCGCGATCTCGCTCACGGTCCCGGTCACGATCACGATCCCGATAGTCGCGGGCCCGATCACGATCTCTCTCACGGTCGCGGTCGCGGTCACGTTCACGATCTCGCTCAGAGATGCGATCCCGATCACGGTCCCTGTCACGTTCCCGATCACGCACTGAATCGTGGTGGCCATCGGCAGAACGACGATCGGAAAGTAGAACCTCGGCCGCACTGGTTTTTCTGTAGTTACGCTCGCGGTCGGCCATGGCGTGGCGACGATCGGCCTCATAGGTATTGTGTTCGGGGCTGCGGCTGCGGCTCCTAGCAGAACGTCCACTTCGGTAGGATCGCTCACCTCTATCACGATGCCCATCTGGGCGTTCCCGACGGCGTTGGCGCTCGTTTTCATTTTCCTCATCCTTCTCCTTAAGGCGACGAATATACTTGTCAAAGGCGCCCCGACGAGCTTCCTCAGAGTTCACAGTCCGGAATGCCTCAGACTGGACAAGCCTGGCCTTCACCTGTTCGTAAGTATCAGTGACGGTGATGGGAGGCTCCAACCGTTTCATGGCTACACGAAGGTCATCGAGAGCGCGGCGCTGCACCTTGTCTTCGTCTGTGCGCTTTGTGCGCTTCTGCTGGACCTGTCATGGACACGTCAGCCCTGTTCATCATGGTCAATTTGCGATGAAAAGAACCTACCCGTTCAAAAATAAGCTCAAGAATTTTACGTTCAATGTTAGCCGTACGAGCATCACCCCTGACGACTGCCTCAAACTCTTCAAAAGTGGTCTTCGGGGTGACTTCGAATCGTTTGTCCTGAATCGACTTGTCAGCTTGCATTTTGTTGGAATCCATATCGGGAGCACTTACACCAATAACGTCAAGCACATCATTGCGAGTGCCCCTGAGAGCGCGCTCTTCCTCCTCAACAACATCCCAAAACAGCTCCATGGCAGTAGACCCGGGATTACCGGCGACAGCTCTGTAGCGAGCAGCGTCTGCGATCAGGGGGTGTATCTGGGTCCAGGTGGTGCCGGCAGTGATTTTGCCATCCCTCTTCAGCTCTGTGAGGAGGACTTTGAAGTTATCACGAGCTTTCCGCTCCTGGCGGAATTTCTTGTTCTTCTCTTCCTGCTTTGAGTCGTTGAAGTTACGTTCCAAGGACTTGACATGATTTTGGAAGACGGTCAACACGTCAAACTTGCTGAGTGTCTTGTACTTCTCATCACTTTGAAACAAGGGGGTGTTCTGGATGGTACCTTGTGCTTCAGCCCAGCGAGTGTAGGGCTCCAAACTGAGAGTGGGAAGCAGTTCGATCAGACCATCCATAGCGCTCTTGCGCATTGTGACCTGCTGCTCCTTGTGAGCCCGTTTGAGGTCACTAACGTAGTCCTCGAACAACTGACGGCGCTCGTTCTCGTCGTTAGTCGAGCGGAAGATGGTCTCGCCCTCGATCATGGGCCGGGCTGTCTTCCACCGGGTGTAGTGCTTAATCTCTGGATGGCTCCGGAGCATGGTGGCGAAGTCAGCGCGAAGTTTAGTCAGTCTTTCCTTGGCACGTTCCTTGTCTTGCACAACGACATCGTGGCAATACTTCTCAAAGGCAGCTTTGCGATCCCTCGGATCTTTGATGGCGCGGAACTGGGGATCTTTGACAATGGCGCGGATAGCCTGCTCCCAGGTCCAATCAGGCTGGACTTTACTGCTGCGAAGGAGCTTCACGAACGCCGCCTCTGCCTCTTCGGCGGTGGCATACTCAGGATCGTTGTTGGGGGAGACGAAGGCTTGCGCCTGAATGTTTCTGCCATAGGTGAGTTGTCTGGACTCGCCCATGGGCTCCCTATGGTCGCGATAATCCCGATGATCGCGTTGCTGGTGGTGGTGGTCATACGAACCGCCATGATGACCACTACCTCCTCCAGCCGCACCAAATGAAGCTGATGGGCCTCTGTAAATAAGTCAGTACAATATGTCACAATCAGGACAAGGTAAAAACTTACGTAGGTGTGGTGGCAGCAGAATCACCAGCTCCCAAGGCTCGTTTGTAGACATCGGGCATCTCCCAGGAGCTCTGCTTTGTTTCAGTGTTATACCAATACTTCCGGCCTCCCTCTGCTGTGTACTCCTTCCATGGTTGGTTTGCCAGCGCGCGCTGTGAGTAATATATGTTAGTTTAGTGTATTGCGATCTCTTCAGACTGCCATAGGGCACATACCTCGGCAGGTGTCATCATTTCCTCCGGCTTGGTCCATTGCGTAACCTTGGTCAAAATATTGTAATAGTATGTACGGCCATCGGGAGTCTTGTGTTCTGTCCAAACTGCGGGCGCCCCCGGCGGCGCAAAATGTCCATTCATTGCGACCGGATCGTGATGCGCTCGCTGGCTTGCTGGTTGCGGATGGATATCGAAGTCGTCGGCGACAGGCAAGTCGTCGTATTACAAAATACGAATAGCGGAGACTGTCAATAGAATTAAGAGGTCATCCCAGGGGGGTATTCGTGATGAAATAACTCTGGCACTCGAGTTGCGAAGAAAACCCGTGGTCACCAACCGAGAAGATTGCAAGCTTGAACTCGACGCGGGCTGGTAAAATCATAAAAAGCCAAGCACAGGCTTTAACGCACGGTCCTCTTTTACCTCGCGCCACGCTAATACTTGACATCAGATGCCAAGTGCACCCCTGACCGTTGGAGCTGTTGTGAAGCTCCACCAGCTTGGGACTTCAACTATCATGAACAAGCCCGTCTTCACATTTGTCTTTTAAGCTGTTACTGAGCTGACAGAGCACATTACCTCCTGTTATTCAGGAACTAGTAGCCAGAGAAATCGGAACCTTGTTTGTATATCGCCTCGACTCCCACCAGCTCATGCGCCTAGTCACGACCTCGAAACCTCATGATCACCTGAGAAACAGCTCCCTATAATTGCAGAGCCCAACACCCAGTCCAAGAGAAAACGATGGCGGTACCGGATTCCCCAGGGCGCGATGCCAACGATGTTTTCCTCGAAAACGCACACCTAACCTACATTGTACCATTTACTACAAAATTCAACCCTGACGAAGCCCTCCGGCAAGGTGAAGGCTCCTTCGAAAGTAAACTCGCTGGCATTGAGCTACGCGACCAGTTGTTCTTCGGTATGAGGTTCGCGCAACATCTCTTGTTCCCACGCCCATCTTACTCACTTTCACTTCAGATGAAACCGTCGATGTCTACTTAATACTGCGAACACAATGCGCCGACAAACAGACGCTCCGCCTACATTTGCGACGACTCGTCATCACCTTAGATGCCCAGATCGTCAATAGCCATTCGCAAGACCTAAACAGCCCCCCTGCGTCCGAGGTCATATTTAGTGGTGGAGTGGAGGATGTCGAAGACGTTTTCATAGTGCCAGACGAGGTCGAAGATGGAACCAAGTTTGTCTATGCTGTCTGGAAACTGTCAGTGTTCTTGGGTCGTCCCAGGATCCGGCTACAGATGCCGTCGGTTGTCTTTTCAGGGACAGCAGGTCTCAAGCAAGCAGACCCAGAAAACAATCCTGACCAAAGAGATGGCTACATGCTAAGCTGTGTTCCCTCCGGCATGAATATGCTCGATTCCTTTGCCAGCGACCCAATGCTGGGCGGCATCAAGCCCCATCTCTCAGCCCAGAGAGTATCCCGAGTAGCGCCAGCAACCCAATCCAAAGAATCCCTCCGTCGCATCCCGGGCCTTCAAAACCTCAAACTCAAGATCTTTCCCCTCCTCCACTGCCGAGTCCGTTTCTCCCGACCAAACACCTCACCCCCCAGCCCAGCCCTCATCGCCCTCGTCGAAACCGACTTCACCCCCTACTTCGACTGCGAAGCCTCCCTCAACAAAATCTCCCTCGACGTCACCAACGGCACCGCAGAGGACCTCAACAACCAACCCGGGATGCGCCTCCCCCTAAGCTGCGTCGCCCACGACCACCTCACCTTCCTCTACAAGCTCACCCCTTCCTCCCTTGACCTCGCCACCACCAAAGGCCCCATCCGAGACCGAGATCTGGTCATCACAATCGAAATCTCCATCCTCGTCCGCCCAGACTCAGAATCAAACCCTTGCACCCCCAAACTCTCCATGACGTGGACAACACCCCTAGACTTTACCCTCCCCGTCAACCCCGGCTTCGGCCAACCAATGACGCAACCCATCCAGCGGTCCCACCGCCCAAGTCAGCTGTCCATTTCGGGGGGTGTTGACTCCCAACCGTTGGTTTCTCCTTCAGTCATCCGCCCGGACGCGCTTCCTTCTCTCGAAGCGGCAGCTAGATCAGCAACGGAAACCACCCTCCCCGACTTTGGGATTACCCTCACCTTTACCGGGCCGGATAAACCGGTGTATGTAGGCGAGGAGTTTGTCTGGACGGTGTTTGTTGTTAACCGCTCCCGTCCCACGTCGATGATTGCTCCTGCTGGGATGCATTTGTCGTATTCGTCCATGACGGCTTCCATGACGGCATCGTCCCAGGCAAGGAAGTTGATGCTTTTGGTGGTGCCGCACAGGAGGAGGAACGAGGGGGGGGCGTTGGGGAGACCGACGATGAGGGGGAATATGGGTGGGAAGAAGGACAGTGGTATGGCGGATGCGGTGCTGGATGAGAATGTGGTTTATGCGATGCAGAAGGCTGGGGGGGTGGATAATACCGAGGTGGTGTGTCTGTCGGCGGACGTGAGGGTTGGACCGTTGGCGGCGAATGCGTGTAGTGTGGTGGAGTTGAGGTTTTTGGCGTTGAGGGAGGGGGTTGTTGGGGTGGAGGCGGTGAAGGTAGTCGATTTGGGGAGTCAGGAGCATGTGGATGTGAGGGAGTTGCCTTTGGTGGTTGTGAGGAGGAGGGAGTAGAGGGTAGGTAGGGGCTGCTGGGTGGTAAGATAGGTTGTTGAAAATGGGAATGATAATAACAACGAGAGGCTTGCGAGGGAATTAACAATCAAAAGTAATAATACCATTAGACGCCATGCTTTAACCACTAATATTTTGACATCCCTACCTATTACCCATTCCCTTTTTTGTGCCAACTAATGGGCATCTATATACGTGACTTATACAACACAAAATTTATGAACTATTTAAGGTATCCTCTTCTGCCGACAATGCTCCCAAGCGAAATACTTCTTTCCCCCAATCCCGAACCTGCTCAGTAAACCCCTGATGCCATGCGAAATTTTGCTTATGCTGTGATGTTGATTGTTTCATGCCAGGTTCATTATATAATGTCATCGTCGTCGTCCCACCCGAGTTGGGCGTATATGCTCGCTGTCTCCTTCGTGAGAACTGTCTGTCCGAGTGTCCCCGGCGGTAGGGCTTCCTTCTCCTTTTGTTTCTGTTGGGCTGGTGCCAACGTGAATAGCTTTGACCGAATAGGGCTGTCATTGATAACCGTGGCCGTTTTATGAAATTTAGGGTTGACCGGTGTCTCAAAGAGCGCCGGTAGCCCGGGCGAGGAGGGGAAGTGGTCTATCGCTTCCTGAGGTATAGATAGGAATTGTGTAGAGGCTCTTTGGCCCTGAGTCGGTGCGGGCGCTGCTTTTCTTGCCATGATGGGAGACGAGGCCAAGATGGGGCCCGGTGTCTCCTGGATTGCCTGCAGGGTGTGGAAGGTGCTGACCGAGGCTGGTTTGCGGGCCGGAGTCGCGCTGATCCTGATCGGTGTTGACGATGGCGGTGGTGCCAATGCATTGGTGAACTTGTGCGGTAATGTCGATGCTGGGATCATGGAGGCGCTTGATGGTGGGATGGCTTCAAAAGATTGAGATGTTTGTCCACGCGCATTGTCGCCCGCAAGGACATCCTTGAAGCGGCCGTTTGCTGGAGTTGCTTTGACAATAGAAGGTGTCCGCGGCTTCTTCACCTTCTTCACCTGGTTGACACCCGCAGAAGCTCTCTTGTCCACTGCGTCAGCAAATTCTTTCACAGCCAGTGCCCGGTTTGGCTTCTTAAGCGCCGAGATGGCATCCTTCAACTCGGCATCTACCTGGGCCTTCTTTCTCGCTCTGAGATCTTCCCCACGTGGGAAGACATTTGTTGGCTTCTCCTTCAAACTCTTGTCTTGGCGGGGGACCATTCCCATGAGCAGGGGCTCACTACCCTCCCGCTTCAGTCCAGGAATTGCCGTCGCGCTCGCAGATCGCATAAGGGCGATCGCCTTGGATGGCTCTCTTGAGACACTACGTCTCATACGCTCGTTGGAAAGCGCTCGCTGGAGCGATCGATCGCTGTCCTTCTTCAGGGCGGCAGGCCGCTTTGCTGGCGCACCAGGTTTCGCTTTTGAGACAACAGCTGGCTTCACAAACTCTTTCTTCGGTGGCGACTGAGCCACAGGGCCACCCAACTTTCTGTTGATGGAGTCGCAAAGCTCTGGGAGACGTGCAGCGAAAAAGGGTAGGATGATTTCCACACAAAAGTCATTCAGGGGGTCAGAGTCGATTCGCTTGGGCCTGGCACCCTCTTTGGGTGCTTGAGACTCAGCCAGCGCTTTGACCTCATCCAGTGTTACCGACTGCCAAATACAAAGGCGATCAGCGTGAACATCCAAAAGTACAGGAAGATTGTGCTTGTTCCGTTTCTTCGCTGTCGGCTCTTGACTTGCTTCGCGAGATGGTGCTCGAGACTCGCCAGGCAGCAGGTAGTCACCAACAGGATCCTTTGGCCGTATCAACGGTTCCAGCGCCAGAATTTCCATGATTAGGATCATCTGCAACTGAGTTTCTCTCCGTCGAAGGCAGGAGACGTGATACCTGGCTTCGGTCTGGGAAACGGTCTTTGCTTCTTCCTCTTCATTCCCAACAGCAATCGGCAGATGTGAAGTCCACCACCTCTTAACGTGGTCCACTTCACTTGGGTACAAGCCATCTTTCCCCATCTTGGGCTTCTTCACCTTCCGTTTCTTGCGCTTTGTCTGGGCGTTGTCCGAGTCCTCAAGGCACGTTTTCATTTTCTCGATGATAGCGGGAATTGTTTCGCGGTACTTCTTATCCACCAGGATAGTTGTCATGATGAGACTCTTCAAAAACTCTACCAAGTCAGCCATTTCGAGATCGGAGCCTGTAGCGGGGTGGAAGGCGGCTCGAGCCCTGGACAGTGGGCCCTTTGCGAAATATGCCAGCGATCCCTAGGCCAGTGAGCATATTGACAAACGAGTAGGTCGGACACCAAGATTCTTACCTTTGAATGATAGAGAGCTTCTTGATACTGTGTTCTAATGTTGTCCATGATGCCTTCGGCGGTCGGCTTATCCTGCTCCTGCTCCTGCGGCTGGGACTGTGGCTCTGCCTGGCAACCAGTATCTGAGACCGGAAGAGGGGCTGGGGTGCTGTCTCGCGTGCTGGATAGCAAAGCGAGAGAGTCGGCCAAAATCTCCTCTGGTGGCTGAACAATTTGAGTTCCAACTCCTCTGGAGGCCGGTCTAGACCCAACGATTCCTCTTGAAGCAGGCCTAGAGTTGGGCAATGCCGAAATCTGACTGTGAGAGTCCATATCGGTGAGAGTTCCTGATCGTCTGCGAGTGGCGGCCTGGAGTTCTTCGATAGCGAGTTTCCTCCTCTTGTTCTCCTTGTACATTTGTGGTGTTATAAGAGGCGCGCCGGCCGGATCTTCGACTTTGACCTGCTTTGGGCCTTTCAATCTCTCCTTGCAGACCACGGTAGCATCATGACTGACCTCTCCAACATCCACCCATGAGCCCAGTTTGCACAGCACGTATAACCCAGGGCTTTCGCTTTCGACGGCATATACCATTTTGGTGATCTCTGAACGGGCAATGAGGACACTGTGGCCCAGGCGTCCCTCGAGGTCGAGAATCTTAATCTTGGACTCAAAAAGACGGGTGGATGGAAGTTCTCCGTGTGGCTTGACGAGGTCGAGGGCGGACAGCGGTAGGCTCTCGCGGGGAAGCATCATGAGAGGGTGGAGCATACACGGTCTCGATGTAAGGCTAGACGGATGGGGCTGTACAAAGGTTAGCTACCGTCAAACATGAGCGATTGAGACTGGTTATAAAAGAAAGACAATACCTTCAAAACAATTGGAGCTTTTAGTAAACTGTCAGTGCTCAGTCCTGGTGTCGAGACATCTCGCTTCCGTTTTCTTGAACCAAAGACATCTTGATCGTGGATGCTCTGGCGACGACCTGGCTGGTTGAGCTCGGCATCGCGGGCCGGTGTGAGTATGCCACCACCAGCTGAAGCCCGGCTCGCAGGCCGTGACAAAGGGAGGGGTAGCAGTGAGATCGAGGTGGAAATGGAGTCTGAACGAGAGTGCGACAGTGACGCGCCGCCAGAACTCGGCCTCACTGCGGAGGACATATTGATAAAAACGGGAATGAGTCGGTTAGCGGTACATGTTGAGAATATAGAAACCTGGTGAACTGTGAACGGTGGTAACCAATGTTAGGACGCAGGTGTTGTGAGGCTCATGTGTAAGTCTCTCGAATCTCGAATTCCAAAAATGTTCATTGGCAGATGCTTGTCCCGCCCTGGCTCTGGCGTCACGCGTTGTGATCCATGCTCAACCCAGCGCGACAGACGCGTTCCCGTCAGCCAACGGCGTAGAACCTCTGTCCCCCGCACAAGCCATCCTGTCTTCACTTAACCTGAACCCTGAGGCGGGAGAAACGAAACATCTTTAAATCCACATTCCCATCTCGAGACTGCTGATCTTTGGGAGAATCTGTTTCACATGGGCTAGTGGAGAGCATGTGTGTACTAGCGCATTCTCTTCATACATAATCATCCCTTTCCTGAAACAGCGCTGTGTAACTTGCACCCAGCGTTGGAGATGCTTGGCAGATGTTGCACTACCAAGCCGATCCCGATGAGCCTACTCAAGCTTCGATCAGCTCGAACCACCATGTTTTTATTGAGCCGCTGATAACAAATTCTCCTCGTGTGCCAGTTGCTTAAACTGTTCGACTTTGGCCAATGAGACCTTGGATGCACTGTCAGGGGAGCTCCTTGCAAAGCTTCCTTAACCTTTCTTGGCCACCTTTCTGCTCGCCATCTTTTGCCACGGGCCCGCTTTTGTTGCCGTTAGTGTAACGTCCATCACCAGCTCGTCTTGACGGCAGACGGCTCTTTCCATTGAATATCCCAGCCATAAATCAGACGACATTTGGGCCAATTGCTCACATACCGCCGACTAATCCCTCCCCCCTTCTCCCTCTGTGCGCCGATGGCCAGGACGAATTGCCGCCTCAATAGCTTGGTTTCCGCCAGCAGTGGGCATACGATCGATTGATCACTGTACCAACCTCGCTCGATCATCGTACCTGGGCCTCGAATTCACCAACAGCAACCTGCCATCGCAATGGCCAGCGAAACATCACCCCGTACCGTCCGCTTCTCGCAGACCGAAGACGACCAGTTTGTGCGGCCCGAGAGGTTCAATGGCCGTGCGATAGCGTTGCCATCTGACTCGGAGCTTGCGGTATCATCGGGAGATCTGCATTTGCTTACAGATCGCCATTTGCTAGAACAGCATGACGAACTTGGCTCTCTGGCTCGCTATGCCGACGCTCCAGTCCACTCCGGCATCATGCAGCCACATCCTTCCACGGGCCTCGCGAACGGCGCGGCCAGTCGCCAACGTGGCACGGCCGACTCGGCTCACTATGGGAATGGCGCTACTCCACGACCTCAACGCCCCACGGGACCTGCTAGAACACCTTCGAATACCTACCAGCCATATACCGCGCGAAGGCCACAACAGCCCCCACCCTCGTCCTACATAGGAGCTACTCCAACTCACCCCCGAGACGGATCGCGACCACGACCGTTGGCAGGAAGCTCGACATTCCGAGCCCAGGAGCGAGAGTACGTCCGAAGGTTACGCCAGCAAGACCACGGTAACAGCGACTACTTCGACGCTTACGGCTCTGGCGAGCAGTACGATTCAGATTCCGAGGGCGAAACCCCATCTTCAGAGGGTCCATTCGACAGCTACGAAGATGCGCACATCATGTTTGTCAACAGCGAAGAGAGTCAGATCACAGAAGAGGACCTAAGGGATCCCCAGAATCGGGAGCGGTTAGAATGGCACGGCATGCTCGAGGCGGTACTGACTGGCGATGTTGTCCGCCAGGAGAAGAAGCGTCTTATCGGTTCGGCGGATGAGGAAGCAGGGAGAAGCGCTCACAAGGCTGAGCTATGGTTGGCCATCCGCGCAAAAATATGCGACAGACACTTGCCGGTTCAAAAGAGGATGACCGAGGAGGCTCAGGCGGGTTTGGACCGCTTGGTCAATGAGGTCATCAATTTCTCCATTGCTGGGCAGAGTGAGGCCGGAAAACCTCCCATCGGCCAGGTCCGCGACGCCATCGCCAAGATTGACAAGATCGAGAGTCTTTATCCCTCCAGCACAGCCCTCGTTGCGGCGCTTAAGCCCGGGGCCTATGAGGCGTACGAGGAGACATGTGAATCTGTTATATCTTGGTACAACGTCAACGAAATGATCAACACGGAATTGTCAATCTTGAAGAGATGGGTTGGCAATGAAGCCCTCGATTTCCACAAGCCAGGTGGCGGAAACGGTCTGGGCGATGATACCTCGTTCATGGACCGTCTCTTGAAGGAAGAGGGCCTCAAGTCGCTTCATGAGGACAATGGTGCTGATGGCAAAAATCTCAGGAGGAGGAGCATGCTGGACGGAATCTCGCGAGTTATCGAAAAGGCGAAGCGCACCCTGATCGACAAGGCCCAGGGCTTTCAAAAGCGCCATCTCCCCCCTTATATCGAGGAGCTGCTCACCTTGATCAGCTTTCCGTCAAGACTTATTGAGGAAATCATCAAGGTGCGGCTAGCTTATGCCAAAAAGATGAAGGACTCGGCACAGCAGAACCCTCTGATGCAAGACCAGATGATCTCACAATTCCAAATCATCTTGAAACTTGCCATCAAAATCAGGTCCGAGTACATGATGATCTCAGCACCAGAACCTTGGTGGGATTTACCCCCTTGCATCGACGAAGATTTTGACAGGGTCATTTTGGATGCGCTCAAATACTACTTCAAGATGCTGAACTGGAAGCTCAGCGGGAACAAGAACACCTTCAAGGAGGCAGAATTGCTGTTTCAGGAGTGGGAGTTTGGAAACGAAATTGGCAGTCATCTCACGCGCGGAGATATTGAGGCTGCTGAACAGTTCAGTTCACTGACCTTCAAGGCCTTCAACCGACTTCACCAGACCTTTGAGAAAGAACTGCAGAGGAAACCCAAAGAGAGTGTGACCGAGATGACGAAGCGGTACAAGCAAACTCTGGACTCCGTTCGTGTGCGTCAGAGAATGCTGCAGCGCTTCTCCAGGATGCTCAGCGAGAATTACGAAAATGCCTGTGATTTCACCATTGCCTGGGGCCCAGAAAAGCTCCAAGACCTCTATGATCGGCTGATGGACACGCACCACTTCCAAGTTTACACGGGCAGCCCCGAACACAAAGGCATCCACATCATCGCATCGCCTTCGTTAGCAAACCGCCCGGACGTGATCCAGCGTCTTATGGGCACCTTCTCCTACGATGTCATCGCAGAAGACCCCGCAGAACCCTACCTCCTGATCATCAAGGCTGAAAACGCACCTAACTGGTTCGGCTCCAAGCTTAGCTTGTCAGTGCGGGAAGAACCACTCGATATCAAGTTGGGCCACATGAGACTCATTGCGGGTGGTTCACAACATGTCTTGGTGAACGCAAGAAAGGCGTTTTTGGAGACGATTGATATGCACATTGACATTGTGGTCGAACAGAGGTCAACTTTGCACAAGGTGAACCTTCGCCTCATGGAGATCCGCAAAGTTGCTTTCAAGCTGTCAAATGCCTTCATGGACAGTGTGGAGACAATTCGACGGCAGACCAAGGGTCTGAACTGTCAGGAGCTCATACAGACCTGCTTCATATTCGCTACTGAGTTCGGTCAGCGCTCCTTGCTGTACATGGACAACAACCGGAGGACGATGAACAACATGAAGCTTACCAAGCTGGCGCTGGACTGGGTTAGCTTTATCTGTGATGACTGCGTTCCCTCTGATCGCAAGACGTTCCGCTGGACTGTACAGGCGCTTGAGTTTGCCATGGTCATGACCAGAGGCAAGCACATGCTAGCGCTTGGCGACGATGAATATGTCAAGTTACGGACCAAGGTTGCTGGGTGCATGGCTCTGTTGATTTCGCATTTCGATATCATGGGCGCCAGGTCAAACGTTGCGGCCCAGGCTGAGAAACAGCGCATGGAGACGCTTATCAGCCAGATGAAGCGACTGAACAAGGGCCAGATTATGGATGACGAAATGGCCGCGAGCTGTGTAACAGAGCGCCGCCTTGAGGAGCTGGTTAAGGTTGACGATATTCGAAAGCAAATCCTTGTAGAACGGTCAGCAATGGGCCGAGTCTTGGAGGTGTCAAACGAGGTCGACCGCTCGCTCGCCTGGCTCTCATCAACAGCCAACAACTTTACCATCCGCTGGCAACAAGGGCAGTTTGTCGGCGGTGGCACGTTTGGCAATGTCTACGCTGCCATGAACCTTGACACAGGCCAGCTTATGGCGGTGAAGGAGATTCGCCTGCAAGACCCCAAGCTTATTCCCAACGTTGCTCATACGATTAGGGACGAAATGCGCGTTTTGGAATCTGTGGATCACCCCAACGTTGTATCGTACTTTGGTATTGAGGTACACCGCGATCGTGTCTACATGTTTATGGAGTTTTGCTCAGGTGGCTCGCTTGCCAACTTGCTGGAGCACGGGCGTATCGAGGATGAGCAAGTCATCATGGTGTATGCTCTGCAGCTTCTCGAGGGTTTGGCGTACTTGCATGAGTTGAGGATCGCCCACCGTGATATCAAGCCAGAGAGTAAGTCTAGCAGACCATCTGACATGTTCAAAGGCACTAACAAACGCCACAGACATCCTCCTTGACCACAATGGCATCATCAAATACGTCGATTTCGGCGCCGCCAAACTGATCGCTCGCCAGGGCCGAACACTCGTGCAAGACATCACCAGCACGAAGCCCAACAAGTCCATGACTGGAACGCCCATGTACATGTCTCCCGAGGTGATCAAGGGCGAGAACCCGGGCCACTTTGGTGCCGTTGACATTTGGTCCCTCGGCTGCGTCATCCTCGAGATGGCGACCGGGAGACGCCCCTGGGCCAATCTCGACAACGAGTGGGCCATCATGTACAACATCGCCCAGGGAAACCCGCCGCAACTCCCGACGTCGGACCAGCTCAGCCCGCAGGGGATTGACTTTTTGAGGAGGTGCTTCGTGCGCGACTCGAAGAAGAGGGCGACAGCGATTGAGCTGCTGCAGCACGAGTGGATCATGACGATTAGGAACCGGGTCGTGGAGCCCTCGACGCCTAGTAGCGATGCGAGCAGCACACAGAACACGCCAACTACTGCGTCTGCTTCCACGAAGGGGAGTGCCGGGCCGGATGGGTTTTACTGAGTTGGGTGGGTGATGCTTAATGGCCCCATTGTTTTCTTTTTGTATGGGGTGTTATGGTACTTATTTACTCAGCACTACATGACCAAAGACTGGCAAACCATGTTTGCTTTTGAAAGATGTTTGTTGTACACATTGAGCGAAACCACGAAACGAAAACGAAATGGATACCCCTTGGGTTTTTTTTTTTGGATCTCATTCTTCTCTCCTATTTTTTTTAAAAAAAATTTTGGTGTGTGGGTGTGTGTGTGTGTGTGTGTGTATGTATGCCTGAAGGGGGCAACAAAGAGAGGGATGATGGAGGGTATTTCTACATTTTTGGCATGTTGCTCTTTTCATCAGAGGGAGTGGAATTGATAGGGTGGTCAATATTGGTCAGATAGGTGCTACAAGGCAAAAATTTCTGAACTGGTATATGAAGTGTGCCAATTTCCTCATGCTACCTACTGACCTCTGGATCTTGTTATGATATGGTTCATCGGCTTTTCCACCTTTGGCTTTTGTAAAGGGCTGCATGCAGGCCTTTTTCGTCTATCGCCACCCACGACGTGCAATGGAAGTTTATTGATGTAACAGGTGGGCTTGTTGTTAGCCAACTGCTCCAACTTTGAGGTTATGTAATGAATAATATTGGAATCTGTTTGATGCTGCCCACCTCTCTATGCTTGCTCAACAATATCCTGGGGCTGTAATACCGCCCTCAAAGGAATGGCAACAACCCACACTGATCGTTACCTCTAAATTTATTGCCGTCTGTTTTGGGCTAATCAAAAGCGAACTTGGCAGTTGTTGGTGATGAATGAGTACCAGCAAGTACCTAACCAACAGGCTCAGAGAGATAAGCCATTGCCTAGGATCTCAGCCACGTACATAAGGTAGGGCAGGTACGCATTAAGCAGTAGGATCGATCTCCTCGCAGTGTGATGCATCGATCTCAAATCGCCAACTAAAGTTAGGTATGTTATGCATGTCTAGATCTAACAATCCCACCACTCTACCTACCTAACCTGGCGGTAGTTAGTCAGCGCTTAAAGGCGAGGGGTTTAGTTCATAACTCCGATCCAAAGAGCAAAGTCTCTCCTCCTCTCCACAACATTTAAAACCAAAAGGCCCTTGCTTCACAGCATACGGCCACCAACTCCTAACAAACACGTCATGGCAATAAAGTATCAACATTTACCCGGCGGCTATGCGCATACTACCAAACTCCCAAGGGTCTTCCTTTCCCCAAGTGTAACCAACCACCAAACCAAAAAACTCCCACAACCCACAAACACAACCGGACGGGTTACAACATCCGCCCCGCCCCCCTCCTCAGAGAAAATCAATCTATTTCATCTTGGCGAATTGTTACACTTCTAAGGCACTTGACGCAGATCATTGAATTCCCACCCCAAAAATCTCCATCCACACTATCAACTCGGCTACCTTTACCGAGCAGATCATACATATGCTTATTTGACCCCCTCCCACTTCCCCGCGGCCCGGGCCGCAAGCAGCAAAAACGAAATTCAACACAATATATTGAAGTTAGTAAGAGTGAAATCTGGAAAAGGCAGAATGCCACCACATATTGACAGTATGGGAAACGGAAATCATGTTCAAATATCAGCGGCCGCGGCCAAACTGTTGTTTCTTTGTTCTTCTTCAACCATTGCGCCTCAGGCAGATTTCTCTGCCAGTGATCCATGTTGTATATATATCAGGTACATAACAGGTTTCTCCTCCCGCCTTCTTTCCTGTGTCCCATTTTCTGTCCATTTCGTTTACGACGGACTTTATACAAAATATGCTTCCACATCTTTTTTTCTCTCTCGCATCCCTCTTTCATCACAGCCATATCCTCCACCATGTCTGCTGTGTGTATGCTCCCCCGAAATGCTACCAGCACCACCGCTGCCGCTGAGATGATGCCTATACTAGAGCATTGAATCCATCCGACGCCAGGTAACGCAGGGTGAGAGCCAAGGGATGGACAACCCCTTTCTCTCATGCCAAGCAGGGGTATCCAAAGCCAATACCAATTCCGTTGACCAAACCTCCCCCCACCCTCCCAAAAAGAAAAAAAAGACATAAGAAGCCAGAAAAAGACACATATCCGTATATCATTACATTAAGTGAGTCCACTTTTCCGTGTGTGTGTGTGTGTGTGTGAGAGAGAGAGAGAGAGAGAGAGAGAGAGAGAGAGTGTGTGTGTGTGTGTGTTGTCAAGTAATTGTTGCTGATAAGTCGTTTGAAGAACCAAAGCCATATCCCACGTTTATAGGGGCTGCGCGACTCCAACCGTCCCGACTCCGAAAACAAAGACAAAAGAAACTCGGTCAAGACGATTTTGTTGCATGCATAAAACAAAACAAAAAATGATAATGGTACAACGGCCCGCTTCGATTTCGAGGGGCCAGAAATCAGAACACTGACGGTTTATGACTTGTCCGCACTGAAGTCCTGGGGGGTGATATTTTGAGCAAACTGGAATTGCTTCGATCGTGGCATGTTGGTGGGCGAAGATCGTGCTGATGGCTCAGTTGCATAAGAGTCGGGGAAGTGATATTCGGTTTGGGCGAGCGAAGGGCCAAAAAAACCGTTGTATGTTGGGCCCATGGACTGTGGCGGAAATGAGGGTGTCACAGGCTGGCTGGCCACATAACCAGGCATCTGAGGCGCCATCGAGAACTCAAGCTCGGATCCCCCGTGGCTGCAGAGGCTTGGCGTGGGAAGGGGTTCGTCCTGTGGGGCGAAATTCCAGGCGTGGTCCATGGAGCCTGTGAAGTATGCGTCTTGCATACCCATTTGTAGACCCGGAGTCCCTGGTGGTGTCTTCATGGTGGTCTCGGATTTATACATGGAAAACCCGCCCACGGCACCAAGGGACCCATACGTAAAGCCAGCCTCTTCATCTGAAGAACTGATACCAACTGTTCCTTCACGCGCGCTCTGATTGTGTCCCCCAGGGCTCAACGGTGACATGGCGCTGTTCAAAGAAGCCATTGCGGGAGATTGGCCGTCCTGGAGACTCTGAAGAAGCGCCTCCTTGTTGCGCTCCATCGCAAACGGCGACCTCGGTCCACCTGGTCCCATGAACGACTTTTGTACGCGCCCACCTAGGCCTCCCGTAGCGGAAGAGATGCGTCTCATCGGGCTTGCCGTTTCTGATCTTCGAGGAGCTTCAATGCCCGCTTTCGGCCCAGCGCCACCTCTCAAGGAGGATGGTCCGAGAGGCGCTGGACGTCGCAATTTCCTGCGGCCAGCGATATCAGCTGGGGGTGGTGGGGATTTGAAGCGCAAGTCTGACACTGTCAAAGGCGACTCGGGCAAGGAAGTCGGCGACAGAGCTTCACATTTCACCAAATTTTCCTCGGATACTCGGCGTTGGAGAAGCTCGGTTTCGGCGCTGACCAAGTTTTCGGGTATCATTTCAGACGGGAAGCGTGGGATGAGAGGTGACGCAAAATAGTCTCGGTCAGGGAACGAGCCGAAGTGACTTGTTTCCCCTGTATCGATATGATCCTGGCTTTGGACTCTGTGCAGCTCATGGCCCGACAAGCCATCCAAAAGCTCCGGGTTCGCCTGCCTGAAGCTGAAAGGCGTCGGCTGCTGAAAGTTGATCTCCTGTTGGGGCGTGGTGAACGCGCTCATGGCTGTTGACGGCTGGTCAAGGTCCGATGCGTCTTGTGAGCGGTGAACGGGCGATTTGACGTGTTCATACTTGACGTGAACGTAATCACTCCCTGGGCTTACTGGAGTGTCACCTCCAGGCGTTACTGTGGATGAAGCGCCCGCTGACTCGATGAGAGGCTGTGGTCCTGAAGCGCCATCATCGCTATCAGTGCCATCATCGCTCCCCCCAAACTTGGCAGTTGATAACCCAAGAGGTTGGTGCTTGTTGCTCAGGCCGTAGAACTCGGTCACGGTACCCTGCTCTTGGTCACCGGATTCCTTGACCTCCGAAGCCTCCTTTTCTCTTGCCTGTTGCGCCTCGAATTCGGCTGTCTTTCTCATCTGCTTCTCTTTTGCCCGGCGGTTTTGGAACCAATTCTGCAAAAGCACGTTAGCATATGACACTTCCTACGCATTGCGGTAGACCAACGTTGATCCTGGGAACCTCCACTCCCATTTGCTCAGCGAGCTCGCGCTTGGTGCTGCTGTTTGGCTTGGGGTTCTTGTTGAATTCGCGCTCCAACAATTCCACCTCGTCCTTTGCCAGTCTTGGCTTGGGCTCTGTCTGTTTGGACATGTGCATGCCTCCCTGTCCCATCATCACTGCTCTTTGCTGGTGTTGTTGGTAGTAGGCCACCATATGCTGACTCCAATACGGATACTGGTGGTCCTGGGGCTGTGTTTGTTGTTGGATGCCATGATAGCCCTGCATCTGAACGGCGTATCGGCGGTAAGGGTCCATGTAGTCCATGTCCATGATGTCCAACTGGGTCGACCGGTCCGGTAGAAGGTGTCGTCGTCGTCGTCGACGTCGTCCGGAGTGCGTCGTGAGTGAGGAAGATTGATCCTGTCTCGAGAAGACCCAGAAGACGAGGCAGCGTCTTTGCGGGCTCAGAGATGGTGGACACAAAAGAGTGACTGGGGTGAGGCGGACTCTTGAGTGATATGGACGGGGGAAATGTCAAAGAACGTGTGGGCCCGATCAGGACACTAAGGTACCAGGGGTCAGGAGCGCGTGGATGGGGTGGGCACCCGGCCAGGAGGTCTTAACCAGTTTAAGACTGAGCGATGAACTGAACGGGGGTGGGAGGGGGGTGGGCGAGGCGAGACCCGGAGCGGAACGGCAAGACACAGCTCGTGTACAGGGCTCTCCCCGTCTCACTTTTTCGCGGCTTCTTTCTGTTCCCTGCTGAGGACTTGCTGCTGAACAGTCTCATCAGTCACAACAGGACAAGACAGGGCAAGGCGAGAGGGAACGAAGGGGGGGAGGGGGGGAGTGGAGAAGGGGCGTTGTTACTTGTCCCGAACCTGTGCTCTGCTGCGTGCCGTGCATCACCCAGGCTCTCGCCGTGCAAGAACCCATCGAGACTCGACACTGCTCCAGGACGTGTCGCGGGTCATGAAGCGGCAGGAGGGTGGTGTGGTTCGGCATGCAGGCGGCGGGTGCTGGGGCCACAGGCTGGGCTTGGAAGGGGATGGTGGTGAGGTGGTGTGTGGGCGAACGAGGAGCGACACCCTCAACAAGGGTAGGACCAGGGAGACAGCCAGGGACCCAGGGTGAGTTCTCTCCACTAGGTACCACTGGGTACGAAGGACGAACGTGGGCGCTCTGATAGGCACCTCGGGCAAGCTGTGGACCTTTTGGTGAGCAGCACCAAGACCTTGGGGTGTGCTGGGGCGACCGGCTCCCCGGGGCATTTTCACACAAGCCAGGGACACTTGCAGCGAGCAAGGAAGAGGAGGGCAGCGCGCTGTCAGTACAGACTGCAGGCGGGTGGGCAGGCGGCGTGGGACTGCAGAGGCAGAGGCAGAGGCTGGGAGTAGGAGCTTGAGCGTGAGCGGACGCCGGGCACTGGGAGCGGTTGGAACCTCTGGGTACCCCTTGGGACGAGAAATCCCACCCTGGCCTGGTCCCGAGCTCCCCGCCTGGACATTCTTGGCGTCCCTTACACATCCTTGCATCCTGAACACCAGCTCGCACAGAGCCACAGCGTCCCTGGATCAAGACCCAAGTGGCAGCGTCGGTGCCACCCTGCAGGCTACCTATGTATGTAGACCCTGGCGACTTTTGGTTGCTCTGTGATCGGGAGATTTTGCGAGTTGGGCATCCGTCCGTACTGAAGGCATCTGGACTCCTGGGCCACAAGACCCTGCAGCTCGGAGGGAAAACTCTGAGGTGATGAGCCTGAGCAATAGGAAAAGCCGTTGGCGGAGCCGGAGCCTCGTGGAAGGGATGCCGGGCGGGTCGAGCGCGAGCTAGAGCCCCTGGGGAGCGGAGCTGTTGCTGTGGGATGGGTGCACTGTGTGGGGTTAAAGAGACGGTGCCGAAGCCGAGAACTTCTGAGAGGCGGAGGAAAGATGGAGGAGTGGAATCGTGTGGGAGAGAGAAAGAAAAGCCAACCGCCCGAAGCCGGGAGGCACCGTGCCTCGGGAGCCAGAGAGACCAGGAGACCAGGAGACCAGACCAGTGTTGGGGACAAGGGAGAGACATCGAAGACATTCGCGTGACCAGTCGAGAGCTCATCACTCAACGCAGGCGTGGCAGGGAACACCAATCGGGGTGCGATGGCTGCGGCTGGCTGCGATCTGTCTGATCAGTTCGATGCCATCTCAAAAGGGGGTCGACGGGTTTGTACCACCATGGCTTCCACAGCATAAGATTGCTGAACGAGAAAGAAAGCAAAAGGCAGCGCAACACCCAGTGGAATTTGCACGGGCCATATCGGATATGGTCTCTGCGCTGCCACCAAAGTGTGGGGTTATGCCACCGTCAGCCATTGCCTCCACCATGCTCATCAGCGAGTCAGCGACATCTCGTTGTGATGAATCCGATGATAACTCGCTGCTGTTATTGTTGTTGTCCTGTCCATCTCATCTGTTGAACTTGAACCTCGAAAGAGAGCGTCACTTGATTTCCGAGACGACTCGGAGTTGCACATCTTCCATCAGAGCACAAAGCACAAGAACGGCGTGGCAGAATCTCTGTTGGCTGTAACTTGCATCTCATCCAATTTCCTGGGAGGCGACACGCCGTGAACAGAATGCCAACCCGTAATTCGGTGCCGAAGGGTCGTCCTATGCCGGCGCCTCAGCCTCAAGTCCAGCCGCCGCCGGTTGCTGCCGGATCGACACCAAAACTAGTGTAGGCGAAGAAGCCCTTTGGCCCTTCTCTCACGATATCTGTTAGGGAGGTCCTGAAATCGGCGAGGCGGGTCCTTCAACGTGTTGCTCCACGGTTTCTGACTGGATGACCAGAGACATGTCCTGCGTCTTGACGACAGTGTCTGTGTAACCGAGCATCTCACTGCGTCTTTGTACGAGTCTGTTGGTGTTATTGAAGAAGTTGAGGTTGAGTGCCAACTCCACACCAAGCATTTTTCCCGGCTCCCACCCCATTGGGATTTCTCTAGAAGCCGTTGAGTGAATAGCTTCGCACCAGTGTTTCGTGAGGGAGAAACAGCGGTGGAGTTGACAGTTGCGGCAAAGCAAACAAGCCTCGCGCTGCAGCTGTCTGATGCAATCGGCATCCTTGCAAGGTCAGGAACAATTATCGCGGGGTTGTCGAGAAGTTCCTTCTCTCTTCCTAGCACTCCCCGCTGAGGTGGCCGCCAGATGGCAGCGGATGCCAGTCCACACCGGCCGCTTTCGCTTACCGCCTCTTCTGATTCGCCTGATGCACCGACGACCGCCAAACCTTGCCGTTTCCCGCCCTGCTGCAGGAAGAGATATCCAGAAGTCGCCTGATGACAGACTCCAACTCGAACGAACTCCACCGACAACAGCAGCACTGGAGTAGCAACTGGAGCAGCACTCGAACAGGCAACACGGTGACATCCAACACTTCTCGATACCACCCTGCGATGGTGAAGAGGGATAAAGAAAAAAAATACCGTACGACTTTGACAACCCCCAACCCTCCCAACCATGGGATTCTCTCGTCCAGGCACGCGCCTCGTAGATTACCCCGCTCAAGGATGATGTGCATCCTGCTCTGCAGATGAGGTGACGAGGTGAAAGCTCACCTCACCGAAGAAGCACAGATACCGCCCGTCGGCGCTGCCATGACGGTAACCAAGTTGGACGGGTGCGGCAGCTTAGGTGGTTCCCGGGCGTCACTTGCAGCTGATGATTTCCCATCCACCAGATTTCCACAACCTGACGGAGATTTGTTGGACAAGAAGTCGAAGACACAGCGCCGCACCGTAACACCGCATTTTCCAGCACTACGCTACAGTCGAATACAGGAGACGTGCTGCTACAGTGCATGCACATTTCTATTTATGGCGCCCGTTCTGTCGCACTCTAGAGTGGGGGTGACACTCTGCAAAAAGACCGTTCGGTTGGAAAACCACCATGCCGAAATCTTCAGACATCCCGTTCGATCAGAATGCTGTCCCGTTTTCTTCCTGCTTCTCCTACCAAGCATTCGGCACTTTTCAGCACTCCGAAGCAGGAAGATGCTGCGGTTGGAGAGCAGATGCATACTCGGTTGGCGCAACAAAGCAGACCGGAGACCAGAGGCTGGTTCGGGTGCATCCCGCTCTGCATCTTGTGGCTTGAGGATGGCCTTCTCTTTGGCTGATGGGTCTCAGCAAGTGATTACGAAATTGCGGGCGCTCAAGCCCAAGCTCCCCCATCCCGGATTTTCTTAAGATGTGCGATATAGGACAAAAACCACAGTCACATCGGCCGTCTCTGAGAAGTTACCTAGGTGGGTCCGTATCACCAGCCATACGTCACAACCCACGCAGCTCATGGGCATCAGAACGACTGCTCAGACGAAGAAAAGAAACAGCAATGAACCTACGGCAAGCGATCGAATCAGCTCCACAGCACAGTTTCGATGTCATCAGGCGAGCCAAGGTCAGTCGGTGTCTCAACAGATCATTTCGACCTGTCAAACTCAAAGGTCTGATCGGGAACTTTTCTTGTACATTTCAGCGTACGTATCTCCCCAGCGTTATCCGTATCTTGCTGACACACAGAATCACAGCTTTGTAACGACAAGCAGATGAGTAGCATTGCGTCGAACTCCCACGCCAGCCTTGCTCATTGGTTCGCGTACGGGTCAATGCGTGGGGTCTGTGTGCTACGGTGCTGTACAGCCTTCATAACATAACACCCATCCTATGCCATCCATGGTTGACTACCATGAAGTCGGCAACGAATGTTCGATGATAGTAGTGAGCACCGGCAGTTCGTAGAGGAAGCCAAAGCTAATGCAAGCAGCGGCCAAGATGACGGTCCAACAGTGGTGGTAAGCAGTGTCCAACACTCTCGGGTTTGAAAATGACCGAGACCGGCAAGCTTAACAACGGTCTAACATTTTTGTCCGCAGCGCCGGGCGGCCAAGAGTGGACCTTCCTTCACCTTATCGAAGCTTTTGATCCAGCTCCAGAGCCGCGGCGGGGCGGGGGAGCTGGAGAGATGGGGAGGACACGACTGAATCCGAGTGTAACGCTGTCATGGATGACGGGGCTGCTCAAGCAGGAAACCAGCTCGTAACCCGCCGCGCGCGCTGCCAGCAGTCACAACCAGTCCTTCGCGGTAGACAATCACAGTGAGGGACTGAAGGCGAATCGCTTCCACCAGCGGTCTCAATGGACGGCCAAACGCTGAACCACGGCGAACCTTTTGTGCTCATCCAACATCGGTACCTGAACCAGAGGTTCACCGCCCACGGTCAGAAAGAACAGTGTTTGACGCCCTGATGGAGCACGTCCCAGGGGCCAGGAGATTAGGATTATTTGCTGGCCCGGGCGGCCACGTGTGTGTCTGGAGGGGAGCCTTGTCCAAAGCTCCCTGTTGGACAACATGACCAAAAGGTACAAGCAGGTACATGGTGAAAATCCCTGCATCCTCCAACGGGCACAGTGTTTATCGGCAAGCCCACACCGTTCTGCCTGGTGCGAGGACGAGGACACGGGAATCCAACCTCTTCATCTGGGCGGTGGGTTGTTCATCATCACCATCATCATCATCATTTTTTTCATCATCTCCATGACGACAGGCAAGTTGGGATATTTGAACGACTGACTGACAAGCCTTCTGACGGGGACGCTGACAGGCGATCAGAGGTTAATCAGATCGGTCGTCGATCGTCTTGTTCGGCAACGGGAGCTCCCTGGATCCCGTCGAGGGCAGCAGACGAATCAATGATGGGAGGCTGCAAATGCAACGTGGGGGAAGTAATTTAAGATTCATTTACGGCCCTCACAGACTTTACAGATTCTAATTCTGTGGATTTTGAGCCGCATCTATGGCATGGGCTAATAAATTGACTGCAGATACTCAACATAATGCGTGATGGTCGATCCTGTCTCTTGTTCCTGCAGGAAACGAAGTCTCAGGTCGGAAACCACCCAAATGCTTCTTCTTTTTCCTGCAGGGGAAAAAGGGGGCAGCACAGCACTCGTCGTCGGACGTTTTCCCTTGCCAGTTTGTCCAGGGAAAACGCCACGCATCAGCCCTCGTCCGTCCATCCGTCCATCGGAGTTTCTTGTGTGTTGTTGGAAACTTGTTGTTCGCCATTCCAGTCTTATATGCTGTGTTAGCTCAACGGCCCGAGGCTGTGTTGATCTGTTTTTTTTCTTTGGATACCAAGATTGATTTGAGACGTCTTCGTACGAATGCCTGACGGGTTATGCAGGAACGATAACTCTATCGTTACGCAAATCGCCGACCAATTTGAAGAGGATGTGCAAGATGTTTACACAACAGTGAGATTTCAGAGTCGGCCTAATTTTTGATATGTCAGGACGGGGCTCACAACTTTTTGCCCTCCCCGCCGTCATGCAAGCGGCCGCAACAAATTCCGCACTCTTTTGCTCTTTTATACCCTTTCGTCACCTGGATTACACATCTGTATGTGTGTTCTCTATCAGTCAGACTCACTCTTCTTGTACCCGAGATCCCGATTTCGTTAACCGCCCCCTCCCTCTTCTTCTCGATCCCCGGGTAAGAGCTGAGATAGGTATCCCTCCCAACGTGAACGCGTGAATGAAAGGTATCAATCGGTTATCGCCCGCAGCCGCCGCCACGGGACAGAAGGGTGCTTTCTCAAATTTCCCCCTGGCAGACTGCAGAAAGGAAGGATTGATGAGCATCCCGCACACATTTGACGCGCGCGCCTTCTCGCACGGTTGTGATGGACCCCTTGTCATGACACCCACACACACCTTTTGCTTTCCCCAAGATTTCTAACCATGAGGTCAGCGCGTTGTGTGTGCTGGTGCCATTTTGCGAATGCAAAGACGGTGGGGGGTGGGTTGGCCGCCGTTCATTGCCGCCTGACTGCGTGACTGTGTATGTGTTATGTGTGTACCTGCTTGCTGCTCTTTTCTTCTTTCTTATTTCCCAAAAACATTCTATTCCATGAGGGCAGCAAGGGGAGGGAGGGAGGGAGGTGTTATTTCCACCTTTTTTCTGCATTATATGCGGCCTCCGTTGACGGGGAAGGGAAAGGGATATCATCATGTTCAACATTCCTCTGGATGGTGAAGGGATGTTTACACACCACTTGCCAGTTACTAGGAACTACACTAGGATAGGTAAAAATGATGAAAATGGGATGGGCTGGTTGTGTGTATACTAGCCCAAAGGGCACAAGGGAGGTAGGATTGTTGTGTTTCCCCCGCATCTTTTTCCTCTTCCCCTCCTCGCGTGGTGTGTTCTGCAGTAGTAGACTGGAAGAAGAGGGTGATGATCAGCGCGAGGCGAACCGGCACCTGACCGGGGACGCCGCAAGACATCCCGGGGGCAGGCTTCGGTTAGGGTTTGGGCCGAGAAGTAGGAAGGAGGGGGGGTTGGCCTCGACTGGGCTGGAGTGAACTCGGCTTTTATTGCAGCGCAGCAGTGCAGTTGATGTGTGTTTTAGTGCCACGAGGAGGAACTTTTTAGTTTTGAACCCGGTGGCCTCTACATGTGCCGATCGGCTTCTAGACTTCTTATGTGACGTTGTTTGTCGTCAGTTTTTTTCCTCTTCTGGGGGCGGAGGGGGGTTTAGGGGGGTAACCTCGCACTGTTGTTTTCTTGAGCTGCTGTTGTTGTCTTCCCGCTTCCGAGGGGTGGCGAAAGGATACATTCATGGGTTAGAGGAGGAGGAGAGCGGGATAATCTAGTGTATGTACATGGATGGGTGGGAAAGGATGCCGTGGGTAATGCTAAAGTTAGCTCATGGCGGGTGGGGAGCTGGAGGAAGACACAGACCGAGACACTCGGGGACGGGGTGGGGGGTTTGGGAAGAAGAAAAGGAATCAGGTGGGTGGATGATGAGTTAGCCGAGACATCGATCTCGTTCTCGGTGAGTAACGGTGAGGAACTTTAGGATGGCAAAAAGGACATTGGGAGGTTTTGGTGGTGGTCTTTTTCTGGGGGAAAGCATGGCGGCGAGGTAGATGGGTATTATGTCGATCTTAGATCGTCGGCGAAATGTGTCAAAAGAGCTTGCCGCCGTCATTACTGCTGCTCATGTCTCGAGTTGGATTTGCTTTTGTTGATCTCGATGATGTTGACGTCGAGTTCCATGTGACAGCCATCATCAACGTCACCGTTGACGCAAACGTACGTTACTGAGACTGCGTCATGCTTTTCTGCTGGTGATTCAGGGTACAGATCATTCGTTTGTCTAATCTCATGGCAAGGCCCTGAGTCCATGTCAGCTGTGAGGGTCTATGCGTTGTTCTGTGGAATGTAAGAACTGAAATGTGAGAGTAGATGTGTACGTTGATGAGACATGCCTACCAAGCGGCGCATCTTTGATTGTTGGGCCGTTATCTTTACCGAGTTCTAGCTGCCGGGGTTTGTCGGCTATCAGGTATACCTGTCGGCATTTAGTGAATATGTAAGGTATGGTTTAAACAACAGTGAACTGACCTCTGTTTACATCTCTCCCTAGCCCCTGTAATATCTACTATGGATGACTTGGTGACCTACGTCAAAGTACCCAGGGCTTCCATATGATGAAAGTTGAAAGAACCAACAGGTTATCCAAAACGCAAAGCTGCACTTTGGTCCTACTTATTGTCAAAGACCTCAACCTGACGCCTCATAGGGATACCGTTGAAATACTTCTTAAACATCCGCCTGAGACCAGTTTCCGATCTCAAGGTTCATTGCTCATATCTCCACTAGGTAAATGTAGATTTTCTTGAGTTTTCTGCTCTTTCATT
Organism: Podospora pseudoanserina; assembly: GCF_035222485.1. NCBI lineage: Eukaryota > Fungi > Ascomycota > Sordariomycetes > Sordariales > Podosporaceae > Podospora > Podospora pseudoanserina. Next base: position 4,164,822 of record NC_085920.1, on the reverse strand, counting down.
CACCGCGACGAAATATGCAGCTCACATACCACGTAGGATCTTTAACACTTCACATACTTCCCTAATCCAACACGCACCAAATAATTGCAGGCATTTGCTGGTAAAACCCATGAAAATGCCGATATTCCATCTATTAACAGCCATACCATGTCCCATAGCCCCCAACAGTGATCCTGTAGCATCTATCCTCCTTCCAGTCCATCACCCAAACGCCCCTTTCCCAACTCTCACCCCTAATTCCTCACCAACAACCCCCCAATCTCCAGCACAACCCTCCCATCCTCCTCCCTCCTCACAATCCTAACCTGCGTCAGATCCTTCACCACCCAATCCGGCCCAGCAGACAAAACCTCCTCCACACTGTGAGAAGTCACCAACCCAACAACCCTGCACCCAGCCGCCTTCCCAGCCTTGATCCCAGCAGGAGCATCCTCAAACACCAAAACCTCCTTCCCCTCACCCGCCGACTCGCCCAGCTTCTCCCTCCCCAAACGATAGCAGGCCGGATCTGGCTTGCCGTTTTGCACAGACTCCGCCGTGACGAGGTGTTCCGGGACAGGCAGGTGAAGGACCTTGAGCCACCCGCTTACGAGGGGAAGGGAGCCAGACGTGACGATTGTCCAGGGGGCAAAGAGGGCGATGAGGGAATCGAGGAGGGAGCGGGCGCCGGGGATCTCGACGGCGTCGGAGCCGTAGAGTTTGGGGAGGAGGGCTTCCCTGGATTGAACGTATTCCCAGGTGGCCTTTTCCGGGGCGAGGATCTTGAGCATGTCTATTGTTCGGCGGCCGTGGGAGGTTTGGAGGATGATTTCGGGGCTTACGCCGATGTCGTTGCCGATGCTGGAGGGGTAGTGGTTAGTTTCTGGGTTTGATATGAACAAGATGGGGTGAGGGCTCTTACCCTTCCCAGTGCTTCTCTACGGCGGCGGTGGAATCAATGATTGTGCCGTCCATGTCGAAGAGGAAACTGTCAATGGAGACGGTTTCGGGGCCGGCTGTGAAGCTGTAGCCGGTGGTGTCTATGCTTCCCATTGTGACGTTTGGTTACAATACCTGAGGTTGGTGGTAAGACTGTGTGGATGAGTCTCTCAAGGTGAGAATATGTGATGAGTCTTTAGGAAACAGAATGATGTAACTTGATCAGGTTAGAGTCAGAATGCAAGAGGAAAAGAAGGGAGACAAGATAGCATTTCAAGAGTTGGCATGGGAACCAAAACAAATCAAAATCCACCACGGCGTCGTCGGATCGGGTCGGCAACCAGTGTCGGAGTATCCCAATCAGGAAACATCAGATTCCACTTTTTTTCTCTTCGGCGGTGAGATTGGCCGTTGTTGGAGCCCAATGCTCTGGGAAGTGGCTAAATGGACATCTCCGCTTTCTTTTCTGGTTACCGGGTGACCCATCGGAAGCAGAGACAGCGTTCTTAATTTGAGAGACGAATCACAAGATTTGAAAGATATCTTGTGAGAATGAAGCTGCCTATATAGGTCTGTCATATGTGTGTACTATATAAGTGATCAATGTACTACCCATGTTGAGGGACTATGTGGTATTCAACAGGGACCCTCTAAAGCCTCGAGAATCTTTGAATCATTGACAGTGAATGAAGACTGAAACAAAAAGATTTTGAGATGTTCATCCGAAGAATCGACAAGATGTCAACCCCACAATGCCATTGACGCAGTGAGGTGAGGGGCGGTGGGTGCGATAACTCCGATAAGCACCACAATTCTGTCTTATCGTAGGCGGTGAGGGGCGGCAGGATCAGCGCTCCACCATAATTTTTTGAACTTTTACAATCGCCCTGCTTTGCGACCCATCTCCAGGGCAAGTAAGCAGACGATCGAAGCCATTTTGATCATAAAATTAAATCAGTTAAAATGGCAGGATCAATAACCAAACCGAAAAGTATGCGCTCTCCCCTCTATCTCCTCGATCTATTGCCAATTGATCTTTTCTAACCCGCCCAAACCCTACAGAGCCGAAATCCAAGCGCACTCCCGTTCGCTTGAGGCACAAGATTCAGAAGGCCTCGGCCGCGAAGCAGCGCAAGGCGAAGAAGGAAGCCAAGAAGAACCCACAATGGAAGAGCAAGCTCAAGAAGGACCCCGGCATCCCCAACCTGTTCCCTTACAAGGAGAAGCTGTTGAACCAGATCGAGGAGGACCGCATCAGGAAAGCCGAGGAGCAGAAGCGCAGAAAAGAGATGCTCAAGGCTGCCAAGGCCGCTGGATCTGAGGAGAGCAAGGATGAGAATCGCATGGACGACGACGGAGAGTTTGAGGGACTCGAGGAGGATTCCATGATGGTCGATGAGGACGATGACGACAGCGAGGGGGACGACTCCAACCCTCTTGCGGCTCTCATTCGCAGCGCCCGGAAAGCGGCCGAGCAGTATGACAAGGAGCTGGAGAGCGGTGACGACGACGAGATGGACGACGATGAGGATGATTCTTCCAACGATGAGGAGTCTGGCGCGATCGAGGTTCCAGGCGGTGCTTCGTCCCGCAAGGCCTTCGACAAGGTCTTCAAGCAAGTTGTTGACCAAGCCGACGTTGTTCTCTACGTTCTCGACGCCCGCGACCCCGAAGGCACCCGCTCGCGTGATGTTGAGAAGGCCGTGATGGCTGCTGCTAGCGGCGGCAAGCGTCTCATCTTCATTCTCAACAAGGTCGACCTGATCCCCCCACCAGTTCTCCGCGCTTGGCTCGCCCATCTCCGTCGCTTCTTCCCTACCCTCCCTCTCCGCGCCTCCAACCCTGCGCCCAATGCGCACGTCTTCAATCACCGCGATATCACCGTTCAGAGCACCTCCTCTGCCCTCTTCAAGGCGCTCAAGTCTTATGCCGCCTCACGCAACCTCAAGCGCGCCATCTCGGTTGGTGTCATCGGCTACCCCAATGTCGGAAAGTCCAGCGTCATCAACGCTCTCCTCTCCCGCCTCGGTGGCCGCAACAACCGCGCCCCTTGCCCCGCCGGTGCCGAAGCCGGTGTCACGACCTCTATCCGCGCCGTCAAGATCGACCAGAAGCTCACCCTCCTCGATTCCCCCGGTATCGTCTTCCCCTCTACCGGCTCCATCTCCAGCTTCACCCCCAAGAACCCAACCGAAGCGCACGCCCACCTCGTCCTCCTCAACGCCGTCCCACCAAAGCAAATCGACGACCCGGTTCCGGCCGTCACCCTCCTCCTCAAGCGCCTCTCTGCCCAGCCAGAGCTTCTCGAGAAGATGATTCAGCTCTACGACCTTCCCCCTCTTCTCATCAACTCCGAGAGCGGAGACTCGACAACCGACTTCCTTGTCCAGGTCGCGAGGAAGAGAGGACGTCTCGGGAGGGGCGGTGTTCCCAACATCCAGGCTGCTGCCATGACGGTGGTGACAGACTGGAGAGACGGCAGAATCCAGGGCTGGTCGGCTGTCCCACCAGCGGTTCAGACCGGCGCCCCGGCTGCTTCGGCGAAGGGGCCGGCCAAGATTGCCAGCGAGGAGGTGGGTGCCGATCAGAAGAAGATTGTCACCGAGTGGGCGCAGGAGTTCAACTTGGAGGGCTTGTGGGCCAGCATGGAGGCTGGTGCAGAGGAGGGGGGTAATGAGGTTGAGATGGAGTAGATACCTTGTTTTTCTTTTCTTTATCTTTCGGTTCAGTTGGCATTTATTTTGCAGGGCGGTTCATTCAGCTTTCTTGTTTCGTTAAGTGGCACAAAGGCGTTTTGGCGTCGAGAGAGAGAGAGAGGAGAAGAGAGAAACAAAAACTGGGGGGTTTAAATGAATGAAAGATGGTATATTATGTACTTTTGTGGCCTTTGGTGTCGTTTTCTTGTTTAGCATGATGGAAAATACGATATCCGAATCTCTCAAAACCTACGAAAACGCAGGAGAATTGGTCCAGAGAAGAAAACAACCATACATGTACCCTGGTTTACTCTTTTACTACTTCCCTACAATAACCTTCCTTTTCCCCCACCATCTAATAGGTCTTGACCAACTCCATCCTCACTCCCCTCTTCCCCGTCGTCTCATCCTTCTGATCCGTCACCCTCACCCTCACCTTCTGGAACAGCTCCACCCTCACCTCCCTACTCCCACTGACCCGCAGCACATAATTCTCCGCGTCAAACTCGGCCTGCGGCTCCGTCTCAGCCAGATCCCTCAGCCTTATCAAACTCTCAATCCCAAACCTCGGCACCAAAACCACAAACCCGTTGCTAAAAATCTTCATGACGAACCCGTCCTCCTCCGTCGCCTTGCCGCGGAGCGCCTGGCCGACATAGTAAGCAATGCTCGCCCTCCCCGCCAGCTGCGCGTTCCGGTGCCTGACATTGATATTCTTGCACACAGCCTCGAGCTTGCCCCTGCTGCGCGTGCTGGGGTGGATGGCCTCGTATTCGATCGCCGCGGCGAGCTGACGGTGGGCCATCAGATCGGCGTACCGGCGGATGGGCGAGGTGAAGTGCGTGTAGATTTCGGACGCGAGACCGTAGTGGCGGAACTCGGGGTAGGCCTGCGTGCCGGAGCAAAAGTACTCGGCCGACATCATGCAGCGGGTGGCCATGATGCGCACCAAGGTGTTGAAGAAGGGCTCCTTTTCGTCGACGCAGCGGTCGAGACTGTCGGCCAGGGCGCGGGAGGATTCGACGCTGAGGTCGAGGCCGCGCTTGACCTTGAGCTGGTTGGCAAGTTCATCAAAGTTGGTCTTGGGGGGCGCGCCGTGGCGGCGGAGGATGGCGGTTTGGGGGAAGGCTTCGTATATCCTTCTGGCGACCGAGGTGTTGGCGAGAAGCATGAACTCTTCGACGAGGGACATGGTGTCGAGATGGACCTTGGTCTTGACGTCGATGGGGTCTGAGGTCTCGGACTCCATTTGCACCTTGACCTCTGGGGAGGAGAGGGACAAGGCACCGGCATCGAGACGCTTCTGCTTGAGCTTCTTCGAGAGAACCAAGAGAGTTCTGATGCTGGTGGTGAGCTCGTCCTGTTGAGAGCTGTCGTCCACCCTCAACTGTGCTTGTTCGTAGCTGAAGGCTTCACGTGACTTGATGACAGACTTGGTGAAGCGGGAGCCCACGATGTCGGCATCAGAGGTCATCTCCCAAATGACCGAGAACGCATAGCGCTCGACGTAGGGCTTGAGAGAGCAGAGGTCGGTACCGAGAAGCATCGGAAGCATGTCGATACGCTTGTCGACCAAGTAGACTGTGGTGCCACGAATGCTGGCCTCGGCGTCCATGGCGTTGCCGGGCTTGACGAAATGTGAAACATCGGCGATGTGGACTCCAACCTCAAAGTTGCCATTAGGTAGAGGCCGCGAATGAAGAGCGTCGTCGATATCTTGGCACCCGATGGGGTCAATACTGCAAATCAAGAGATCTCTGAGATCCTGGCGGTCTTTCCAGCCTGGATCCTCGAGACTCTGTGGCACCCGCCAGTCGTGACCTTCCTTGGGCAGACAGTCGAGGACGGTCTTGGGGAAAGGCCGGTACTGAACGTCGTACTCCAGGAGCAGGGCTTCTGTCTCGGCAGCCTTCGTCTCCAGTTCACCGAGAGAGCGCACAAAGTGGCCGGAGGGGTGGCGAGAGCTGCGGTCCCAAGCATCGATCGTGACCAAGATGCGCTTTCCGAGAAGTTCGGAGACCTGTCTGGTGCGGAGGCGGATCTTGGGGATCTTCTTGTCCATAGGGATAACGAAAACATTGTCTTGTTTCCTTCCTTGTTGCGCCGACTGGCTGACGGAGGACTGATCGATATGTCCGACATATTGACGCCAATTCCGCTTGATCACACCGACAACCTTTGCAGTCGGCTGAGCATGTCCCTCCGTCGTCTTTCTGTGTGTTCTCTTGACCTCCTCCTGCAGTGCCTTGCGTTCCCTTTCCGAAACAAAGTCATCAGACTCTTCGGCATCTGGGTTCTCGTTCTTCGTGATGGCATCCTCCTCGATAACTTGCGTAGATGGCTCCTTCCACTGATCCTTAGGCAGTACCTCCACCACAACCAAGTCACCATCAACAGCACGGTTGATGTTCTCCCGCCCCAGAATAAGCAACGCCTTGGGGAAAGCCGGTACCCTAATGGACCCCTCCAAATAATTGTACGGCGACACATTGAAGATGCCCTGATGAAGCAAATTGCTTTTCACCCCCGTCATCATCTTCGACATGCTGAAGTACTCGGGATACAAGTTATCCCCCGGCCTCTTCTCCTTGATCTGATCCCGATCCTGCGTCTCAGGAATCATATCCAGCAACTTCTCCCCATCCTTCAACTGCCTGACATAATCCGCCAACGAACAAGCGTGAATCCCCTCCTGCTTGGCCTTCTTCAGATTATCCCGATCGTTGCTCAGCATGACAATAGAAGGGGCATCCTTCCCCTTGATACGGGCCAGATGCTCGCCATACCACGCCACCGCCCTCCTCACCGCACGATCGTTTCGGTCATTGACCGTCTCGCCCTCCAAACGGGGCACATGAGTCTCGAGTCGAAACTCGTTGAAAAAGACATAAAACCTCTTGTCCTCGCTCTTGGTCAGGCTGATGAGCCGGTTGTACAGCGGGAGCGACCTGTTCCTCAGCTCCTCGAGCACAATCTGCAGGACAATCACGTCGTAAAAAGCAGACTCCTGCTCGAAAAGGTCCATGGCTGTGAGAAAGGCATTGGTGTCTGGTACCAGGTAGTGCCCCTGGGGGAAGACCTTTGTCCCCGCCGGTGAGTCTGAGAGGACAAATGGGATCGCTAAGATGACGATGGTTAGCGATGAGATGAGCCTGTGAAACAGAGGGTATGAGAAACGCTCACGCTTGCCCAAGGCATCTTTCGGAATGAGCATCTGATGCTGGCACTCCTGACACAGCTTGGAAGAACATGGGATGTCCCGACGGAGGTAGACCTCGCGGACGATTTTTTGGACCTTGCCGCTCTTGGTGGATCTCACATAGATCTTATTCGAGATGTTGGCCGCGAGAGGGTCCGACTCGACCGACCGTTTTAGACTCGCCATTTCTTAAATTTGTTTTCTCTGTTGTGCCGACTGTGGGTTTTCAAGATAAATTCGTTTCTTCCTGTCTCCTGGTTTGAAGGGGTCGCCTTGAAAATTCGTTGATGGCTGCTGTGGTTTGGTGAATTTTTGATGGAGAGGTTGCGATTACCAATGTTGAATTCCTTGGTGTCGCTTCTCCGACCAATCAGTGCAGCTTTAGCGCTTATAGCTCTTATCGATAGCGCTTCACAAGCGCCTGCCGCGGGGTAATGCGGGCAGCCGACGACGACGACATCCTGAGTGGGACATAACTATTGGTTGTCTTTTGAAGGCTTGTTATGATACATAGTGTTTATCTCTCAGATGTCCCATAGGACCTGCTCAGGCTCATCTCGTGTCGCGATGAGAATATCTACACCTACCTCCCAAAACGCACCCACAGCTTCTGAGCTTCATCCTCTTCAAAAGTGCGAGGGGGTTCAGGTCCCCTGCCCAGACTTAGGTCCGAATTCTCGTCTCACGCACTCTGTTGACACCCATGTTTGTTGGTGGCATATTAGATTACCTGGCCGATATCTGTTGCACTGCAGGTCTAAGTGTCCGTCTACAGCACTCTGGCACCGGGTACACAGCACTCAATATCACAGCTTACTGTCCATACTGTGTAATCCAACAAATCTCCCAGCCATGCTGGAAGCAACATCAGCAAAGAACTTTCACCACCAAAAGGCCGCGTCGGTACCCGGAGATGCATCACAAATTACAGCAGCCACGGGCGTCAAGCTCTCTCTTGATGACACCGGTCTAGACAGAAAGCACTCTAAGTAAAATACTCCCAAGCTGCATCATATGATCTGCACCAATTCAACCGGCGCATTTTGCCAGATTGCAACCCCTTGGTTCGCTTGTGCTGCAGTTTGAATCTTGGATCTATCTAGCGACGGGCAGGAGTGACAAGAGAGAGGCATGCTTCGGTCGGACCCAAGAAGGGGTCATCAAGGCCCTTGTCTTGTCCGGCCGCTCGTTGGGCCGTCGTCAGATTGCAACAGCCGAACACTTGATCAACTTGATCCCCCATTCCCCGCCTTCCAAAAATAGCAAGCAGACACAACGACATGATAAGATAAGTTGCCGAAACAAACTTCCAGAGCTTCGACCTTGCCCCGCCTTTGGCAACAGTCTCTGGAAGAGGTCGTCAAGCAGCGAAATCCACCCGCGAGGTAGAACCCCCTCTCAATGTTGAAGAACTCAAGACACAATCGCCGCATTGGTTCTCCGTGGCGAGAGGCCGTGTGTGTCGAAAACGCAATGCGTAAGCGAGAGACACAGGCCGCGGCATCACAATCCCAAAAGAGGATATCTCGCGTCTCTTGAAGTTTCCCCTGGCCTCATCCACAGATCCCAGCTGCAGCAAAGTGGGCGGCGGCCGGATAGGTGCGCGCCCATCTGTGCCTCGGGTGTATACATAAGCCGAGTCGGATGGAAAAGCGAGACGAGGGTCAAGAGGGGTAGCTAGCCGGGCGGTTTCCTCTATCGATATCTTGCATGCTCGGCACCGTTTGGATTCGACTGAGATGACGATACGTCGTGGGAAATTCCTTGAACGAAGCATCTTGGTAACTTTGAACGCTCCCTCATGCTCTCGAGGGAAATCTGTTTCTGTAGATGGTGACATGGGCTGGACTGGTCATTGGATACCTCCATGCCTGCTGAAGCATGCTGCTTTAGCGCCCGTCGATGCCAATCCCGTCCTCGTTTCCTGGAAGCAGCGGGCCTTGGTTCTGGGCTCGAGCAGCATCTGGAGTGGGTATACTCGGAATGGGTCCGGGAGTACGCGAGTTGGAGTGATAGATCCGTGGATCTGGCAAAGAACACAGGAGCTGTGACAGCAGTTTTGCTTCGGTACATGGAAAGAAGCGTTCCGACCTATGAAGACCTGTATCTCTCGTTGATCCCAGGTGGGTCTCTCTCTGATGCCGTTCGAGATAGTGGTGTCTACCAGCGGATGACTTACATGGAACCCGCGAGTGCAGCTGGGGGAGGTGTGTGTAGGTGCTCTGGAGGGTGCGTGGCCCTTGAAAAGGTGTGTGTGCCAGTCAAGGTGGGCCGAGAAGGATTCTGCGCGTTTAGAAAGCCACAAGAACCGAACGCCCGCGCCCAGCGCTGCAAGGAAAAATGAAGGTCATGCTTGAGAGGGGAAGAGAGTGTTCGCTAATGGCGCACTCGCTGGGGCAGATCGTGAACAGCATCGCTTGAGTGGCCCATGGGAAGGGCCTTCGGGAGGAGGTTGCAATGGCCAAGAGGGGACACGGCCTGGGGACAAGGAGGCTCCCGCCGGCCATGGTGCTAAGGATGGTGAGGGTGTGTACACTGTGTGTCACCAGGTGCGTCTTCTTCTCTGCCCCCCCGGATCGTGCCCGTCCCTCCAAATAGTTCAGGCTGCATATCTGCCGCTGTGGAGGTGCTTCGAAACTTGCACAGCATTAGAAATGCGAACGCCGCTCCTCCTCGTCGTGGCCGGCCTAGGCTGGATCCTATTATGTAAAACCAACAGCAAAGAGGGAAAGTAAAATGATATTTCCAGTGCAGCGCCTCACGGACGGCAGAAAATCTTCAAATCCAAGGCCAGGGAGGGGAGTGGTGATGGCAGTCGGGCGGGGGGTCGGGAAAACCCCAAGTTTGTTCGCGGCGCACAATTCAACAAGAGATCAACTCACGGTTTCCATGATTTGCAGCCAAGTGGTCCGTGTGCCGCCAGCTCCTTGGCACGATTGCGTCGCAGCCGGCCAATCAGAGAAGGAGACAGAGCTGCCAAGGCTATCAGCAGCTGGTGCAATCGCTTCCATCCTTGTAGCATCCACTTTAATCCCGGTCACGTCGCTCGGCCCTCTCTTCCCCACTCACCCCTCCTCTCCACAGCCCGACAAGGATGCCAGGGTCAAGCCTCTTGAGACGACCCCTCCATTTCCAATCTGCCGTCCTTCGAGGACACCACCTTTCCCTCGATCGTCCTGTGTCTATCCCCAGACTGCTGGGCGCTGCAGAACTACTCCAGAAGAACTGAATAATTCCACTCTTAACTGTGTGTCAGAAGCATGCGTCACATGGCGTGGCGTTTCACTGCCTGCGATTTCAGATTTCGATATAGTAATAGTGGGGGCTTGTCCAGATCAGACAGTCAGAGACCTAACCCGAAAGGAACACAAGGTCCAGCAGAAGAGCGACCACCTCCTCTGGACCGAAGACGCCATGGGAAACGCCCGGGGTCGTGTTCCTGCGTGTTTGGTTGTTTTTCCTTTTGCGAGATCCCGATAGAGTCAAGCCTGCCTGTACCTAGTGCGGCTTGATCTCGGAGGCACAACCGTTACGATGATTGTAGATTTCGACCTTGAACTTGATGTTACTGTCCTGGTCCTAGATAAGTAACATTGTGCAGCACACGAACCAGACAACCCCCGGCAAGGCTCGAAGTTCCTCGTTCGCTTCTGCCTCATTGGGCGGATAGTGGCACAGTACGACTCCCGGATGACCCGGGCCACTCGAACAACGACCGGTCTTCCGCCACGGCTCCGTGAGCCCCCCGATATCTACCGCTATTTGCTTGAGATCAAGGTCTCAGCCGTGGCGCAAATCCTTGTTTCCGCCTGCTGGTCTGCCAATGGGAGCACAAGGAGCGGCCAATATTTGGCAGCTGACGGAATATAGTTGTGGGCCTGAGGTTGGAGGTAGGCATGAGAATGATACATTTGTCGGTCTCCTGTCCTATCCTCCTGCAGCGCTGCTGTAGCTACGTTAACCTGGGGCTTCATTAATCAACTTCTGTATGCGAGGATTCGTAGTAGTTGAGATCAGTGTGGCCACACTGCTTGACGTACCCGTCTTTAGGCCCGATGAGGTTTCAGGTTCGGGATAAGCTGTAAGCCAACTAGAGATGTTTCTAGTGGATAATGGTAGCATTCCATTCTCTGGCCAGAAACCACATGAGCCACCTCGAACCTGTGACTATTCATGTGATCCCCTATCCTTCTGAGACAAATGACGAAAGCACTCTGATCAGACGACCAGTCCTGGCTGTGTAAAAGTACAGATAGGAACCAGCGCTTGCGTACGATTTACTGCAGCTCCCGAGGACTCCGCTGATACTGTAAAAGTAACAAAGATAGGGTAGATGACGGTATTTTACCAGGACCAACTGCAGGCTGACCTCATCAGTGAAGGTCTCTTGATATCTCGAGATGATGGAAATGCCGCAGGATCCGCATGAACGCAATATCCTCGTCGATAAGCGTTGATGCCCCGGCGTTTGCCGTGTTGTTCACTTGGAAACGTGGTCTCGAGGTGGTATCGCCATGCAGTCAGTGCCCACTCTGCTTCTCCGGGGAGGAGCAAAGAGTCGGTTGCTATTCTGCTTCAGGTTCTTTGAGGTGTGAAAGGAGAAAGCAGTGGGGTGTCTTTAGAAACAAGCACCAAAATCCCCAACCCTGGTCTCGTGGTGCTATGCATGTGATTGGTCAGAGAGGTCGGGTTTTCGACTGGTTCAGGAAAGCGTCTATGCACGGTTTTTATCAATGATAGAGACCTCTCTTGGGACAAGCGTCATTTTAAGGAATTCCATGACTGGAGGCTTCTTCTTGTTCTTCTTCACCTTCTTCTCCAGGGTCCGCTTGGTAGTTCTACTGTGCCTTTTCCAGAGATCGGAATGATCATCGTCAACACCATCTTCAGCGGGATTCATCTGAGATCCGTGACCTCCACGTCCACCTGTCTCGGAAGCAGCTTGTCGTCACACAGTTAGAGCCGTCGGTAGTCTCGAAGCTGCGAGGCGATCGGTCCGCAAAATCCGAGGCATGGATGTTCCAAAAGGCCTCACGCAGGGCAAGCCTCGAGCGTTCCAGCTGCTTTGTACGTCCTAGGCCGAGCACTTTTTGTGGTTGAAGGGCATCCCGGTCAGCCTTGCATCAAGGACATTTCTGTCAAAAGAGTGTTGCATGTTGCACACACACACACACACACACACTGAGTGTAATGTAGATGGGATGGCAGCAAGGGGCAGCAATTTACTCGGATTGTGCCGAGTATCCTCTGTTCTAGCCAGTATCCCATTTGGGGAAAACCACCTCATGGATCTCGACATAAGGGAGGCCATCGTCCGTGTTGCTGGTAAGAGCTCAACCCGAGCCGGCGCTGACTGGCTCAACTTGCATTCCCGTCCATACACTGCTATATCCAGCACGCTCGCGAACGCGCACACCAATGCTACCTCATGTGTATCAGCCTCACCGGCTTTTTTCGAGCCCAGGTTGGCTCTCCAACAAGCTGTATGGGACGACTGAGGTTCCACGACATGGAACTCGACGCTGTCAGCAGCAAGAGAAAGAGCAGCGCAATATTTCAGGTTTGGAGCCACGATTCCTACCGTGCCATTGTCACCGCTCGGAGGAGATTGTGGTATGAGTTGTACGGACCTGGATGTCGTGGTGAGCAAGCTATGCCGTCCGTGTTTATAGCAGAACGGGCCCGACTGACTGAAAAGAGACAGGTGCAGAAGTGATCGACAGACTCATCCGCTTCTCGGGGCACAGCTCGCTTTGCCTCTGGACTGCACGGCCCAGAAGCACCGTGATGCCAGGGTCCTCTTCAGTCGGGGGTTTGCAGTATGTACACCCTGCCCTCGTGCCATAGAGTTGCATTTTCCTGTGCCGCAACGTGTGCAACGTCAAACTTGAGGTTGTGCCGTCAAGCTGCCTCTGGAGCCTTGGAGCTCTGGGGAGCTCTCTGACTCCTCATGAGCTTCCGTCGGAGCGTTTGACTGCTCGGCTCACACCAGAGCCGGTGTCCAGCATATAGATGCCGTGAGATCCGTGTTAAATCCATCTTGCCCAGGTTATCAATCATCTTTTGTCCTGCGTTGTCTGAATAGCCATGAGAAATGTCGTTGTCATCCTGGTTATATGGATGGGACTGATGCGGGGCTTCTGGGGACCTCGGTCGGCCGAAGGTACCTCCATCGTTCCCACAAGGCTCCGGTGCCAAGAGAGCTGGGCCCGCCAGCAATCGCACTCATGTCCCTGCTCTCACCTTGACCCTTGACCCTTGCTTCCTGCATCTGTTCACTTGTTGGCTTCACACCTGGCGTGCAAGAACTGAGCTCCTCGTTACACTCGAGTAGGAGAGACTTACCTACCCAGAGGGAGCCTGTGCTTTCTGTCGTGTTACGGGCGTCAAGATGCTGCTACTAATCTCACAACTATCATAGGATGAAGATAAACATGGAAGAAGAGAGAGGACTGTTTGTGTTTCTGGCACTGTGCCACTATCAGACCCAGCGTGCTGAATGAGCACCCATGCAGCCCATGCTCTGCTTACCCGTCCGTACCCACATCCAGGAAGCCGTTCCGCCCCTCTCCATCCTCACCCCCCCTTTTGGTTCAACCACAACGAGCATGGGCGTTCCGCGCGCTGCGGTGCGGTTCCACGCGGCCACTGGGGACGAGCTACCTATCTGTTAACAGCTAGGCTCTGTCGTCTGTGTCTGTTACGAAAAGCGAGATGGCAAACGCAATGCAACACCAGAGCAGGTACCTGTGGTGTTTCATCTGACATGAGCAGCTGTTTTTGTAGCTACTGCACTTGCGGTTCGCATAGTGTAGTCGCAAGAGCGAGCTATAATACTGATGAACTTTGGGACGACGATGCGCCACCAACCAACGCGCCATCATCTCGCGTCCCGTCAGATTCGGTGCTTTTCTCTTGCGAAACCTACCATGTTCGTCTCTTCTTCGTATTCCCAGACTGCCTGATGACTCCCTCTACCCAGGCATTTGTTTCGAAATGTCTTGATACGGACCGAGCCAAGATCAAGACCAGACGGTGATCAAGGTCAACGTTGCAGAACAGTCACTCGCGCTAACAGCTGCGGATCCATCGTCACTTTGCAGCCCTCCCGCTGCCTTGCCTTGCCGAACCTGACCGGGGTGCTGCCTCTCCCAATTAGGACTAGCCTTCACCCCGCGTATTGTGTCTGCGCATCAATTCTGCAAAGCGCGAACTGATGAGAGAGTGAGGAGAAAGAGCAGCAGAAGAGAGAGAGAATGAGAGAGAGAGCCTCTTGATCTCTCTCGAGACACGCCGGCCGTGGCCTGCCCAGCTCTCCTCGCAAGTGATAAACACCGAAGGCGAGAAAAAAAAAACAGGCTAGCAAATCAAGAGGAAAAGCACGCATATTTCCATTTCGCACCCGTGTTTTTCTATTCGAGTTCCTTTCTCCAACCACATACATGCATGAGAGCAGCAGCAGCAGCAGCATTCCTTGCCTGCATCCTTCCCCCCAGCGCGTGCGTTCCCAGCAGACCAGGACCCAGGACCCAGAGCGAGCCAGGCAGAGACCAGGAAAAAAAAGCTTGAGCGCTTTTGGCTGCGTGCCCCCTTCCACGCCAGCCCAACTATATCAAGACACGTCGTTTCGCAGACCCATTGACGTGGTCGACGACGACGGCACTCATGTACGCTGCACAGCCCATACCCAACGGCGCTGATAGTGCAACAATCAACCCAGCAGCCCTCAACCCAGGTACGTTCTTTTGGCTTTGCTTCTGATCTCTGGACTGGAATATTTTCAATTCGGCAACACTGTTTGTCGCCCGCGCTGCCCATCGGCTCCAGCCAGTGTTTGCGCGCGCGCGCCCGTCCGTCCACCGCACACCTGTCAGCCCACACAGCGCAAGGCAAGCTCCATCTAGTGACGCAGGTCGACCTCGAAACCACCGAGTCACGCCAAACATGTCTCAAGAAAGAAAGACCGGTCCGTTGAGCTCTCGAGTCCTGGATCTTGTCGCCGTCGCCGTCGCCGAGATGCCCGGCGCAGTTCATCCAGAGCATCGCGACGTCCTGATCTCGCCATGGTCGTCGCCCAGACCCAGCAAATGAACCATGTGTGGATTGGCCCCCGCGCGTGTCGCAGCCCCTCCCGATCTCCACTTTACGCGTCTCGTCCTCTCGTCATCGCTTCTTTCCACTCACCCAGCCCGCGGCCTTCTCCTAACAACAGCCACTCAGACATGAAGCGCATATTTACTTTGATTGACGATCACCGATACGAGCGTGCGATACTGATGAGAACAACCTGCCAGAACTGTTAGACGCGACTTCTCGAGGCATCAAGCGGGGCCGTTCTCCGCAGGATTATCCCGACGAAGGACCGCCTGGGTCGACTGGTGAGGACGGTACGTCTCTTCTGTGATTTCTTGTTGCTTCTTACCTGTCTCTGTGTAGCCGCAGCCTTTGCTATCCGGGTCTACACCTCCGCGTTACATGTCTGTGGCTGTGCGACCCGTCGTGTAAAACCTGGGATCAGGGACCACAAGCTGACAGCTCCGTCACGCAATCTTCAGGTAGTGACAAGCCGAGAAAAAGAGGAAGACCGATGAAGTCCAGACAATCCGGGGGTGCTCCCGAACCTGCCACCCAGGCACCGGTACCTCCCTCTCGTCAGACAGCTCCCCCGCAAACGCCACAGAGCCAAAATGCTCCGCTGCCTGTCCAGACGCCCACCTACCCCCCCGCTCCACCACCACCGCAGTCGTCGCCGCCCAAACCCACCCCGACCAAGTCGACCTTGAAGGCGCTCCCAACGGTCCGCGACCACACCACCGACCAGCTTGGGCCCGGCAATGACGAGTACCTACCACGGGAAATTGACGAGGCTGGCGAGAAGAAGGTTTTGCCAAACGGCCAGCTCACAGGCGGCCGCGAGTACCGTTGCCGTACCTTTTTCGTGCCGCACCGTGGCGAGAAGCTTTTCATGCTTGCAACCGAGTGTGCCCGAGTGTTGGGATATAGAGACTCGTACCTGTTATTTAACAAGAACAGGTCCTTGTACAAGATCATCGCCAGCCAGGAAGAAAAGGATGATTTGGTAAACCAGGAAATTCTCCCCTTCTCCTACCGATCGCGGCAAATAGCCATTGTTACAGCCAGGAGCATGTTTCGACAGTTTGGAAGCAGGGTGATCACGAATGGCCGGAGGGTCCGTGATGACTACTGGGAGAGCAAGGCTCGCAAACAGGGCTTCACCGAGGCTGACCCGGCAGGAGAGAAACGACCTGGTGCGTCCAAGGCTCGAGAAGCCGAGGCAAACCACACCGCAAGCATGCTTGGAGCTCCTCACGGTGAAATTGTCTACAGCACCAATCCTGGCCAATTTGGCGGTGGCCCTCAACCGCAACTCGTGCAACCAGGTATGCTTAGACCGACGCCAGGAAGTTCGACCAGAATGCCCGTGATAACACTAGGACCAGATTACAACAATACTCACAGCAGAGACTATTCGAACATTCTCAAGACGGGACCACGACAGGAGATTACCGGCCCAGCATATCAAGATCGACTTCAACCCACGCCCATCACAGAATTGCACGCTCAAGCTCATCATGCTGCAGAGTTTAACCGTTCAGTCAACTCGCAACGCGATATGCGGAATGACTACATGCAGAACATTTGGAGACGACAGCACGACCAACCAACCACCACGACCCTGAGCCAGCCTGTTGGCACAAGCGAAGCACCTGCGTCGACCAGCCGCCCAGCCCCCTCAACGCACACCACCACACAGGGTATCCCGCAGCCTGGCATCATCTCCAACCAAAGCCCCCAGTTGATGATGTCAGCTGCACCGTACTCGGGTCCTGTGCATGCTCCCACCTCTGTTGGACCTAGCGGCCCAGGTCGGGGGCTGGCACAGGACCCATCCCAGAGCAGCTCCAGACCAACCTACCCACCAACCGGCTCCACGGGCACCTTGCCGCCAACCTCGCAGAACTACAGCTATCCCCAGACCCAAATGTGGCCACCAACGCCTCAGACACCGCAGCATGGCTATTCGGCCTACACGGCTCAGTCTCAGCCGTCTCCCCACCCGCAGCAATCCCCCGCTCCTCAGCTGCGGCATTCCAGCACATCGAGCCAAGTGCAACAGCCTGGTGGCATGTCGTACCCAGGAATGCCGGGCATGAACCAAGGATACAGCACCTCAGCCCAGGGGATGTATTCGGCCGAGCAGACACCCCGGCAGTACATGCACCAGAGCGCACCGCCACCCGCCGTCACGCAGGCGTGGTCTCAACAGCAAACACCTGCGCAGTGGTGGACAAACCAGCCGCAGTGAGCTTGATGCGCGTTTCCGGTATTTAGAAACAATTCCAAGGGTTTGTCGATATGGGAGAGGCATCTGTGTGCTTTTTTCAGTGTGTGTGGGTTAGGCAAGGCATGGGGGTCGGTTTCAACAGCATATTTGGATCCGGCTACTTGGGACGGGATTTTATAGAGGAGTCTCGGGCGAGGAGGAGCCCCCTCTTTTGCGGGCACTACTTTATATGCTTTCTTCTTTTTCAACGATACCATTTTCTGTTTTGGATTATCCGTTCTTGGGATTGTTATATTCTTTGCACACCATCCATGCAAAATGGTTGGTAACTCTTTTCCGAGGTTGGGGAAGGAAGGACAACAGAATGTCATTGTTGACGGCAGGGGGTTTGAGGCTCTTATGGACACCGCGTTAGGAAGGGATATTTTTCTGCAATTTCATTATTTACTCTCTTGTCTCTCTTTTTTTCCATGTCTCTATCTCTGCGCTGTCGAGTTGTCGTTGTCATTTTTCTGCTGTTTCTTCGCTTCTGATTTGTGTTGTTTATATTTTTGATTTCATTGATTTTTTTTCTTTGGCATTCCGAGATGTTGTTTGGCACAATATTGGGCGGGCAGCATTAGGAGGGAGGGTTTTTTTCATTTTTCAAGGCTGGGATGGATCATATGCTGCTGCTAGTTGTATGAGCAAACGGAGGGAGTGTGGGAAGATTTTTGCACTTGTTGTAGCTGTTGTTTCTGTCTTTGTTTCATTATATCTTGACACTCTGATTTTGTTGCTTATCTCTTTGGATTGGGGATATTGGGGGCATGTTGGATATTAGGTAGGGTTTGAACAAGTTTATCTATTGTTTTTTTGATTTTGCCAATTCCTGTCGTTGATGTTATTTATGTTTTGTGATGGGGGAAGTGGAGGGTTATGGGGGAGATAACGTGGATTTGTTTGGGGCTTTGGCCAGCGAGAGAGGGGGTGTTTCCTTGTTTCTTTTTTTTCCTCTTTTTTTCTCTCTCTTGGGAGGAGCGGGATGGGAAATTCTGCTAGCAAGACTGACTGACGTGCTGCTGTCAAGTGACGGACAGGCAAGGGAAGGGGTCTAACAGGGGAAGAGGGGCAAAGTTTGGAGTAATAACAATGAATTTGTGTGGTTTTCTTTTTGGGCTTGTGATGATCTCTCTCTATTGAAAGTGACTTGTGACTGTTGTAGTGTGTTTTGTCCTGTTTGAAATGGAGGATCCCTGTGGTTGTTGTGGCGGTTACTTGCAGGTAGGTGGGTTTTGCCTCGGTGAGGGAGTTGGGGGGAGGTGATGATGGCTCGGGGGTAGATAGATCACTTTCTTCTTTGGGTTCAGACTTGCTGGTATTGCTCGTAAAACCCTTATTATGACTTGTTTTTTCATTCCCGTGTTGAACAGCTGGCTGGCTGGCATGGCAGAAGCTCTTTCCGTCTGTTCCAATTTGACAGAAGCTCTTTCTCTAGTAGATCATAGGGTATACCTTGCTCTTTCCAGAAGCTCAGGATGTCCCCTTCCCATTAAACCGACAGTCATGTTCATAATGGAAGGAGCAACCAACCCGACCATATCCACAAATACAAGAGACCAGACACACCAGGCCGGAAACGGGTCTACCGTCCGGATGACGGGAATATAAGAGAGAAAACGGAAGCTCTCAGACCACATAAACTCGATTGTTATAAGTGATTAGAGCACAGTAGATGTGAAGAATACGGGGCAAGAAGCATAAAAAAAATGCCACCTAAATACAGTTATCTTACGCAAAAAGTGTGCTTCATGACCACCAACCCCTTCCTTAACCCTGCCCCTATTTCACATCATCCATTCCACACATGAATTAAGTTTTATCTCCCCCTCCGAACCCCCGCCGCCCAAGCTCCCCACAACACCAATTAATCACTATCATCATCCAAAGCCTCATCCTCCTCCCTCCCCTCCCCACCTTATCATCATCATCACTCTCCTCCTCCTCTTCCTCCTCCTCCTCCTCCTCCTCCTCCTCCTCCTCCTCCTCCTCCTCCTCCTCCTCCTCCTCCTCCTCCTCCTCATCTCCCTCCTCCTCCTCATCAGCCACAGTCTCCGCATCCGAAACCTGCCCATCAACCTCCATCTTCGCACCAGCATCCAACCTCGCCTTCTTCGCGCTCCTCTCCCCCGACGGTGTTTCAGCACTAGCAGCAGCAGCCGTCGCCATCTTGGGCTTATTCACCGCCGCGAACCCCCACCACCACCCCGTTCCGTAACCTGGGTAGTATCATTCCCCACATCCTCCCCCTCTTCCTCCTCCTCATCCCCAGCATCATTAGTAGCCGTGCTCATAAACGACACCTCCCCTACACCACCACCACCAGCTGATGCGCCGGCCTTTTTGGCAGCCGCGACTTTTTTGCGGTAGGTGGACCGTTTGGAGGTTTGGATTGAGTTGAATTCTATATGGGGGACAAACAGCAAGTTAGTAATGCGGAGGGGGTCGCGGGAAAGGGAAGGGGGAGGAGGGGGAGGTTAAACAGACTGGCAAACTCGAGTTCTAATCTCTCCTTCATGAAGCCGTATTCAATGTCATCTAGGGCTTTGAAGACATCGGGGGGCATGATTGTTTTCTTGTTGGAGGCGAGGGTGTTTTCGTTTGCGCTGCAGGGTGGTTGTTAGTTACCGTGGGAGATAAAGGGAAGAGAGGGGGGGGCATACGCATTCGCCAAGTGGTTTATAAACACCGTCGCCGACTTTGTCAAGGCCAAAATGGCATTGGCCTGGATCTGCGTGTTGGCTGGGAGGACGCCCTTGGCGAGGCGGGTGATGATTGATTTTGGGAGGGCGAGGTCCTTGTTTTCATGTCAATAACACTCCCCTTTTCCCTAACATGGACACATGATAAAGGGCGAACCTCAATTGTGACTGCATCCTCCTTGTCCTTGTCCCCCTTTTCCGACATTGGGCCACCACCACCACCACCACCGCCGCCGCCGCCGGATTTTGGTCTCTTGTCGTTTGGCGAAGCAGAGCCTGGTGGTGCTACTGGGTGGGAGGTGGGAGCTGGGGTTTCTGCGGAGAACGGCGTTGGTGCTGGAGGGGCAGAAGCAGCAGCTGCTGCAGAGGCAGGTGGCTCGGTCGACATTGGTGTATCAGGGGCGTCTGGGACGTCACCGGCGAGGACGAATCTTGCGACGGAGACATCGATTCGGCGTGCGGCGGCGGCGGCGGCGTCGCTCTTGCGGGCTGGCATTGCTTGTGATTTTTTGGGCAGGTGTCTTTGTTCAAGGTCGATTCCCAACAGCGGCCGGGGTGGAACTTTCCAAGCGCAAGTATTGGGGACAGTTGAAGCTGAATGAATGACTTTGATAAACGCGACGGGCTGAAAGTGGGTATATCGAATCTATAAGACGAGGCTGGCCGTGTTATAGAAGGATGCTCTGCTCCTTCCTCAATCGGGTTTTTTTTTTTTCAATGCTTCAATGCGCAGTTCGTTTCTTGTAAATGTCCAGCAATCGACTGCTGGTCGTCGATGTAGTTAGACAAGCCGAAGAGTTGGTTTCGCTAAGCATCAACAATTGACGATACGTGAGCGGTCTGTTGGATGGTGGAGCACCAATGGAGAAAATTGTGGCGCGTCGTGCTGGTCTTTGTGTCGTAGACGCGTTAATTGAAATTGAGACTCAAAGTTCTCAAGACCCTAACCCCAACCTCACCCTCATAGCTCATCTTTCATGCCCTTTGTAACACCAACTCTGGGTTAGGGTTATTTGTTACATTCCCCTTTCGGACTCTTATCTCCTTCTGGCCCCCATCATCCATCCCATTTTGTTTCAGCCAGGGCCCGTATTCCCCAGAATCGAAAAACGCCATTGGCGATCCTGATTTCCCTTTTTTCCTCACCATCATCCCATGCCCGTCGTCGCTCGCTCGGGCCTCTCTCTCTCACCCTCCCAAGGCTCGTCCTGTTTCAGGTTACAGTGCAGGAAGTACTCTCATTTGCCCATAACTTGTTTTTTGAACCTTCACCATATCTATCCAGTGTTTGGGAGCATTGTTTTCCTGTTTGGTAGCCCGCATGAAACGGTAGTCTTTGGTAGCAGTATTGCCAAACTATCTCAAGGTGAAAAAGTACTGCTAGTAAACTACTACTCATACATTTGTTACAGGATGTGTCTCTGTAGTGTGCGTGTGTGTGAAAGTGACGTGACGACGGGTACTCCCGCAAAAGACAATCATATCCCATGTCCATGATCGTCGTCAACGTCGTCGTCGTCTGTGCCCGCTTTGCTTCTTCTTGTGTCGAGTTGAGTTCGCTCATCTCGGTTCCGATCACCCGTTTCCTTCCAGAAGAGAAAGTCAGGGGTATCACTCACCCACCCGTTCCTCTCCGTAAAAAAAAAAGGGTGATATGTGGAGTGTAATCCACGATCATGAAAAGCAATGCCAGCACCTCAACCACGTCATTCTTCCATCTCAAATGGGAATAAACAAAAAATAATTCATCCGTTAAAAAAACAAAAAAAACGGGGGTATATCCATCAACCGCCTTCATCATATCATCAGCCATCTTCAGGGCTGCTATCAAGTAATGAAGTCAAAAATGTTCCATAGAAAGCAAGCAAGTCGAGGCCTGTCGTATCTGAACCAGAAAAAAGTCTGCGTCAACAGCCTTGACCGTCCTACACGGTGTGGAAAAAGAACAGGGGCCACATCCCCAACACCAGTCTGATGCTCGAACCAGCCTATCAGAAATGTAAAAGAATAGAAGAGAGAGAAAAAGAAAATATATGCAGTGCCCCTTATAGGGGTGTGTGAAAAGAAAAGCCGTTTATCCAATTGCTCGGCCAATCTCGTCCTCCTTGAACAGCGGCCGGCCGGGAGAGCCTCCGTTATAGTGAGCCTCGTCGCCCAGGGAGAGCCTGGGTGGAATAGACGATGATGAATAAACTCGCGAGTGATTGCGGTTGTAATGATGGTGGCGGGAGCGAAACTGATCATGAGAGTGGCGTGGAGATAGTTCGACATCTGAAGCCCCGTACCGATAATCTCCGAAACTGCGGGTACTGCTCCGAGAACTCCTTGTCCTCCCGTGATGCCGACGGTGAGATGCCGAGCTGGGTGGAATTTTGGATAAGCGAGATGTCTGCCGTTTCGGGCTCGGGATAAATGGGTCGTCGCCTGGAACGGATTCGTCTGTGAGGCCTGCCCTGGCGTTGGGTGCCCTGGCCTGAATTGGTGTTTGGGGAAGGCCCTTATCCAAGCTCATCTTGCCGTAAACCGGGTGCTGAGTAAAAGAGCGCCGTGGTGTAGGCTCATCGATTGATTGACGATAGCCCTGGACGCTGTTGTACACGATGACACTGGGTGGCTTCTTGATCGAGGTCGTCGAAACCTGTCTTCCGTGAGATGGTCCCCCTGTTTCCTTGCTGAAGGCAGCATCGCCTTCAACATCGGTGTCTCCTGGGTAGCCATTCTTCTCGTCCCTGGGCACTTTCCAAGTCGCAATTTCATCGTCATCGATAGGTGTAATGCCTCTTGAAAAGAACAATCGTCGTCGTTGCCGATATCTCCAACACAAATACAGCCCCCCCGCAATCAAAATCACAGCCACCGCCGAGAGCACCGTGCTCAATATGATAACAAGGTTCTTGTTGCCGGCAACTCCGTCCTCACTACCGGGAGAAGTCTCGTTGGTTACTGCATCGGCGGTGGTTGGGACTGCTGAAGCCGGAATATCTGTGGACATAATATCTGCCACGTCTGTGTCCGGGTATGAGGAGGCGATGGAGGAAGAGAAAGGCGAAGTGGTCGAAATCGATGTAAAAATCAAGAGTGTCTCTGAAGGTACTGCACCAGTCGTTATTGGTGCTTCGTCTGGTCCTGTGGAGGTAGATGGGACTGGAGCCGGAATTGTCAGTATGGTTGTGATGGGATACGTTCGGCTCTGGTGCGGCAACCAAGGCGGTCCCCTCCACGGCTGCTGTCGAGGTTCAACAGCAGATACGTCTCGGTCCCACGTCACGGGTTGAGCATTGGTTCGCCATGTAGACATGATCGGCCTCTCAAGCGTTGCAAAGGAGGGGAAGTGCAGAGCATGACATGTAGCATTGGGGAGGACAAACTTGAAAGAGCAAAGTTAAGACCATTGGAGACCAAACGACTCCATGTGGTGAGAGAGCATCAGTTCGACGGCACGAGGGCCTGGAAGGCTCTGGGGTGAAAAGGGGAACGAAAGACAAGAATAATCAAAGCCCAATTCCAAACCTCGACGGCTTCTCGAGATGGATGGGGAAGATGGGGGTCACCACGGTAAGGTAGGTGTGGCCAGCCGAGCCAGCTTGGAGGAGAGCCAACGACGGCTGACTTTGGAGGGGGCCGGCAGATATATTCGGAGCCGTGTGCTCGAGCCCACCTTCACAGCCGACACAACCGCAGTGGTCCTCCCCCCGGTCCCCCCCTCGCACAAAAACAGGCTGGGCGGGGTGTGGTGGACAGAGGTGGTGGACAAAATGCAGCCCCAGAGGTTGGGTTTGTGGAGACTTGAAATCTAGCGAGAGAACTGGAAAGGATGTGCAGCACACGCAGAAAAGACTTGCATTCGACTGGGCTTTGGTCGGCTGGGGGTTGGCACTGGACAGGACTGCCTTAGCTCCATGCACTTGCTTAAGAGCTACCTTAGGTACCGTCTGCTTTGTACCTGGCAGAAACAGAAACAGAAAAAGAAAGACTCCAGTCGGAGATTTAAGCTGTCTGCGGTACCAACATGCCAGTCGAGGTTTGAGGTGGTCGTCTGAGAGTGCAGAAAGAACCTGAAGCTCGAGAATGGTTGGCTTTCGTTGGCTTGTGAATCTCGACAATTGTGTTGCGGTACGTTGGTACTTCCAAGCTGGGCATGGCTTGCACATGGGTGTTGACTCTTGACAGGCCACTCCCCCCCCCTGGCTTCTCTTGTTGGAGGAGGGGGTCTCTGCCCCGCAGTGACATGGAGGGCAAAAACGACCGGAATGGAGTTAGAGTGCTTGCAGTTTTCAAGCCCGTCACTGAGTCGGGTCCTTCATGTTGTGGTTCCTGTCGTTCCTGAGCTGGCAGCCGATGGTGTGATGGAGAAGCCGGTGTGGTACAGCAGGACCATGACAGATGCCACGATTGATTGTGTGCTAGAATTCTCAGTCCAAGACGGGCCGTCGGAGTCGGGATATTGGTACGGGCACGACGGGTGAGCGGTGAGCGTTTCCATCTTTTTTGTTGCAAGTTGCGGCTGAGGGTCAAGGTGAGGTGACGTGGTTGATGTTGGCAGAAACCGTTGACAGCCATCCATCCACTGGCCGATGGGGCCCCAGGTGTTCCTGAAACTTTGATTAGGAGCCGAACCCTGTACCTGTCGAGGTTTGGAGCGGGGGATGAGATCCTCTTGCCCAAACAGGATGGCAACCCGGAGAGGAAGACCTTGATGGAATATTTCTGCTGTTCTTCCACGTTATCAATGATGGAGGATGTGAAATTGTGAATGCAATTTGCTTCGGCATCACCTGCCCTCATCGCTGCAACCCCACCATCGACAGTGGGTGGTGGGCGGGTGGTCAGGTCCCACACACTCTTCCCGAGAAGACTAGGTACAGTAGAGGTTCGTATTCAACAAGTCTCATATTGTCTCATCCATTGATGTTTTCTTCGGTGCTTCAAACTGTGATGCACAAGCTGCCCGTTCAGACGACAAAAGCTGGAAAGAATTCTCGCTCAGTCGATCCTCAGTGGGGGCGGAGCCGGGGCACGGTCCACACTACGTTTAACATCCCCGGTCATACCCCTGTTGATTGATGCCAGGTACCAGACGCTTACCACAATCCATTCCTGAGCACCTGTCTCATCTCAACCATCCATTATCGTTTAGATATATCCATATGACAACTCCGGTGAGCGAGTGAGTGAGGGTGCGGGGAATGGGCAAGAGACACAATGGAACATCACCCACATCATGTTCGCTGCGATGGTTCCTGCATGACACCAACAACGGTGACCAACCACAGACTCTGAAATCACCATGCAGGAGTCAGTCCTTTTCGGATGGCTTTTTCGAGTATTCTTAGGCCGGAGAGCCCCCCCTCCGCTGCAGTAGCCTGACCATCAAGCAATCTGATCAATCTGGCAGGAACGAGAGATATTGGTGCGCTGCAGCTTCTCTTTGCAGCAAGTCGCCTACAACACCAATCAGACCAGCACCTCACACGCGAGCAGCCGCCGACCATTCTCGATTCCGCCTTCATCCCCGTCCGTGCTCGCTCTCACTCACGGACGCAATTGCACCATCTCCCGTGGATCGACAGCCAAGCGCAGCGTGGCATGGCAGAGCAGAAAAGATAAGCCTGACCGCTTTTTCCACTTTGGGTTCTACTCTAGAATTCCTCCCTTTACATGTGAGCATGGCCTCTCCACTTGCGAGAAAAGCAAGCATAAAAGTCGGACACGGCAGACGGCTTGCCAAACGAACATGATGAAACTGCCTGCTCGTGGATGGTGTCGAGGTTTGGAAGTTGATCAACAAACAACAGGGCTGAAACTAGATTCCGAGAAAATGCAGCTCGTTGGTGCCCACTCACAACAGGTGCGGTATTAATGGCCCATTGTCACCGGCGCGTCGAATCCTGCCCCTGATTTGGACTTGGCTCTCCGCATAACACGGGCCCGGCCCGTTGAACCACGCACCCTCAGTCCCGTTCCCCTGTTGGGCCAGAAGCAAAGTCCCGAATGATAGGACGGTGCCGGGGGTTACAGTGGCAGGAGTTCCTTCGTTGACGTGGCGGTGGTTGTAAGGCCCGACCAGTCTGGCCCCCAAGCCAATCACGTCTCTCCGATGCAAGATGCCCCGTTCCTAGGGTTTTGGAAGGCATAAAGAATGTGAACCAGGGCCAGGCCCTGACCTTAGCTCCCGCGAGGATTGTTCCATGACTGGTTCACCAGGAGGGGTTTTTGTTGTTGACGGCAAGTGTCAAAAAATGAATTCGTCATTCTGATTTGACCAGACCGTTTTTTAGACTCGCACTCTTTTCGGCGATACTGGCCTCTCGCTACCACTGAGAGCCGCGAGGGCTGATCCCGGGCCATCATTGGCCTTGCTGACCGGCTCCCTCAGGCTTGAATCTATTCGAGACCAGAGCCTTGTCTGAAATCCCCAGACTGCCCACGTTTGACCACGTTCCACGATACCAAGTGCCGAGTAAGACAGGCGGAGCAGACATCTCACATAAATCTCATACAAGTGACGTCTGGGGCAGTGATGATGACGACTTCTCCTCACCTTGGCTTGTCTGGCAACCATGTCAGAGCGGCTGCTTCGGTTGTCGGACTCAGCACAGTCCTCGTCCCTCTTGTAGTCAGAGGGCATTCACAAAACCACACTGACGAACCAAGGATCTTTTCTCGTCAGGATGTTTGACGTCTTCTACCGCACCGTCGTACCATGAGGGATCAAGCTAGGCGTTTGCTGACATGCTTGCCCCTGATGACAACAGAGTGTGTGGTATATTACTTATCACTTCTCACATTCCACCCAACCATCCCTTAGGTAGTTATCCTCATCCTCCTCAGCCGTCCACTAACAGCCTCAAACCCTCACGGGATGGATCACATGACTCTCTTCGAACCTGTTCCAAGCTGCTGTGAGAGGGGACCCCTTGATGTTGGGCATCAATGGATGGCATAACTACCTACCTAACAAACAATGGAAAAAGATCTGAATATTGAGTCCTGATTTGGGGACCTTGCATATACCCAGCCTAGCCGGTTAAGATGGGATGGGCTGAGCGAGATATCATGTTGAGCAGCTGGTTGGTCAGGGTCGGTGAAAGGGAGGGCCACACCACCGGCTCGATTTGTGGGTTGTGTGTGTGTATGTCTCCCCTTCCCCATGATGGGTCTGCGGCGCAGAGATGCAGGGCCAAGACGGAGGGCCAGAGGGGTGATATTGAGACTGAACAACCTAGGGGGCAACCAAGTGGCACAGCTGAAGTTCCCAAGGCAAGAGACGGGAGAGTTTGATGTTTTTTGAGATGACCGATTGGGTTTTTAGGTTCGCAGGGCGGGCTTCTGGACTCCTCGCTGTAGCTCTTACACAGGAGAGGGGATTGATGGCGTTCTTGGTTCGATATGGGGACGATGAGTGAGCGCCTTGCAGGCTTATACAGGAGCTCCTCCAACCCCAGATCCTGCAAGCCATAAGCACCAAATGGGAAGAGGTGTGTGTGTAAGTAAGGTAACCGAGTGCCCGAGTTGGATGCTTGAGCCTCCACCAACTATAGCAGCAACACTTCTCACATTTTCACCCGTGTCAGAAGCGGCCGAGCAAAAGGCACGTTTGTTGGTAGTTTTGCCTGCTCGCCTTACACTGCAGTATGTGTACGGCCGGTTCGGATGTTCCACGCCTTGCGCAATGCAGACGGTATTCACTCTTTGGGTTTTCATATATGACAAAGGTGATAGGAATTCAGAAATGCTACTCTAGTATTTTATACTTATCCTTGACAGACATCCTTGGCTTGCGTTTTGAGATTTTTCTTGTCTACCTGCAGAGTTCGTTTTCTAATCAGAGCCTCACAGCAGGCATACCGAGAGCCTCGCTGAGAAGTAGTGAGACAAGCGGCAAGAGAAACCTTTTCACCAAATATGGTAATGCAAATGCAGTTGACTGGCTCAGGCGGCGTCTCGCTGATGATGGCGTTTTTTTGTTTCCCACGTACGTTTGGAGAGATTCGGCAGATGTAGCCTACCCATGTGGGTTGGCGGCGCTGGCGTGCTGTGTGGGCTGTTCTTTTGTCGACATTTGCTCACGGACAATGGCTGTGTCGATCGGGCAGAGAGGGGAAGAGCATAACTGAAGTTCTGGGGTGTGTATAAACTGAATCTATGCGTCACGCTGCTACATATGGGCTGCTCGTGATGGAGGTGATAGTGGTCCGTAGGGTGCCACACGGCTCAGGGGTGTTGGGTTCTGTTGTTACCTATTTCATCATGTTGACTTTGCGTCAAAGTTGAAATGCGAAGTTCTTGTCACAGGTTACATAAACTGATGTTGAAAGTCTTTGAGATGATGATTCCTACCTATGGTGTGAAGAGGTGAGCAAACAATGCAGCACAGGTGCCACGGATGTGGGTAGAGATAGGGCCTGGATACAGTGAGATGAGCATCAAGGCCTAATACCATCATCTTCTTCAATAGCAGTCCAAACGAAGGTGAGCTGTGACTCAATCCCAGATTGATCCACCGGCAGTTTTCCTGTTCTGTTCCTGTGCTTCAATTCATCTGTTCGCTAAACACAACACGAGCTCAAGGCTCTTTCTCTCGAAGCGGAAAACCAAATGTGTCTATCTAGGCGAGTGATAGTTTCACTCGTCAGAGCATACGCGAAAGGCAGCAACCCTTTGGCGAATGGCCCAGGCTGATATGTTTCTTGGGGCTTCCTGAAAGGAGATGTTGGTGACGATGGCGACAGGCACTCTTCTTGAGATTTGAACAGCCCAGGTTTTAATGACTGGATGACAGGAAAATTAGGTGGTGTAGCCGCGGTGATGATGACTTGGCAAAGAACAGCGCCGCGCAATAATTGCGATGGGATCGGTAACATGACGAGACGGGATGAAAAATTGTGGCCGTGCGGCGGTTGAATCGTTGTCACGGATCATCCCATGTCTGTACCTAAGCGGGAGTCCAGGCAGCCTGGGTGGTCGGCCGTTTTAGGCGGCCTACTGTGAGATTTCAGATCATTATGGGATCAATGTTGGCGATATCTTCGTTTCCGGATCCTGACCAGGTCCACGGGTGATGTCATCAAGGAAAGAATATCGGAAGCCATCTATAACAAGACTGCGTGCTTACAGCTTCCATATCGTAGCGAAGGTTACAAGGAAAATGTGGAAAATCCACTGGTCAACCCTCAACCCCTAGAGAAGAAAGGGACGAATTGCTGTCAGCTTCCATCGGCAGGAGCATACTCAGGGCCAGATCCAATAGGCAGGAGTGATGTAACTATCGCAGGGTCTAGGAAGGAGCATTGAAGCTGCCGGAGGTCTGAGAGGAGGGAGCATAGCAAAAGCCAGTTTCTAAGGGAAGGAGCGAGAGACATCGAAGTCTCCCTCCACAAACCCCTTGCCCTTGAGGAGGGAGCTGTTGATGACAGAAATAAACGGAACTCCCTCCCGTTAACCACTGCGAATTCAGACCATCAAGCAAAAGAGGGATGTGCATTGGTGGTTTTCGGCATTGCATTGAAGACAGTTAAGTCTGGGATGTAAGATGTAATGTGAAAAGAGGCAGTGGTAAAAAGGGGTAATGTGGTAATGTGTGTCAGTGGTGGTAACATGTTGATAGGGTAACGTGAAAAAGGAGTAAAAGCAGGCAACAGCTCAAGACTCGAATTTTGTTTAATGGTATCCTAGCAGCCATAGCAAACAAGCAAGCGCAACAAGAGGTATAGTAATGAAAAGCCAGAGAAGTAAGGCCCCCCATTATCTAAAAGACATCATCCAAGCAGCCGGCAAATATGCCAACCCATTTATCATCATACAAAATCTCGACACATCCAACCATTATCCATCAACATCCTTTCCCATCCTTCCCTCATACAAAACTTCAAAACATGGTATCAAATCCGTCCCCCCCTCCACCTCGACTTAATGCGACCTCCCGCTCCTCACACTCCTCCTGCTCCCCCCCCCAACACTCCCCACCACACTAGCCGGCTTCTTTCCCCTATAATCCAACGCCGGAATCGTCAACCCATACCCCTCCGTTCTTCCCTCCCCATCATGCTGGTCAATCTCCACCTGGATAACCACATCCAACCCGCCGTCAGACCCCGTGCCGTGTTCACCCGGAATAGCGGCCTTGTGCTTACTGCCACAGTTGACCTCACCAGCCCCGATAGGAAGGCGCGTGTCCTTTGGTCGGGGAGCCGCCGGATTGGTCTGGGCGGAGTGCGGAAGGCTGACCTGAGACCCCTGAGCACCACCACCACCATTGGCAGGCGGGAACAAATGATTCTGATCAACCTGGTGAGAGTTGAGCGGACCGCCACCGTTCCGCTGGCCGTTATTAGGCGAATTCTCCGTGATGATGGCAAAGTTTCGGCTCGGCATGGTGACGTTGTTGGACTTGGAGGTTTTGTTGCTGTCGCCTGGGTCTTTGTCAAAGAGCTTCAGCAATGTCTCGTCCGTCTCGTGGTTGAGGTGGTGGATCTTGTTGCGACGGGCCAACAGGTTGGCTACCGCGGCAGGAGGGGGCTTGTTGACAATGGCCGAGGAGACCACGTTGGCGATGTAGCGGTAGTCGTTTTCAGGCGCGATGTTGAGCTTGGGGTTGGAGTAGAAGCGTCCCAGGGCGGCGAGATGGACGTCACCGCTGAGGATGGTGACGCGGATGGAGAACTCGGCCGCCAAAGCCTGGAAGCGCTCAATGAGCCGGTTGCGCTCTTTCTTGTGGGTGCGGGCGGTGTAGTGGTCGTCGAGGTCGTCGAGCAGATCGACGCTGCCGTCGAAGCTGTTGAAGAAGCTGCCGCCGAGACCGACGCGGCGGTTGAGGAGCTTGATGGGGGCGATGACTGGGGAGG
The DNA here is from genome assembly GCF_035222485.1 of Podospora pseudoanserina. Taxonomy (NCBI): domain Eukaryota; kingdom Fungi; phylum Ascomycota; class Sordariomycetes; order Sordariales; family Podosporaceae; genus Podospora; species Podospora pseudoanserina. The sequence continues at coordinate 4,134,118 of NC_085920.1, read as the reverse complement.
AGAAGATGTTTTCAAGCCAGGTGAGGCGAGGATAGGCAATGGGCACACCCAGCAGGAGAATCAGGTGCTTCAGAGGCTGGTCCGAGTTCGCGGCAGCAGTGAACTCCTCCTTGAGACGAGCAAAAATGGCATCATACGTCTCGGGATAGTTGATCTGGTGCCTCGTACGTTCGGTGCGAGCGTCAAGGCCAATGAAGGCTATCCTAGCACCCAGCCTCGCGTACACATTGTGCGAGTGCTCAGCAACATATGGACCTGGCTTCAGGCCGTTGATATAGCCGGACTCGGTGATCTGGGGGTGGACATGGGCAGTCATGAACTGGTTTGGATCCACGCCCTGTCCTTCCTCACCACCAGCCGCATGGACCGCGTCGGAGGTGTATGTAGACGGCGGCGGAGGGAGATGGTGCTGGAAAAGCATGTAGTACTTGTGAGCGACACCACCGATGCCTCTGAAAACATCGCACTTCATGAAGTCGTTGACATAAGAGCCAAATCCGTCGATAATGTCGTGGTCATCCCAGATATTGATCTGGGGAATTTGGCCATTGGCAGCAGCAAAGGGCTCAGTGCCGTACCTGAGTAGCAACAGTTAGTTCCCGGCCACGACAAGAACGATCCCCTGTTCTCAACTTACCAGCGGATATAGTTCTTCAAATAGTAGTCATCACACTCCTCCCTCAACGATTCCGGAAAAGGATAATCCCTCCTCTTCTTCGGATTCCCAATCGCAGTCCACTTCCTAAGCGGCCCCTGCACCCGAATCCCATCGTTGTAAATCTGATCACCACCTCCAATCATGACATGAAACGGCCTCTCCTGATGCTTCCTCATAACATCATTCCACAAGCACGCCCCGCTGTACGCCTCCTCATCCGTGCCCACACTGAACCCATTGCAGCTGTGAAACATGATCCTCATGCTCTCCGTGATGGCCGGCACGAAGAACGCATTCACCCTCGGCTTCGACTGGCTCTTGTACCTCAACCCAGGCAGCTCATACTCCCACTTGATCTCCCTCCCCCCCATCTCCACCGCAAGGTCAAACCTCCAAAAGGTATTCCTCGGGTCCGAATACAGACACACACCCTCAACATCCACCCCCTGACCTCCCTCCCCAGCCCTGCGAAGGTTGAGCGACGGCGTAAAAGGCTGCTCCCTCCCCCCACCAACAACAACAACCAACACGCTCCCAATCCAAGTATTCCCCTCCATCCTCCGGTAGTTAATCAGCGGTCCAACCGCCACCTCCTTCCCATCCGCCGGCGGCCCCGACGAAGCCTTAATCGCCGACTCAGCAGCCGGCGCATCCTCCGCGTGGCCCGTCGCGGCGCGGGCCTCTTCCGCGCCAGCCATGACGGGCTTGAAGCGCATGCTCGTAGGGCGCTCATCCCCGTTGGGATTCTCCGGTTCAACCCTCGATTTGTTCAGAAAGTTAGCCAGATCTCCCACACCACCTCGCGCATCCGCCTCGCGCGCTACAGGGCCGTTATGGTGGTGGTGATGGTGATGGTGAGCAGCGCCGCCAGCGCGCTCTTGTTCATACTTGGCATAGGCAGAGGACTCGGCATGGCGCCAGCGGGACTGGGAAGCATAAGGGTTGCGCGCGTCGTCGCCAATCTCGTCGTCGCCGTGAGGGGGGCTGCTCGGGGAAGTCATCTCGACCGGGGTGTTCTCAATGTGCCGTCGCGACACTTTTTGCGCCTGAGGTCGGTAAGTGCGACTTTGTTTACAAAAAATCGCAGAGAGGGAGGTGTATAAGGTAGATCAGTTCAATGTAGTAGATCAACAACAGATCTATCTCTCTTTGTCGAATTGCACGTTTGGCAAAAACCTGCTCGAAACCAAACAGCAACAAGTCAACAAATAAAGAAAGAAAGAAAGAGAGGAAAAAGAAAAAAGAGGCTGGCGAAAATGGGATGTGTGAGTGTGTGTGTGTGTAAGACTACCAGGTATGTATTTATTTTCGATCCCGACCTCACCCCTCCCTCCCCAACCTCACCTTATATCCATACCTTGAAATTGCGGCGCGAAAACAGCACAACGATGGGGGAAACCCGGGCTGCATGTCCTATCCTTGTCCTTTCTTAACTTGGCGCCCCCCTACACCCAGATATATCTTAGATCCCGATTCCATCAAGCTTGATCTCGAGTACCCCTTCGAAGCAAGGAAAAACAGGCCAAGGTAAAAATGCCAAGCTACCCTGTGATCGCGGGCGGGGGAGACGTCATTCTCCCTGTCTTCCCTCTGTCAGTATCATAAGGGAACACAAGATTTCAAGGGGCACGACTTTGTGTGCCGCGATGGCAAAACGGGCGGGAAAGAAGCCAAAGGGAGGGGGTGTGGGACAGTGTTCGTCTCCTCCAAACCAAGGCTGGCTGACAAGCATGTTGGTGGCTGGCGGGGCTAGGTAGGTGATCACCACTCTCCCCGTAGCAGCTGAACATTGGAGAACCCTTCCTTTCTCTCAGAAACTCCCCTCGTGCAGTAGGGTAGTTGGGTAATTGGCCCATTCCACGCCAATTTCCGTTATCTCTCACCAAAGCAATAAATGTTGGAGGCCTGCCAAAAAAAAAAAAAACCCCCAAAAAAACCCAAAAAAATGCCATCATCGCGAACCTCGCTCTCTTGGCGTCGCATTCTTGCGTCAGCGCTGCCTGTGCTCTCCTTCATGTGGGGTCTCTCTTTCCGCAATACTGATTGCTAATTGACCAATCACCCTTTTACAATTCCGGCTAGTCGGCACAGGGAGGGAGCTGAAGATAAATTGTCCAGAATGGGAAATCTGTAAACGACCCCCATCTCCTGAGCACCCCCTTTTTCTTCATTGTAATTCGGCCCCAACACACGCACACACAAGACCTTCTGTTTCCAGTCTCGGTAAGCAAAATCGCGAGAATAAAAACGTGTCTGCAGATAGGTTGGTTTGCGTTCCACAGGCGGCCTCAATCGTGTCTCTCTCTCTGTAGGTGTCCATACAACAAAAAAATTCCCCATTAGTGATACAAGATGAGCCCTAGTTCAGATCCTGTGAAACAACACACACTCCCACTCCTACCTAGTCTTTACACCCACTTACACCTTACTCACCCTAACCGCCATCGTCTCCATCCTCGCCTTCTTCTCTGCCTCCTTCCTGCGCAAGATCCATTCTCCCGCAGCTACGCCAGCCGCCAGCCCCGCAAAATGAGATGTAACATCTATCCTGCTCCGCGCAGCCCTCGAGAACAAGAATGAGATGTTCGTCGCAACAACAAAGGCCAAAAAGACAATCCCCTTCAACCCTTCACTCGGCGGGGGAGGGAACCCAAAAATCCGGTGGCCGTCAAGCCGGTGCATCCAGCAGTACGCTCCAATAGCACCATAAACCGCACCTGACGCTCCCAACGTGCTGATATTCCACCTCTGGCGGAGTACAAACTCCGTCATCGAAGTCATCGCCGCCACGAGACCGCTCCCAAGGTAAAGCCCAAGGAACTTGGCCCGTCCAATGTCATCGTGGAGCAAGGTGCCAACAACCCATAGAAAGCCCATGTTGACCGCCAAGTGACCAAACGCCTGGTGAGAAAACATGGCGCCAAGGAGAGCAAACGGTTTGGGAACCGCCGGCGTGATCAACAAGTACTTGTTGAACGGCGCCCACAGCGCGGGAAGTTTCCAGGCCGCATGGACCAACGTGTTCAAAAGAATGAGCGCACCAACCGTCGCAGCTGCTGGGGGAATCTCGGGAAACCAGCGCTCGTTGCGCTTCGCCGGCTTGTAGGTATAAATGTAAACCCCAAGGCCACCAAGCAACACAAGCACAAACGTTGCCGAAGGCCAAAGCCGCTGCCAAGCCGACAGCTTCGGTGGTTCCTTCAAATCAGACGTAGCAGACGTGATCCATTTTTGTACCGTAGGGCTGAGTTTCCCAAACTTTTCCGGATGGGTGAGCGGCGTGAGGGGACCAGCAACTCCGTTCCTTTCCTCCTCTGCCTTCTTTGCTTCTTCCTCCTCCAGACGCTTCTTCTCGGCCGCCCACTTCGCCTCGTTCTCGATGCGGAGCTGTTCCACCACACTGTCGCCATAGACACTCTTGTTCTTTTGTATTGCGCCTTTGTACAGCTTATTGGTCTTCCCGGTCGGTTCTCGCGGCGCCTTCTTGGCATCCAGTTCCTCCGTGGTTTCGGGCGTGACGTCTTCCTCCAACGCCTCCAGAGCCGCCAGCTCATCTTCAGCGCGCAGACCGGCATTGGCAATCTCATCAACTGGGTAGTGATCCCGAAGATAGGCAAGAGCCTTTTGCCGTTGCTCCACAATATAGCCGTAGGAGCGGCCCGCAACCGCAGGGTCTTCAAGAGTGCCAGCGACGCGGCGGCCGTGAATAATCTTTAGCAGTTTGTTTGCATTGTACGCATCGATATCGGCCCCAAAGATCGCGTGGACTTCTTCAGGCCTGAGATCCTTGCTTGTAAAATCCAACCCATCCTCATCGGTATAATTGGGCGGCAGCTCGATGTAGTGCTTGTATACTATCCTTCCCCCAAAGACCGTTCGAACCCCGAATCGTTGCGCGGCTGTAGGCCACGGCAATGGCTTTCGGAGGAGGGTGTGACTGGTGATGTTCCGACCGGATCGTCGTCTATGCTGGAACTGTCGGCTATAATATGGCGGAGGGGTCGACGAGAGAAACCGGACCGGAAAGACGATCGGCGTGGACACTGGACGGGAGAGTCTGGAAAGATGGTGAGTGGCTACCTGGACACTGGGCCGGAAGGCATTCACGCCCAGTGAAGAGCAGCTCATTGTCGCAAATCAGGCGCCAGCCGTTGCGCCGACTTGCGCAAACTGACCATCAAACTGTGGGAAAGCTTTGGTGGAGCGGGAAATGGTGGGTTGAATGTGGTGGAACAGGAAGCTTGGGCCCTCCGCTACCAAAAAGAAAAGACGGAAATCGAAAGCGTTCCTTGAACCCACCACTTCTTTCCGGCACGTCCCGGCAATATTGGTGTGTCTGGTTGGTCAGATTACCTTCCATCAAACGACCCCACTGCGGGAGCGAGGGCGACTGCTCCACGTGGGACCCTGGCTGTTTTGCCGCCGCCGCCATCAATCGAAGCTCTTCCATCCAGCAGCGTTCCACCATCAAACAGAACAGTCAATCTTAAAAACAAAACACCACACACTCTCCACGCCCCCCAGTCTTATTCCCCGACTCCCAATTCCCCTCAACTCGACAACTCCAATCCGAACCACCAATCCATCTATCCAACCACAACCACAATGTCATCCTCCAGCACACCCATAACCCCCTCCGCCTTCGCCTCCGCCCTCCCCTCCCTCCCCCTCCCCTCCCTCCACCTAAAAGTCCTCGAGCTCCGCAACTCAATCGCCCACCTCGACTACTCCAACGAGCAGCTCCACCCCTTCGCCCACCCCTCCTCCGGTCCCCCCGACCCCGTCTGCGTGGAAGCCATCTCCGAAAACAACATCGTCATCGCCCGCATGCAAGAGCGCATCAGCCTCGTCAAGGCAGAGGTCGAGACCCGCGGGCTCAGCTGGACAGAGTTCCAGTCGAAAGAAGAAATAGAAAAACTCGACAAGCAAGAGCCTGGGGTGATGGCAGAGACAAATGGGGAAAGGCACTCGGCCTGGACGGATGGGACTTTCCAGGCTGGGAGGATTGTCAATGGGGAGGTGGTGATGGATGATGTTTCCGGGGGTGGACAAGCACAACAAGGGGGCTCTATCGGTGATGAGGAACTAAGACGGAGGATGGAGGAGAGGATGGGAGATATGGGTGTGGATGATGAGGAGGGGGGTATGCATCTGTAAACTTTTGTTGCCATGATTAAAGCGAAATAAAAGGGCGTTATCGGTGTTTGGTATTACTATTATGGATGAGGTTCAAACGGAAAGCTGGAGGGTAGAAATCTAGCCAATATGTGAAGCTAGAAAAAGCAGATAAATCTTATGTTGGTTTGAAGTCTTTTAATAGCTAAGGTATGGTATTACCCGTTAAGTTGTTCTGGCACCTGATTGTAATGATAATTCTTTTAATTTCTACCACGCTACCTTCGCCATCAACCTCATCATCAGCCCACAACCACCCCATCACCTTTTCATAACACTATATTTGACCAAAGACGTTTAGGAACTAGGCCCCAACCGCCAACAATAGAGAGAGACAGTTAAACAAGTAGACAAAATCCAAGGGCATGCTCTTACTTTGGTGCAATGCTGACAGGAAACAAAAACGGAATTAAAAGTAAAAGACGGATGACAGTAAAGGCAATTTTGCATTTGTAGCCCCTTCCAGGCGAGATGGCCTAGGTAGCCCCATAAAAAGACAGAAACTCCTCCAACACCATCGCCCAGCACAAACAACTAGTAGTAGTATTTGAAACAAAACAAACGACGATACCCCCTGCCGACCCCCTTGATGCACAAATGCGAGAGGTTTCGATACCACAGAAAAACGCAAAAAAAAAATGCTGATGAGGTTCAATAAAACACCCAATAATGATGATGATGATGATGATGATGATGACGATGCTTTCCCAATTTCCAGAGACAGACTGAGAGAAGGAAGAAACGAAAAAAAAGGAAACATGATCATCAGCCTTGCATGTTTTCAAGCTGTGATCTTGCCAGACGATTCTGTTGATCTCGAATTCGTGACTGTTGTTGTGCTGTTGGTGACTTCTTGAAGTGGCGAAGAGGATGTCTTTTGTGATGATGGGACCTGGTCAACGACAACGACCGCAGAGCTGAGGATGGTAGCCAGTCTTGGTTTTTGGGCAGCATGTGTTGGGTGGGTTGACATGGGAGGGGTGACAGAAATACCCGCCTCAATGTTCTTGGTGTTGTACTCCTTCTCGTCGTCAGAGTCAACTTCGGGAGTGGCTACTGGGCGGTGGTTTCTCCTTCTCGCCATTCGGTGGTGAAGATCGTCAGAGGAGTCATCGGATTCGGTCGAGAAGCTGGTCGCTCGCGTAGTCCGACGGCTTCTTGTCCGCACGGTCGAAACGATTGTCCTTCTTGACCTTGTCCTAGCAAGCGACGCGGACGACAACCTGTCGTCGAATGGCGTCTCGCCTCTCCGACTCTTAGCCTCAAGAGCCTTCTCGCCAACCAGTCTGCCCAATGACCCGCTTCCCACTGTCGATACCGTCCTTCTCGAGTTCACACTCATCAAACTCGCGCTTCTGCTAACCGGTACCTTACCCTCCATGACCTTGGCGGGCGGCGGAGGCTGCAACATCCAGCGAAGCCCATCCTTGTGGGCGGGCTTGCTGCTGACAACCGGTGGGTGGTATTCGTTGACTGGTGGGTTTTTCGGTGCAAAGTAAAAGTCGTATCGGTCCTGCTCAGTAACCTGCTTCTCCAAGCCAAGCTTGGACTCGACAAACCGCCCAGCAGACGAGCCAGCCTGCTTAAGAGCATCCACGAGCTTCTGCGTCCTCCTCTGACTCTCATACTCGTGCCCCCAAAGTTCCTCATCCTCGCGTTGGTATGGCTTCAGATTCCAGTCGTCGGCGGTCGATACCGATATCGTTTTGCTCAGCGTCGGGCTCGCCATCTCCGCATCTCCTACCACCGTAGGGGCAATGGTCGTGCTGACTGAAGGTCTGGGCCCGACGGTAGATGTGGGACTCCCCATGTTGAACATCACGCTGCTGCCCGCGCCTATACTCGCACCGCCGTCCCTGCTCGCCGCTGTCAAGCGCCGTTGACTCAAGCTCTTGCTGGACCGATCGATATTCTTCCCCTTCTTTGGTAAGCTTGGACCCATCTTAATTTCCTCTTCCCAGTAGGGATTCGTCTGGAATGGATCTGGATGTCGGTACAAGTGTGGCTGCTCCAAGATGATTTGTGCCTTCATTTCTCTCTCCTTCTTGGCCTGCTTCGCCGCCTTGTGGTTTCCGACGCACGCGTAACATGGTGTGCAGGCCAGATAGTAGAAGAGGGCCGACTGGACGGCGGAAAGGTATGACATTGCTGGGCCACCGGACGTGTAAGTATTCGTTTTCTAGGACCGAGTTCGTCCCTCTCTTCGACAATATGTCTGACAATGTATCCTCCAAGAATGATCACAGTTTCGGGGTGTCGTCAATCGTGGTCGCCTTTCGCTTAGGATTCCGTAGCGCCCGTCGTTGACACACCACCGAAACAGGCAATCGTTAGCATGTCATGCAGCAGCTGGGGTGAGGTAGCGAGCAAAGTAGATCGTGTCGAGGTTCTATATCGCAGGTGGGTTGGCTGTTACGTCGAATTGATTGTTGAATCGAGGTTCCAATGTAGTGGTTGACGGTCGATCGTTGAGTCGTTGAGGGTGGAACGGGGGGGGGGGGACCAGGAGGACGATGGGTTGAACACCGTTCGAAAGCTTAAAGCTAAAATGTCCCTTCTGCGCCCCAGATGCGCCTCGAATGATCAGCCGCGTCAGCTCTTGGTCCAATCCCTAGATCCGGCGCGTTGATCGTGCGTATTATAAAAGGAGGGGAATCGCGGGGTTCGAATGGTTAGGTAGGATGAGATGCACACTCTGTTGTGTCGTGGCAGGTCTTGGTGTTCTTGGGGGAAGTCGTGGTCGTTTAAGGAAACGTCGGAAGGCCTTCAACCGGAGCTCTCCATAAGCCCGCGTTTCCGGGAATTCGATGCGGCTTTCTTTTGGTCAATTGGCCCCCATAAACTAACAGTTAAAGGGAGGACAAATCGAAAGAAAAGATCTCAGAAAACAAAAGGAGTCCAAAGATGTAGTCGTGAGAAATGTGTAATGTCTGCCGTGTGTAGCTGTTGGTTGTCTGGTTGTTGGCGGGGAAAACACACAACACAAACACACTTACAAGCAACACAGAGAAACACACAAAACACACGGGAAAGTTGGAGTCGAAAATGCAACAAAGGAGAAAGCTGAAAAGCCGCAATCAAACTTGACGTTGAAGAAACGATTAAACAAGGCGGGAACCAAGCCATTTGCAGCAAGGGCATTCCCCCGAGGGGCTGGTAATTTGCATGCGAAACAAATCCGGGGGTAAGGCACCACGATGGGAACAGGGGGATGGAAATCAAATGTGCAACCCCACTCTGCCTTCCCACACTCGCAAAACTCCGAACAATGAGGAGGCGTTTCGCATTCCCCTCAAGCCCCTCAAGCATAAGAAGGAACAATTCTCGCCATTTCTTACAACCTATCCCCCTCCTCTCTGATGGCGTGTAGAAGTTGGGAATACATAAAAGCCTCACCTCAGCCCTGAACTAGTACGCAGCTGCCTCACCCCCACGAATTAGCACTCGTCCCCTCCCCCCAGCTTCCCCAATCTGCAAGCGAAGGCAAAGAAGACACGCAATTCCATCGCATTACGCCTGCCCAATTAGATGTCATGGCCCTTGCCTAAACTAGCAGCTGGCTGCACCACTTAACCGTCGTACACCACCACCCACCAGCCCCGACATCTTGGTTGCATAAACCAGACGACGGACTTTCTCGATAATTGTAACACCGTCCCTGACGAACCAAATGCCTAAATTTTTTGGTTAGGGCGCACTCATCACTGCAGCGATGTCCAAAATGGCTCTCGATATATCCTCTCCGTTGTTAGACCTCCAGTGTCAATGTCAAAGCGATCTGTAAACACCATCATAGCACACCATTTACCCCGCCCCCAAAGTCTCCCCCATCTCATCGGGTACCAAATTTGTCCTTCCCGTGGTGCATCTCAAACGAAACACATCACCACCGCTACACACCTGGGTACGAAACCCCAAACTTTACCCGCTGCAAGAGATGGCGGGGTTTCTCACTGTTTTCAGTCCCCAGTTTTGTCAACACTATCTATATGACCATCACGATATACCATCTTAAAGATGAAATATAAAACCAAACATCCATACCACAATATATGTATCCAACATCTCTACCCAACTTTCCAGTCCCCTTCTAGAAGTCATTATTTCATCTCCTGTCAAAAACCCTTGGCAAACCCCCCACCCCACGGTTCAGAGTCCGTCACGTTAAATGAGCCTCCCTTTCCAACCCAGCATCATCTTAGACTCATGATACTATAACCCTGTACCTCAGCCACACAGCTTCATTTCAATTTTCACTTCGTATATCTTTCACCATCATCAAAAACAAAGCAGCATCACCAAGTGCCTACCTTTATCATAACACTCAGTAACTGGCACGAAATCCACAGATGGCACTCTTCATATGACTCACGTCCAAATATCGCCAACAAGTAATGCATCATTCATGTAATAGTATATTTCCCCCAACCACAAAGTCGCAACTTCTACCAGCCAGCCAGCTTCCTTTTCAACAAGTCACAAAAAGAAAAAACGACCAGGCCTCATGATTGTCGCCATTTTCAGTAGTAGTAGTAACTAACCCTAGCTACTCCCATTCCCATCTCATCCCTTTCGTGATAACTCACCCAGCATTAAGATACTTCCCCCTCCCTCCCATCCATCGCCCCGCTGCAAATCATGTTTGTGTTCTTCGTGATGCGAAAAAGCACAAAAGCAACTCAATCCTTCCCCCCCCCCTCGTCAAATTACCTCTTCCCTCTTGTTCATCGCTAAGTTGAGCTGGCCCGAGCGAACAAAAAGCACCAATCTGAAAAACAACTGCAGAAAAAAAGCGCAAATCGGTGAGGCCTATCTGTTGGAGGACGATGACGAACGGCAAGCCACTCCCCCCTCCTAACTAAAACGACCTTTTGGGTAATGTACATGCACAAACAAAACTCCAGTTGCCCTTTTTTGGCAAATCAGAGAGAAATGACAACGAAAAAAGACCGGTGAAATTTTGTTATAACAACAAATTGGGGATTAAAACTGCGTGATGGAAACCCGTATCCCCATTATGAAAGAGAGACGAATAACGAAGAAAGTAAAGGTGAGTCCGGTGCAGTCGCCTCTCTCCTTAGGTGCTTTCATTGTTCCATGACGTGCCTCGGCTACTGCCAATTTACACATCCCACTCCTTGCTGGTCTCATCGTCATTTGGAGTCAGAGCAGCAAAGGATGACTGCTGGGAGATGATCTTGGCGGGTCTGCTGGGAGCGGTGCCATTGGTAGCACGGGGCTTTGTGGCAGGCTGAGCCTTGGTGGCGGCGACTGGCTCAGACTCGCCGGCGCTATCGGCGGGGGAGGTGGCCTCGGCCGTCTTCTTCTTCTTAGACTTCTTGGATGGAACAGTGTTCCAGGCCTCTTCATCTTCGATCATCTTCATCTGCTCCTCCTCGGAGGGGAGGGAGGCAATCCAGTTGTTCGGGGCACCGGCCTGCTTAGCAGTGGAGGCTTTGGAAGTCGAGTCGGTTTGGGTGGGAATAGACACATCGGTATAACTGTCGGTGTCGAAGGTGTCGAGTGGCTGCACAGGAGCTGTCTGGCCATTAGTGGGCTTGCTCTCAGTCTTACCGGCGGTCCAGACAGACTCCTTGACGGCCTTGTTGGTGAATTCAGAGCCGTCCTTGGCAGCGCGACCCTCGGCGATGCGGGCCTGTCGTCTTTGGGCCTCCTCGGCGACCTTGCGCTGACGCTCGTCCTCTTGGCGCTGCTCCTGCTCAAGCTCCTTCTTACGACGGTTCTGTCTCTGCTTCTTGGTTTCCGTCTTCTCAGGCTCCTTGGCCTTCTTCTCCTTTTTGGGCTTCACCTTCTCAGTGTCGGTGAGGCGGAGGACAGAGGGACCGGACGACTTGGGCTCAAGCATATCCGAGACATCGCCGGCATCCGCAGGTGTGACGGCAGGGGAAGCAGCCGAAGACGCGTCGTCATCGGCGTCAACGCCGGCAGTTGAGGAGGGAGTGGAGACCTTGGGCTCCTTTGGCTTCTCGTCAATGACCTGGGCACGAGACTGCTTCACCGACTTTTGTCTCTTCTCGTCGGCCTTCTTGGTGGCATTCAGGTTTGTGCCCTGCTTGATGCTGGCCAATTGCCTGGCAAACTCCCTGTTGTCGACCTCGTCATCGGAGCTATCGTTGGAGGGTTTCGAGGAAGCAGCTGATGGCTTGGTGGCACGAGTCTTCAGCTGGGCGGTCTTGCCCGTCTCCTCGGTGTCTTTGGAGTAAGCTTCCACCCTTTGTCGCTTCGCCTTCTCCTTGGGCTCTTTGCGGTTCTGGCCAGCAGGCTTCTCGGTATGAAGCTGGCGGGCAACTTGACGGACAGCTGGTCTGTTCCTGTTGTCAAGATACACCTTGTAACCGACGAGAGCGCTGGCAATGACGGCCCAGCCGACCAATGTTGACATGTTGACACCCATTGTGACGGGGTTGTGCGATGTGTTCTAGGAGAGATAGGTGTATCGATGTAGATGCGCAACACGCACAAGACGGTCAACGCAGTAGCCTCGCGTGTTCACAAGACGGTCGCAATCGCGGTCGGTCGCTGTTGCAGACGGGAACCGAGAGGCTTGAGCTCGAAGCTTCCTGCGGGGTTGGCAGATGACGGCTGGTCGAGAGGATGGTCTTTGCGTTGAGCAGATCGATGTCGGGGTAGACCTGGATACTCCAGAAGGGTCTCTCTCGCCTTGATGGGCTAGGGGTGAGTATTATGGAGCAGAGGGTGCTTGCCGACTTGTCAATTGAGTGAATTGAAAGAGGGAGATCAGAGGGGGAGGGTAGAGTGAATGGTTTGATATCTGGGGGGAAGAAGGGGGGAAGAATTTGTGAGTGCTCTTGAGCTTTGGGTAGGAGAAAATAGGGCTTCAAAAGTCTTGATGGAAAGCCACAGCGGCGGCGTGTCTTGCCAGGTGAAAGGTGTTCAGAAGTTCGGCTGCGTTTCCCTTGGCCAGCTTCATCTAGGGTGGAGAGAGTGCACGGTACACCCCTGGGACCCAACTTGGCAGCGATGCTTCACGTGATTGGCTGGACGATATCGGCAGCTGTTCAGGGGTGATACGAAGGCTGGACCAAACTGATGATGACATTTGGCAGGTTACGTGAAATATTGAAAAGATTGCTCGATAGGTATCAAGAGCAACTCTTTTGACCCGTATCTTTCTCTGTTGGCTTTGTTTCCGATATGGATACGGAGTAGATGCTCTTCTCAGTGTCAACAATCTCACCAACTCAGCTATCAGGGCTTATCGGATATCGTGGTGGAGACACATGGCAGTGAATCAGTTCAGCATGAGCATCCAATACAGGGGCATCCGCAACTCAAAGACGTTGGGATGGCCTTCTTATAGGGAAGCTGCACCCTCACCGGCACTGCCTGTACATGGCGGCCACAACCCTCCAATGTCTACATAACCAAAGCGGACGAGGCCGTTGACTGGGCTGCAATCAGAAAGATCGAACAGCAGCAAGATTCCAGACTAGGAAGGTGGGACATCTCTGCCCACCATCCTGGCGGCACAAGCTCCCAGTCTTTTGCTGGAAACCAGGCTGGCCTTGTTATCAGTTCAAGACCTTGACCTAGGGCCTGTATCATCTTTCTCCTTGTGAGCCGCGAAAACTCTTGAGGTGATTCTCTTGGACGGTTTGAGATAAGAAGGGTTACCTCCTCTTTGCCACACATCTTTATATCTTTTTAAATTGTCAAAGCTCATCAGGGTCTCCAACTCGTACACTTGGGACATACACAGCAACCCCGCATTTTGCACCCTCTCTGCAAGCACAGATATTCCAGTCATGGCGCCCAAGAACCGCATTATCATTGATACCGATCCAGGTTGGTACTGTCAAAACCTAAAATCACGATATCTGCATATGTACTAACACAGCCAACCCAGGTGTTGATGATGTCCTGGCACTGTTGCTGGCCCTCAGCGCCTCTCCCGAGGAGCTCGAGGTGGCCATGATTTCGGTCACATACGGCAATGTCCCGCTGCAAAGGTACGACCCCCAGGTCTCGCTTGTGGAAAGTTCCTGGAACATGTCGAGAACTGTTGTCTGACGCGGCTGCAGATGCCTCCGCAATGTCGTGGCCATGTTTCACGTGCTGGAGAAGGAAATGAAATGGCGCGAGGCCAACGGCAAACCTACCTTTGGTGCCTTGAACGCTTACAAGCCTATTGTTGCCGTTGGTGCTTCTCATCCCCTGGAAGATGAAGAGCTGGTGGCGGACCATTTCCGTAAGTTTAGTCTAGGAAAGTTCGAGTCCTGAGGATAACCCTAACCCGCGTTATAGATGGTGAGGATGGGCTGCATGGTGTCCACACAGCTGTAAGATTTCCATCTGTTTACATCGCGAATAGGGGCATCATTTGGCTAAACTGGTATCTGTAGCACCCTGACCTGAGCCCCGCGGATACCTGGCGCACCCTTTTCGGTGACAAGGTGGAGGGAGCTACAGACTCTGATGAGCCACCATCATTCTCCCGTTTCTTCAGCCCTAGCAAGGGTCCTGCCCACGAGGAGATCCTCCGCATCTTGAGGGAAGAGCCAGAGGACACCATCACAGTCGTTGCCGTTGGGCCACTCACCAACGTTGCCCTCGCAGCCGCCAAGGACCCTGAGACCTTCCTCCGCGTCAAGGAGCTTGTTGTGATGGGGGGTGCTGTCAACACCATCGGAAACGTGACTCCTGTGGCCGAGTTCAACTGCATGGCTGATGCTGTTGCCGCTGCCAGAGTTTACGCTCTCACGTCCAAGGTCCCCTCATCGACGATGCCACCAACAATACACGGCAAGTCGGTCCTGGGTGCCTATCCTGAGAAGTTGCCCCGTCAACTCAAGCTGAGCTTGTTCCCCTTGGATATCACTACTCCCCACGAGCTCCACAAGGAGACTTTCAACCAAAAGATCCAGCCGCTGCTGAAACAAGGCAGTCCCCTTGCCAAATGGACCGAAACCTTTTTGAATGGCACTTTTAACAAGATTGACTCGATGCTCGGCGAGGGCCACAACGAGGGCCTGTCCCTTCATGACCCGCTGACCATCTGGTACATGCTGACGCGCGACCATCCTGAGTGGACGACTGTGCCCAAGCCAGAAGACATCCGAGTCGAGACCTGCGGCCAGTGGACAAGGGGCATGCACGTCATCGATAACCGTGGGAGAGCCAAGCCGGCCGAGGTCGACAGCACAGTAGAGACACACCCCGAGGACCCGATGGATGCCGTCACGTTCGATGAGGTTCCTGGTGACACGATGGGCTGGCTCAGTCTGAGAAGGGGCAACAGAATCAACAGGGTAGTGTCGTCACCGGGCCAGAATACCTTTGCTGGTATTTTGCTGGACAGAATCTTTGCCTAGGTGTAGGTAGAACTTGTCTGAGATGGGGAAAAATAAAACTCTGTAGATTCCTTCCTATGATCACCAGCTTTTTTCTTTTACTCATGGGGTATCTTGAATTCTTCTGCGTGTTAATGTCAGCGAAAACGAATATATATATATATATATATATATATATATATATATATATATATATATATATATATATATATATATGTGTGTGTGTGTGTGTGTGATTTGTGAAATAACAGAGAAAGAGAGGGCATACCCATCGAGGCAAACCATTGCACATATATGTGTGCGACTCCTAAACGCCATAACAGTTTCTCAAAGCTTCCTCTCCCAATGCTGCAGTAGAACCGCCGCTTCCCAAACCTCTTTTTAACTGGCCATTAGCATTTCCTTCACAGTCAAAACCCAGCTCTTAACGTGCCATTCTTCCTTCTCCTTTGTATTTATCAAATCTTTAACCTCCCCAGTCTTTGCCTCTTAGTTGCTTAATGCTTCGTAGTCCCAATCACAGCCCCCTTGACCTCGGCCCAGTTGATGCTGTCGTCTAGCGCCTCGTCAACGAGCCCGATCGTGCAGACGTTCTCGCCGCGGATGAGGTAGAGGCCCAGGGGAACCTGGGCCGAGGGCTCGGCGTCATCGGGAGTGCGGATGATACGCTCGATGGTGTTTTGGAGGACGAGGTTGGTTGTGTTGTCGTACGCGGCGAGGGTGCCGACCAGGGTTCTGCCGTCGGTGGTGATGATGCAGACTTTTTCTGAAGGGGACAAGGTTAGTATGGGGGGACGAAAGGGGAGGATGGGGGGGGTGGGAGGGAGGGGGGCGGACTGGAGATGTAGCTGTTGATTGACATTTTGTTGTGGGTTGGGAGGTTGAGAGTAAGAGGAGGGGTGGTGTTGTGGGGTTGGTGAAAAGGAGGGCTTTCAGGGGTGGTTGGCGATGTGTCGGAGGTGCGAATTGTGAGTGCGGGAAGGGGTGGTTAAGAATTATTTTGGATGCGGTTTGCTGTTTGAGCTTGAGCCTCACTCGTGAAGCTCTCCAGAGCTTGGCCAGCCTGACGCGCCCTGGTGGCTTGAGTAGGTGAGTGGGGCGGGAGAAGCTGGCTTGGTGGGGGTATTGTTGTATCGGGAACCGCATGGATATGAGGCTATCGGGGTCCCCTTGTTCACCCCTGAGAAAGCAAGTAAATGTCAACCTGTAGCTGTGTGCCGCCGAGAGGGAACTGATAGCATAATCTTGCCTCTGTATCAATCCTACATTTACAAGTTCTATTCCTATACAAGGGACCACAATGAAGGAATGCAATGTAATAGATTGTTTCATCTTATCGTATGTATGATCATCAAGATCCACATCAAAAATTTGGTTTATCAAGCCATCCCTGATCAGCACCAGATAGAAGAAAAAAAGCAAAAATAAGGACTCGGATACCGGGAGTCGAACCCGGGGCTGTTGAGAGAACAGACACTTCTGAGAAGTGAGAGTCAACGATGTTACCGCTACACCATACCCGATATAAATCGTGAATGGTCCAATTTTGATGAGTGGTTGGGGAGAATAAGATATTATGTAATAGCTGGATTGTGTGACCAACAGCATTCAAGATGGAGGCCATATCCGACTTAGAGAGGGTCATACAGTCAGAAAGAAGCATTTACAGTTCAAAGCAAACAATGGAAAACAATCACTATATCTATGGCGGCAACAAGAGACTTGTCAGTTTTGTCCTGATAATCCCCCTAAGAGAGAAGAACCTGGTATCAGGTGCCACTCGACTCTCATGCCATGTCCAGGAGGCCTCTATGCAGCGGCTTGTTACGCTACAGAACAGCCATCTATCTTTTCCCGATCACCACGTTTTGCCCATCTGGAGCATGGAATCCGTCTAGAATAGCATATCGATATAATTTGTCAGTGAACGCTTTCCCTATGTTGTGCATGTATCAACGCAGACACAGCCACATGTCGATCAACAGTCAAAAAAAAAAAAAAAAAACTTGCATACCGATCGTCATCCTCGCCGAAGCTGCCGCTGTCAGGGCAAAGAAAACAAGCCCCTTCATCACACACAGCGTTTCACGACGTATAGCGCGCCTGCAGCAACCCCTATTATCAGGCTGAACAGGGTAGTTCGCAACATTTGCAAGCAAGTCTCGGCGAGAAGCAACATTAACAATGCTGTTGAACTACATTTCGGCCTGGGCATCCCCTTGGCATCGATATCTATTGCTTGAAGGCATCACCAAATACTTGGCAATGCCTTCGGTGAATGGCGGTTATAAGAGGGGGTCACGATCCCAAGCTAACAGTTCCTCCATGTGTTACCCCGCAAAAGCCTCAACTCCGCCCCCGCAGATCTCCAACGTTGTGAAAGTAGATGTTGGTGGGGGTCATTAGACAAACCTCACTCACCCCTTGCGTGGATTTCCGGGTTTCGAATCATATCGCCTCTTTTGAAACATCCCCGTTGGTGGTGGTGGCCTGTTGAAAAGAGCGACTCTCGGACTGTTTATAAAGGATCCACCATGGTTCGGACAAGAGCAGCAGCAGTAACCGGCGCGCTACAAACATTCCGCCTCTGTATATCTCGTCAGTCCGTATCGTCCGGAATACATCATCCTCGCATCGGCCAACCACTTCGGTTCATGTCGTCGTCCGCTATGGCTGCATCCGCCAAGATGACAA
This sequence comes from Podospora pseudoanserina, assembly GCF_035222485.1. NCBI lineage: Eukaryota > Fungi > Ascomycota > Sordariomycetes > Sordariales > Podosporaceae > Podospora > Podospora pseudoanserina. The sequence goes on along the minus strand of NC_085920.1, from coordinate 4,116,259 downwards.
CGTCAAACAAACTGAAGCAGGTCTTCACCGAAGGCAAGCGGCCAGCTATGGGCTTCTGGCAGATGATTCCCGGTGCCAATGTTTCTCGTGTACTGGCCAGGTCGGGTGGAGATTGGGTAATGGTGGACTGTGAACACGGCAACATCGACGGTAAGAGGCCTATTCCGTTGTAGATCTATGTCAATGGTGAAACCCCAAGACTAATCTGTGACACCCTGCTAGATGCTGCAATGCATGACGCGGTTCCGGCCATTGCCGCCCTGGGTGTGTCCCCTATTGTTCGACTACCGGACATCCAACCTTGGATGGTGAAACGTGAGTGTTCAGATGATCTCCCAACTATCCGGCAGTGGCTGACGTTGCGCTCACAGGGGCATTGGATAGCGGTGCACACGGAGTGAGAATGACAGAACTCCCCTTGTGTTGAGTGAGTCCGGCTAACCAGAGGTTCAGATACTTGTACCGCTGATCCGGACTGTTGATGAGGTCAAGAGCGTGGTATCAGCAGCCAAGTTCCCACCACTGGGAACGAGAGGATTCGGTTCCCCGATTGCGGTGCAAAACTTCCATCCGGAACCGACGCTTACAGAGTATCTTCAGCAAGCCAACGACAGCCTGTTGACCATGGTGCAGATCGAAACCAAGGAGGCTCTGGATTCCGTGGAAGAGATTGCGCCACTAGTTGATGTTGTATTCATCGGGCCTTTTGACCTAGGCAACAATATCGGCCACCCAATCATCAACGGCAAGACGGATGCTGAGTTGGACGATGCTATTGCCCGTATCTATAAGGCGACGGTGGCAGCTGGCAAGAAGTGTGGTATATTCTGCACCGGTGGAGAGCAGGCAAAGAAGTACGCTGATATGGGATTCCATATGATCAACGTGGCCACGGATTTTACGGCTCTTCAGGCTACAATGGTGGACGCACTCGCCGTTGCCCAGGGAAAGGTTCCAGGTGAAAAGGCCGCTTCGTATTGAGGCTGTGAAGAGATGGCTAGCGATGGTAGGTTTACATGTGCAACCGTGATTAGCACAGCTGTACTCTCATCCTTCCACGGGCTGTCGTACGGTTCGGACTGCTAGACTAGATGGTCCAGAACTTCGTATATACGATAGCAAAACAAATGACTGACATCATTGGTCATGCTGGAGGCCGCCGGCATGCTCATGACTTTTCAACAAGGTCCATCTTTGCTTTGACCTGGTCTACTGTAAACCGATGCATCAATTTCACGGCCTGGGAAGACAGCTTGGGATCTTCTTCGGGCGCCTCAGACTTGCTGATGTGAATCTGTTCTTGAATTAGTTGCTTTCCGTCGTTCTTTATGCAAGTAAGCTCACCACGGGGACATCAAAGTCATAGAGATCCAACCATGGTTTGGACTTGGGATCAACAATGTCAACCTCTTCGAAGGCAAACGGCCGTTGATCCCAGACGTCTGATAAAACTGATCTTGCCTGGGTGCATAGTCCGCAGGTTTTACGTGTGAAGAAGGTTATTCTGCATGATTGAAGTAGACGAGCGGTAGCCCGCATGATTGCTTGGTATGAAGCTCGGTGAAACCGGTGTATTGGTAGGTTATTTTGATGAGTTGACGTTGAAAGCGAGTCAGATATCGAAACAGGCTCATGGCCTAAGGTTGTTTTATTGCCAATGGACTAAACCGTTTATGGCTAGGCCAGATCTCTAAACCCCGGCCCGCTGGGCAGTCGCGACGACGCGTTTCCACAGCTTCCCCGCCCCCACCAACCCTATCAGCGACAGCGGGCAACGGGAGCTTCCATTTTCTTCGAGAGAGCTTCCATAGATGCCCTGAATCTGACCGCCCAAACCCCTTTGTTTGGCAGCGATTAATTGTTTGTTGTTTTGACATCAACAACCATCAACAGCGACAGTTTTCGCTTCCTCACCACCAACAAAGTCGATTCCAATCTCACAAAGACAGCTCCGGACGACCCCTCCCCGCCTTCCAGGTACCTACCTAAAGCTCCTGTCACCATGGCTCAAAAGTGTGTCCATCAAGGTTGCGGCAAGGAGTATACAGACCCCGAAGAGGTGTGCCGCTACCACCCCGGTCCCCCCGTCTTCCACGAGGGCCAGAAAGGTATGTCAACCACCATCCTGCAGCTTCCCTCTGGCCTGCCTATCACATTGATATCTCTAGACCCCGCCAAGCTGACCACAACCTTCTTTTGCCTCGGGAACAGGATGGAAGTGCTGCAAGCCGCGCGTTCTCACCTTTGAGGAATTCATGGCCATTGAGCCATGCACCGAGGGCAAGCACAGCACAACCGATATCCCGCCAAAGATCGAAAAGAGGGAAGCTGCTCCGGAAGGTCTCGTCGAGACGACAAACCTCCCTGCCCCGCCACCCCGTGCGCCCGTCGCCGCCCCTCAGCACATACCCACTCCACCACCCCCCGTCGCCGAGTCGGAGGATGACGACGCCACAATCGAGATTCCGGACGGCCGCGTTTGCAGGCGGAAGGGATGCGGTGTAGCCTACAAGAAGGGCTCCAGCCGGGAAGGCGAGAGCTGCGTGCACCACCCGGGAGCGCCCATCTTCCACGAGGGCAGCAAAGGTTACAGCTGTTGCAAGCGCCGCGTCCTCGAGTTTGACCAGTTCATGAAGATTGAGGGTTGTAAGACAAAGGCCAGGCATCTGTTCGTCGGGAGCGGAGAAAAAGACAAGGCCAAGACGTCGTCGGCTGGTGGTGAAGAGGTCCTGGAGACGGTCAGGTGAGTTTACTCTACTCCCTTGTTTTCCCCCTCCCTTCCCCATCGCGATTTCTGCTTCATAGGCTTTCCTACGCGCGACGCAAGCAAGGCCGCGGCCAAGACTGGGCTGTGTCTGCGGGTATCCTATCGAGCAGAAACATATCGATCCACCTCCCTTGACCGCCGATGGTTGGTCTAGACGAAAAAACATATGCTTATCGCCTTTTTTTTTTTTTTTTTCTTGTACAGAACCGACTTTTACCAAACCCCTACATCGGTGATTGCCTCGTTCTTCCTCAAGAAGATCGACAAGGAGGCTTCCAAGGTGGAATTCCAGGACAAGACCATCGACCTGGACCTTCTGACGACAGACGCGCCCGTGCCGAAGCGATACAAGGCGCAGGTCCCGCTGTTTGGGACGATAGATGCTGCCAAGTCGACCTTTAAGATCTTGGGCACCAAGCTTGAAGTTACACTGGTCAAGGCGGACGGCAGCTCTTGGCCGGTACTTCGCAGCGACGATCGGCTGACGGGTGAGATTCTTCAGGTTGGACGAGCCGGAAGGGCATAGGAGGGGGGTATGGTGATGGAAATCAAAAGAAGCGGAAAAGATATAGAGACGAAAGTCATGTGAAACTTTTTCGTATCTTTTCCTACAATACCAAGACCGAATGTGACATTTGCCAAGGAGCGGCTCAGAGACAATGTTTGCCAAGTTGTGATGGGTTGCCGGGTATCCAGAATGCTTGACCAGACTTCGCGGGAGACTTTGTTATTTCTGTTGAAGGGAATTACGGATATTAGGATCGGATCCGGGGGGTTTATTAGACCTTGTAAGGAATGATGGGAACACGGGGTTAAAGGCGTGAAAACGGTTGGATGGGGAGGGGGGGGTGTTGAGATGCTGATGTGCGAAATCCCGCCTTACACAAGGCGCATCATGGAAATGCCATTTCCCGATGATATGGGTTTTTGGAGGGTGTGAGATAGTGATGACTCTTGCAGGGTGTTTTGGGAGAGGGGGAGGGGGGGGGACGATCAGTCAGGATGTTTCTGAGGTGAGAGAGCAACAGCACTGCCACATTTTTGGGAGAGGGAGATGGTTGGATGGAGGAGTGTATGTTTCAGTCCGTATCTCTGGGATTGTTTTTTGGGGGGTGGAATGTAAAATGACTTGGTGTACGAGAGAGAGTCGGTAGTTTCATCATCCGAAACAATTTTTTTTTCCTTTCTCCCGATTTGGAAGAATCATCGTGACAATTCCCAGTCGGGTGGTTTTGCCTGGTAAACCCGGCGGTCAGGTTTGGTTGGATGCAGGGTTGACATGGGGCAGGGGTGTCAGCTGATCACCCTTTGCCGTGTTCTTGGGTTTCTTGTCAAGAGCCATTCGTTTAGGGCACGTTGCTGTTGGCTGGTGAGGTTTGGTGAGATTGGATATGAATTTTGGTGAGGGCTGATGGTGGTGGTAGTGACGTCTGAGAGGGGGTGCGAGCGTACTGTACCCGTCCCGTGCCCGTGATGCTGGTCAAAGAAGAACGAATGACATCTCCCACGTGGGAAAAACTCACCGTTTCAATTCACGGAGTTTTTTTTTTTTTTTTTTTCCCCTTACTTGGGCGTGTGTCGATCAGCGGATACGGAGTGTATCATGCAAAATTCTCTTTCCCATGTTCGATAATTCATGCCCAATATATGGTGAAAAAGAAACCTTTTAATTCTGGACGGGATGTCGTCTTTGAGGTCGTATCCCCTTTCCCTTAAGCCACGAAATCCACCCGTCAAATCTTACTCACCCCCCTGCCGGGAAGTATGGTAGATCTACCGTGCGTGAACCGAGCGGCATCTCATTCAGATGCTGGGAAACTGCCTATTTGGGAAAGTGGGGGGGTACACACTCCTCGCAAACAAACTAGAATAGTTTTATGGAAATAGAAAACTCAAATACAACGTATCACCGCAGGAAGCAATTGTAATCCAGATACCCGATTCGTCTCTTCTTCTCTCTTTCCCTTGTGTGTGTGTGTGTGTGTGTGTGTATTATTATTAATGATAATAACAGCCCGTTATCCTTGGCTGTCGTCTTGGCTGACCTGTGTTTGCATTCCCGCCTACCGCGGAGCGGGACAAGGGTGACGAGGAGCTAAAAAGGGGGCGTAAACACTAAACAAGGGGGGACGGACAGCTGGATCTGGTGGGCGGTGAAGTAAAGATTTCCGCCCATGTTCATATCTCACGGCCACTCCGGGCTATTGCAGTCGAGCCAAAAGAAATGACGAGGAAGAAAAAAAAAAAGGTATCTTTGATTACAAGCGTGGCTGTGTGCCTTTGAAAAAGCATGGCAAAAAAGACACAGACCACAGTAGTAAGACAAAATGTAGATAACGCAGTCATGTGTGACTCAAACTTTCAACTCCCAACCGGATACCCTACCAGTTTCACCTTCCCAATCCAAAATGAGAGACAGAGATAAAAAGACACATGTAACAGAGACAAAAAACTATGCGAGGAATTTCCAAATCTCCCAGATGATGAAATGTAAAACGCACATACAACCAAACTCGCTCTTTCCAAAAAGATGATAACCAAAAAGATGCAATGTTCCGCGCGCTTGTGTACCCGGTAGCCGATTCCCATTTATTTCCTAGGCCATCCAAGAAGGAAAGAAAAAACTGACTCTCTCGAACTCCCGCAAACCCAACCACAACGCTAAAAAAATTTCCAAGCCCAATCCGTTTGCAATTTTATCCCCTAACCAGCGGACCGGCGCATTGTCCAAAAGAAAGAAAAATCCAATCACTTTTCCCTGTGATCCCAAGCCAATAAAGTAAAACTTATGCAATGTCATACAGGGGAATCCCTCGGCAGCAACGTCGGTGGTGTCGCACGAGGCTCTGGCGTCGGCGTCGTCCTCCCAGTGGTTGGCAATTCTATCTTGACGACCGGCGATCGGGGCGGTACTGTAAGACCGGCAGAAGAATAACTCGGCCCGGGACTGGTCATGGGTACGGGTAGCAGGGCAGCCGGCGGCGGGCTCGAGATTGCGCCGTTGATGATCGTCGTCATCCCCTTCCGGAAAGCGACAATGACGTGGCCGCCCTCGCCTCTGCAGATGACCTCGCCCCGATCTGCCCCGATCCTCCCCGGGTCTTCCGTGAATCTGATAATCGGGGATCCGTCCGGGGTGTATCCGACGAGCTTTCCTGGGATTTCGCCGTCTTCCTTCTCGCTCTCCTCGCCAAAGAGTGTTTGTCTGAAAACATCATTGGTTAGCAAAATGGATAGTCTCTTCTGTCTCTTTTGTCTCCTCCCGGGGAGGTGCATATGGGTGACATACTCTCTGCTGATTGGCACACCATTCAGTTCCATGCGACTGGAGCTGCAGTTTGACACGGCACGATGGCGAGCCCTGCTCCGGCTCCTAGACCGCATCCTTTCAGCCCGCCTGCGTACCGAGCTGTGAAGCGCGTGACCGATGCCGGCAACGACAAGTACAGGAGTACCCAATGCCAACGCCCAAGGGCTGTCTGGTTGTTAGTGATGGCTTCATTTTGAGGGGACGAGACGATAGACTCACGGGTTCTTCCTAGCGCGAACGCTGTTGTAGACCGCAAGGAGAATACCAAAGATGGCAATCAGTGACCCAACTTGCAACATGGTCCATGTTGACCAATATAGCGACATGAGGTCCTCTCCATCGCAAAATTGCAAGGCCAACAGGGCATATACCTCCATCACAACGGCAACAACCGAGATACTGGAATAGAGCGCGCAGACATAGAAGCACCGTTTCATCTTCTTCTTGTATTCTGGGCATCCCGGCTCCAGGTCTGAGACCTTTTCCATATCACTAGACAGTAGTCAGCGCCCATCCAATTCCCATCCCCCCCAAAAAATGAGGACATGAACTGACCCGCTGTATTTCCATGACGACAAAAAGAGCATGGAGACAACAAGGATGAAGAGAAACCAGTAGATAAAGTCAAAGGCCTGCCGGTGCAGGTGCGAGGCAAATGCTGCATAGTATAGACATTTGGCCTCGTCTCGCTCAAAGGCGGCCATGGTGTGGCGCTGGTGTACCGGTGCGTTGGTAAAGACGTTTGAAGAAGAACGAAGAACGAAATAGGAAGCAACAAGTCTGATGAAACGGCCGAGCGGTGAGAAAGTCCAACGTTGAAGAAGTTAGCGTTCCAAGACTGTCTATTCAAGTGGCGTGTTGACCCTGTCATGAACATGGACCTAAAGCTGGGGGCTGGGGGGAAGGTTGGGACATAAATACGTATCAAAATCGTGGCCGGCGCTGGGGCTGGGAGGGGAGGGCATGGGGTGGACGGGGGAGATAAAGTGACGTAGAAACAAGTACACTTGGGCTGCGGGCCAAGCCCGGTAGGTACACCCGATTCAAATGCCGTCGGGGGCCTTCGTAATCAGGACGAAGCTGGGAGCGACACAACACCCATGGCAGAGACAGGCATGCATATGGGGGGGGGGGGTGGGCAAACCAAACAGCGCAGCGCGCGGTCGTCAACTGGCGTCTGGGGAACGGGAGGCTGCTCCACCGGTTTCTCCCTGGGCTGGGTACGCATTGTTTTGGGGGTGTACGAGGCCACGGGTAGGGAGGGCCGCAGAATTGCGCCTTGCAAAGCAATCGATGTGAAAGGTCTTGGATCCCATCTCGACGGTTTAGCATCCTAGAGTTTGATATTATGCTCCACACTCTTGGCAACCACAACAGACAGCGACCGATGAGGTGCCCCACGGCTGATCAACTAGCCTAGCGGTACCTAGGGAAGTTGGGCCAAGAACGTCCCGGGTCCGAAAGCGACGATCAAAGTTTCCGTGAGCCCCGGTGCTGAGTGCCAAGCTCCCTGGGTCTTACGGATGCGTGCTGGTCGTTATTCCATCTTCATCTTCCCGCCACCTTCAACTGCCGCTTATCTCCATTAGTTCCCCCCTAGTTCATACCCTCCATCAGGTCCACCGCATCCAGGATCATAGACCTGCTCAATAAGTACTCCCGGAGCCAGAGATACTCCTCCCCCTCCTCCTCACCGTACCGGTGCTCCTCTGAGAATCCGAAAGCACACGCAATCTTGTCGAGGGCCGCTCTTTCGTCCTCGTAGAGCCATCGGTGGCCCAAAGGTGTTCCTATAGCCCACGTAACCCGCTTCATCTGATCATTGGCTGTAAAGGCCGCAACCATCCCGATTGTGCCGGTAAATCCAACATAACAAAGGGCGCCAGCAAAGGCAATCTTGGTGGCGCTCGCATGGTCCCAGGCTGACTGAAACTGGGCAAACTCAGAGGCCAGGAGATAGAGCGCTAAGGGCACGGCACCAGCTAGACCTGCAGGAAGGAGCCCTTTCCTAATAACTTTTGCGCGCAGATAGGATTTGGAAGAGTATGTTGCTTCCACAACCCCAATAGCAGCCTCGAGATTATCGGCCTCGATCGCCGCATTGAGAGCAGCTTCAGCAACGGCAGGATCCACGGCCTTGCTCGCTCTCCCCGGGTTGGAATCGGTGTAGCGGATGGAACCAGACACTTCCTTGGGCGTGGGTTTGCTGCCGTAGAGACCCAAGACTTGTGGCAGTGTCTGCGGTCTGCCAAGGCGAGCCTGAAGTCGAACATATTCCTCCAGCACTTGCGGGGTGATAACAACCGCGGGATGAGCGACGATCGCATATGCCGCTTCCGATACCTTGTCGACAACGTCCTCCGGCCGTAGCACAGAAACTGTAGTAGAGGTGCTAGATTGGCCAGCCTTTGCGGCATCACCTTCCAAGCCCAAGAGTCTCGAGACAGGCCTGTCTTCGGCCGCAGCAACGGCAGAATGACTGGTCTGGGTGTCTGCTGCTTGCCTGACATCCGTCTGCGCACAAGCCCGCAGCGCTGTGAGCGTCATGTGCTCAGAGGGGATCCCCGAATGGGCAGTGAATTTCCTGGTGGTACGGTCAACGGCAGCCATGATCTCTTCCAAATCTGGCACATCCTGGTCCCCCACCGGTGAGCTGGCGTGGGCCGACGTGCTTGGCGAGGGGCTTGGGTTCTGGGTAGTACTTTGCGGTGTCTGCTGGCGTTTTGATTTTAGACATGTCTGCGAGGTCCCAAAGGAGCGAGTGGCGATCGTCCAGGTAGGCTTTGGTGGTGATAAGTTGGCCAAGCGTCTGCTGGGATGTAGTGTCACGAAGCTACGCTTGGCTGTGCGCATCGATTGTCTGCCAGAGACAAGCTCACAAGCCTGGCAGACTTGCAGGCCCAGCCCGGCTTGGTACGGCCGACGAAGCATGGCTGTGGAATGGGCGGGGAAGGTGAAGGTGTCTTCTTTTTTTTTTTTGCTCGGTCCTGAAGCCGTCTAGCGCGTCGTCTCCTACACGGACTCTCTTTTCCCCAGACTGATGGCGGGTGGTCTGGATGCCGAGTGAGGCAGAACAACACCCGGAAATGGACCAATTGATCGTATATGGGCGTGGGGGCAGCTGATTGTAGCTTGGGGGTTAGGGGGTGTGTTATGTACAAGAGGGAATTAAGTGAAAGAAAAAAACTTTATGAGAAATGAGGTTGAATCTTGGTGTTGCAGTCAAAAGAGAGCTCTCTGCGCTTGAGAAGATGGTGCAGATCCGTGCATTGGCGTTGAAGTGACCGGGGTGTGTTCAAAGCTTCCCCTCCCCGATTGAGCAAAGACCCCCACCGTATGCACCTTGCTGGCTGGAGCGTGCATCTAACGGGGTGGAAGCGGTAACCTGGGGAAAACAGCCACACTGCCTTGGGCTAATTTTTGTTTAAGCACTTTTATGCCGAGATGGGCAATCGACAGGTAAATCCACCATCTAGTTACTTTTATTGAAGTCAGTCCAAGCAACATGTCTACTGTGGTTGCGGATGTGACACATACAATCAACACCCCATAGCTCCCCGTCTTTGAATCTCGGATCTCGGATCAGAGCATGTACACAAGAGAATGGGAGGTTTTGGATTTGGACTATGCTGTATGACACCGTCTCGGAATAACTCAAGCTGTCTCAAACATGAAAAGACTGTTGATAGGTTTTGGAACGCAGACCCTTTTGTGTATACAGTAGTGGCAGAGTACCTATGGGCAGTGCCAAGGCTACACTGTGGCTTGACTTATTAATCAGTGGGCTTGTAATCTTATCCGCTGGAGCGCTGAGCCACAGTGCCCAGGAGTGACGCAGTACGTACTACCCCCCGATCATCTTACGCCAACAATCCAAGGCAGTCGCATTTCAACTTCCAACCGCTTCATTGTCCGTCCAAGAGAAGGCATTATTTCTGAGCTGTATCTTTTACCACCGTTTTCCCCGGACTAACTACCGTGCACCGGCATAGCCGTCATTTTACTGCTTCGACTCTGCGCCCTTCCAATTCTTGGCCTTAAACGCCGATCGTCTTGTTGCAGCCTCGTCCCAACTCGCCGGCCTCCTTGTAATCGAAGAACACACGATGCCTCCTCCTCCTCCTCCACCTCCGCCGCCGCCGCCCGGCTTTGGAGGTCCTCCCCCTCCTCCACCACCTCCGCCCCCGGGAGGCGGTGCTTTGCCGGCGCGTCCGCCTGCTGGATTGCCGAATAGGGTGTGTTGGCAAAGAGACCTGGCTGTTATGGAAAGCAAATTCACTAACCGTCTTGAAAGGGTGCCTTGCTACAAGACATCGGCAAAGGAAAGGCGTTGAAGAAAACTGTCACGAACGATCGATCGGCCCCAATCATCGGCAAGGTATCTGGAGGCGGAGGTCCCGGCCCATCTTCTCTCGGTGCCCCCCCCGTTCCTGGCCTACCTAAAGCTCCCAGCGGTCTCGTCCCTCCTTTGCCTGGAAATCGTGGGAGAAGTAATAGCGATCAGAGTGATAGACATCAACCGGCACCAAGCACAGATGGACCCCCACAACTAGCTGGCCTATTTGCTGGAGGCATGCCAAAACTGCGCAAAACAGGTGGGGGTGTTGATACTGGTGGTAAAGCGCATCTGATCATGAGTGTTGGGTATCACTAACAGCCATCCAGCAAGTCGAGAGTCTTCCTATCTCTCAGATCCCGAATCTTCCAAGTCAGCACCAAAGCCTCCAACAATATCCGCTCCGAGACCTCCAGTGGGGGCGGCTCCTGCTATACCAGGAAGGCCATCACTACCCAGCACATCGAGCGCCCCTGCTTTCAATCCATCGGCTGCCAATCTCCGAAAAACAGGTCCGCCGCCAATTATTGGCAAAAAGCCACCCCCCCCACCTCCGAGTTCTCGCAAGCCTTCGGGAGCCCCTCCACTTCCCGGCGCACCAGCACCCCCTCCTCCGTCCTCGGCCCCACCCCCTCCGTCGTTTTCGGCCCCTTCGCTTCCTCCCGCCCCTCCTCCGCCTCCTCCGTCTGCAGCTCCACGACCACCGCCGGCTCCAGCCCGCTCACAACCGCCGCCGCCGCCTGCTCCATCCGCGGCCACAAATAATATCTCGCAGAGTATCGCGGCTCAAGCAGCAATTCGTGCGGCATCCAGTGTATCGTCTCCTGCGTCAGCCCCTCCTCCACCACCACCCCCTCCCTCGAACGATGCTCCTCGCTCGCCGGCACCACCCCCTCCTCCTTCAGCGGCGCCAGCTCCCCCCTCTCTAAGCCATACTCCATCCAGCGCTTCAGGTCGAGCGTCTCTACTTGATCCGAGCAATTTCACGCTTGCGCCAAATGGTGGAGGAGCCAAGACCCCAAGCCCAACACGGAATGTATCGCTATCACACGGTCCAAGTGGAGGTGGCGGTGGTCGCTACGTAGTACAAGACTCGAGGTGGAAGTTTACTAGTGAGGAGAACTTTCCGAAGCCAAGGGACTTTGTGGGAGGCCCAAAGAGGTATCGTGCTGGTCGGGGAAGCAGTGTGCCGCTTGATCTGGGTGCTCTTTAGAATGGGCGGCAGCAGCAGTACGTGCGGGGGTAATATTGGAGAGATGGAGGTGTAGGAGCGGAAAGTCACGGAATCAATGACTTGGCGGATGAGGTGATTATGGTTGGTATGTGAAAGGGAAGCCCAGCGTAAGGTCACTCTTGTGAGGCTGCTTGGCCGCCTTTGGTGGGAGTGTTAGAAGCGACAAGAGAACCCAGGTCACAGATGGAATATCCAAATTTAGGTAGCATTTTGTCAAAACAATCATATTGAATCAAAAATCGATAAAAACTATCAACCATCTTGTAATCTGGTGTATCAGTCATTTCAACAGTTGGACAATGTAGTCATTTCTTCCTCCACCTGTCAGGACATGATATCGATCCCAGTTATACCCAGTTTCCCCCCTTTCTGCTAAGTGGATGTACTTGATTGATTTGAAGTAGGAAAACAAAACGCTAAATAAAGAACAACAAAACGCCTTCCAGATAACAAAACATGCCCTTCCTTGTGTGTGTGTGTGTGTGTGTGTGTGTGTGCATGTGTGTGTGCATAAGAAGACTGTGGAACTTCCTACTTTGGGGGTATACATAACATAAGCCATTCCGTGGGAAAGCAAAAGCAAAATGCGTGAGGTGGGTGGGTAGAGACTGGTTTTCGATATTTCGAGAAAAGAAAATGGCGCCTACGCCGGATAATGAGATTGTTTGGGGGGGGGAAACCGGTTTAAAATCGAAAATGGGGTATCATGGTAGCGACTGGTGTTGGTGGTGGTGGTGTTGGGTTCGATATGAAGGAGGGCGGGGACGTGTGAGAGTGGTTGTGTGGGAGTGGTTGTGTGGGAGTGGTTGTGTGGGAGTGGTTGTGTGGGAGTGGTTGTGTGGGAGTGGTTGTGTGGGAGTGGTTGTGTGGGAGTGGTTGTGTGGGAGTGGTTGTGTGGGAGTGGTTGTGTGGGAGTGGTTGTTTGTGAGAGTGGTTGTATCGTGTTTGTGGTCGATTGTGGGGTAGTGGGTGTGTATAGTTATGTGTAGGTGGTTGTAACTTGTAACGTACGGGGCATGATATGGCTTTGTTGGGAACCTGTGGGTCGTAGTAGAGTGGTGAGCAAGGGTCATGTGGGTGAGCAGAGTTATGTTCTCGTTATAGACTGAATTTTCATGGAAAAGGAGAGCAGCAGGTGCCTACATTTTGGCTGGGTGAGCCTCTCGTCAAGAAACCCCGTTCACTCGTTACTTCCGGAGCTGTTGGAGGAGGAGGAGGATGTGCCTTTCTTCACTTCGTAGAAGGGTTCTTGCTCATGATGGTTCACCAGGTCTGAGCAAGATTGTTGGGTCATGATGTTGTAAGCCATCTTGTAGAGTGGTGGGGGTGGTGGTGATGTGAAATGGTTGAGTGGATGAATTGGGCTGAGTGTGCGTAGGTAAACGAGGTGGACTTTGGGTAGACTTGTGAAGCTGAGATGTTGTGTGATTCCGGATGAATTCACTCTCTCGTTCACGGTCTCCAGATGCCATCTTTATACCCGTGAAAGCCCAATTTTGAGCCGCAAATACGTATCTTGATGCTGTCCATCACCCCACTCGCTGAACATGGTTCACATGAGCGGATCGACCCAGGAGCATATTGCAGATCGACTAGTCCGTTTATTGGCAGGATTTGGTGTTGTTGCATAGAAGTGCGCTCATGCTTGCAGGGTGTGACATATCCCGACTTCCTTGGATTCCGGAGGGGGCGAGCATGGGAGGGGAGCATGGAAGGAGGGGGCCAGAAGCAAATCGATCCAGAGAGGGGCTCGCCAGCTGTTCCGTTGCTTTGTATCTTTTTTGAGCCTCAATTTTGGGAGTCTTGCCTGTCGCCCACCTCTTTCTCGTTCCTCGTTTCTTCCTTCTTTCTTGCTGATGGCTGTCATGCATGTAGGTAGTGTAGGTGCAGCATGCAAGCAGCACACACCCGCCCCGGCTTCTCCACGGCTGGACCCAGCATCCCCAGCCGGCGTTCCGAGTTTGCAGCACTGTTGGTTCTTTTGACTGTGAATATTTCGAGAATAAATACGAGTGATCTTCGCTCCACAGTAAAAAAGGACATGAAATATTAGGGCTCTAGGTGGAAAGCCAGCCTTGGATTGTCTGAGGTAAGCCAGGCAATGTATGTATCTAAAACTGCCTGGCAGGGCTGGAGACATCAGTTTGTACCCTTGTCTTGATGGAGGGTAGGTGCTCTATGGGAAGTAGGGTCAGTTGAAGAGGTGCAGGTGGCTGCCAAGCCTCTCGCCGGTCGAGGACGGACCAATGCTTACTCACGTCCTGCTGAAAATAATGTCGTCTGTAGAGCATGTTGGCGACTGAGACGAGTTCTTCTTCTTTACACCTTGAAACTGACCGTTTTTTCGTTGTTGCGAAGTGTTTTATGAAGGCAAGTGTTTCTCTAGACCGAGCGGCGTGCAGGTGAGCGTTTTTATATCAAATTACCCCTGGCTACGTGCGCATATGCTCGGAGGCTGTGCTGGCAATACGGGTCTTCTGAATTTACAATTCCCTCTTCGAGATAGTTTCCACACGCTGGGGCTCTTTCGTCAGGGAGCTTAAATCAACGACAACCCTTCACTTACACCAATATAGCTCCATTTCACTCTTAGTTGCCACAAATTATCTCAAAAATCTATGGTGTTGCTGGTTCTTGATTTGGATTGACATCGAAGCTTCTCGAGCTGGCGTGCCAGAAGATATCAGGATGAAACACTGCCGTTCGGAATACCCCTTCCACCTCGACTCAGAACATATTGACCGGTGGGTTTGCCGAGTGCTTTCAATTCTCACGCGACACATTTGCAGCTGTTCACAGAGTCGGACAATCTCTCGCCTGAATTCTCATGCACACTCGATGCTACACAACTAGAGGCATGAGGCTCTTCTAGGCTGATCAAGTCGGGCTCCGATGAATGACCGCCCGACTACCCCAGTCTCTCGAGAATCGACTGCCGAGAAGCCGTGGAGCACGGATTTGCCTGCCACCTCATTGGGATGCTGCATTTTGCAACACCAATTCAGATGACCAACCGGTTGGGTTGTCCCCCCGCGTTCTTGTCCAGCGTCCCGTAGTGTCTGTAACATCAAATATCGTCGGCAATTATTGCCACGTCAACCGGCGGGCCGAGAGACTGACCTTCTCACATTGGCTAGTGTTGTCCGTGACAAATATCGCCGTGGGGTGTCCGATCTTGAGGTTGCCTTCAAACCATCCTGTGAGCCATCCAGCTTTCGAAACACGTAAGCCACACTGATTCATCATGGATTTGGCCTGTACAAGCTGCCATGGTGGTCGTGGTTGAAGGACCACCTAGAAACCAAACATCGCTGACCATTGGGACAGGTCTCTGCAGGAGGCTGCAGATGCTTCTGCAGCTGTGCTGTGCTGTAGAGAGACAGTCGAGAGTCAGACCAACTTTTATGACAACCTCAGCTATCCGAGACATCACCCCCTCTATCACATCACCATGTCTTCATCCGAGGAACCCAGACAAACCACTTATCTGCTATGTGTCCGAATACGTGCAAGTGTGTGTCGTCTGGGCAGAAAGGAAAAAGAAAGAAAACCTCTCGTTCATGGTTGCGGAGCCGGAGCGGGGCTGCTGTCGAGCAGGTGTTCCCCCCGCAGTTTGCTTCCAGTCATCTTGTGTTCATCGTGATGACTGCTTGAGGGAGGCTCAACTGTCGCGTAGGGCAGCAAATCGATCGTAAGGATTATCCAAGTGTGTGGCATCCAGATCTCTCAGAAGGAAAGTAGGTGAGCACACAATTTCCTAAAGGAGAAGCACGGCAGAGGTGTTTCGACTTGGTGCTGACCCAGGCACGTGTCTGTTCTGGCGACTGAGGGATGTTCATAATGCTGTACATTTCATGATGCCCGAGGACGCCATCCTTGCGCTTATTATCAGGCAAGAATCTTCATCGACGTGACATGGCCTTTTCCGCCTTTCATTCACCCAGCCCGGCACTGGGCGAGAGCCGTCCGGTAACGAGAAGTTGCCTAGATGATGACGTCTTGCGCCTGAATCACATTTCTTCGGACTTCTAACTGATGGCAAGTCTGGAATGATGTATGTATGCCACTATCAGTCCATCTACTGATCTTAAACCTCTTGTTATTGCGACCTTACGGAGCTGGTAAGCATCCCAGGTTGCATCTCTACGCAGTAAATGGCATCTTATCGTTATCGCACCTCTTGCCGCGTTACCCCTGCTAATCAGCAAACCATCGCGTCATTGGACAGAAGCGTGCCCTGTCCAGCAGACAAGCAAGCGGGGATGGTTGAGCTGGTGAGCAGCGAATGAGCTTGCAGGATGGCCCAAGATGACCTCTCCACTTTTCCCCAAACAAGCTAGTCTGGTCACGCCGACCTGCCAGCCCCAACCCACGCCCTCACGGCGGCCACTGGCACGCTCCCGTCCGTTCTGCCAAGCTTCAACCAGCCCGGCGCATGCTCACTCGCCCATCGAGGCTGGAGGGACAAAGAACGACAAAGCCTCAACGAACCTATCGACTATCAGGAATTCAACCTCGCTTCATCAACAGAGTACTCATCCACGATACCTGGCTCCTGGCGTCGCACGTTAACGTCAACGTCAACCCATTCCCCGCACTGTTCGTTTGTTCATCGAACCATCCTGTCAGACAGGTTGTCTCCTTGTTCACGGCTCCACTTTGCCCGGGCGGGGACCAGCCAAGGGGGACAGCTATCACCAAACCGGAGCGCGCCGTAAACCAACAAACACGGGGCTACAACTTGACAACAAATCACCAAGCATTTGAAAGACCTGTTGTCTATCCAATAAACAGCTTGCGTTTACGATGGGGCCCTACGATTCTCAAGGCGCCGGGCCGGGAGGGCTGTATGGCGATGCTCCGGAGAGCGCGGGGGCCACGGGGCGATCTGACGGGACATCGCCGCGTCGCCGATATGATGGTCAGTACTGCATCGAGTGATATCCATCTTGCCAATAAACTAACTTTGAACATGCAGAGTCGTGGGTAGAAGTAGCCTCGCAGCCGTCGTCTTCGTCCTTGTCATCTATCGGAGATGAAATCGTAACTACAGGCCTCAGGGTCGGCACCAACTCGTACCTGCCCAGGCGGAGGAGGTCGCAGCAGCACCGGCCAATGCCCGCATCTTTCGTTATCGGACATCCCCCCAGTCGTGGCGGCGCTACCAGCAGCCAGGATGAATATGACGAGACGGAGAGTGAAGAGGATAGAGTTATGACGAGCTCAAACGAGGCAGTGCATCCCTCGGCGAATCTGCTGCGTTACCAGACTACCGTCCGCGGGGCCATAGATATCGATACTGATAGTGACGACGACGAGAATGCGACCGCCCTTGGTCGCCCGTCAGATGCGCCTGCATTCAGGCCACAGCCAAATGCCTTCTCGCACCCGCCATCACACCTCACCCACCGCCACTCAACCAGCTCAGTACCTCCTCACCACCCACCCCAATCACGGCCTCCCATGCCTCACCGCTCACACACCCGTACGCATCGCGGCCACCCGAATTTCATGTCACCTGCCTACCAAGCCGATCACGACGCCGCGCTTCGTGCTTCACTCACGACTCTGCTGTCGTGTGCTCAAGCTGCTCGTGGTCTTGGAAAGGCCGATGAGAGACGTGGAGCCGGACCCTCAAATGCCGGCATGGGTGGACTCGGTGCAGGGGTTGGTGTCCTGCCAAGCTCGCAACCGATGGAGCTGAGGCTCGTTCCCGAATCGGAGCTCCTGGCCGAAGGCCCACCTCCGCCCTCCGTTAGCGGATCCGGCGGGCCGCCCAAGGCTCCACTTCGAACCGCATCCAACTCCAGTGCTCCCAGTGCCCCGTGCTCCACGTCGAGCAGAGGAAAGGAGGAGCAGCAGAATTCGGCAGAGAAGCACAAGCGTGGCGCAACCAACCAGACGAAATCCTCACGGGCTGTCAAGAAGAAAAAGACCAGCTCACCTGGATTCGCCGAAGGGGAGACAGCAACCTTCCTCAGCCCGACGCTCATGACTTGGGTGGTGAGCGCTGGTGTGGTGGTATTGGTTTCCGTGGTAGGGTTTGGGGCAGGCTATGTCATTGGGCGCGAGGTAGGTTGGCAAGAGGGGAGCGCGCTGGGTTCCTTTAGCGCTGCTGATTCGGCGTCAAACACCTCTGCGAGCTGTGGGCGCGAGCTGGTCAAGTCCACATCCGGTGGAACGCTGAGGAGGTTCCGATGGGGCTCGATGGGAAGCAGTGTGACTGCCTAGGACTTTTCCACAGGCACGAGTGACAGACGGATGATGGATGACAGGACATCTAATGAAGTTTTATGCCGTCGATGATCTTTGATAAGCGGCATTATACACATATGAATGCGCGGTTACGATAACAACGATGAGTATGGGGACGCGGGGTTTTCACATGTCTGGGATCACATGGCGGTTTCTTTGATACGCTACGGCGACATTGCTTACGCGTGTTTGCTGGTATTATTTTTTAATAGCATTTTGATTTGACTACCTGGCAAAGGAAACAGATAGGAGTTTTGAAATAAACAAATTTGATATTCACATTGTCTGCACATGACACATGCCTTACCCACGTTGCAACGCTTACTGAGATGCCGACTGTATACACGATGGCAATGCTAACCTCAACGACGACCGACATGCCTTTTTACGTTTTGATTTTATCAAACCAGAGGTCATATCAACTTGGCGACTTCCTGGGCCGTTTCGTTTTACTCTTCTAACCTCAGCAAGAACCTCGGTTCGGACCATGCCATCTCGACCCACTAGCTCCTTCTCTTTTCTCTCCATTTTTCTGCCGCTTACAAAGGGCGGGGGCCTCGGCTTACAAAGGACTTGCATATAAGAAATGAATCTACTGTCTCACTACTATGCCACCCTCCCAAGTTATGATTACTATTGTTTCGTCTCGATCACGCGCAAAGACACCCGACAGCGGTATTGTTGCCTTTCCGAGAGGTGGACGACTATCAAGTTATCAACACATGAGTATATTACCGCGCAGTAGTTTGTCTGGAAGAGGTCAAGTTACCGAGTGTGGAGGGGAAGGGAACGCGCGTCTTGGTGCTTGAAGGGGAGATCCGAAAATGCGGCTTTCGGTAGGGGGGGCGACTTCGTGATGGCGTCAGGGGGTTGTTGTTGGGGACCATGGGTGAGGTGTCTTGGGTAGGAAGAAGGATGAGGGGTGTCACATGAGTTGTTGTGGGCAGATGGCGAGGTTGACGAGCAAGTGGTAGTACAATCTGATGTGTGAGACGGAAGTTCTGCTGTTGATATACAGGATCAAAGAGGGGGATCGGCATGAATGTGTAGGACAACCTAGACACGACGTGCGGGCCGATAGACGCGGGTCACCTCACCGGCGGTGAGGGTCTAACCTGCCTACCTACCTAGTAAGTTTAAAATGCCATTAGTTCTCACTCTTCAGAAAGCTCTCGTTTCTAACCTACCTGTTGTAGAGGCTTATAGTCGTGTCTTCATAGACCCTTCAACAACCTGGCTATCACCTCAGTCTATCAGATCCCAAACACCGCCAGGACTCGAGACACAATGGCAAGCTCCACCAGCAGAGACAAACACCCCAACCCCCCAGTCATCATCGGAATGGCCTGCCGGGTGCCCGGAGCCATCACCCCAGCCCGTCTCTGGGACAACATCCTCAGCCAGATCGACCTCCAGCGCAAGATGCCCCCCGACCGATTCAACATCGACGCCTTCTACCACCCAGACCACACCCACAAAGGCACGCTCAACACCAAGCACGGCTACTTTCTTGACCAACCCCTCGCCGACTTTGACGCCGAGTTCTTTGGCGTCTCGGGCAAAGAAGCCGAGGCGATGGACCCCCAGCAGCGTCTCCTCCTGGAAGTAACCTACGAAGCCTTCGAAGACGCGGGAATCCCCCTTGCTTCTGTCAGGGGTTCGCGCACGTCGGTTTACTGTGGGATGTACACCACTTCCAATGATTACCACAACCTTCAGAACAAGGACTTGGAGTACTACCCCAAGTACGCCATCACTGGGACGGGGAATTCCATTCTTAGTAATAGGATTTCGTACATGTATAATCTGTACGGGCCGAGCATGACGGTTGACACGGGGTATTCGTCCAGTCTGACGGCGTTTCATCTCGGGTGTGAGTCCCTTCGTAGTGGGGAGGCGGATATGGCTGTTGTTGTTGGGTCGGCACTGCATTATGGGCCGAATACGTATCAGACTATGACTGATATGGGGTTTCTTAGTTCTGATGGGAAGTGTAGGAGTTTTGATAGGGATGGGGAGGGGTATGTAAGGGGCGATGGGGTTTGTGCGGTGGTGCTGAAGAGGAGGGAGGAGGCGGTTGGGGAGGGGGATTGGGCGAGGGCTGTTGTGAGGGCGAGTGGGGTTAATCATGACGGGAAGACGGATGGGATTACGCTGCCGTCGGCGGAGTTGCAGGAGGGGTTGATTAGGGAAACATATGGGAGGGCGGGGATTGATCCGGATGATACGGGGTATTTTGAGGTGAGTTTGACTTGTTGGTGGTGTGTGGTTTGGATGGGAGCTTACAGATATACATACCTTAGGCTCATGGAACGGGGACCAAGGCGGGCGATCCTCGTGAAGCTGCTGCTATCGGTAAAGTCTTTGGCACGTCTACCCGCACGAGACCGCTTTATATGGGCAGTGTCAAATCCAATATTGGACATTTGGAAGGCGCGGCTGGTCTTGCAGGTATTATCAAAGCGACGTTGGCTATTCGGAATGGCAAGATCCCGCCCAATATGCATTTCCACAAGCCTAACCCGGAGATACTCTTTGACGAGTGGAAACTCGAGGTTCCCACTTCTGCCCTGGACTGGGCCGAGTCAGATGGAAAGCCGCGCCGGGCAAGCATCAACTCGTTTGGGTATGGCGGTGCGAATGCCCATGTTGTTCTTGAACAACCTTTTGACTCCCCAACTGTCATAGTCAATGGTGTTGACAAGGCCAACCAAGACGCGGCCGTACCTGCTTCCGCTCACTTCACACTCGGAGGTAGCCGGCGAGAAAGCGATCAGCAACCTTGCCAGTTACCTCAGCAGCAAGAAGGGGGGTGATCAGCAGACGCTTATCCGTGATCTAGCCCACAGCTTCTCTACACGCCGCTCAGTGCACAGCAACAGGACCTTTGCTGTCCTGTCACAGGGGGCTGGTGTTGAAGAGCTAGTCGACGCCCTTTCATCCGGGGCATCAAGCGCTAAATGGACTCAACCTCTCGACAGTGAACAGCCTATTCGAGTAGGGTATGTTTTTACGGGCCAGGGTGCCCAGACATATGACATGGGCCGGGAATTGATACTTCACTCTGAAGCGTTCCGGGCAACACTGGAGCGTTGCAATGAGGCTTTACAGACGTTGCCTGATAAGCCTGACTGGAGGATTGTTGATGAGCTCCTTCGTGATGAGGAGGGGTCGCGGCTTTCTAAAAGCAGGTTCTCGCAGCCGGTGTGCACGGCTGTTCAGGTTGCAGTTGTTGAATTGTTGTCTGATTGGGGAGTGAAGCCGTCGGCGGTGTGTGGGCATTCGTCTGGTGAGATAGCAGCTGCGTATGCGGCGGGTGTTTTGTCGCTTGAGGGGGCGATTGTCACGGCGTACTACCGTGGGTTGTACATGTCTGCCGGCCTTGAAGCAGCAGACTGCATCCCAGGGGCGATGATGGCGGTGGGACTGTCAGCAGCTCAGCTAAAGGTTGAGTTGGGGGCGCATGCAGACCGGCTCACTATCGCGGCTATCAACAGCCCTTCTAGCGTGACGGTGTCGGGAGACTTGGACGCAGTCACGGAGTTGAAGGAGAAGTTGCTTGCTCGGAAGGCGTTTGCCCGGCAGTTGAAAGTCGAGCAAGCTTTCCACTCGCACCATATGGCTCCCATGGCTCCGCGGTATCAGGCCGCGCTGGAGGGGAGGCAGTTAGTTGTTTGTTCGCAGAAGCCTACCGCTAGGATGTTCTCTAGTGTCACTGCCCGTATCGTCTCCGACTCCGGGTCGCTCGGGCCGGGGTACTGGGCAGCAAACATGGTCCAACCAGTTCGGTTCTCTGACGCTCTCACTGGAGCGGTTCTGGATGAGGAGGAGAAACCAACAGTGGATATCCTTCTTGAAATTGGCCCTCACCCAGCCCTCAAAGCTCCCGCTAAAGAAGTCCTTAAACTACTCGGGCTAGATAAGACCCCTTACCTCGGCACACTCTCTCGTGACCGCTCGGCATATGAGTCCATTCTTAGCACAGCAGGAGAGCTTTTTACTCTCGGATACCCCGTTGATTTACCAGTCATCAACGGCCCTGGCAACCGTCTCGTGGATCCACCAACCTACGCGTGGAACCACAAGAACTACTGGTCTTTGAACCGCCTCACCACTGAGCACCTCCACCGCGAAACACGACACACACTTCTTGGAGTTCCCGTTCCGGGGGGGGTTCATCACATCCCAAGGTTGAGGAATTACATCCGGTTGCGTGAGATCGCTTGGTTGAGAGATCATTGTGTAGATGGGAAAGTGGTTTTCCCCGCGGCGGGTTATTGCTGTATGGCTATTGAAGCGGCGGTCAGACTTGGGGACCGTAGGAACGAAAGCATTGCCGCGGTGCATCTGAAGGAGGTCTTGATAAAAGCCCCGCTTGCTCTGAGGGAGGACCATGACGAGGGGGCGGAGACGGTGTTGGAACTGAGGCCTGTGGCGGAGTCGGCGAGGACGTTTTCGGAGGAGTGGTTCGAGTTTGAGGTTTCGAGTTTTGAGGAGGGTCTGGAGACGAGGCATTGCCATGGGAGGATCTGGGTTGAGTATGGCGAGCCGAGGGGGTTGAGGTCGTTGACAAAAGTGGAGGGGGTGGAGGAGATGAGGGGGAGGTCGGATAGGTATGTGAGTGCCAAGTCGCTGTATGAGAGGTTGGAGAGGCTGGATTTGAAGTATGGGCCTTACTTTGCGCTACTAAAGGGGGATGTTGTCTCTGGACCGCGTTTTGCGGTTGCCGAGTTTGAGTTTGATCCGATGGTGTTTCCGAAGCATGAGCTGGAGGAGCGGACGGTGCTTCATCCGACGTTGTTGGATTCGATGTTTCATGTTTTGTTTAGTGGGATTGAGTCGAGGTTGGGGAGGGAGATAACCGAGGCTTTTGTGTCGACGTATATGAAGACGTTGGATATTTCGGGGATATTGGTGGAGCAAGGGGGGAGGGGGGAGAGGAGGGGGTATACGGTGCAGACGAGGACGGAGTTGCCGAGTCAGAGGATGGCGGTTAATCATATTTTGTTGAGGGAGGAGGGGTCGGGCGAGTTGATTATTGAGGCTATGGGGAATGAGGTTACTGCGTTGGGGAGTGATGGTCAGGGGCAGGGGAGGGCGTTGTTTTTCCGGCAGAGGTGGCAGCCTTGTTTTGATTTGTTGGAGGGGGCCGAGGTTGAGGGGGGAGTTGGGGGGCTGGTGAGGTTGTATACCTTTCAGCATCCTACTTCGAGGGTTTTGCTGGCTATGAAATACCCTGAGGCTGAAGTTCTGCTGGCTCATTTGGCAGTGCCAGTCACGGGCCGACCGCTGTATGAGACTCTGCATATTCTGAGCGAGGAAACTCAGTGGCCGGAAAGGTTTGATGTGTTGGCTGGGCCAGAAGGCCGGTATGATCTCGTTATCGTGAGCAAGGACGCTGAGCTTTCTCCTGAGGCACTGCAAACATCACTTGCCAGCAATGCTGTGGTTGTCACCAGCGAGTCTCTTACGGAATGGACACCAGTTGCAACCGCTTCCGAATGGACCGCTTATCGCCCAGCAACCAACGTCTCCACAGCTCAGATTGACTTGACAGTGATCCTACCAACTGTTTCCTGGAAACAACACGAGCCATCCTGGAAGAACTCGAGGCATCCCCCTACATCGCCTCAGTTACCACCACCACCATAAACGAAGTCACCGCTCATAATCTCGCCACCAAGCACGTTGTAGTCCTAAGCAGCCTTGACAACCACCCAAACCCCATCGACCCCCCCTCAGAATGGTTCGGCACCCGCCACCTCCTCACCCTTGAAAACATCACCCTCCTCTGGCTCACCCTCGGCGCAACAATCCAATCCACCAACCCCTCTCACGCCAAAATCCTCGGCCTCCTCCGCGTGGCCCGCAACGAAAACCAAGCCTCTCGCCTCCTCTCCCTCGACATCCAACCCTCCACCTCCCCCGCCCTCATCGCAAAACAGATCCTCCCCTGTCTGTCAACCGCCTCAGAAGAGGACTTCTCCCTCCACCACACAACCCTTCACATCCCCCGCATAGAAGAAGACCTCCCCCTCAACCGTAAACTCCCCTCCGGCCTCGGCAGCCTCCCCCAACCCTCGGCAGCCTCCCCCAACCCTCGGCAGCCTCCCCCAACCCTCAGCTTACAATTCCCACCCCTCCCTCGCCCTCCGAGTAGGCAAAATCGGCCTCCTCGAAACCCTCCACTTCGTCCCCCTCCCCCAAGACAACACCGCCCTTGGCGATAACCAAGTCCTCATTCGCGTTAAAGCCTCCGCCCTCAACTTCCACGACCTGGCTGTAGCGTTGGGGATAATCCAAGACTACAATATGAGCAACGAATGCGCGGGTGTCATCACCGCCGTTGGCGCCTCCGTTACTAACCTTTCCCCTAGGGACCGGGTGGTAGCTTACCGTCCTGGCCAGGGGGCACATCAGACTTTTGTTCGTCAGGATGGTGAGATGTGCGTGAAGATACCTGACACAATGTCATTTTCTTTGGGGGCGAGTCTGCCCGTTACCATGACGACGGCGTTTTATTCGCTTTTCACGGTTGGACGGTTGAAAAGGGGAGAAACGGTTCTGATACACAGTGCTGCTGGGGGGGTTGGGCAGGTGGCGATTCAGATGGCGAAAAATATCGGGGCGAGGGTGCTGGTTACTTGTTCGGAGGGGAAGAGGGGGTTGATGAGGGAAAGGTATGGGATGGGGGAGGGGGAGGTGTTTAATTCGAGGGATGATTCTTTTGTGAGGGGGGTGATGGAGGCGACGGAAGGAAAAGGGGTGGATGTGGTGATTAATAGTCTGGCTGGGAAACTGCTTCATGCCACGTGGGGGTGTTTGGCGCCGTTTGGGAGGTTTGTCGAGATTGGGAAGAGGGACATACATCAGAATTCGAACTTGGGGATGGATCCGTTCAAGAGGAATGTCAGTTTTGCTTCGGTGGATATGATTTTGGTTTATGAGTTGGATAAACCCCTGGCGGCGAGGTTGTTGGGGGAGACGTTTGAGATGGTGTTTTCTGGGGAGGTGAGGCCACCTGAGGGGTTGTTTGAGTATTCTTATGGTCAGGCGGAGAAGGCGTTTCGGTTGATGCAGCTGGGGAGGCATACGGGGAAGATTGTTCTTACTGTTGATGAGGAGGAGGAGGAGGAGGAGGTGATGGTTGCCCCGCCGAGTTATGATCAGAGGCTGTTATTCAAGGGGGATAGGACGTATCTTTTGTTTGGGGGGTTGGGGGGGCTGGGTACGGCGACGGCGGAGTGGATGTATCTTCGTGGGGCGAGGAGGTTTGCGTTCATGTCCCGGTCGGGGGATCAGAGTAGTGATGGGAGGAAGACGGTGAATTGGCTCAGGTCGAGGAAGGCTGAGGTCAGTGTTTACAAGGGGGATGTGGGTGTTTTGGCTGATGTTGAGAAAGTCGTTCGGAAGATTGGTCCTTCGCTGGCTGGCGTTTTTCATATTGCGGTTGTGCTACAGGACGGCATGATCAGGTCGTTGTCGTTTGATCAGTACCAGACCGGGCTGCACACCAAGTGCACCGGTGCGTGGAATTTGCACACAGCAACGTTGGACATCGACTTGGACTTTTTCGTCTGCTGGTCGTCGGTGTCGGCCATCTGCGGTAACAAGGGACAAGGAGCCTATGTTGCCGCCAATGCGTACATGGATGCCTTCATGCGCTGGCGACGGGAGCAGGGCCTTGTCGGAACGGCTATGAATCTTGGTGCTGTGCCCACGAGGGGCTTGGTTGCTGAAAATGAGCTTGTCAGGAAGAGCCTCGACAGAAACAAGCTCGATATCCTCACGGAGCAAGAACTCATGTTTTTGATTGAGGAAGCAGTACAGCTGAAGAAGCCTGATGCCGCCACAGATGTCCTCGACTGGCATCAGCTGATTGTCGGCGTCAACACAAAGGAGCCTGATGTTTGGTGGTCGGAGCGGTCCGTCTTCCGCACACTGTATGCCAACAGATCGTATGGCACCGGGGCCGGCAGCGGTGCTGCAGCTGGTCAAGTGAGCACGGCAAGCCTCCTCGCATCCGCAGGGAGCGGTGAGGACAAGATTGCCGTCTTACTGCAAGCGTTCACCCAGAAAGTGGCAACAGTGTTGAGCACACCAACAGAGAGCATTCTGCCAACCAACCCGTTATCATTCTATGGCCTCGACTCGATCGTGGCTGTCGAGTTCCGGAAATGGTTCAAGGAAACTGCCAAAGTTGACCTTTCGCTGTTTGATATACTTGGTGCAAAGTCCATTCAGGGGCTGGTAGAAAAGGTCGTGGCGTCGATGCCTGTTGCAGCAGTATCTTCGAGCGAGGAGCGTGTGAAGACAGGTTCGGGTGAGAAGCAGACATCAGCGAGTGTTATCAATGGCCAACATGATCAGAGCAGGAAGCTGGATCACATCCCGAGACTCCAAACGTCTGGTCCGGTGCCAGTGTCAACTCATCAAGCGAGAATGTATGCTCGCCATGTCCACGCCGAAGACAAGTCTCAGATGAACCTATGTGGTGTCCTGCGCATCAGTGGCCACCCAGATCTACCTGCACTAGGAAAAGCCTTCCACGAGACTGTACGACGGCACCAAGCACTGAGCACAGCATTCGTCCAAGACGGCAACCGGCTCGTTCAGTCACCATCGCCAGAGCCGAAATGCCGTCTGGTCATTGAGGACGTATCCTATACCACATCCCCTCAAACAGAACTCCAGATCATCATCTCACATCTTCGAAACCAACAACTCGAGATAGCCAAAGGTGAAGTAGCAACTATGACCCTCGTTAGAACATCAGAAACCGAGTACTTTGTCATCTTCATCGCCCACCACATCTGCTTCGACAGAGCCAGCTTCACAATTCTCTCAGATGACTGGATGGACCTCTACGACGCGATCCGCTCCAGTCGAGACCTCAACACGGTCCCCTCCCCACCCATCACCTTTGCGGGCTTCGCCCAATGGCGCAACACCCTCCTCAAGTTCCCACCAGCCCTTGCAAACCTAGACTTCTGGACCCAAGAGCTCACCAACCTCCCAACCGCCGGCACCCTCCTTCCCTTCGCCCAGCGAAAAACTCGCCCCTCAACCTGGCAAACCCACCGCCGCCACTTCACCACCCAACTCCCCTCCAAATTCTCCAAACGCCTAAAGCGCATCTGCGCCCACCCCTCCTCCACCCCTTTTCACTTCCTCCTCGCTGCGTGGCGAGCCTACCTATTCCAGCACACCGCCGACAAAGATTTCACAATCCTAATGCTAGAAGGCAACCGTCCCCACCCCGACGTCGAGTCTGTGATCGGTTGCCTAGCTAACGGCCTCCCTCTCCGCTTCAACAACGACTGCTCCCTTCAGACACCCTTTGAGGATGTCATAACCTCCTCTCGGGACCTCACACTTGAGGCGTTGGAGCATGCGGAGGTGTCGTTTGATGATATTGTCGATCGTGTGGTTGGAAAGGAAAACAGACCAGAGAGATATATGCCGCTGGGGCAGGTGGCGATTAACTTCCAGATGCATGGTGGTGCGCCGTGGGAGTATAGGCATGCTGATTTTGAGGTGGGGATTCATCGGTTGTATAATATTGGACATCCTTGCGAGCTGGTGCTTGAGGTTGTGGAGGGGGGGAGGGGGAGTTTGTGTTTTTTATGCAGCATTGCACTGTGCTTTATCGTGATGAGGATATGGATCGGTTTGGGGAGGGGTTTGTGAGGTTCGTGGAGAGCGTGGTTAGGGACCATAGGCAGGTTGTGGGTGAGGTTTGAGGGGGGTCTTTTGGGAGGTGAGTAGGAAGTCAGGGGCGAGTGTTGCCGTGAGGGATACGGGTTTTTCATCATAGAAACAGACATGGTGTATGTCAGCTCAAAACCACACCATGACTCCCAGTGACAACCATAAACTCTGTTTGTTTCTTATCATGATATTGTAGCCTCCCAACTTACTTGTGTTACCCAACGAGACAAGTAGTGAAGTGTATTTCCATCCTCTATCAAAGTTCGGCTCACGTCATCTACCTACCTCTTTGGGTGGTGTCACTACCTCCTAACTTCTTCCTCATTCTCCATTTGTCTAGCTGCTTTCTCATTAGACGCGGGAATCTTGACCGGTAGTAATAATCTTGGATGGTAGGCAAGTGACGAAGTTGTACGACCGGGCAGCCTCGCCTTGCCTCGCGATGCTGCTGGCGACGATCACACCTGAAGGAGGCAGTCATTCATCCCATGGCTTCCTCTGCTTGCAACATAAATGGGACTTTATTTCTATGGAAAGTCAGGTTTATCTTTTCCCCTCTTTTTTCGTAACGTCGTCCATCCATCCATCTGTTTACTTTGGTGCTAGTAACTCTTAAAACATTCCAGCCCATTTCAAGTCTCTTCGCACAGAGCCAGAGACAAACACCCGCTCATCATCATGACGATAAGTGTTTGGTACTACGTGAGTAAAACCCCCGAGGACATTCCATCTAGTCCTAACCTGCCACCAGTCTCCCCAACTTATCTTCCCATCCATGGATTAAAGTTGAGCTTCACCCCCAACTAACCACCTACCTACTATACACAGGAAAATTGCCTCGACGGCCCCTATAATACCGTCCTCGACATATACTGCGCCAACTGCAACGCCCCACGCAATTCATACTGTAACGTCCAGGGTGTGCCCCCTCCGCGGTCGCTATTTCAGCCGCCCAGAAATGCCGCCGTCACAACCACCTCCTCTACCACGACCTACTCCTCCTCGTCTTCTTCGAGTTACCCGCGCCAAACATCGAGTTGATGAGAAGGTCACTCACTCTGACCTGCGGGTGATAGTTTGTTTGTGCGTACCTGTAGGCAGGGCAGGGCAGGGCACCTAGTTTTGACTGTTCGCAAGTCTTGACGTGAGCAGCAGCTCGGTCTTGTGTATCTAGCTCACAGGTTGACTTTCATCTGAGACACAGATGAATATGATCTACTTCTTCATTTACTGTTGCCGTGCTCTCTGTACAAGACCTCATATCTGATCTTTAGTCTCCCTTTCCGCATTCTTTACCTGTCAAGGAATCAACATAATATTTGCCAGATAACATCAACACCAGTCCCCAATGTTGTATCTTGAGCTGAGTACAGTCGTCTGTAAGGGTATGTACTAAAAAGGGGCCCCCCTTACCCGTGGTCTAATAGCTGTCAAGACTGGGTACGGAGTCAGTGGAGCTTTTCAAGAGGGAAAAAAAAACCAGGAAAAAAACATACAACACCGAGGATTCCCCAGTGGTCACCCACCTGAGTACTGATTCGGCCCTCAGCTGTTTGACTCGGGCAGAGCGGACGGGATGCCGTATTTTCAGCTGGGTGTGGTCGTATGTGCTTGTTGAGGTCTGAAGATGGGATTATGTTTGGACGATCAGACCAGCACTGGGCATGCTCCGGTGGTTTGAGAAAGCGCCAACTTCAAAACATACCAGCGATACAGCTTTGGGTGTGTCAGTAATCGATAGACAATCAGAGCAGGAAGACTGTGTGTGGTTTGTAGAGGTACAAGTTTGAAAGGCACATCAACCGTCTCAAAGTCCGGGAGCATTTCTCACTGCACCAAAGACACACACACTCACAATGTTATTTATGTATGGCAGGAGAAAAGAACAAAACTGAAATCTGATGCAAAAATGCAAAAAGAATGTTGTGACTCGGATACCGGGAGTCGAACCCGGGGCTGTTGAGAGAGAGGCAATCACTCCTGAGAAGTGAGAGTCAACGATGTTACCGCTACACCATACCCGATGGAGGATGGTTCCAATTGAATTGATGAAAGCAGGAGTGGGTTGTGGCATTATGATGGAAGGCTTGTCCCGGCCCAAGTTGTGGGCGGAAACAAGTTTTTTCCGTCTTGGTGGGGGACGGCTGTCAGTTGTTACGTACTGGCATCAAGGTCAGGGATAGCCTCACTTCGCACTTACACGGAAAACCTGGGGACAGAAATGTAAGCCAGAAAACAACACACAATGTCCATTTTCTCTGATCATCACATCTATCCCAAACACAAACCCAAGCCCATCGTATATTATACATAGGCATCCATCCTCAGCAGGAGGCGATCGCAGTCAAGCCAACAACCAAGAGCCGCGATACTCAGTACCGCTGTTCCTACCATGGTGATACTCCCATCCCGCCACAACAGGAACCCCCTCTCCAGCCGCTGACCCAACAATAACACCAGTCGAGCCTGTTTCTGATGAACCAACAGGATCCATCCCAACAGAGCCCACTGCACAACCCCCTGACGAAACCCCAACTCCAAAAAGCACCAAATCAACCCACTTCCCAACCACAAACCCTATCAATATCCCCAAAGCCAGAATCAACAGGCAAACCGTGAGCGTAAGCGAGCTGCTAACCTCTCGTTCAACCCAGTTCTGCCTGAAGCTCATCTGCCCAATCCGCATGTAAAACATCTCCTTCCTCTCCTCCTTCACCTTCCCTTCATGACTACTACTATACCCATAAACAACCCCAAACAAATCCGGCACCAACTCCACACTCTCCTTCGGCCGTGCCGTGGGTTTCTCCTCAACCCTTGGTGAGAAAAATTGTCAGGTCAGGGTCATTTATTGACTTTTTCCATCACAACATCGTCAGCAACAATAAGAAATGAAAAGTCAAGGAGAGCTTACAGCAGTGTCAACGAGACATCACCCTGCAGCCTAGCCTTCAGCTCAACCTCCACGTCAAGGTTAAGCCCAAGCTGAAGCCTCACGGGCTTGGTGTCAGCCAGACGGGGCAACACAGCAGGGTTGGACAAGCCGCCAGCCTGGGCGAGCTGCTTGTTGTTTCTGCGGCGGCGACGGCCGCGCGAGTCGACCGACGAGGCGTCCGAGGCGGAGTCGTCGAGCTAATGATTTCTCACGTCAACACATCGTTCGCGTCGGGCGTCGAACAAAAGCAAGAGAGAGAGAACAAAAAGATTTACCTGGCGGCGTAAGTCAGCAAGTAGCTTCTCTTGTGTGTTATTGTTTGATGATGATAATGGCTGTTGTTGTTGTTGTCCACCAGCACCAAATCTCTCCCCAGCTCCCATACCCCTATCATACGTGGGACGAGAGGGGGGCAGAGGGGGGAGGTTGGTTGGATTGGGGAATGGGGAAGGGGCAGCAGAGGAAGAAGGAAAGGGAGGAGCAACCTTGGGCATGACGGGGTTGGAAGCCATTTTGTCGTTTGAAGAAGAGCTACTACTCAAAAAGGATGTGTCTTGGTTGATCGTGATACAAGTCAGCGACTGCAAGAAACTGTGCGAGTGCTGGGCGTAAAAGACTGTCGGCCTGCGTTTGCGGGATTGCTGAACGAGGCGGAGAGGACGGGCTTTTCCCGACGAGGTGAAGACGGTGCGAGAAGGCTTTGCTGATGATGATGGTTGAACAAGGGGTGGTGAGACTGACTGCTGCCGACGAAAGGATGTGTCGGTGGGTGATCTGCCGTCTTCTTCTTCAAAGTTGTCTAACCGATGGTGATGGTGGTGATGGGCGGCTCGCGCAGGTAACGGTCTAGAAGGGAATGCCGGCTTCTTAGGACCGAGTCGATAATGAAGATAATCGTTGGAGCCGGGAAGCGGCGGGAGGGTGCGCGGGGTGAGTGAGTACCTTGCGGGCGAAGAGAGGGAGTCTTGACGACAACGATGATATTGTTGATGATGCTGGAGAGAAGCTTGAACGCTTTCCCCTGGCCGGTGAACGGGAAAGCGAGGGAATGTACAAAGGTGAGAGTACCGCTGCTGGGGTTGATCCACGCCGTGCGGCTCCTGTAGTAAATGGGTTGGTCGGACTTCCAGAGCCGACGAAGAACAAAAATGAAGTGAAAGTTGTTGTTGATAGAAGCTGGTGCTTGCTGATGCTGAGAGGAGAGATGAACACAAAACAACGAGGGAGATCCACGGCTATATACCAGATCCATCAACCTCTTCCTGCAACCTCCAAACTGCTCATCTCCATGCCATCACTCCCAAAGGAGAGTCAGTCACATCTTCCACTGGACAGAGTACCTCGACCTAGACCCCTGCCAAGACGACCTTTGCCTTCCTCCCCCCCCATATCCGCCAGTTCCACATCCCCCAATCGCCTCACTCGCAACCTGAACAAAACCCCAGCCTTGCTTCAACTCCTACGTCAACGTTCGTGGTCGTCTTCCTCCTCTGTCGATGTTTGTTTGGAGTCAGGGGTGTCACGTGCCACCAACAAGGGGCTACCCGCAAGCGACAATGCTTGTCTTGCTTGTGTAAGCTTGGGCACGGCACTCCCAAAACAAGCACTCGTACGATCTCGGATGAAACCCCAGACTTTCACCAATCGCCACAGACGTTAGAACTCAGACGCGTGGGACGATTTCCCATCGGAATCGTCAGTCATCCTGCCTCTTTGACCCTCAAGTCCCCCCAACACCTCCAACCTGCAACCATCCATCCTGAGTTATGTTGATGCAACGGTTTCCTCCATTGTGAAGATCCCCCTTTTTTCGCAACATGATAAACAGCCAAAACATCAACTCGAACGATTTTCTCTAGGCGGCGAACTGTATATCGTTGACATTTATCTTATCCTCGGGTCATCATAGCGTATCCTCAATGTACACAATATCTCGGTGCGATTGTAACCGAAAGAGCGAGCAGCTTGGATTGAGTTGCGAGTCAGATACCGAGTTCGCGCGCCAGAAAAGACCATGCATCTACCTAACAAATACCGACTTCAGACGACCAACAACAAAAGATAAATCTACTGGCAAAACATCACAAATAGTTAGCCACCCAGCCGATTACACAAAACAGTAAACGCCTTCCTGATCCCAGCCAGCCCCTGTTTTTTTTCGTCCCAGAGATAGGGAGAGTACATCATTATCAGGCCACACGCCGGGCTCACTTTTGTTTCTCCTCTTGATGAAACATCTTGACTGTCCAACTTTGGTTGCCAACACCGTCCTTTCATCCAGTCATCTCCATTGGGTCATCAAGCCCCGAAAGGTCACCATTCCCAGTCCATCTCAGCGGGTCATCCATCCCAAATCTCACACAGGGTTATCACTCCCCAAAGGGTCACCAATCCCAACCCATCTCAACCGCCATCAATCCCACCTTACCACTCCCCCATCAAGTCTACGTACTCAACAAATCCCTCACACTCATCCCCCGCCCCCTCTGCTCCCCATTCCCATTCCCATTCCCATTCCCACTCCCCCCACCCCCACCCCTCCCCCCCATCTGATTCAACATCAACAGCGCAGCCGTAGCCTCCTGATCCAAATCCCTCGGCCCCAGCGCCGGACTAGTCAACTGCGAACCCAGCCCTCCACCCCCATACCCATACCCAATCCCCTGCTGCGGCCCAAAAGCCGGACTCGTCATCGCCGACGAAGTCCCATAGACACTACTACCCCCTCCCCCCCCAAGCGAGAAAGACCCAGACCTATAATGATCCGTGCCCGTAGAAACAGAAGAAACAGACCCGTGCCGATTCCGGGATTGATCCAGCGGCAGCAAAGCAGGAGAAATAGACGGCAACCTCGAGTGAGGGTGCGACACAGTAGGCGTAAACGCCGGTGATGGAGCCGCCGAGGTAGATGATGAGGGAGATTGCCCTGACATTTCCACGTCTTCGGGGGAGGAACTTGACGGGATATACGGTGCGAAAACCGGGGAGGGGAGGGTGTTAGTGGTCGGGGTGGGCGCGTTTGCTTCTGATTCAGATGTTGTGTTGCTGCGTTGGGCTTTGAGCTGGCTGACGCAGTCTTCGAGGTAGCGGACGTATTCGATTGAGGCCTGGGGACAGGTATGTCATTAGTGATAGGAAGGAAAGGGGTGGGAAAAAAGGGGGACATATTACCTGTAGAATAGCCAGCTTGTGCATCTCCCCAGTGCAAGCTGGGATCAAGCTTTTGAGAACGGCAAACTCCTCATTCATTTTGGATCTTCTTCTACGTTCGATGAGGCTATGGGCGGTTTTTCTTGCGATTTTCCTCCCTGCGGCGCTCGTGGCGGAGGGTTGTTTTCTCTTGGTTCCGGCTGTGGTTGTTGTGGTGGTAGTCGTGGTAGTAGCACTGCCGGCTGCGTTGTTGGACTTGGAACTGCCAGCAACAGCAGCCGTCCTTGTCGTCGATGTTGTCGACACTGCCGTCTCCTCCTTGGGCTTCATCTGAATGATCTTGCGAGACCTCGTCGGGGGAGGCGGAAGGACAAACTCATCCTTCGCTGGGGCAGGCTGAATAGCAGCAGCAGCAGCAGCAGCCGTCCGCCTTCTTGACTTGACCGTCTCGCTGGCTTGCATTGGAAATACCGTCTGGGATGAAGATGCTGCCGCGTTTGTCGGTTTGGCAGCTATAGCTGGAGGAGGCAGCTCAAACGACATCTGAAGCGACACCATCTTTGATCCATCCTTCCCTTTGATGTCGGTTGAGGAAGCCGGAGTCGGGGGTAATGTCGTTCGAGGCATCTTAATGACCTGATCTTGATTTCGACCCGAATGAATGTATGCGTAACAAGATGAAAGGTAAGGCACAGGCGTAGCAAGTTGGGGACCGATGCTCCGGGACGAAACGTGCTCAGCACTGGTGATGAAAGAAGCAAGGAAAACGAGGCCTTGACGGCAATCACAAGGTTACAATATGGAATCGTCCATGATGGAAAGAAAGATCAAGAATGGGAAAAATAAGTTGGTTGTTATATTGAAGATCCGGGGGGAGGATAAACAATCGAACAGGACCCTGTATAAAACCAACCAGACCGCCAACCTGAGTGTGAGCAAGCAGCGGGAAGCAGGCAAGGCAGATATCGGGAGGGAGCTCAACTGTGAATTTGCGACACCGTGCCCACACCCGCAAGGTTGCTATCGCTGGCTGGCTGGCGAGGAAAGAGAGCAGCACAGTCGCGTGCTCAGCTTCACGAGTCCCGATCCTTTCTGGGCAGCACGGGGTGGAATCCGCCAAGTTGATTGGCCGGCCACCACTCGTGTCAAGTCGGCTGTGTAGTTCACCCCAGAGCCAAGCATTTTCTACAAGAAACCAAATGGGGTGTCATGGACTTGGCAAGATCATAGCTCCCATTTTCTGTACAGGGCCTGTCGATCATCCATCCCCTGGAAACCATCAGGGTACACGAGGGCGTTCAGAGCATCTCACTCGCACGACCATCAAAAAGAGGCTACCATTCGGTAGTAATGATGCCCGTCTATCTCCCAACGGCTCGGGGCAACTGTAACCCTTTGCCCGGTGATACCCTGAGGAAGGGAAACAGCCCATCCAATGCCTCACACATGTGCCCGGCAAACCTTCACAGCATGCTCCACCCACCCACCATCGTGGACCGTCAATATACCTGTGTAACCGTTTTTGATTATCTGTATGTCAGAGCCATCCTACCCAAACTCCCTAATGAAGAACTAGAAGCTTGTCAATGTTCGTTCCGGTCGTAAATGTCACCATCTACCAAGTCTTCCAATCAGATGGCCGTGTCAACCCTCGCACGTGCTCCCCCTCCAGCTCACACCTCATTGCTCGGATATGCCACCTTTGTCGTGGCGTTAAACTCCTCCTTGATACTCCTCATGCTCACAAACCTCCCCAAAATGGCGATACTCCCTGCCTTGTCGTTGGTGCCGCTCGCCCTGCTCCCTCCAAACGGCTGCTGTCCCACCACTGCTCCCGTGCTCTTGCAGTTGATATAAAAGTTACCCGCCGCATTCCTCAACTTCTCCTCCGCAAACCTCACCGCCGCCCTGTCAGCCGCAAACACCGACCCCGTCAACCCATAATCCGTCGTCCCATCCACAACATCGCACACCTTCCCAAACGCCCCAACCGGATCAGTCGTGTCATCATAGACATAAACCGTCAACACGGGCCCAAACAACTCCGTAGAAAACAGCTTATGATCCGGCGTCTTGGCCAAGTAAATAGTAGGCTTAACAAACCACCCCTTCGACCCATCATACGTCCCCCCCGTAAGCAACTCCAACTCCTCATCCCCATTCGCCTCATCAATCGTCCTCGCCAACTTCTTAAAACTCTCCTCATGAATAACCGGCCCAACAAAACTCTCATGCTCCCACGGGTTCCCAACCGTCAACCTCTCCGTCTCCTCCACCAACCTCCCCCTAAACTCCCCCCACCTCGACTTGGGCACATACAACCGACTGGTAGCACTACACTTCTGCCCCTGGTACTCAAACGCCCCCCTAACAGTCTGCACAACCGCATTCTCTAAATCCGCCGAGCTGTGCACCAAGTGAAAGTTCTTCCCCCCCGTCTCCCCCACAATCCTGGGATAACTCTGATATCTCCCCTCCGCAACCCCCTTTCCAATCTCCCCATACAGCTTCCTAAACACCGCCGTGCTGCCCGTGTAATGCAACGCCGCAAACTTTCTATGCGCCAGCACCTCTCTCGTCACCTCCTCCGGATCCCCAGGCACAAGCTGAATCACCTCCCTAGGCAACCCAGCCTCCACCAAAATATTATAAAGCAACCAGTTACTCGCAATTGCGTAGTCACTCGGCTTCCAAACAACCACATTCCCCAACAGCGCCGGCAGACCCGGTAAATTCCCCGCGATGGCCGTAAAATTAAACGGGCTCACCGCGTAGACGAACCCCTCCAGCGGGC
Organism: Podospora pseudoanserina; assembly: GCF_035222485.1. NCBI lineage: Eukaryota > Fungi > Ascomycota > Sordariomycetes > Sordariales > Podosporaceae > Podospora > Podospora pseudoanserina. The sequence continues at coordinate 4,079,767 of NC_085920.1, read as the reverse complement.
GGTATTCCACTCTATTCCACACCCCCGGACTGTTATGTCCCGGTTGCTGGGCGTACAGCTCCTCGGCATACTGGACGTTAAACCTCAAGAAATCCACCAGCTCCGCCGCGGCGTCGATCTCGGCCTGCCACGCGTTTTTCCCTTGGCCTAGCATCGTTGCTGCCATGAGGGGGTAGCGGTATTTAGTCGAGATGAGATCTGCTGCCTTGAGGAAGATGGCTGCTCTGTCGGCGAAAGGGAGGGAGGACCATGACTCTTGCGCGGCGAGGGCGGAGGAGATGGCGGTGCGGATGTTGGTTGGGGAGGCGAGGGAGTAGGTCGCTACTGGGGTGGTGTGGGAGGAGGGGGAGTATTGGGTTGCGGTGGACTCGGTGGTGATCTGGTAGGGGGGTGTTAGATATTGGTAAGTGGAGGAAAAGGAGGATGGGGTAGTACATACCTCTTTCCCTCCAATCACAAGAGGTACCTGCAACGGGCCCTTCTTCTGGAGGGCTTCCACTGCTGCTGCGAGACCATCTCTCTGTGCTGAGCCTTTGGCGTAGTGGTGCTATGCCTATTAGCTATCTCCCATCATTCCAGACCACCAGTGACAAACATACATTAGGCTCATTAGCCACCTTGGGGATCTTGAAACTCGCAATCGTCGACATCCTCGTCGAACTCGTTGATAACAATCTCGGTGCAGTAGCTGACAGCAACAACAACAACCTAGGTTTCACCCCAGAAAAAGCAGCCGGAGTGGTAATACCAGAAGAAGAAAGCGAAAACCTTCTCAACTGCCGTGACGCCATTGTCCTTTATCAATCCAAAACTAGCTCTCCTTCGTTGGTTCCGATCAAAAAAATGAATAATAAAGGATGTCAACCACCGGCTTGAATCGGCGCAGGAGACAAACACCGTCTCTTTTTAATCTGCCACAACAGCAAAAGTCCTGACGTTTGCCTGCAGCTCCCATCCGCCAAATTATACTGCGGTAACAAGCTCTCCCCTCATTCCATCATCTCCCGGTCTCGCCCACAAGCTCCATGGTCGAATATAGGGACGCCATTCTGTTGGACCGCTTTGTCTCGGCTTTACCCCAAGCTATCTGCCACTGCCGGCGTCATGGTGGGGTAGCTGGCTGGTGATTGGCCAATGGAAAGCTTTGCATGGCGTTGATAGCGACGGATGGTGGCTTATCGGAGCCGAAGTCAACAACATCCGAGAGCTTGACGACGGTTGAGATGAACCGATCACGGGATCAACCTGATCATTTGGTGGTTTCAACTTTGCTGATGGCGAACCGGCGGTGGACTTTGCATCAGGAAGCCGCTCAACAGCGGCCTTGGCAGCTGTGCTTGTTCATTGGATAGACCAATGGAAAAATGGATTCTTTAGCAACGGCCACGGAAGCATTGACACGGGCAACACATGGTTGGAAAAGAAACTGACACGGACAGATGCTGAAGTAAACAATGTTTCTTTTCTATTATGAGCTAGGTCTAAAAGATATCTCTTACGATCGGCTAATTCCTGTACACTGCAAGCTGTTAGCATCATTGAATCCAAGTAGCAACAGCTCAAAAGAAGGGCGAAGAAATAATGTCAGAAGGAACAATTGTTACAGCCGTAGCTGTATCAATACCTCACAGCCGAATGGCATAGGAATCCCTTTTATCATCATGTGAGGGCGAAGACGCAGAAAAGAGAAAAGACTGACCTTTTAGTAGAAACATGTCGCTGAATACTGCTGGTCAGTGCGAAACAACGCCGAAAACCACGCAAGACACAATCATCACCCGCGCTATGGATTACGTATGTACTCATTATGCTCCTGCTGACTGGGTATCGAGATGACTTCGCTGGAAGTCGGAACCATAAGGGTTGGCATACTTACTGGCGTACCAAGTAAATAAAAGGAAAAAAAGCAAAACGCCGTGGATATTATAACCGAACAAAACTTTTGTGATGCCCCCAGAATGAACCCTTGAACCCCAGAACCCTCATAGGAAACCGCGCGCGCAAGCAATGGCCGAAGCCAGCAGAGCCCACAAAAACCCACGAGCCGACAGAGTGCCAGGGAAACCCATCTATGATCAAGCTGATTGCCAAGGTCTGGCAGAACCAGCTAGCATCGCGGCAGCCGATGCAAGAAGCTGTCAAAGAGCAAACCAGCCAGTGTTCAACGATCAAAGCCCTCAGGTACAGTCGCAATCTCAAGCCCACGACTCCAAAGGATTGGAGTTTAAGTTCTCAAAAGCCGACAACCAACAAGCCCTCGAGTATGTCTTAGATAGAGCCCTCGAACCGATCCCACTTTGTGTGCGGCGCATCGCTTTCCACCTCGACCCTCTGGTGTCCCATTCCCAGGACAGCATGTTCACATTCCCTCCCCAACCTCTGTTCAGAAGACGATCTTCTTGCCACGGGCCCCATGGCCTCCACGTTTGGTTTCATCACCATCGGTCTTCTTCGCCTAGAAGGTGACCTTCTTGCCCTGGAAGCCGCTGCCACCACCGCGACCGCCACCGAAGCCGCCGCGGCCACCACCACGACCACCACCACGTCCACCACCGAAGCTGCCACGGCCGCCGCCACGGCCGCCACCACGGCCACCGAAACCGCCACGGCCACCACCGCGACCACCACCGCCGCCACCGTTGTTGTCACGGGGCTTGGCGAAGTCAAGACGAACTGGTCTGCCGTCGATGTCAGCGCCGTTGAGCTGCTCGAAAGCGTTCTTGGCATCATCGATGGAGTAGAAAGAGACATAGGCGAAGCCCTTGGGACGGCCACTCTCCCTGTAGATGTTGTCAGCATGCATGAGCACAGAGAGAAAGGAGTGAGGCAGGTAGCAACTTACATGTCAGTGGGGATGCGGAGGCTCTGAACCTTGGCGACCTCGTTGAAGAAGGCAGAGACACCATCCTCATCGGCGCTGAAGGGGAGGTTGCCGACGAAAAGGGTGTCGCTGGGGGGGCTGACGACATCACCATGTTTGCTGGCACGGGCGGCAGCGCGGTCCTGGGGAGCGGCAGCGGGCTTGGCAGCAAAGTCAAGACGCATCTCACGGCCCTGTAGATCGCCGCCGTTCTTGGCGTTGAAAGCCTTCTCGGCATTCTCGTGGGTGTCGAAGTCGATGTAGCCGAAGCCACGGGACCGGCCGCTCTCCTTGTCGGAGACGACACGGGCACCGGTGAGACCCTCGAAGTCCTTGAACTCCTCGTAGAGGATGTTGTCATCAATGCCCCAGCCGAGGTTGCCGCACCAGAGGGTGGCGCTCTTCTCCTCGCTGTCTTCAACAGCCTTGTTCTTCTTGGCCTCGGGCTCCTCAGCCTCCTCCTCAGCCTTTCTCTTCTTGGAGGGCTCAGCCTTCTCCTCGGTAGACTCGGAAGAAGCCTCCTCGGAAGACTCCTCCTCCTCCTCAGAAGAGTCAGAGTCAGAGCCGGAGTCGTCGGAATCCTCCTCAGACTGTCAAGAATCGGTCAGCATGATGCATGGACAGCCATGATGGTCAGGTAGTGGTGACTTACGGAGTCAGAGCCGGACTCGGCCTTCTTCTCAGCCTTGGCGGCCTTGCCGTTCACGGCAGCCTTGGGCTTCTCCTCCTCCTCAGACTCGGAGTCGGAGTCGGAAGAGTCAGAGTCGGAAGAGTCGGAGCTCTCCTTGGCGGCGGCAGCCTTAGCCTTGCCGTTGGTGACGGGAGCATCGACCATCTCCTCATCAGAGTTGGACTCCTCCTCGGAGCTGGAGGAGCTGGCCTCAGACTCGGAGTCGGACTCAGACTCAGACTCGCTGGACTCAGACTCGGACTCGACCTTCTTCTTGGACTTCTTGTCGGTGGCCTTCTCCTTGGACCCGACGGCCTTCTTAGCGACCTCCTTGGCGGACTTGACGACCTTCTCGACCTTCTTGACGACGGGAGAGGCGGCGGGCTTAGCAGCGGCCTTGGTGGCCTTGCTGCCCTTGGCTTCCTTGGTCTTGCCCATTGTGAATGTGATAGAGATTGAAGTGGAAAAGGCTGAAAGATGCTTTTCCTGAGATGGGCGAAGGTGAGAGGATGCAGATAGAAAAAGTTTGGTGGGAGGTTGGGGGAAGGAGGGAAGAAATTTATAAGAGGGCAGTCGCAAAAGCTTGCGCTCGCGAGGCTCGATAAGCAGAAAAAAATCTTATCTTGTACTTTTTAGCGGGGCAACGCGGGCGGTGAAGCACGCTAGTTGGCTGCAATGGGTTTTGTGCACGGAATTGGCCTTGGCAGTGTTGCGTCCAATTTGCCGCCTGCAAAATCAGGCAGAATATGGCAGAGCGCACAGCAAGCTTGGGAGCTCGGACCACCTGCGGTAGGTGGGCAGCTGGCTATGGCGTTGTGAGTTCGGCATCCCACTCTCGAAGTGAAGCATCTCCGTCGCTGGACTGCTGCACCGAACCCTGCTGTCCACCCGCCGCAACAAACCGATAGTCAGGCCCCGAATATCCCAAATTCGCAGGCCTTTCCTCCAGAATCATGCCTACCCCCGAGTCCGAGGCCTTCCTGGCCAAGAAGCCCAAGGTCCCCGCCTCCTTCGATGGCGTCGATTTCGAGGACACCAAGCGCCTTAAGGCCGCTCAAGATGCCATTATCCGGGAGCAATGGGTTCAGGTCATGATGGGTCGGCTAGTGCGGGAGGAGCTGAGCAAATGTTACTACCGGGAGGGTGTCAACCACTTGGAGAAGTGCGGTCGTCTCAGAGGTTAGTCTTGGTCTGGGGAAGATGGCAGGGCATCAGAAGGACAGGATCGACGCTATGTGATTGGGGATTCTGGCCAGAAACTATGCGGAATTTTTGGTGTTTGTCATTGAATATATACTAATGATATGGTGCAGAGCGGTATCTCGAGCTTCTCAAGGACTCCCGGGCCAAGGGTTACCTGTTTGAGCAGCAAAACATTATTCCCAAGGAATGAGGGGTTACGGACCGACATGGATTTTGAGGACAGTGAATGTGAGCTTTGGGGAGTGAATAGACGGCATTATAAAGTGGACGGCCGGGTAGCTGTGGTGGTGGATGGGTGGACTCGGCAGGAACAAGCAGCCATGACGGCAGAGCAAGCATGGCAGCTGTTTACCTTGGCCATTGAGTCGCTGTGCCGGGGACTCGATATTGTAAATACAGACAATGGAGACCTGTTAAAACCACCGTGAATATGTTTAATGCCAATTGCATGTTTTATGCCCATGCGCAATAGTTGATTTTAAAATGTAGATGTTGCGCTTGTCGTGAGCTGGACATGACATCCATCCAATTACCAAACGGCGCAATTGTGCATCTCGGCCTCCCTAGAAATTTTTAGCTTGGCTCCTCCGCAAACCACCCGCGGCCTTCAAGAAGTGCCCCCTCCCCCATTCCACCACCAACCACAGCAGTCCCCCGTTCGCCGACACATTCTTCAAAAACCATGATCTGTCGAAGTTGTCTCCGGCAGGCGTCTGGTCTGACCTCCAGGCAGTTCACAGCAATCACATCCCAAACAGTGACGAGGACGACACCGAGGATACTACAAGCCTTCTTCAGCACCACCCTCCGCGCGCGCAATGCCGCTGCCGCCGCCGAGGCTCCCGAACTCACTCCCTTAAACACCGAGCCAACAACAGACAATGCCGCCGGTCTCTCGTCATGCCCTGCTGGCACCGTTCTCAACGGCCTCAACTACCTCAAGGGCAAAACCGATCCTGTGGCGCTCCCCGATGATCAGTACCCCGAGTGGCTCTGGAAGTGCGTGGAAGTAGGACAGAAGCGCAGCGATGATGCTGATGCGGATGCTGGAGATGCTTATTGTATGTTTCATTCTTGTGTGTGTGCGGTCAGGGGAGTATTCGTCTGCTGACAACAATCCTTTTCACAGCCAAATCCAAGAAGCAACGTAGATTAGCGGCGAAGAGACAGCGACAACTCGAGGCGAAACTCATGGCATCCGGTGACCTCGAGGCCCTCGCACCAAAGATCCCAATCCAGAAGCAGACCATCAACCTTCCCGCCGCCCCGACCGGCGAGCTCAAGGAGGTGTTGGAGGCGGCCGACAAGAGACAGGAACTGCGCAAGGCCATGCGCAAGGAGAGACGTGCCAACATCAAGGAGAGCAACTACCTCAAGACCATGTAAAGGGTGATGTAGGGTCGCTTTGGCTTTGGGGTTGGGGGGTGGTGAGGTGTTGGGCGAATGGGGGGTCCGCGCCTTTGTGTATAATATGATGTATTGTATGTATACAACGATTTGGGGAGCATATTACCTCAGGAATGAGTACTATGGGTATAGGTGTTTGGGCTTCAGTCAAGCTATCCTGAGACCTCGAATGATAGAGCCGAGTCTCGTATGTTGGTGTCTACAGCGAGCTGACTGGTGGTTACCGCTGTCTGTTGCTCGCAGAAATTCGGCTGCATACTTCCCGAGATACCTACCTAGCACGACTATATCCACCATTCAGCTGGGTCCGAATTACCTGGCTTCGTTACATAGTGGCTAGAAGTGAAGTTTCCAGGGAAAAGTCAGCAGTCAGTTCGAGGCTGCTTTGGTATAGACTCTTGGCCTGAGACTGTGTCGCGTTGGGTTTTGTAGGTACACGGCGGAACAATAATACACATATGTTGCCTCACTCCTCGTAGAATATCATGCTCATAGTACCTGCTGCAGAACAGCAAATCTTCATCATGAGCTTACTGTGTAGTAGAAAATGATGTCCATGGAGGGGGTGAGGGTGCAAATAACGGGAATGCTAGAGCCACCCCACTCTCACCGAAGGTGTGGACCCTGGCGCTCCACCACCGCAGGTGAGCTCCCCTGCAGACACGCCTGGCACGGTTCACCTGAAAGTTCACGACTCCCACTCACTCACATCACCGACTCCAAATCAGCATCAACAATCTTCATCAGCGCGCAATTGGTACCTCTCACGACTCTATTATCATATTACATATCAGAATTGCGTGTTTAAAGATCGATACACTCACAGGATTCAGCTACGACATCACGTTCTACACCGAAGGTTACTGACGCTGAGACGAGGAGAGCGGAAGTTGGGAAGGGAGTGCGCCAGCTGGGGTCAAATTGCAGCGCAAGCTCAGACTGGGGAGATCATCGGATAGGAGGTCGACGGTGATGGCAGAGAGCTGTTGACTGGAGCTGTTCTGGTTGCGACCCCCCAAGTCGAACACGCCAACCCACATCGTGGGAGTCGAGCTGTTTGACCTAACTCATCGACTCGGCACTTTTGTCAACTAAAACTCAGAATCGGGAATTGCGTGCGATTTTTATTCATCCATCGCTCACAATTCGAACCACCATTCAAAAATCATCACCCGTTTCATCAACCTCATCCCAAGCACTCTCAGAATGGCGCCAACGCCGGCTTACTTCCAGGCCCTCCTGAGGCCAGCAGTCCTTCAGATCCTTCGCGCAACCGGTTACCACGCAATGAAGCCTTCAGTATTGGATTTTGTCACGCAACTAGCAGCTGCCTACCTCGACCGACTATGCTTCCTCACGGCCAAGCACGCCACCCTCAACAGCCACGCTCTAGATGGCTTCACAGACGAGGACGAAATCCTCTTTGAGCTCAATAACGGCACATTCATCGCGCCAGACGGCCCATTTCTTAACCCCTACTCCGACTATGTCCCACCACCAAGCGTAACCAGCCCTTCAGTCGCCACACCATCAGTAGTAGACGTGCGGATGGCGCTTCAAGAAGTCGGTGCTTTACTACCGGAGAAGTCCCAACAGGAGCAAGACTACCTCGGAATCGAGGACATGAGAGGAGTGGAGGCATTTATAGCCTGGGCGATGGGGCCAATCAACAAGGAGATTCAGAGGATAGCGCTTGATGGAAATGATGAGGCGAAGGATTATCTTGACGGTTTGTTCCGCCCTGGCCTCCTTTTTATTACAGATTTATCTTGCTAACTCATGCATAGCCCTTGTAAAGAAACACAGCAAAGGAGCGGACGACACCAAATTTCTTGGCACACTTCTAGGCCGACCAATCGAGCAAGGAGAGGTAGCTATTGAGGGAGGAGGCCCGACAAGCATCAGAGAGTGGGAGGAGATACGAAAAAAGGCGGCCGAGAGACCGACACCACCACCGTTGGAGAACCATAACCTCATAAATGACGACGGGGAAGATTCACGTCCGGGCAGTTCGGGGCTTAGTTCGCTTGCGGATGAGGACGTGGATATGGATCTGGACATTGGGATTGGCATGGGTGGTGTGGGAAATGGGGTTGAGATGGATGACTCGGGGGCTTAGAAGACTGGGAAGGAATCTGTCTCTAGTCCTCCAACGCTGGGAAGGGAGAGTGTGAGTACTGAGGGAGAGGGTGGAGCGGAGGAGGCGGGGGCAGTGAATGATTGTGAGACATTTTGCTCGTCTGATGGGAGCTTTTTCGTGTTGGGGTCGGTAGAAGTTTGATTTCAGGCTTGCAAATTGAGCAAGAGGAGAAGAAGCATGGGTACCGGCGCGTTTGTTTTAGATACCATTTTTGAGTTGCTGGGCCAGGCAGGGAAAATACAGGCATAGCGAGTGGCGTTTTTTTTTTTTTGGGGGTGATTTGCGGAAGACAAGAGGATATCTAGGTACTCGGGGGTGCTATTTCACTTTGCGCAAAGGAGGGGTTCTGGAGGTAGCACGAATAGAAGCTGGAGCAGATACACTGATTGAATGGGCCAGTTTAATGTTGAGGAAGGGATAGGACTGAAAGTAGCGACAGAAATAGCGTGTTGTAATATTGATGTATAATGGCGCCCTCACCACAAATATTTGGCACAGTGAAAGTAGATCAACCCATATTATATTGTGAGACATACCTCGAAGGATAATTGTGAAGCTTTCTAAGATAGTTGATAAGTCTTTACAGATAGTTAAAGGCCTATTCGTCCACCTTTCAGGCGTGGTTCACCATATAATATAGGCTAGTGTCACTTTCGCTTTTTGTGGGGAGGGTGAATGGCTACCAATCGAGGTATGCAGACGGAAACATATAAACTAAAAACTTTACATATCATCATTTCCTCATAAGTATCTACTACCTCACCGTTCAGCGCTTAAACTCCGACACCCTATCCAAATTAAACGCCGCACTGATCAGCGCCAGATGGGAGAACGCCTGCGGTGTGTTCCCCAACTGCTCACCACTCCTGCTGATTTCTTCACTGAACATCATCAGATGGTTCGAGAAGCTGAGCATGTTCTCAAACAGGTTGATCGCCCTGACCAGATACTTTGGCTCATACACCGACGCTCGCGTCATGGCTTCCACCAGCCAGAACGTGCACATGCTAAACGCGCCTTCTCTCCCTCCCACGCCTATTTCAGCAGTTGTGTCAGCTTGTGGTCTGTTTGTCAAGAAATCAGCAAAGGGGGAGCTTACCATCCTCGGATAATTCCGTATCATACCTATACACCAACCCAGTACTCGTCAACCCCCCCTTCTCCGGCGGCAACATAATCCTGTCCAAAGTATTCAAAAACCTCGGATCATTCGGCGCAATAAAAAACACCAACGGGGCGATAAGTATACTACTATCCAGCATGGTGTTGTTCTCATAACTCTGGACGAAACACTTCATCTCCTTGTTGTAGCCCCGTTCCATGATTTCCTCATAGAGTTTATCCTTTGCCTCCAGCCACTTCCACCTATTAGGACAAGGGAAATTCCTCTTCTCGGCAAGCCGCAGACCCCGGTCAAAGGCGACCCAGAGCATGATTTTGGAGTAAGTGAAGTTTTGCTTGTTGTTGCGGACCTCCCAGATGGACATGTCTGGCTGGTCGAGGATCGTCAGGACGTAATCCAAGAGCTGACGGACCGTCACCCAGGCGTCGTAGTGGATGGGTTTGCCGTATTTGTTGTAGAGGTAGATGGCGTCCATCAGTTCGCCATAAATGTCGAATTGTTGATGAAACGCCGCGCCGTTGCCGACGCGCACCGGTTTGGAGCCTTTGTACCCGTCTAGATGGGAAAGTTCCCGCTCGGGGATGTCAGTCTCGCCTCGGATGGTGAACATGATGGGAAGTCCACCGTCGGAGACGCGGGATTGGAGGAAGCGCTCGTTGATAAAGTCCATGTAGGCGTCTGCTTCTTCTGTGAAGCCGAGGCGGAGGAGGATGTAGATTGTGAAGGATGCGTCCCTGACCCAGCAGAACCTGTAGTCCCAGTTACGGACGCCGCCGATGTCTTCGGGGATAGAGAAGGTGGGGGCGGCGATGATGGCGCCGGTGGGTTCGTAGGTCATGAGCTTCAGGATCATGAGGGAGCGGGAGACGACTTCGCGCCAGCGGCCTTTGTATTTGGATTGGGAGATCCAGTTGTACCAATAGGATTGTGTGTCGTGTTGTTGGGTGTCGAGGACGGCGGGGGAGATGACCTCTGTTACGTGGTTGGGGAGGTCGTTCCTTAAAACGAAGGAGACGGCCTGGCCTGGGTGGACGTGGATGCTGGCTACCACGCCTTCGCTGAGCATGCCTTCTTTCATGACTTTTTTGAACTTGACGCTGGGGTACTTGTCGTCGTTGTCTTCACCCCGGTCGATGGTGACGTCGAGTTGGAGCTTGACGTTTTTGCTGTGGAAGGTGACGGTTTTGCTTGTTGAACCGTGGGCGACGTTGGTTTCTTGGACGATGGTGGTCTCGTGTGGTTCGGTGGCGTACTCAAAGGCCGGGAAGAGCTCGACGTCGAGCTCGAGGTGGCCGCGGATACACTCTACACGTCGGACGAGCCATTTCTTGAGCTCTTCTTGAACGCTGGTCATCTCTCGATAGGCCGATTGTTTGGGCCCCTTGAAGATGACCTTTGAGCTCTTGGGTCGAGGGAAGAAGTCCACCAGGTCCACGACACCATCTTCGTGAATGTATCTGGTCTGGAGGATGTTGGAAGAAGGCAAGTACTGCTGTTTGGTGGTGCAATTGAGATGGGAAGCTGGATGGATGCTGAAATAACCCCCCTTATCCTTATCCAAGAGGCGGCAGAAGACAGAAGGAGAGTCAAACTCGGGCCTGTATATATCAATTAGCCAGATGTTCTGATCTCGAATTCAGACAAACTCACCAACACATGTAATCAACACTGCCATCCATGCCCACGAGGGCACATGTCCTCATGTTTCCAATCAAGCCATAATTCTCAATCGGCAGATACCCCGCACCCTGTTGTCTCATCTGGCTACCAGCACCCTGGGTCGAACACGATGCCGCCATTTTGAACGGCGGTATCGTTGACAAAGCGTCGGTATTGGTGGGGTCTGGCTGATAGTACTTGAAGCCAGCCGGCATGCGTGATGAATAAGAAACCAAAAAGCTAAAGTACCTTTGATCAGATATGTAGCTAGCTCTTGGAGGGGAAACAAACAATGACGACAACAAATACTTTGGCCGATCAGTTTCTAGATCAGGATGGAAAGCTGCCCCACGATCAAATCAAGATCTAATTCTTACACCCAAAATATTGCGACCTTCAACACCACCTCAAATATATATAGGTTTTTAGATTCGTTACATGATCATGAATAAGGCTTACAGCTCTGGAAACACTCGTTCCTTTTTATCGTGTTGGCCGTTTTGCAGCAGATGCGGGTGTTTCGGGTGGCATACTGAGTCAGCACCCATTGCCTCCCTCCAATGGCGATAGTTTTGAGCTTGCTGTGAGGCCGAATAAAGACCCCGAAGCGCATAGGTAAAGTACTCTCACCTGCCTAGTTCCGTCAGATTGCTCAAGCTGAGAGAAGCTACCATGGGCGGGCTTTTGGAGGTTGGGGCTTCGATGATATGGGCAGAACAGAAGCGAAGGGGTCCGTGAAGATATTCTGATACATCTCTGGTCACCATCAGCTGCCCAAGGTTGAGAAGACAGGCTCTTGTACAATCATCTGTACATGCATGTGGATGGTGGGGTTATTTCCGGGCTAAGCATCATGCTGGCTTTGTCTCGTGACCACCATCCAGAGATGGAAAGCCGTACAGATTCCAGAGTTCAGACGAAGTAGTACATGTGAAATGCTCCACGGCAACACAGCAACGAACGGTGCAGGATAAAGGGGTCGCCTGGCCGTGATGGTAAGCTGCACGAGGCTATTAGTAACCATTACATACGTGATCCAAGCAGTAGGTGGACTGGAAGCTTGGCTCTTGTCAACATCCCATCTCCCTACGGCCTGTTCTCAGGATCTTGTTAGTCAACCGAGATGGTTGAGGGAGTGATGATATTTGCCGTAGAGGTAGTTCAGGGTTCAGTCGTCGTTCTGAGTAGGTGTTACTCTCTGTCTCTGGGGTTGTTGTACATCTTCGGCTATGTGTTCCGGTCACCACGTTTTGGTTTCGGTCCGTTCCACTCTTGTAATTCTCCTGGCGGACAAAAATGAAGACCAGATAACGTCATTGGAAGACAGAGAGAGACATCATCAAACATCAAATGGAAAGCAAAGATAACAGGCGATCACGGATGGGTTAACAGTGGAAGACAGTTGAATGCCAGGTAGCGGGCAGGCAAAATGCTCCGGCGCGTTCCAAGTAGGCTTGGCAAATGCAGCCAACCACTGGCGACCTCGCCCAAAGCCGGCGGTCCCCCTGTTTCCTGCTGCTGCTGGACCATCGCTGGGACCAATCCGGCCACGTCTCGGGGCCCCAACCGCTCCACCGCTCATCTTTGCTGCCATGGCTGATGATGCTAGGGACCACCGGGCCCAGAGCTTAGCGAACACCAATGCGCTGGAATTGATTGAATTGAACCCCATGATGAGTCCAGTGAGGGCTCCGACGTTTGAACAATGTCTCTCCCTTCCCTATTCCCATCAACTGAACCTGCCCATCCTCCGTCCCATCTCCCCGTCCCCGAACCGCCCTCTGACGCCGACACCGACACCGACACCGACACCGACGTCTCTGTCCCGAGACATCTCGATCAGCAGAAGCCAACGCCTCCCGGGCACGCGACACCGCTATCCGCTACACCACTGGTAGCAGCTGTTGTACCAGTCCCCGGCCCTTGGACATCCTCCACGCACCCACATCCCGCAACGGGATCCAGATTGGCTGGTGACGACATCGAGATGGATTCTCTAGCACCCTCAGGGCACCGTCGCCGACGAAGCAGCTTGATCAATCCCGCCAATGTCGCTAACAATCGTCACCGGTCGCCACACGCGCGGGGCCATGGCATTGACGAGCCAAAAATATCAGAGGAGGGCAGTCTGGGAGAACCTCTACGGCTGGACGAGTTGGACGTGGAATTGTCGGACGAGGACCTTCATGACGACGAGGAGACTGGTTTGACGGCAAAGGAGCGGACGAGAAAAAAGAAAAAGAGAACTCGCAACCAATTACTCGACCAGAGAATAGTGCGAGAGAAGGTGTCGCCAGAAGAACAAAAAGAGGCGGACCGCTTTGTGATGAAGGAGTTGTTAATCAACGCTGGGCTCATTGGGTTATGGTACTTTTTTTCCCTGTTGATATCACTTGTAAGTCATCACCCCCAAAAAATCCTTGGCCTCTCTCTGCCATGAGATACTGACGTATCTTATAGTACAACAAATGGATGTTCTCTCCCGACAAGCTCGGCTTCCCATTTCCTATGTTTACAACAGCCATGCACATGCTCGTGCAATTTTCCCTAGCCTCCCTCGTCCTATATCTCTTCCCATCCTTCCGGCCCACCAACGGCCATGTTCCAAATCCAGGCGAGCTGGACTCGCCAGAATCCAAGAAACCCCTAATGTCACCATTATTCTACCTCACCCGCATCGGCCCCTGCGGTCTAGCAACAGGTCTCGACATAGGATTAGGGAACACCTCGTTGCAATTCATCACCCTCACCTTCTACAGTAAGCCCCCTGCCTTTCTCTCCAACTCCCCCAGTCACCCAACTCACCGTGTCTTTAGCAATGTGTAAATCCTCCTCCCTAGCCTTCGTCCTCCTCTTCGCCTTCCTCTTCCGCCTCGAATCCCCCACCTGGCGCCTAACAGCCATCATCGCCACCATGACCCTCGGCGTAGTAATGATGGTAGCGGGCGAAGTCTCCTTCAACCTCCCCGGCTTCCTCCTCGTCATCTCGGCCGCCTTCTTCAGCGGCTTCCGTTGGGCCCTAACCCAAATCCTCCTCCTCCGCAACCCCGCCACCTCCAACCCCTTCAGCTCCATCTTCTTCCTCGCTCCAGTAATGTTCGTCTCCCTGTTGACCATCGCCTTCCCCGTCGAGGGTGTCTCCGGCCTCATCAAAGGCCTCTCCGCCATAGCAGAAGAACGCGGCACCCTCATGGCGCCATTGATCCTCCTATTCCCCGGCATGATCGCCTTTTTCATGACAGCCGCCGAGTTTGCCCTCCTACAACGCACCAGCGTCGTCACCTTGTCCATCGCGGGGATATTCAAAGAGGCAGTCACCATCTCGGCGGCTGCGATTGTTTTTGGCGATCGCATGACATTTGTCAACATCATCGGCCTGACTGTAACCCTCGTCGCAATAGGAGCGTACAATTACATTAAAATCTCCAAGATGAGACGGGAAGCGCAGGAAGGTGTGCATAAGGGGCAGGAGCATCTGTTGGAAGAGCACACCACTGATGGTCCCTCGAGCGGCAGCGACGAGGAGGAGGATGGTGATGATGATCTCCTTCGCAGGGGTGAAGCCGCGGGTTTGTTGCGGAGGGAAAGTCTTGACGATCACGACAACGGGGTGTTGTTTACCGCGGACGGCGCAGAGGTCGTTAGTAGGCCCGTGTCGAAATCCCCGGATAAGCATTTGCAGGTTAGGAGGGAGGATTAAACCGCTGTAACACTGTATTTGATTTTCTTATGTTTCTTTTCAGTTATTTGTATATCTATGATACCCCCGGAACAACAAGAAGGAAACCAGACAACATTTAAAGTTAAGCTTACTTCGTCAACATCTATACCTACCAAACGGGACGGGAGCGGGAAAGAGTTGGAGTCGAGCACAGAAAACAAAACAGCATGGAAAAGTACAGGCGAACACATACGGAGTAGTGGGGAAGGGGGGTTCGGGAGACGGCGGCGCTATCTTGGAAAATTTTCTTTGGGCATTCAAATCCGTCTTTCTGTCTGTATACGGACAGACAGATAGGCGGGCAAGGCGTACATTATCATTACCAGACAACACACATCATACATAGCATAGCAGCATAGGAGGCGTAAAATGGCAGAATACAAAACATAAATTCTTCGTCAAGATGATACATCAGTGAATTTTTACTTGTTATGATAGCAAAACCAACCTAGGCACCCATGGAAACCCACATCTATCTACCAAATGAGAATCTATACACAGCGGCTAATTGCATCTCATAGCAATACACTTGTAGCATCCAATATCCAAGCACACTTCTGAACGACCAAATGATAGGCTCAAACAATGCTGAAAACAATGCCAATACTTCCACTCAACCAAGCAACTTTAAACCTCCCTTCGTCTTCTGCCCCGGCTTCACAATCCCACCCCCAGCCACAGGGCCAAGATGCGGCTCGTAAGCCCCAGCGCCCTTCTCCTGCCCTCCCATCCCATTCCCAGCCTTATTTCCCCCATTACCCCTCTTATGCTGATGCTTCCCCTTCCTATCATCCTTGACAGCCTGCGGCTTGATCTCTGTCTTCGCTTTGCGCACAACCACAGGATGACTCTGGATATACTTGCCGTTCATCTCCTTGGCTGCCTGGAAGAAGTCGTCTGCGTCGCTAAAACTCACAAAGCCAAAACCCTTGCTCTTCGTCGTTCGCTTATCACGGACAACCTTGGCTTTTTGTACGCTCTTCCACCGGGAAAAAGCTTTCAGTAAAGAGTCATCTGTAGTTTCACCAGCCAGATTACCGACAAAAAGACGTAGATGGGTAGGGTCCCATTCGAGAAGAGTGTCGTCTTGCCATTTTTTGCCGCCGCCTTCTCGGTATACCGTTTTCTTTTTGTCGGTCCCGTCCTCACCGACGTTGGGGTCGGTTGTATCGGCTGTTGCTTGTCCATTTGTGCCCTTGTCAGCAGTCTTGTTTGCCGGGTCTGATGGATCTTTTGGCATGTAGGCGCTTTGCCATTGCGCTATCTGAGCCGCCATTTCTGGATCATAGTCACCCGCGGGGCCGGCAGAGGCTGCTACAGGGGCGGCGAAGGGGTTCCGAATTTGGGGAGGTGTGGCATAGCTGTTGGTAGCGGGGGCGCCATAGTAGCTCGAGGCTGCTTGTGCGACTGGCGCTTGCGGGTAGCTTTGTTGTTGATAGTTGTATGTTCCTGGTTGACCATATCCAGCTCCTACGGAGGGAGTTGATGGGTTGCCCACGTAGGGCGCTGCTGAAGGGGGCGCGCCATAGCCGGGTACGGCAGCGGCGCCGTAGCCTGGGTATGAGGGCGGCGCTGAGTAACCGGGGACTGAGGGAGCCGGCGGATGTGTCGGGGCGGCCGAGAAGGCAGGCTTGAAGCCACCGGGGAGCTTGGTAGTCGGAGGGCGCGGGGGCAGCGAAGGGTGCGACGCCGACTTTGGGAGACCTGGAGGACCCGAGTACGACATGATGAATTTCTTGTTCCAAGTGTTGCGCCGACAACGGAATTGAGAGTAAGACCGTTGCGTATGTATGGTACGTACCTGTGAGCCGACGGCTATTCTCCCGCAACTGTTTTTCAACCGAGTATGTCTGGCTCACAAAAGAGATGCGATGGTGTCTTGGTGGAATTGGGTGGAGGAAGAGAGACGTGACGTGCCAAAAACGCTGCCGCTTCCAAGACCATTGGCCCACTTCGAATGTCAACGTTAGTTGTGGCTGATGTCACTGTAGGTGGCTGGTGCAGCGATTGGTCCATCCTCTGATAAGGCTTATCGAGCGGCAGAGTGAATGCCAGTGGCCCGAGCTCTAGAATCTCAACATCCACTTTAGAGCTCTCCAAAGGCACCTTGCTGGCCACCTCCCGCCTGTCAAAGGAGCAGCAATTCGACGCGGGGCAGGTTGAATTTTCTTCTCTCCGTTCCATCACCTTTTCCCACGTTCATGGCGACACGGCGACCACGGTTTCTTTGACTGCGCTTCCAATCCTCAGCTCAAGAACTCGTTCAAACTCCCGCCCGCCGCTACACCGAGCCACGAACTCATCCTACAACATCTTACCCCGAGTCGCGACTTTTCCTCTAAACCGCAAACCTCCAGAATCGAATCGCTCGCGCGAGACCAGTCCTAACTGCGATACCAAAAACCCATCCCAATCGCCATTATGGAACAACCACCTCCCCCACCCGTTCCCGGGCGACTCACCCTGAAAACCACAAGCTCAGCCCTTGGCGCGACAAGTCCTCCACCTGGTCTCGCCGGATTCAGCGCAATGTCTCCCGGTGCTCAAACGCCATCAGGCGCGCCAAAGATCAAATTGGTGCGAAAATCGCTCCCACCCACCCCCGCCGAGCCGAATCCTCCCTCTGGCTATTTCCCAGCAGCGAGTTTGACAGCAGAGGAGGTTGCCGTCGCTCCGCCCGCCCCAAAAGTCACAACTACCAAGGCTGGGAGAAGACCAAAGCCCACACTCAAGAAGAGGGCTCATCAGAGTGATGACGATGAGGACATACCATTAGCCAATGGATCCGGACCACTAGCCAAGAAGACGAAGATTACGCTTAAACCAACAACTCCCGGCGGCACCATCTCGACTAAACCAACGCTCAAACTGAAGCCAGTAGGCAAGATTCCTCACCGGCCTCTCGGCGAAGGCTACGACTCGGAGGCGGAAGATCGCGAGATTGATCCGGTTATCGAGGAACAATTTGTCATGCGCTTTATGGACAACGAAGACTGCGATTATATACGACAGTGCATCACAGAAAAGAAAATCGGCAATGGTGCCGAGGTCAACTTTAAGTTTCTGGACGACGAAGGTCGACGTGCTGTGTGGATTGTTCGCGGGAAGTACTATGCGGCGATTCTCCTCGATCTCCCTACCATCACTGAGGGTATGAAGACGTGGGATAAAAAGGCCATGGTCAAGTCCGCGGATATTTGTCAGATGATGTTGGTCTTTGCTGAAGTCAAGAACGAGGAGGAGGCCAAGACTGCGCCGCTGCCAAAGGCTGTTGAGCACGGTCATCGCTGGCCACACGGTATAACGCCCCCAATGCACGATGCCAGAAACCGTCGTTTCCGCAAGCGATTGTCGAAGCTCGAGATCCAGAACAAGGAGGCCGAGGTGGAAAGGTTATTGGCGGCTGATCGGGAGGCTGTCAGCACCAGAACGGAGGTTCTAGACAGTAGAATTGTCGAGGAGTCGGAGTCTGAAGATTATGAGGAGGATGCTGAGGGTGAAGAGGATGATGAGCAACTCGATAAGGTCGAGGAGGAGCTTGACGAGGCTGCGCTGATGGATGCTTTCATGAATGCGCCAGAGACGCCGATGGAGGGTCTTGATCAGCCTACGCCGGCTGTTGCTCCTGATGCTGTTACGCCACTTACCGCTAATACTGGTACTCCTGTTGCCCAGACTGAGGAGGAGGAAGTTGTGGAGGAGGAAGAGTCAGAAGAAGATGAAGAGGAGTCAGAAGAGGATGGGGATGATGATGATGACGATGGAGATGAAGACGACCATGACGACAAGGCCAGTGTGCGGGCGGAGATTGCTAATCTCAAGAAACAGCTCAAGCAATACGAGGAGAACCTTGCCAAGTCGGTCGGTGCGATTATTCGGAAGCGTATTGAGGCTTCGATCAGGAGTGTCAAGTCGGAGATTGACCTCAAGATGTCTTCTATCGGTGAGGTTGAGGATTATTGAGGCGGTTGGTGATGGGGGCGGGGGTGGTCTTCTCATGGCTTTTTCATGGTGCAATATAAGTACAAGACTTTTCATGACGAGCAGCCCCCAGTTGAGAGGGGATGGGCAGCGGCATTTTTAAACTATTGTACATACTTTGTTTTCTCTTCTCTTCTCAAGAGGCATCAAAAGTTCTGGTTGAAGCCCCGGGTGGTTTACGAGACTGGGACGGAGGATAGTTTACAGCATGGGCGTATTTGGAACGGTTATGGGCGTTGTTTCAGGGCACAGGGGTTTCACTGAATTGGTAGACGATGGAGGTGGCTTGATGGGTTGGCATCGAGGGCTCGTGGCGAGCTCTTGTTTGATACAATAATAATGTACAGTAACATATGACAATGGCTTAGATGTCTTGGTGTGATCATGAAGACTTTTCGTTTTGGTGATACAACTATATTTTGAAGGTGCTCATCCCAACTTTTAAGAAGGTTCGTCCAAGCTTTAATTTGAGAAATCGTTGGTGAACGACGCTGTCGTTCCCAATTTCGCGAGGGCTCTTTTGAAGTATTGTGAGCGAGCGCTCCTGTTTTCCCCAGGGTCATCAGATCTTAAGTAGACGCTGCTGTCTGGTCCAGTTTCGTCAGAGATTGGATATGGGGTCGCGGGTGAGTGCTGATACCTTTCCCTAATCCACCAGAGCTTAAATTTTATCACATCCTGGGGAAGATGGCTGCTGCTATAAGTCAAAACCAAGAATGATAACCAGTTTGCATATGCTCTTTTCAGAGTTTGAATATAAATCTTGACGATATCTAAACCTGTCAACTCCCGTTTGAGGTAGGGCTTTGAGGTTGGCTTGGTAACTCAAAGTGTCACATTTGGTTCACAGAGTGAGTAGTAGACAAGGCAAAATGATGAGCTCTTGTTCTCTTTCCGCGGACAAGCACAGTTCATTTTATGGCCGTGCGCTATGTTGATATTCTTGGGATTGGCATACAGTGGAGATATCAACGGAGAGAGGGTTCCATCACGGCGGTTTTGATATCTCCGTGGGGGAATGCATCTCCGGTAAGTATGGTTTGCAAAGTCTCAGAACATCCAAGGAGTCTTGGTGCTATTTATCACCACCATGATTCTATTTTTTGGGAACCTTTAGTACTCATATATTTCAGTCATGTCTTTAGAATATCCGGAGATATGTTGGATGGCAATCGCCAAGGGTTGACTGAGTTGAAGACTGCCGTCACATTGTGGAGTTAAGGCGGCAAGGTGATGGCCATTGCCTCAAAGGGTTGGCTAAGAGCTATTCTGTGTCAGTTTCGTAGCAATTGCCATTCTTCATCTGTACTGTGGATAATATTTGAGTTGTGAAGCCCGTTCTGATATCATTGATCTTCTGGGCCAAACAATATAGACGACGTCGGACGTTGGAGCTTAATCATCATCCACAGTCTGTTTAACCAATAAGGGCCCCACGACATAACCCCACCCAACCAAGGGGTCATGGCAGTGGAGGGGTCTTTTCTACCCCTCCTTGTTTTTTTTTTGCGACAGCTTGGCTTAACAAACCGGCGCGCGAGGAGCAAAAGGCGCGAAAGGGCTGTACTTTTCCTTTGCTTCTACCCTTGCGAACACCGGACCTTTGAACGGACAGTGATCGGAGTTCAGTTTTTTTCTCACTCGAGGGAAATAATTCCCATTGGTTCATGGCAAGAAGAGCCTGAAGTCGAAAAAAGCGGTCCCCTGGTTCTTGAAGTAATGTTGCCCCCAGTGCTTTGCGGGAATTTGGTGAAAGCTGTTGTGTAAGAACATTGCGGACAGCAGGCCATCGTTGGGTGGGGAGTCCACTCGCCTCAGATCTCGAAACCGTGGGGGCGCCAACCGAACACTTCAAGAACCGGACTTGTCAGTGTCACTTTTTATTTGTTAGGCTAGTGTCGCCGGTGGTGAGAAGCTTGCTGTTATAAGGTCTGTGGTTCTCGGTGGATGTAACATCTCCTTGAACTGGTTCGTCTTGAAGATGATCAGCTCCGATGTATCCGCGGAAGAACAGTTGACATTGTGGATGACCGTCCAATCCCAGGTTTTTCTCATCATCTGAACTACAGAGAGCAGCATGTCGAACCAGGCTGATAGACAGGAACGTATATGTCCGGCAGCTGGGCGGTAAGCTCCCGTGGGTCATGGCTGACTGACGGAGGTTGCTGTCAATGTGGGCATTGGTGGGATCCGGCGCCGGAACCTTCAAGTTCGTCCAAATGCGCGCGGCGGGTCAATGTCTGCGGTTGTCTGTGCCGTGCTTCCCCCAAGCGGCACCTTGGGGGGCACTGGTGTTCCGAAACCAACAAGCTGATGAATCCGAAGCAGTATGTGTCGGGCTAAGAAAAGGATGTATGTAGGGTCTGCTTTGGCTCGAGGATTCCCAACAAAAACCCGGGACCTTGCTCTCAATGAGAAGCTACACAGTCGAGATGCCCCGAGCGACGGTGGGATTTGTCACTCGGTCCAGCCGCCCAGTTGATTCCCACGCGATGGCGGATCGTGGAACAGAAGCCAAGTCCCCACGGTCCCCCAAGCTCCAAGCTCCGGGGCGGCGAAACCGATAGCTTCATCAGACGACTGGGAGGATCTGATAAAAATACAAAGGCACCTCCTGGGTTGTCCCCTCCTTCTGGGGCCAGGCAAGGGAGCACATCCCAGTCATTGGGGGCAACCTGGAAGCTTCCCAGTGTCCAAGGGCTCAGAAGAAGAGGTATGACGGGAGGAGGTGGCACGTTACGGGCATTTTCATTTCAGTTGGGTCGTGAGGCGGTCATGGTCATGGTCGAGGTAACTGCCTGAGTAAGCCCCACGTCAAATTATCCGCTGTTTGGGAGTCTCCCGTCAGGCCAAGCTGCCCGCTGTCCCGCTGTCCTCTGTCCGCTGCACGCACTTGAACAATGACCCTCCCCCTCCGACCTCGAAAGCTCGGGTCCTCTTAAAAGTTTCGTCATTCAGTCCGCCATTTCTCCCCTCCCTCTCTGACTTTCTCCATAACAAATCCCCCTGGCTGAGGATTACTCCCTTCCATCAATTCTGCTCCGGACAGCACCTCTCTACAACTTCACCTTTTGCATCTTGACCGTTCCCCCTGTCGCAGATTTCCTTCACAATGTCTGGCGCTGTGTAAGTTCTCTTTACCCCACCTCCCCGCTCCGTCACCCAGAAAGCAGGAAGTCGGGGCGTATCTGCGCTGTGCTCGAGTCATCGGCGTGCGAGAGAGAGAGGAGGTATGGCCTCACTCCAGCCAATGCCGGTGCAATGCGCCTGTCGTTTTCTACTACAACAGCTTTGCCGGTGACGGAGTGCTTTGCCTATCTACACCTACTGAGTCCCCACTCCTCAGCGCCCGCCTGGCGAATATCAACGTCGGCGGCGTTGTGAACGCTGCTGGCTCCCTCCTTAACCTCCAATCCCAAAGAAATGCTAACAGTGATGGTGGAAGTGCTGATCTCGGCCTCATCGGCCTGGCCGTCATGTAAGTCTACTACCCAGCTCCGGCGGTTCCCCAGAGCAGCCCCCGGGGGCAGATGTGCTGACTGTGCGTGAAAAAAGGGGCCAGAACTTGATTCTGAACATGGCCGACCATGGCTTCACCGTTTGCGCTTTCAACCGTACCGTTTCCAAGGTCGACCGCTTCCTTGCCAACGAGGCCAAGGGCAAGAGCATTGTCGGCGCTCACTCTACCGAGGAGTTCGTTAAGAAGCTCAAGAGCCCCCGCCGCATCATGCTTCTCGTCCAGGCCGGCAAGGCTGTCGATGACTGGATCGAGACCCTCCTTCCCCTTCTCGAGGCTGGTGACATCATCATCGATGGCGGTAACTCACATTTCCCCGACTCCAACCGGAGAACAAAGTACCTTGCCTCCAAGGGTCTCCGCTTCGTCGGTGCCGGTGTCTCCGGTGGTGAGGAGGGTGCCCGCTACGGCCCCTCCATCATGCCCGGTGGTGATGAGTCAGCCTGGCCCTTCATCAAGGACATCTTCCAGAGCATTGCTGCCAAGAGCGGTGGTGAGGCTTGCTGTGAGTGGGTTGGTGACGAGGGTGCTGGTCACTACGTCAAGATGGTGCACAACGGTATCGAGTACGGTGACATGCAGTTGATCTGTGAGGTATGTTGTTCTGCAAAGCCAAGGCCAAATCCAAAGGCAGGTCAGCTATGAATCAGGGGGCTAACAGTCAGAACAAAGGCGTACGATATCATGAAGCGCGGTCTCGGCATGTCTAGCAAGGAGATTGGTGACACCTTCACCAAGTGGAACAACGGTGTCCTCGACTCTTTCCTGATCGAGATCACCAAGGACATCATGTACTTCAACGATGAGGATGGCAAGCCTCTCGTCGAGAAGATCCTCGACAAGGCCGGCCAGAAGGGTACCGGCAAGTGGACTGCTGTCAACGCCCTGGATTTGGGCATGCCCGTCACCCTCATTGCCGAGTCTGTGCTCGCTCGCTGCCTGTCTGGCATCAAAGAGGAGCGTGTCAAGGCTTCCACCAAGCTCGAGTTTGTTGGCCGTGCCACCACCTTCGAGGGTAACAAGGAGCAGTTCCTCGAGGACCTCGAGCAGGCCCTCTATGCCTCCAAGATCATCTCCTACGCCCAAGGCTTCATGCTCATGCAGGAGGCGGCCAAGGAGTACGGCTGGAAGCTCAACAAGCCCTCCATTGCCCTCATGTGGCGTGGTGGCTGTATTATCCGCTCCGTCTTCCTCAAGGACATCACCGCCGCCTATCGCAACAACCCCGACCTTGAGAACCTCCTCTTTGACGACTTCTTCAACAAGGCCATCCACAAGGCTCAGCCCGGCTGGAGAGACGTCGTCTCCAAGGCCTCGCTCCTTGGTCTCCCCATCCCCTCTTTCTCCACTGCCCTGTCGTGGTTTGATGGCTACAGAACCAAAGACCTGCCCGCCAACCTCCTCCAGGCTCAGCGTGATTACTTCGGTGCCCACACCTTCAGAATCAAGCCCGAGGCTGCCACGGCCAAGTACCCCGAGGGGCAAGATATCCACGTCAACTGGACCGGCAGAGGAGGCAACGTCTCTGCTTCTACTTACCAAGCATAAATATAAAACTGGAGCATGGATTAATGGGAAGGGACATTGGCAACAACAAAAGGCTGATGCGGGCTGCTTATTTAGATGGATAGTTAGCTCGTGAATGTTTCGTATGGAACGGAGCCTGAGATTAGATACCGCAGTTGTCAAGCAATGAATTTTATGATTTTCTGATTCAACAAACTATTTTAGCCTTGAATATGAGAGAGGTATGACGTGTGTGATGAATGTGAAGTATACCTGGTGCTTTGAGTGATGGTAGTCACGTGGATGGACGGCCATTGTCTTGGCAGTGCCTGGCAACGGGTGGGTCGAGCTAGGTGATGCACGGTCCATCACTCTGGCTGGTGGGCCACTGGCAACAGTTCCTGGGCGCGAGTGTAAAGCAGTCAATCAGCCAAAGTCAACCTCCAATCCGCGACAGGAAAAGCGCGGTCGCAAACTCGACCAGAGCTCGTCGCGCAACACCAGATTATCCGCATCGTAACCGAATTCTACCGCAGAATAACCCCGGCCATAGGGCCAACTGCATTGGTCGCTTCGACTCCGCTTTGCCTGAATATTCAGCATTTTCAACGACATCATAGCCTTTCACAATGTCCGACCCAAGTCACAATGTCCACCAGGACTTGGTGTGTATTTGCCCGTTCCAATATTCCCGTCGCAAATCTGGTAGAGCCATGTTTGTTAATACTTGCGATTGATAGCTGCCGCATGTCCACCTGATTTCGACATTCCGCTATCCTTTGATGTCCAGGGTCGAACTGAACGATGTGACAAAATGGTTGATGCAGGCTCCCAGCATCGCCCGGGATAAGGCGCCCTTCTACTGGACCTACCTCGATTGCCCCGCGGACAGCACTATCTTTCTCATGTGGCAACCGACTGCCCGCCGCGGAAACGAGTTCTCGAGCGACGGATACTACTGGGCCTCTCCTGAGGTTATGCTCAGCAACCCCCTCAACAATGGTTTGGTACGGATGCCTCTCCCTTGTTCTAGACGAGGAGTTTTGTTATGGGTGCAATATGGCTAACAATGAGTCTAGGTTCTTGAGATTTACTTCCAAAAGTGCGGCTGGCGCGCCGGCGAGCAGATCACCATGCACTCTCGAAGACGGTTTCGCCTCGCTCACGCCCGTGATGCCCAGGTCGCGAACCCCCCCCAAATCGACCCGAATCTTTGGATTGTTCACTACGGCCCGAGCGAGAATCAAGACAGATACCCCACCGGTTCTTTTGGCGTGCCGCCTCAAATACAGTCGATCATGAACAACCGTCAACACCTTTTTCAGCTGGGGCAGATTGTTCGCAAGGAGTTTATGCTGTCTGATCGCGTCAACTGGCCGCAGATTCCCTTCCCTCAGCGCGGACAGTCGATTTATGTGCCGCCAATGCAACAGCAGCCAATGAACACTCGGACGGCATATCTTGGTGGACCGGGCGGGCCTGGCCAGCCCCCGTCTAAGAGACGGGGGCAACAGGCCCAGCCGGGACACCCGATGGGTGCTGGGTATCCGAGTGCTGATGGGGCGCTGGATGATGACGAGGATGTTCATCGGGGTGATATGTTTGATCACTTGAGTCCTCGGGAGATGAGCATGCATCGGTACCAGCAGAATCATGAGTGGATGGAGGAGATTTTGTCGTCGCCATATCGGATTGGGCAGCTGGAGGTTTCTGATCTTGGGCTTGGGAAGAAGGGCGCGCTCGCTTCGCTTACGGAGGGGATTTTTGAGGCGCAGAGTGGGGATGTTTTGGAGCAGTTGCCTAAGAAGCCTTATACCGGGCGTCTTGAGCCAGGGTTGGCTGACAAGATGCGGGAGAGAGCTCAGGCTAAGATTGCGGAGGTTCAGGCCGAGATTCAGAAATTAAAGGCGCAGCATGAGAAGAGGATGGGAGAGTTTAAGCAGAATACTGCGATTAGGGATGCTGAGGCTGAGCTGAGGGCTGCTACTCAGGGGGTGGGGAGTGAGCCCTGGCGGCTTGAGGGTAGAGTGGAGGGTGAGGAGGAGGAGGAGAGCTACAACAAGAAACCATCCCGGTCGATCGAGGAGATTACGGCCGATGTTGAGAAGCTGCTCGGCACCAAGGCGATCACCGTCCCTGAAGTCAGCAGGGTTCAGGATGGTGGTTATCAGCAGCTTGCTCCTGAGCCGGAGATTATCGCGCCACCGCAGGGGCTTGTCCCTGAGGCGGTTGGGCTTTCTCGCGACCCGTCACACAATGGCTCTCAGGCTAGCGGGGTTTTGATTGGGGATAGTGATATCGACATGGGTGGCACGGCGGCTGGTTTGCTGGATCAGATGCACTCTGGGTTTTCGAGCACGTCTACTCCTATGAACAGTTTTCCTACTCCCCAACCGGGGGGGTTGTCGGGTACGGGGTCTGATGTTGGCACACCTGCCAACAATAACAATGTTGGCCACCCATCTGCCCACCCTAATACTGTTACTTCACAGCCTGCGGGGGGGGATACAAAGATGGAGGATGCTGGTAAACTGCAACAACCACAACTCCCGACGACCACGACCACGGCACCGGATCAGGGGACGGGAAGTGGGGAGTGGGTTGTTGTTCCTCCTGGGGGAGGTGCTCCTTCTACCACGACGACGGGAGGGGGGATCATCCCGCCTAGCAAACCGCCTTCTGCTGCGCCGACGCCGGGGATGGGTGTGGTAGGAGGATCGGGGTTTGGGGCCAGTCCGGACGGGAACGACTTTAGTTCGATGGGAGATTTGGATACGGCGGGGGATGCGCTGGCTAGTTATGAGAGTGGGAGCGTGGGGGTTGGAGGGGGGGAGGAGGGGGATGATTTGGTGATGGATGATGACATTGGGGGAGGGGCTTTTGGGGAGGCGTTTCAGGAGGGGTGAGCAGGGTCTTGATGGGGGTTGGAATAAAGTTTTGTTAGGATGTGTGTACTTGTTGTTTTTGTATTGGGATGGGAATTACTACCTAGCGAAATTGAGAAATCTGGCTCTTAAAAAGGAGGAGGGGTTTTTTTCCATTGAGGAGGGTTAGGCGTAGGTGGGTAGCTTTTTTTCTGTAGGGTTTTGTAAGAGGGTGATGATAATTGATATCACTGAGCAAAAAGATATTTTGGGGTTGACGTGACTGACAGGCTCGACGATTTATGTGCCAAGTGGTGTTGAAGCTGTTGGTGTTTATGTATTCGGAACAGGTCAGACATATCATATCAAGTATTGATTTCTGCTGCTCAGGACCCTCCATCCAACGAGTTTTCATATCCCCTCGAGGCTTTCTTGGATACTATTTAACAGTGCCGGTTTCTAACAAAGGGTTAGTATCAATGTATACCATCCTTCTACATAGGAGAGTACTCTTTAGCAGACGGGCACCATCCAAGAAATTAGTAGCATGGATCCATTCTACTGTTCCAATTCGACCGGCCGGTCAGCTATCAAGCACCTTGACGACTGGGTGTGGCTGAAATCTTGATCGTTCACGCACTTTCCTCTGGCTTTCACGAGCACGATGATAGTTCCAGGACACGGCTACTTTCATGACATCAATTCAGGCGGATCACTAGCTATGCGCGGACTCACTCCCCCCCAAGGAGAGCACTCGGTTTTCCCCCCCCCCCACGGCTCCAGCCAGGCCAGTCCAAGTCGTTTAAATCCGCAAACCAAGAGGGTCGGTCATCTTCCGATTTTTTTGGGTATCATAGCCAGACTTGTGCTGTTGTCAAGTTTATTGGCGGATTTCAATTCAGTTTTTCAGAACTGTTCCTATGACTTCCACAATCACATGTAGAAATCGGGCATAATGTGCGCGCCTCCCGGAAAGAGAATAAGTTCATCGCTTGTTCATATTTTCCTGCCGGCCGTCCCAAATTGTCTCGAAAAAGCCCAAGCCCTCAAAGCAAACCACGCCAGATATGCCTAATGGAATTCGAAACCCAACCGTTTAGAACTTCTGGAAAGACTTGACGGTCTTGCCGGTGCGGGGAAGGACGCGGAGAACGTTGAACCGAACCTAGAATCCCAAATCTGTTAGTCACCGTGTAATCGTTCGGATCGATGTCGGGTGTTCGCAACGTACAGTCTTGGAGAGAGGTCTGCACTGGCCAACGGTAACCTGGTCGCCCTCCTCAACACGGAAAGCGGGAGAGACGTGGGCGGCGAGGTTCTTGTGGCGCTTCTCGTAACGGGAGTACTTGGGGATGTAGTGGAGGTACTCGCGACGGATGATGATGGTGCGGTGCATCTTGGTGGAGACGACGGTGCCGGTCAAGATACGGCCACGGATGGAAACCTGGCCGGTGAAGGGGCACTTCTTGTCTGCAGAGAGAAGCCAGTTAATTTCGGTCCCATATTCGCAATATCGCTCTCGCCCCTCCTCTCGCAGTCGCAGCAGGATTCGTCATCGTCGAAGGATTATCGTGTTTCGTTCAGTTGAATAAATCGGTGGTTGATCATGATTTCGAAGAGGAGGAGGAGCGAGCGCGTCTTGTTTGTTCGGTGATATCACGTACCGATGTACTGGCCCTCAATGGCAGCAGTGGGGGTGCGGAAACCCAGACCAACGTCCTTGTACCATCTGCGGCCGCCCTTGCCAGGTCTGGTGGTCTTGACCTTGGTCTTGGAGTTGAGGAAGACTTTTGGAGAACATCACGGGTCAGCTTCATCGCTTCCTTATCGCCCACTTTCCAATTCGACCGTGTTCTTTTCGACTTTGGTTGCAGGCTTATTTTCGCAGAAGAGAAACTCACTATGCGGCTGCTTCTGAAAAGCACGCTCGCTCTGGACGGTAAGCTCGGTAGCCATCTTGTTGGTTCTGGCGTGGGCCGAAGATGTGCTTTTGTCGAGGTGGGAGTGGTGGTCGGTCGGAGTTCACAAAACGAGGCCCCAGAATTTTGCTAGTTGGTGATTGATTTTTGGGAGGGCCAAAAAGTGTGATGGGCACCAGCCACACCAGCTGTGCGCCAGATGTGGGTCAAAATGGCAAGGCGCCGCCAGCACTAGCCACACCTTTAGGCAGAGTGGGGCTCGACGGTTTAGGTTTATTTACTTGGGCATCAGCCTGGCCAATGCCAGCAGAGGCTAGGGTCAACAGCTCCAGAGTGCCCCTCTGCGACGAGATGTCACCCGTGTGACGCGGTTTCCAGAATTCAACCCAGAAGCCCATCTGTCGCGTCCCACTCCACCACCAGCTATTCACACATGAACATCACCTGAAGTTTGGTCGCAGGCACCATAACAATCTCGGTCAACCTGCGATATACCAATTCGTAGCCATGTCGTCGCAAGGCGATGCCACATTGCCGGCAACGCGCCGGTCGCGTAAGTCGATTGGCGTCGGACCTTCAAGAGGCGACAGAGAGAATGCAACACTTGACGTTGGCAGCGCTATTGGGGCCACTCGCAAAAAGTCTAGGAGCAAGAGTTTGGGCCCGGGTAGTCTCGACATCTTGAAGAACGGGAATGGGAACCGCAGAGCAGTATGTATTGTAATGGTAGACATCCGAGCTTGACTGACTTGTTTTTAGTCCCTTGCCATACCATCTGGACCACCACCAAGATCAATTCTGAAACCCACGATCCCCGTCCTTCCAGAAATTCCAACCTTCAAACCAAGAGAAGCTCCCCTGAGCAACGAAAGTGCCGGAACAAAGGTAGCGCTGCGAACTGAGGAGGAACAACAAGCTGCAGCCCGGGAAAGGGAGGAAAGAGAACGGGCCGAGATTGAGAAGGAGATCAAAGATAGGAGAGAGGCGCGCAGAAAGTCACTGGCCAACCGTCGGGTATCCTTTGCTGCTGAGGCGACACTACACACCTTCCAAGTAGTGGACGAGAACCAGGATGCAACAACCGCTACAGCGGCATCGCACCATCACCAAGAGCCCGATTCAGACCCTCCATCAACACCCCCAGACCACATCGACGACCATGATGCCGAGTCTCCAGCCGATCAACGAGCACTGCACCAACGAAACCAACAACGGAGTTCGGGCGTGGGGTCACTCTACGGGGACGACGATACCATCGCTTCCACCGTGTACGATTCCGACATGGAACATGCCGACGATATCGATGAGGTGGAGACGGAGGAAATGTCTGGTTCTAGTGATTCGGACGACGACGGCACCGTTATGACTGTAGAAGCCGAAGAAATGACCTCTGCTTCAGTCGCATCCATGACCTCCGGCGTGTCTGCGTTTGACAGTAACAATTCAACCGACAGCTTGGACGAGAATCTGCGGCTCGCGAAACAGCGCGCTGCTGCTACTCAACGGATTGACGAGGATGAAGAGGTTATTGCTGGGTTTGCCGGTTGGGGGAGGAAGCCACTATCTCAGACGGAGACTACCACGCAGATTATCCGCCAACATATGCCACCACCAACTCCTGATGCTCAACAACAGCGAGATCAAGGGTTCGAGATTGAGATGGACATGGATGACGATATGGGTATGGATATGACCAAAGCCGTGGGTGGTATTCTTCAGTCACAGCCAGGAAGGTCTCAGAGCAACAACCAGGATGAAGATGTGGAAATGGATATGGATGAGGACATGTCGATGGACGTGACTAAGGCTCTCGGTGGGATTCTTGGCAAGGCCCAAGCCCAAAATCGGCGGAAATCAGTCAAACCACTTGCGCTGCAGCAGGATGCCGATGAACTGGGTGATCAAACTATGGAATTTACCACGGCAGTTGGCGGTATCCGACAAGGCAGAATGTCTATCGGTGGCGCAACGGACATTGACGAGCTCGAAGACATGTCCATGGAGTTTACTTCTGCGATTGGTGGGCTTTTATCTAAGGGTGCCCCTAATGCAGGCTCTGCTCTAGGCCGCCGAAGAACTCTGGCAGCCGAAGATGACGGCATGGATATGGACATGACTGCAGCTGTCGGCGGCATTTTGGCTACTTCACAACCACAGGAAGAGCACGATGTGTTTGAACAGACTGTGGCCATGGACGAGACCATGGCGGTAGGCGGCATCCTGAAGCCTGCCTCACCTGAAGAGGCACGGTCAGCGGCCAAGAGGGTGATGGAACTGGAGGCTGATGAGCCAGATGTTGTGTATCCATCTCTCACGCCGTCAACACAGGAAACAGCATCCCAAGACAATAACGATACTCTGGGGCTTTCTGCATTCCGAGGGAAGGGTCTCCGTCACAGCATGCCTGGCGCCCCTCTTTTCGAGAGCTCTCCTGTGCGAAGTCCCGAGAAAGAGCTGCCTGCGAAGAGCCTGGCCCGTAATAGCTCACCGGTTCGGAGCTCTCCTGTCAGAAGTTCGCCGGTTCGAAACACGAGGAAGTCCCCAGCAAGTGACTTCCCTGAACGAAGGACGCCTTCACCCACGAGGAGCCCTCCGAGGAGAGAGTCTCCTGCACGAAAGACACCTTCTCCTGCGAGGAATACTGTCCCTGCTACCAAGACACCCCCCTCAATGATTGGAAGCAGTTCGCCAGTCCGTGATGCCTCACCACCAAAAACGACACCTCGCTCCGTCGGCAAGGGGAGGCTCTTCCACCAAGACCCGAGCACAGGCATCAGTACCCCCCGTGTGGTCCTCACACCCCAAGGCAGGCGCCTTTCCGGCGTCGGTGCTGACAGACCTGGCTTGGGCTCACCACGCGTGGCCGAGATCTTCGATCGTAGGGACTCCCTCCAAGACTCAGCAGCTGAATTTGTGCCTAGCGAGCCAAGCAGCGCCCGTCGCACCGTGGCTTTTGCCGACCCCCGCGCCATGGAAGCGGAAGTCGACCAGGAACTCAGAGATGAGGCAGAAAAGGAAAATAGCAGGTTGATCCTGGAGCGGGAGGCGGACGGCGACCGTGAGATCACGCTCAATCTTAGAGAGATGATTCAGAACCTGAGTCCGACAAAGAAGAAGAAGAACCCGTTGGCGGGGAGGAAGAGTCTTATGCCAGGGAGCGCGAGGGGACTGCTGGGGAAGAGGCCGGCTGAGTTGGATGTGGATGATGCGGGGGAGGATTCGGAGGTGATTGATGGGGTGAAGAGGTTGAAGGGACATCAGGGGAGCCCGGTGAAGAATGTGAGGTTGGGGTCGCCGCCGACTAAGGCTGAGACTACTACGGGGAGGAAGACGAGGAGTGCTGCCAGAGGGGAGGAGGATACTGCTACGATCACCCCGGCTGTGCCTAGTTCGCCTGTCAGGGTGGCGGGCACGCCGAATCACCAGGGGAGGCTTAGGTCGGTTTTTGATGATCAGGCGACGAATACTTTTAACTTTTATGATCACACTGCCACGGGGGATGTGGATGCGCTTGTGCGGAGGGATGATGATGATGGGGATCGGATACATTTGCAGGATTTTTTGAACCTGACAAGTATCAGGTTTATGGAGTTGACTACCACCAAGAGGAGGCATACTGTTGCGCCGGGGGAGACGAGGTTGAGCTTGACGGCGGACGGGAAGGAGGATTTGTCTTTGGAGAAGTGTGTCGTTGCGGGTGCATGTACGGTGCCTACTTTGGAGCTGTATCAGCACTCGTGTCGGGAGCTGAAGAAATATATCAGTGAAGGGCGTAGGATTGTGAGGGAGATTGAGTCGGAGACTTTTGAGGAGAACCCACCGCTGTTCAGGGAGTACATGACTGCTACTCCTGAGTTCAAAGTGTTGATGGACAATCAGTTCAAGAACGTCAAGACGCATGCTAGGCTGCTGAGCAAGGCGATGTGGTATGAATGGCGGATGAAGCTGCAGGATGGGCTGAAGGAGGGTCTGGTCAAGATTGCGGAGGGGATGGATGATGATGAGAAGCTTTTGGCCAGGCAGCAGGAGTTGCTTTCTTCGGTGCTGCCTGATATGATCAAGCGGGCTGAGGAGCTGGAAAAGGAGCATGAGACCCTTGAGGCTGTGGCTCAAGAAATGGCCGATTGTGACCCTACTGAGCTGGAGGAGGCCCGTGCTGAGTTGATCTCCCTTGATGAGGGCCTCGAGGAGAAGCAGCGCAAGATTGCTGAGCTGAAAGCCCAGCTTGAGGTCTCCAACTCTGGCATTGAAGCCCTGACAGCACAGAAACAGCAGTGCCTGGGTGATATTAAAGAAGCAGACAAAATCCGGGAGGAATGCCGGGGCTGGTCATCAGAAGAAATCAGCAAACTCAAAGGTATTTCCCCCTTGCCATTGCCTCCAGTCATATCATACTAACACCCTTCAGCACGAACCGACAAAATCGAAAAAACCACCGGCTGGGCCCTCGCCAATATATCCGGCACCAAAATCTCCCTGACGTACAAGCGCCAAATCGAACTCGTCCTCGACATTGCCTCTTTTCCCCAACCCAACCACCGGCCTGGTCCGCAGAGTAATATCGACCTGTGGTATATAGCCGACAAGCGCGAACCCAATACCACCCCCCTCACCCCCGAGCGAGAGTTTTTCTTGCAGTCTATTCGGGATCGCATCCGCTCCCTACCTCAACCCACCACCAACGTCAAGACGATTCTTCAAATTGTAAAAGATGGCTGGGACAAGTCTTGCACAGTGGCGAACTATGTCAGGTTGCTCAACCTGACGTTTCCCACGACGGTCGTGAATGATGATGGGTCGATAGCGGTGGTGAGTTCGTTGGTTTTAGTGCCGTTGCAGACGAGGGTGGAGGCGGTGATCAGACTGAGGGTTGAGGATGGGGGGCAGGGGGGGGAGGGGTTGGAAGTCAAGGTGGTGCCAGGGGCGAGGATGGTGTACGGGGAGCAGTTTAATACTGCCAAGTTGGAGGAGTTTTTGAGGGGGAAGATTGGTGGGTGTGTACAGACTGTGGGAGGAGGGGGGGAGAATAAGGGGTGGGATGTGGGGATGTTGGAGTTGTATAAGAGGTTATTGGCTAGGGGGTCGAGGGCTGCAGCGGCAGTGGCTGCTGGGGCTGGGGCTGGGGAGAAATAAAGATGTTGGGATATCAAGGGTTGGGTTTCATGGGATGGTGGGATTGGATGGGTTGGGCTGGATGGGAAAGGTCTTTATATACCCCTGGGGACTCGTTTTTGCTCTTTGGGTTTTGGGTACTGGTATGATGGGGGATCGCAAAGTTAGATACATACTGAGGGAACACCAAGTGTCTTTTTTCTATATGTTTTCGGTTCGTGTCAGTGATGTATGGGATGAAGACAACCTCCTCTTGGTATACGTTATGGGTATTGTTCAGATCTTGGCTCCCACGCATCCTTGCACACTCTTATATTTTTTCACTTTGGAGGCAACCAAGACATAAATTGATACTGTTCATGTTACCTCACATATAGTCACACATCACAATTCGCCATCACATAACATGCAAGCTATTCACAAGGTTGGTGGGCCAAGGTTATTTTTGATGACTACCACTTGAGGTTCTTGCCTCCCCGTCCACCATCTTTTTTTGATGCGTGAACTTTCCAAAATATCCTCCCACCAACTCCAAAACTCCAGACCATGCCCTTTCCTATTCCCACAGCAAAACCTCAAAACTCCATTGCTCAATGACGACCCTCTCCCTTGACCCATTCCCTTGACCCATTCTCTTGACCATTTCCCTTTCCATTCCCTTGGCCATTCCCCTTTCCACCACTTGAACCATTGCCATCTCCCCTCCCCAACACCTCACCTCCTAATCACCTCTCGTCATGTCTCCTCATCGCCTCTCCCCTTCATCGCTTCTCTCTTCTCAACACTTCTCCTCGTCACCTTTTCTCTTCATCACCTCAACGCCTCCAACACCGCTGCTTCTCGTATTCCTTTGGCTTTCTCCACCAATTCTCGTATCCTTTTTGACATTCCACTTCTCGTATTCCTTCATGTCCAACACCTCTTCCCCGTATTCTTCGTTGTTTTTTGTTTTCTGAGAACAGTCGTTAGCAGCTATCCGGACAAGTGAAGAATAATAATGTGGTGTGTGAACGATGATTGTCAGAGAGAAGATTATGACTCGACATGTTCCAACTCAAGAGAAGTGACTCAAGCTCTATGGGGAACAGGGCCACCACCCCGGCCAGATTTCCGGCTAAGGATGACGATACGATTGATCTCATCATGAAAGTGTGATAGAATGGGAAGGAAATGTTGCAACTTACATTTTCATTGTCATTGTTTGGCGTGTCGAGCGACTGGCTGACTTGGTGAAGAGTGAGAGACTGGATGGCTGTGTCTCAATCGTCGTATGAGATCTGACGACGCTGTGCTGTGCTGGCTTGTGCTGGCTGCTGGGTTTCTTCTTCACCGTAGTCGAGGCTGGCAAGGCCCTTGTCTACCACGTCCCATGTTCGCTTGCGCAGATCCATCGGCGGCTCTCCAACATTCTTGTTCTTGTTGTTGCGTTTCCGCTTCTTGTTCTTTTTTGCGGTGACGACTGGCGCCGGCGATGATATCTCGCCTTCGGAGAGGTCTTCGGCCAGTGTAGCGGTGACCCCTTGCGGCTTGGGAGGCTGTCTGCCGCGACGCAGAGCCTCAAGCTCCGAGTGCCTGAAGATGGCGATTTGCTCGTCGGTCAGGGTGCGCTTGACGCCGTCGGGATAGTAGCCGAGTCCATCGTCCTCTTCTTCCTCGTAATAGTATTCTTCTTCTTGTTCATGGGATGGGATGGGTTCCTGGTCATCGAGGGAAGGTCGGAGGAATTGGGAGTGGAAGTGAGCTGTCGCGAATTGAGCGAAATGTTGTTCGTGGAAGGCAAGCATATCAGCCTAGGATAGTGTTAGCGATTGAATTGCACCACGGGAGAAACAGACAACAAAGACAAACCTGACTGATTGTCGGGACCTGGATTGAGGTGCCCGCCATTTTGGCGTGAGCAGAATGAGCAGCGTTGAGATTGGGTGGATTGGCGGCCAAGAGAGTGAATTTGGCTGGTCGCGCGCGTGATCACGTGCGCTGCGCCCAACCCAATCTTGGGCAGTCGAAGTAATCGGTGGATGCTGGCAAGGCGTGTTTTCGAGATGTTTTTGATGAAAGTCGAATAAAATGCACTGGCCAGAAAGTGCTGGTGATTCTTGTTGGCTGCTGGTGGATGAGGGGAGCAAGAAGGACTTGTTGGAGCAACTTGATTGGAATTGCTCAAGAATCATGTATTACCAGAGTTCCGTCCTCACAGCTAGAAATCACCCAACCCAACCGAAACGCCCGTCCTCAATATCATGTGATGCTGCTTGCTGCCCGAAAGAAGAGACATGTTCGTGTCGTCATCAAATCATCCGCTTTGCTAGGGTTTGCTGGATGACCGGTCTAGTTCTGACTCAGGAGCGCCAGGGCACTTTGAAATGCGCGCACCACCTCGGTGACTGTGGAAACGTGTTAGTGAAAAGTCCAAAGACCATCTCATTCCAGCCAAACCTACGGTGTTTCTTCTTCTGCGCCAAATTCTGCTCAGCAATCTTCACATATCGCTCTCTTGTCTGAAGTCGCTTGACTCCCCGTTCGGTATCATGCACGGAAGCTGATGATGCCCAGACATTGAAGAACTGCAGGGGACGTTAGTTATTCATGGTCATCAAATGAAAGGGTGAGACGAGTAAACGTTCTTTGATTAGGTTCTCAAACTCAGCCAACAACTCTTGCTCCTCCCCGTTCGCTTTGGCAAGAGCCTCCTGATAGCGAGCCTCAAATTCTTCCCAGTCAAAGGGCGCCAGGTGTCCAGGTGTGCTGGGCGATCTTTCAGCAATGTTCCCGTTGGAACGCTCCTTGAGAATGCGCGGTTCTGGTGTCTTGACCTGAGCGACTCTGGTGGTGCCTGGCGGCTTGGGGATACTGCTCTGAGTATCTGCCATCCTCTTGTAGGCCACAGACTTCAGAGGACTATGAGGTAGGATGTCTGATTCTGCCTGCTCCGAGTGTAGAGAAGGAGATGGAAGGGGCGATTCGGCTCTCTTGGCTGGTGATTCGTGGCGGGGCGGCTTTGGGGGTGAGGCGGTTGGAGTTGTCGCGCTTGCCATGTCGAGTGAGAAAGTTCTTTGTTTTTGAGTTTGATAAGTCGCTGAGGAAGGCACCCCACTGAGATGAGCTCGACAGGAATAGAAGGAGATGGAAGTAGGAGGGTGAGGTGCTCGCTCTTTCCAACTGAGGAAAGACAGAATGAATGAAAGGCAGAAGAAGAGCGGGACTGCCGCTTGCCTTTCAGATGATGGTGATGCTCATTCGCGAATCAGGAGACGAGCGCAAAGCTGAAAGTTCTCAACCCCGCTTCTCCCTATGAAATCTGGATGCCCAAGATCAATCCCGTATCCCAATGTGCCCGACACTGGCTAATTATTGGTGTGCCTGTCCCTCTGCAGCAGATGGACGCTTGGTGAGTTGTCTGTGAGAGATGAAGGTGAAAGCGCGTCGCGAATGAGAAGCAGCCGGAGAGACAGGGATCTTGATTGGCGGGGGAGTGGGGCAGGTGCCTGGTGGCAGCGTGCGATAACGATGACGCGGGACCGATAAGCCGGGAGGCGCACTTGTGACTTGGACTTTGTACCACCAGAACACAACTTCGAGGACATCAAGCTTCTTTTTCAGTCTTCTTTTTCTCTGCTGTGATTGTGAGACTCTGGACTCTGTGCAGGTGACCTCAGCAAGCTTCGAGTCAGCCGAGCTTGTTTGCATCCTTCATCTTCTTCTAGAAACTCCAAGCTGCTGAAGACAATGGAACCTTCTTCGATTCCCTGAAAGCACGTCTTGTACTTTGGCGGGCCACCAAAAGGACCTCGAGCGCCGAACAAGTGAATTCATAAACAAGACCCTCGCTCGCCTTTGATTGTTTGACCGAGACCTCGCAACTCTTCCGTCTTGCAACCCGCAAGAATGGAAGCCAAAATAAACTGCGACATTTGCCACCGCGGCCACCATAGCAAGGACCGGCCGTTCCTTTGTGTCGTGGATGCGAGGAACCGTCTCTATGAGACCCGTCTCGAGTACACCAAGGCGCTTATTGAGACAGACCAGCTCGAGCGCGAGGTGAATGCCGCCATTTCCAGCGAGACGGGACAGATCCCCAACAAAGCTGTCCGGCTGGAGACGCTCAAGTCGGATACGGCAGCTGCAGTCGAGCGAACGAACGAGATCATCGCGCAGGCCGACAAGTTGAGAAGCGAGGTTGATGCTGCGCGAAAGGCGATCGAGGATAAGAAGAAGCTGCTCGCCCAACGGAGATCTGATCTTAAGGCTGTGTCGACTGGTGCCGAAGCCAGGAGAAGCAGGCAGCTGGAAGAGACGCAACGAGCCATCCACAGAACCAGGTACAAATGGAATCGCAGTGCCGACACGATGGCGGCGACGAGAGCCTTCTTGTGTGAGGAAGCCGCCAGGCTGTATGGGCTGCGCCAGGTCAAGAAGGGCAGCACCAAGCGGTTCGAAATTGGCGGTGTCGAAATCTTTGACCTCCATGCCATGAATAGTAAGTGTGCTGAGAGGCTGACAAGCTGGCAAAACATGTCCAAGGCTGACTGATGATGGTAGATTTGTCGCCCGAAGTGATATCGACTGTCTTCGCCCATGTGGCGCACATTCTCGTGTTGGCCTCGCATTATCTGGCGATCCGGCTGCCGGCGGAAATCACACTCCCTCACCGTGACTACCCTCGCCCGACAATATTCTCGATGAACTCTTCCTACCACCATGGGGATGTACCATTCCCCGGAACAGCCATGTCAGGACAATCTGGAAATCCACGGCCCCGTCCGCTCTTCATCGAAAAGGCGCTCCTGACACTGGCAAAGGACGATCCAAACACGTACTCTGCGTTCCTTGAGGGCGTTGGTTTGCTGGCGCACGATGTTGCTTGGCTGTGTGCATCGCAAGGAGTCTCCTTCGGGGACAGGGAATCGTACGACGATGTTTGCAACATCGGACACAACCTGTGGCGGCTGCTCATTGGTGATCAACTCCACCGCCGGTCTGTCGAACCAACCTTCCCGTCTTCGCTCACACCACCAGCCGGGAGTCCAAGGGATGGGGACAATGGCGATGTGACAAAACCAAAGTCAATGATTGGTCGCTGGTCGCATGGGACGGCTCACACCTCGCTGACGAGTGCCGAAGGCGTGGAATTCGTCCGAAACTTCAAGATCTACGCGCCGCTGAAGTTGGCTGATCGTCTGAAGAAGCGACTGGCGAGCGAAGCCCCGATGCTGGAATGGGAAAATATCGAGGGCG
Organism: Podospora pseudoanserina; assembly: GCF_035222485.1. Classification (NCBI taxonomy): domain Eukaryota; kingdom Fungi; phylum Ascomycota; class Sordariomycetes; order Sordariales; family Podosporaceae; genus Podospora; species Podospora pseudoanserina. The sequence goes on along the minus strand of NC_085920.1, from coordinate 4,040,850 downwards.
ACGAGTTCGAAGATGGGTTTGAGGACGTGCGAGCTGCTGGTCCAAGCGATGGTACAAGTGGTGGTACAAGTCGGGGAACAAGTGGCTGGACCAGAGTCAAGCATCGGTAGATAGTCCCAAGTACTCTTCCATGACAGAGGAGAACACACAGAGGCTGGGGTGATGACGACAGCTGCGGTAGGCAATAAAAAACCATACCATATCTTGAGCCCACCTGCCCTACCCTACTCCATGAAGTATCTCAAGAAAGAATAGCCAGCCAACGTCCCAGCATGTGTGTCTCATGTCATCTCACCATCGTTCTCTCGTCCTTTTTTTTTCGGTTTTCTTTTTTCAATCGGGCTCCTCGTGGGCACCCGGAATCCGCCTCTTGAAAGACAAGATCCGGCGGCCCTCGGTGACGCGGACGGGGATGTCGGGAAGCTCCACATATTCGATCTCCTGGTGACCAAAATCTCCTATGTCTCGCTTTCGACGCCGCCCGGTACCGGGAGCCATGTGCCCGTGCCCTTCCTCCTCCTCCGCAACAGCTGCCTTGAGCTCGGCTTCCTCGCCCTGGTGAGCCTCCACCTCACTGGACTTCAGCTTCAGCCTTCCGGCCGGCTGTCCCTCCTTCACCTCGGCGCTGCCACTGGACCCTTCAGCGACAGGCTCTGGTTCCTCGGAAGTTGGTGTTGTTAACCCCTCAGATGGGAAGTTGGGGGTGGTGGTGGTAGATGGGATGGGAAACGAGGGAGGGGAATCATCCTCGTCCTCGTCCGACTCGTCCGAAGACGCGAAATTCGACGTGCCAGCACGCCTCATTGCTTCGATCCGGTCCCTCACCTCCTGGAGTGTCTTCTTCTGCGGGGACGCAGAAGAGGACTCACCAGCCGCGCGAACCTGCTCGGCAACAGCCTGTCGAACCGCAACGCTGCCCCGCAAACGGGGAACGAGCATCGGTCGACGGGCGACGCGCTGCCGGACAGACTCTTCATCAGAAGAGGAGCTGTCGGGTTCGGCGGACACCACATCTTGTCTGTCGTCTGCGCGAACAACTTCAACAGGAGTCGAGCCGTTGGAGCGGGGCTCCCGACGGCGGCGTTCGACTTCTTGACGCAGCACTGGGGCGACGGGGACTGGGACGTAGTCGTCGACGTGGTCGTCTTCATCGGGGGAATCGAACGCCACGTCGGACCAGTACTCCGCGAAGGAGTAGCTGATCCCCTGCTCCGGGAGGGGTGTCACCATCGGTGCTGTGGTTGCTGTTGTTGGCGCAGACGCACCCACTTCTTCTTCTTCTTCTTCTTCTTCTTCTTCTTCTTCTTCTTCTTCTTCTTCTTCTTCTTCTTCTTCTCCTTGGGGGCTCGCCACTACCTCCTCGCCTTGCGGTGACGGAGCAGCTTGGATGGGGGCCACGGCGCGAGCAGCGGTTGGGGACACATCGTCAGCTGGGACGTCGTCGGTCGCTTGGTCTGTCGGCAGTGCGAATATGGCAGGGTCGATAAGAGAGTCCGGACCCAACCATGTGCCCGGGGTCTCTCTCTCGGCGAACTGCTCGACCTCTCTTACCAGTTCTTCAAACTGGGCTTGCGACATTGACCAGTTCATATACTCGTTCAAAATCAAAGTCAGGTCAGATTCGGACAGGAGCTGGGACTGGTTGTCTGGGCCGAAATCGATCTGAGCGAGCTGCTGGCCAACCTGATGATAGTATTGATCATCAGGCTGGGACGGATCCAGCGCCGATTGCTGCAGACCGAAGTTGTTTGGAAGAGGCTGCTGGTAAGAAGAGGCCTCGACATCATGGTGGTAGTCCATTGGTTCTGGGTGAAACTGCTGCTGCTGCTGCTGCTGCTCACCAGAACCAACGTAGTTCACACCCTCATACGCGTTGAAGTCGAAAGGTTGGGGTGCGGACTCAATCATCCGCACGTCAGCTTCGTGAAGCCTCATATCACCTTCTTGAAAAGGAAGGGAAGGGTAACCCCCCACTGGCGGCATCAGAGTATTGCCGAATACACCCTGGTCGATCATCTCGACGTTTTCGAAATCCTGTTGCTGAGGATATGCCATATTGACATCATCCTGAACGGCACCGAAAGCAAAAGGGGTGCCGGACATTGACATGGAGCCAAACATCGCGGCAGGGGGACCCTCTACTCCGGCGTCGGGGATGACCATGGCGATATCGTCACCCTCATCATCGACACCTGCCTCCTCCATCCGTGAATCCCCTTCCTTCACCTCCTCGTCCACCTTCACTGAGTCGGGTCGCGCGAGCGAGCCCTCGTCAAGCTCCATCCCTGGCAGAGCGTCGCAGACTTCGGTCCCCGTCATGACGGCTTCCTCAGTCTGGACGATGCCGACTTCAGGAGACGTGATAGCGGCGGGTGTGGTGATGGCGTCGGCGGTGGTTGCGGTGAAATCACCAATGATGTCGGTCGTTGCGGTGGTTGTCACGGTGACCAGTGGGGCTGCAACTGCTTGCGCAACGGAAGTCGAAATATGAGAAGCCTCCAAGAGGCTTGTGATGTCGTTAACGTCGGCATCGTTCTCAGTCTGTGCCTCCACACTAACAATAGGACTGGAGCCGACAGGTGGTGTGTCAACACTCCCTTCCTCCGCAGATGTCAAACCACTTCCGGCGCTGTCGCGATACAGCACCTTCTGCTCAGCCTCCCCTTCCAAAGAAGTCTCGGCTTCACCGCGCGTGGTCGTCGTCGTTGGGCTCGGGGGTAGCGGTGGATAAAGCTCTGTAACGAGCAATTGCTGGTCAGCACCAACGCAAGAATCACTCTCACTCTCCTCCTCCTCCAAAGAGGTCTCGGGCTCGTCATCCGTGTCCTCACTTTGCTTGTCACCGCCGACGGTGACGACAACGTCACGGGTGGAACCGCCGGCCTGCTCACGCGCACCAGCTTCCGAGTCAAAAGACACTTCGGCTTCGGGCAGAGCAGGGTTTCCAGACGGACCAGGGGAACCGTTTTTGTCGTTGTCATCGACGGCGTCGGCGGTGGGTTCGCTCGGTGAAGCTTGCTCACCATCCACAACAGCTAGAATGGAAGAAGCGACGCTCGGTGGCGCGTCGTCCTCATCACCGTCGCCAGAGCCATCATCCTCCGGCCCGCGAGGACCTTCGGAATCGACGTCAGACTTGGAATCGTCATCTTCAGAGCCGCGAGGCTCGTCCGAATCACTCTCATCCGTGGTGAACCACTCACTGGATGACGTGGCGGGAACAGTGGCATTGGCAGCCTTCAGCTTGGCCGGGGTGTCATCGCGCGTCGTCTTCCTGATGTTTTGTCCGCGTGCGGCGAGGGCAACGCGGAGTTCCGACATCAGGTCATCGGAAGAGGTTGGTGCGACGGCGGTGGCCTGGGCTGGGGTGTCCGAAGGAAGGACGAAGGGAGTATCGGCGGCGGCGGCGGCTGGTGCTAAAGTCACCGAAGTGACAGCAGCGGGAGAAACAACCACCAAAGCCTGGATCTCTTTCTCCTTCTCGGCTTGGGCGTGACGGTACGCAATGAGCGACCGTTCACGAGCGAACCGAGCTTCCTTTGTGACGGCACACTCCTTGTGAGGCCGCATCATCATCTCGTAGATCTCGTTGTCCGACGTGTGATGCTCGCGAACGGACAACGCTCTCAACGCCTGGTCCATGCCCTCAATTTGGGAAAAGGCGCGCTGGAACATGGTCGATGGCGAGAGAGGAGCGATTTCCTCGATGATGGCGGGTGCAGGAGAGGCAGGGGGTTCGGAGTGGGAGTGGTCGGGGGTCTGAGGCAGCCCGACCTCGGTCTCTGTGATGGGGAGAACCTTGGTTTTGCTGCGGGGGTGACGAGCGGTCGAGACGATCATCTCGAACACGCTCATGTCCTTCTTCTCTTCTAGTCGTCTAGGAGACGCAGGGGGGAGTGCGGCAGGGACGAAGCTATCGGGCTTGAGCACGAGTGCCCGCGAGGGCAAACGCGCCACAGTCAGGATCTTGACGATAGGGTATGCCGCTGTCTCTTTGACGACAATCTTTTGGATCTGGATGGCAGAAGCAATGTACTGCTGCCGTTTGTTGATCACCTCATCCAGTTTCTCACAGGCGGCCTTCAACCGAGCAAGCTCAGTCTCCAGCAAAGAACCCAAGAAACTGGCGAGGAAGAGGAGCCGTTCCCAGGCAGAGAAACGACTCAACTCAAAAAGCCCGTCTTCCATCTCGGCAAGGGGGATCTGCTCCGTGATGAATCTGCGCACACAATGGGAAAGCCTCCTATTCGGGTGAACACGGCGGAACTCACCAACAGCGGCTTGAGAGCTGTCGAGAACTTTCCCAAGGGTGACGCATTGCTCGGCAAATCTCAACTCTTGAACGTGACGCCGCGCCACCTCGTTGAGTAACTCGCGGAGGGTGATTTGACCCAGCGGAATCATGAGAACAACGTTCTCAATCAACTCAGGGAAATTCCTGCAAGTCCCCCGCGACTTTCCGAGGAAAGCCCTCCACGAGGGAGAAAAGACAGGGGTCAGGCAACACACCGCGGCAACGACGTACCTCCACGGGACATTGAAGCATCCCGGGAAGTGCTTGCACACAAGAGAAAGCACAAATACAGCCAGTGCCGTGGTGAAGGCACCAGACGAGAAGCTCGCAGACCCGTTAAAGTGGGCCAGGAGTCCGCCCAGCACCGCAGAAGCAAAGGCTGCAAAGTACTCCTTTCGGAGGCGAGGGAAGACCAGAGAGAAGAACAACAGAAGGAAAGCCAACCCGGCGAGGGCGGCGGTCGGGCTTGCAGTTTGGACTGTCACATTCGTTAACAGACGCTCGAAATCTAATGACTAAGAACGCAACATACCTGCGAAGCCGAGGGAGCAGACAACCACCGTGAGGGCGGCGAGCTGGGCGAGAAGCCCGAAGCCAACTGCGGCGAAGGTGGTGATGGTGTACATCTTGTCTGTATAATCGTTAGCAAACCGGTCATGAAGTCGTGGGGCACAAAGACGAAAACCTACAAAGCGGGGACGAAAAGCCGGTGCTGGAACTGTTGAAGATGGTCAGCGAATGTCGTGAAGCCACAGGATACCAAGATGAAAGCCTACAAGGCGAGAAGAAAAGTCGTTGCTAGGGTACTGTCGAAGATGGCCAGCCAAAGTTGAAAAAGTCGAAAGAAAAACAAAGATAAAAAAAAACTCACATCGCTTGACGGATGGCGAATTGCTGGTACTATTGAAAATATCGTTAGCAAACGAAAGAGAAGAAAGAATAAATGCTGTGAGAGGGCGAGAATGGGGGCACCTACAAGCGTGGCGATCGGTCGTACTGAGTAAAAAAAGAAGAGAGGGAAAAGTTCACGGGAATTTGGGAGAGCAGATGAACAAACCAGACAGCGGAGGGTCAGGCAGGGCGGTGGGCAGAATCTTCCCATTCATTGGGGCAGAACAATAACAATGGACAGTTGCTCCTTCCCAAGCTGGGACGATGATGTTGTCGATCAAGGTTCGAACAGAGGGTTTAGTGGTCGCTTTTAGGGTCTGAACTTGGGGTAGCGATGGGATCATTTCAAACATATGAGTTTCTGACAATATCAGAGGCAAAATGGAGGTTGAAAACAACATGATATCAGGTAGATGAAGGCCATAAGGGTCTTCAGCATCTGTTCCAACAGACAGATCAACGGGCGTTTTCTTTTCAGTGATGATGTAGTATATAGACAGATATTGGATCAAAAAGTCCACACGACGCCAGGACATTTACTCTTTTCTTCGTATTTAACCACTTTGTTCTCCTATTCAAAACGCTGCTGTCTTGATCAAAGGCATCTCTGCAAACGCCCACAATCATTGTCACCAAACAAGAACACACGGAAGATTGCCTGGCAAAGCCAACTCAAGCACACTCTTGGACCACTACTCAGCCTTCATGCTATCTTCAATTCGATATTCATCTGACCATTTCCAGATCTCATGCTCGACTTAGGGAGCCTCAACATCGCAGAGCCATCCTGAACATATCTCAAGCAATAAAGCACACCCAATGCCCTACACACCTCCCAGAAAAAACACAACCCAATCAGATCCAAAACAACACCTCTAGACATCCCCAGCCTCATGAATCTACAGCCTCGCACATCACCGACGTCTCCTATCATCGGCAAAACTCAGGTCTAACCTCAAGTCTTGGCATCCCCTATCTCGTACTCCACCGAAGTAAACATTGCACCCGCCTTTCCCACCAAACCCTCACCATGAGGCACCCAACCACTTGACTCACAATTGAGCTGAACACCGATATAAATGGAAGGCACAAGGACCTTGATAGCCTGCTGCCTGGAGAAACTTGCGCGTCAATTGCACTGAGGGAAGGAGCGAAAGTGTGCGCAGTTGGGAAGGAGCGGGGAGGACCCACTTTTGGTTGTGGGGGCAACGGGTGGTGAGAGTGGCAGAGGGTGGGAGGGACTGTGATGTGACCCTTCAAGACGGTGAGGCAGCTCGGGCAGGAGGGCAGCGGAATTTTTATGGGGGATTGGGGGGTCGGTGAGCTAAGTGGGTGGTGAAGCTGCAGAGTGTGAGTTTGGTGATAATTCCTCGTGTTCGATGTCAAGCCGCGCGAAAAATGACCTGGAAAGTTGCAGTTCGGGAATATTGAGGAGATCGTGGGACATCATGATTTCTTCTGTTCTCCTTCAATCTTAGGGCTCAGCAGAGATTGATTTCTGGCCTGTTGGGTCGTCGGAACTGTTTTGATGGCGGGTTTTCACTGTTCCCAAGCACTCGCGGCCTTCTTGTTTGCAGTATGAGAGAAACGCAAGTTGATGAAAATCCTGTATCGTGTAGACTACCACCGCGACTGCTGTGACTGAGCCATGTCGAAAAGGCATTAAAATGGGTGCAGGATATTAGCGATCTCTTCGACTTTAAAGCTCAAGGGCGTCTCTCAAATTGGCAGGACACTCAGTAGGTCATTCTGAGAATGGTATCTTGACAAAATCCCTCGTTTTATTATTACTTCTCCGAGCTTCCTGGCATGTTGTGGGTGAAAAAGGCACTCCAAGAGGCTTCAGCTCACATCACGGCATTGGTGATGCTTTCAAACGCAACGTCTCGGCATGAAAACAGGGGTAGGAAATAAGCACCAAGGCCCAGAAATAGCCATTGATCTCGTGTGGGACTTTAATCTGTTGACTATATGATGGTCGATGGTGTTGAATATATTATGGCTGATGGTATGCCTGACTGATGGTTGTCTCCCATCCTTCTGATGACCAATGTAAACTCCCATGAAGTGATGTCGGCACAGACAGTGAGGATGTGATATGGTCCCTGATGATAACCTAGTTTTCCCAGAATTTATTGGGATGTTGGGACTTAGCAGTGGTTTACTTTCAACATTTGAAAAGGCCATATCATAGCACTTGGGTTTGTTTTACCAGGTATCAAATGAAGAAGACCGTCCCAGAATCCCGCGCAAGCAAGTTATTCGCCATTTCATTTCATATCGCAAAGCTCTTTGTCTTGCCACTGCTGATAAAGTTTCCTCAGAACGGGGTACGAAGTCCTAACGTCATCCAGATAGTGACTTTACCCAGATAGAACGAGTCCTCAAGTCAGGTACACCATTTGGACATTCGTCTTCATGATGTTTTAGCATCCAGTTTCAATTGTCACATCCGCATCTGTCCCCTTCTAAAACCTCAACTCACTACAACCGCCACCTGAAAACCCCATCTTTTCTTCTTTGGCTCTCTTCTCCTACCTACATTTACATTCAGTCCCTTAAGAAGCCCTCTGCCAGGGCCAACCGGGAGTGGGAAGAACGCAGCCGACCAACGCAGCAACGCTTCCGAGCCCGGCCACCAGGGTGTTCTGGGTTCTTCTCTCCTTGGAGACAAGGCTGTTCTGTCAGGAACCGCGGCTCCTCGTCCATCTCAATATCTTCGGATGCGTCAGATTGGTATTCTTGCTCCTTGCTCATCTCGGAGAGCCTTGATTGCTCGGCTTTCTAAAGCAAAATCCAAACTGCCCGCTGATTTGACTATAAACCATACGCATTTCCAGTCTTTTCTTGATGATATATACAGCCCAATATATTACTCCGGTGTCCTGACGACGTACATGATGCCCTAATAGAAACGAAAACACCCGGGTATACCCATACATCATGATATCCACCGTTAAGTATCCATCATCAATCAACATTACCCTGCCACACAAGGAACCAAACACCAACACCTTGCCTCTAATTCAACTCCAATCCACCACATCATCAGCCTGTCATTCACATTGCAAACCCTCACTGCTGCTGATAAAACTGCCCCTGCGGCACCGGCACAGGCTGTTGAGGCTGCGGAGAATACACTTGTTTCTCCTGAGTCGCCGGTTGCTGCTGATAAACCTGCTGCTGCGGTTGCTGATAAACAGGCGGCTGCTGCTGGAACTGCTGCTGAGGAACCTGCTGGTACACTACCGGCTGCTGCTGCTGCTGTTGCTGCTGCCCCTGAGGAACTTGCACCGTTCCAACAGTAGGCTTAGGACCAAAAGGCACACCCGCCTGGGAGTGCCCGCCTTCCTTGCGGTGTCTATGGAGTCTGATTGAGTGGATGATCAACGAAATAACATGAAGGGCACTGTTTCCATTAGCATACAAACCATGGCGGGGGGTTAGAAAAGAAGACTGACAAGTTAAGCCCACCCATCCCACTAGCAGCCGCCAACCCAGTCCACCAAGCCTGCTCGTATGTCGAGGTAAGATAGAGGTAACTACCATAATACTGCATCCAAGGAGCGATATGCGCCGCCACGACTGAGAAGGAAGCCAGCCACATCACAATGAGGAGGATGTCCAATGCGAGGACGGCCCAGTAGTTGAAGGCTTCTGGGGCGCCGAACCAGGCGACAAGGTGGTAGATGGAGGTGAGGATTGTCATGATGGCCTGCCCAAAGATGTTAGTCCCACTCCCGACATAACACAAGATGGAAATAGAAGATAAAGATGAGGGGGTGAAGAAACATACCACAGCCAACATGAACGCATTCCCATCCCAAGCCAAAAAGTGAATACTATACGCCACCAGCCCCAGAACAATCACTGCGACCACCAGCTGGAGGATCCTCAGGACAATAAACCCCTTGGGATAAATGGGGAAGTGTTCGCGGCCGGGTTTGCGGAGGGCGGTCGACATCTTGTCTGCCTGCTTGTTTGTTGTCTTTCACACTTGCCGGTTTTTTCCGTCGTTAAAAGACTGCAAACTTAATAAAAATAAAGAATGAGAACCAAAGAGAAAAAAAAAACGCCTCTGACGAACGGGTCGGGGGCTTTTTACATCACAACCCGCACGCGTAAACCTTACTCTTGTCTTACCCAGCTGACCGGCCCAAAGGCGCAAGGCTACACCAATATTTAGTCACCAAATCAAGAAATGCGGTCAACCCATTCTACAAGAAAAAGCAAAACTGAACCCTTGTCTTTTCGCTGATAGGGAGGGGCGTGCTGCAATGCTTGCATGGTTCGTGGCAGTGACTTCAAATACCAAGCTGTTCAAAGTGCCATCCCAGAGCATTGACTAGTCTCTGCTTGTCTCGCTGCGCCCAAGAACTCGGAAAGACGGTGATTCGTCGACACCATCACGACCTGCAGTTGGACCCTTGGATGCGGCTGAAGCGCCAAGCTGAAAGTTGGGCTGAGAACCACTCGACCACCACAACACATCATGATAGATAAGCCCAAAGGCATCATCTCAATCGAGAATCATTTGCACTCACCAAGGGTACCTAGTGTTGACCATATAGTTAAACCAAGTTCGTGTTTTTAGATGTTGAGAGTTACCTTAGGTATATACCATCAAAGTTCTATGTGCCGTTGAGATCTGGAGAAAGAAGAAGTGACCCAAAATCAAGACAAGGCTGTGACCGCCCCCCAGAAGAGGCCTAGCCCCCCGGCACCTCACCACCAAGACCAAACCAGGCAGTCTAAATGAGTTGTCAAAAACCCCCCCCCCTTGCCCTCCCACTATTGGCTCACCTCTTCAATGCCGTCCGTCCAGCCCCAGAGGCGGCGGCACAAGAAATCATTCCCCATGCCCAGCGCTTGTGCCCTACTTGCCGCGATCCCGAAAAGTCTGATGAAATATTGAAACTGGGTTTGGCATCTTGACCTGATCGAGATGTCTACCTACCTACGTGTGACTTGAATATCGGCCTGGCATTTCTACCCATTGGATCAAAGACACCATTCCTCTGTACAACCTCCATCTCAACCCGTCACTTCATACACATCGAGATGCAAGCACTCGCATCACACACCACAACCCTCAGTCGAATCGGTGCAGCAGTAGTCCATCTTTATTTCTCGCTCCAGCATACATAAATCCTACTTGTAATCATCTTCTAACCAGCAACTAGCATACAGCTGGGCATACAGTACTGCCCCCCCTTCCCGTCCTCTCCTCTCCCCCTCCCCATCACCACCAAACCAAGACAAAACTCAGCAAGCAAAACAGCAAGAAAAACATTTATACACACCACCACCACAACTCCTTCTCAGTTAAAATCTTCTATTAATCAATCCATGCTCCCCATACGGATGATAACAACAAGGATACAAAACTTCCTCTCCCTCTCAATCATCAAAAACATATGACCCCCCTTTTCTCTTTCTCCCCCCAACCACACCAATCCATCCCGTCTATATACAGAACCTTCCCCCTCCCCTCTCCCATCAAACTCTGGAAAATATAATAAAAATTGGCCGATGCAAGAAACCGAAGACAAAAAAGACAACAAGCCTGAACAGTCAAAGTCAAAGAAGAAGAAAAGACACCCCCCTCCTCCCCAAAGAGGAAAAAAAAAACAAGCAGCTATGATGGGTATCAAAGCAAAAAAAAAAAGCAAAAAAAAGGCTATAAAAGCCTATAATAAACAAAAACTGTTCTTCTGTTCGAGAAAAATAAAATCGAAGCGTAAGCAATGCTCATGTCGAATAAGTTTCTCAACCCCTTCCCCCTCTCCCCAAGTCTCGAATCGAATCAGGTATCTATCATCCATCCATCTTTTTCCTCAAAAAACCCCCCAAGTCTCGCATCATCATTAGAGCAATAGTATAATCCAAGTTGTCGTCCTTCATGCAAAATCATCGGCATCCCCGCCATCATCCATCACCAACTGATCAACCCTCTGCACCAGCTCCTTCGTCTCCCTCGCAATCTCAAACGCAATCGGCGGCAACGTCTGCGTCCACATCCTCCACTCCCGACTGGCACTATCGTTGCCCGCAGCCGCAAGATCCAAACCGCGCTTGCCCGCCTCCATCAGCCGCTCCCGGCAGGCAGAAAGACGCCTGACAAGCTCGACACCATTGCCACCAGTCGACTCCGTCTCGGACACGACCTGGCCGACAACATCCACAATCGTGTTGATCTCCTCCGTGACCTGGCTAATGTCCGCGTCGTTGCGTATCAGCTGCACAAGGTCCTGGATCGTCTGCACGAGCACCGCCGTCTGGTCTTCGAGGTAGATCTTGAGGTCCTCCGCCCGAGTGTCGCGCTGCTGGCGTGCGTTGTTGTACATGCCGTTGGCGTTTCCGTTCACAGCCTTGTTCAGGTTGCCGTGGCCGCCTCCGTTGCCGTTTGTCATGGATCCGTTGGCCATCTGTCCGTTGGTGTAGGATTCACGAGGTGAGTTGACCGGGCTGTACGCAGACGAGTCCATGCTGGCTCGGCTTCCGGCGGCGCCTAGGCCGCGGAAAGGTGGTGGGCGCTGAAGAGAATCCTCAGCTCGGGAGGCCTGGCTCTGCCCATTGCTTCGTGGCGAAAAGAAGCTGGCCGATTCAACAGGAGTAACCGTGCCGTCGTCATCGTCATCTTCCAATTCACCATCCGGGGTAGATCGAATCTTGACAGCTCGGAGGAGCTCAACAACAGCCGTGACCAGGTGAGAGGCAGCAGCATCGAGGAGAGTCACTGGCGCGATTCCAGCCGAGCTAGCAAAAGACTTGGAGGCAGTAATAAGATTATTGGCTGCGGGGGATACTCGGGCCTTGAGCTTCTGGTTTTGCTGCGCAAGCTCGATGTTGTTTTGTGCCGACTCGTCGATATCCTTAGTGATCCGTCGGACGCTTACCACAACTGCCTTCATAGAGTCAATCACGCGCTCCGGGTCATCCACGCGCGCCCTTTGCAACAGCTCGTCAATGGCGATCTGGAACTTGGTGACATGGACGTCCTTGACCAGCCCATCATCTTGGGTGAAGCCCTTCTCGCGCACAAACTTCCCAGCGTCCTGTTGCATTGGAATGCCCTCCGAAGACCCACGTAAATCCCGCAGCTGAGTTTTGGCGCGGGCGTAGCGATTCCTCCAGTCCCGGACCTCCTTCTCCAACATTTCGATCGTCTTCTCCAACTCCGACTGCCTTTCCCACGAGGCACCGCTTTGCTGGGAAATATTGCGCATCTCCATCAGGAACCCCTGGGCCTCACGACGAACCTCCTCTGTCACCTGCTCTTGCTCCTCCAACGCCGCACGCAGAGCCCTGTTCTCGCGTTCTAATTCCTCGTCAGCCATGCCGTTTGACTGTGCGTTGGCGCCGGCGCGCGCTTCGTCAAGCTGTTCTCGAAGTTGGCGAATTTCCTCATCGTGTTCGTCCCTGGTCCTGTCCAGCTCCCTCTTCATCGACTCGTTCAATTCCTCCACTTGAGCAAGCTTATTCTCCAGTTCGGCGCGGGCGTCATCCCATTCCCTCTTCTCAGCATTAGAAGCCGTGGCTCGGGAACGTTCCCCATCTAGAGCGTTCATGAGGTCGTCATCCTTCTTCTTAAGTGCATCCTCCATGCTGTCCAGTTTCTCACGCAAATCCCTAACTTGCTGCTCATAATCCTCAAGAAGTTTCTTGTCCGTCTGCATACCATGATTAGTTTGTTTCCCGAAAACCTTGGGTGAAAATGAGCCTACCTCAGATGCGCCAGCACTTCGTTTGCTATCACGGTCTATTGACCTGTTCATGCCGTAGGCATCAGGTCCGGCAGGATCGGGACTCATGGGGCTGATGGCATCATCGTCCTCCTCCACCATGGTGCTCTTGTTAGGCACAATGGTGTTGTTCTGGAACTGCTTCGCAATCGGCTGTCCATAGTTGCCATTCGGCGGCAGGCCTGGAGAGGGTGGGATAGGGAAGCCGCTGCCGAGAGGAGTAGGCATCCCTCGTCCGCTTCGTATTGAGCTGGCTTCTGAAGGGCGTCTACGGCTCTGACCCCGAGGAGGGAACCCGCCATTCATTCCGCTTACCGGTGTTTGCGACCGGCTGATGGGACCTCCGCGTACTGATACTGGGCTGCCAACACGGGGGATATCCCCAGCCGCAAAGCGTGGGAACCTCCTCTCCAGTTCGCAAAAGACATCGGTGGCCAGATCGCGGAAGCGTGGAGGGCCCAATGACGAAAGTTTTTGGCGCGCTTGGTTTCGCTTGGGGTGGAAGTTGTCCTCAGGTAATAGATAATCAGGTGGACCGGATCCTGGAGGAGCATTGGGGGGTCTACGAGCTGTTGTCTCACGTCGCTTCAGCTCGTCAAAGACGTCGGTACTGAGCTCGAGAAACTGAACCCCAGTAAGGCGCTGCAGCTTGTCGCGAGCCTTGTTCGGTGGTGGCTTCGGGTTGCCGTCACGCGAAGTCGCTGACAGAAATCGCTTGAGTGAGACATAGTGCTCAGCGAGCACCATCTCATGGCCGCCCAAGTCATCCCTCACGACTTGGCTTCTGCCACTCTCACTCCTTGCGTATAGGTTGGTGCCGGCACTGGATCGGCCGACAGAGGGAGGCGGGGAGGGACCGCCGACGCTCCTGGGCCCCGGTGGGAAATTCCCGTTCATCGCCCTGACAGCACCAGCCGAGTCGGGTGGTGTGGTGATGTCTCCGCGGTTGTTTGGATATGTGTTTTTGTCGGTGTTGGTGGGATAAGACCACTCGCTACCGCCTACAGAGATAGGAGACAGTGGCGCATTGAGGCCATTCATGGTCTTCGGGGTGGCTCGGAGGGAATGGCGTCGTCAACCGTGTCAAGCAGGCGCCGGGCCAGATCGCGCACTGAGAGATGGGGAGTTCGCGGCGGAGGCCGAGGTGAAGATGGACGTCGTTGTACTGTGTTCCGTGCACATTCAACGGGGAACGGGGACGGTAGAACGATTCAAGAGAGACAACGGTCCCGTCGGTATTGGAATGCGGTGCAAGTGTAGCGGGAAACGGTCGGTGGTCGGTGGTCGGCAGGTGGTTGTCACAGCATGAAACGCATCAACGCCCCAGCCAACTGCGACGCTTCCTCCTCGGGGGTGGCCTTCTTTCTAGGTCGCTGCTGCGGTCTGCAAAATTACGCCAAATTTACCAAATGAGAAGAAACCGGCCGCTCGGGAAGTATTACCGCTAAAGAAATACAGGCAGGGATTTACGGCGGCGGTGGCCGTTGGGTCTCGTTGCTTGCGGTTGGGGGACCTGGAGGGGACCTGGTCTGCTTGTCTGAACTGATCTCTTCACAGAAAGAGAAGTGAAAAAAAAAAGAATAGAAAAGCAAAGATATCAGTGTAATTACGGAACAGTGCGCGTGTCTGTGTGAGATGGGGAAAAAAGGGCGGAACGTCAAGGCGCCCCTGACGACGGGATGAACTGTACGCAGCGATGTGGTTGGCTGCTGCTGAACACTTGGGGTTGCAATTTCCTCAATGGCTAGTCGCGCGCTACAGCAGGAACAGTTGGCGAAAGGAGGCGGGAGGGCCCAGAACAGGGGGGGGCTATGGGGGTTCTCTCCAGGTGCACAGGCCCCAAGGTTACGCAGGCCTCTCTCAACGGCGATGGAGTCTTGTGAGTCTTGGTCAGAATGGCTTCAACTTTCTCTGCCAATGAACTTGATCGCACGTGGCCACGGCAGGCGCCGGCATGCACGACATCACCCACAACGCACACCACGAGCTGAGGGAGGTCACGGAGACAAGGACCATCCATATCAGAACAAAGACACCATCAGACCAGTCCCTGGCTAGCCGATCTCCACGGGACAAGCCTGCCCAGAAAACACCAATATTTGTATTCGTAGCTACTCCGTCCACCGATGAGAATCGTAGGTATTGTGGACGCAGTACACTATGTAGGGAAATAGAAATGTCCCCTTGCTGCGGCTCTCTCTGCGGTAACGGTCACATGAATAGCGTGTGATTTTCTAAGCTTGATTTCCATATGCATTGACTCTCGGGCCCATCCGCATGAGGCCCCATGGGAACATCCGTTTGATCTTCCGTACGCTGGATAAATAAATCACACCTCTCGTTGCGCCTCTGAACAAAGATGCCTCTGATCAGGACATTCTGGAAGCCGAGTCATTTTTTGCGCTTCGGCGGGTCGACGTCTTCCTGGGCTGAGAACTCGGCGGAACATCCCCTGTCGCCTCATTTCATCTCGATCTTAGGTCCGGAGTCCTAACAGGGCCGATCCGGTCCTTTAATCACTGCATCCCGGGTCACGGCAAAAGTCCGACCAACGGAGCTGCGCCGGTAAAAAAACAAAAGGCGGAGAATCATGTGCAAGGCGGTGTCAATCGCCGTCAAAAGGCAGCAAGAAAAGAAAATAGAAAAGAAAAGGAAAAAGAAAACAAAGAGCGGTCTCGGAGTCGCCGCTTCATAAGCCTGCCTCATGAGATGTCTGCTATCCGTCGCTTGCTTGATTCAATGCCCAAAGCCCATATCCCGAAAGCAATACCAACCGCCCAACGCCCGCTAAACCATGAAATATGAGTGTTGAAAAGATGAATGCAGTGAAGCTCATCAAAACCAAGCCAAAGTCCAAGTCGCAGGAAGGTTAGGCCATCTTTCCTGCCACTCACCAATCACCTCGGGAACACGCTCATCAAAGCTGGCTCTGGCAGCACCACTGCCAGAATCAAACGCCGTTGCGCCAACCTTTTCACGCTCTTCTTTCGCGACCTGGTTCAGGGAGTCGGCAAGGTCGACCATGGCTTTGCCTCCAACGGAGGCCTCTTCGTGGTTGTCCTTGATATCAATGTTGATAACATGAACAGCTCTGTTGAGTGGAGAGCCCCGGTTAAGAAGATCATCGATCACAGCATCCCAGCAGCGCTCTTCGCAGGTAATGACTATATCGGCGACGCCTCCCTCCATGCCCTCGAAGCCTTTGTCTGTTTCTTTCTTGACTCGGGGCATGCCTACTTGCCAGTCTTGCCATCTTTCCGGGCCCCACTTGATGTTGCGGTTTCGGCCGAGCATGTTAAGAAGCCCGTTGGCCCGATACAAACGGGGGTCCTTGGCCTCAAGCTCTCTGTAGATACTATCGTACGAGGTCTCGTTGAACTTGTAGACATTGGGCTGTGTGATGGTAGGACCTGGAAGCCGGACAAGAGAGCCGGTTCCGAAAGAAATCACTGGATAGTTTGCCAACGCCAGACGCAAATGGCCCTCCATAGATCTGAGCTGTGTTAATCCTCCCCCGCGCACCACCTTCAAAAGCAGACATTTGTATCTTACCTGTTCTGATTACTGGCACATACGGTGCAAAACTTGAGTTTGAAGCCACCAGGGTCCTCCCGGTGGCCGTTTGGCTGGGCCGGAGCAGCGGGAGCAGCCGAAGCCGTAGTCGCGTTACCGTTGGCGGTGTCCATGATGAATACCCCTGACGGATTTGTTTGATGCTGCTGCTGATCGTTCCCATCGATGGTTGTTGAAAATCAACTCTGGAGACGAGGTGTTAGCTACCTTTTTGTCTTGCCAATGCAATTTTTTCGATTTGATCGTCAAGGTGTTGTTTGTCATTTCAGTTAAAAGCGTAATAAAAAGTCTATCATCATGGCCCGCAAAGCGAGTCTAAGACAGCTCCAATAAAGAGTTCATCATGGAAGACAAAGAGCATGTTCGGAGAGGGGCAGCGTGGAATTTTTACCTTTGAAAGACACAGCAAGGCTGAAGAGATGAGAGTACCCGGCACAGCTAAACACCCATTACTATATGGGTGCTGTCGCCCCACGAGAGGTGAGAAGTGGTATGAGGGCGCTGTCTGTTTGTTGAGGCAGAGTAGGTAGCAGTATTGATGATGCAGAAATGGAGAGTCGCGGTTGGAAAGAAGCCTTGAAATGTTTTCGGCAGTCGGTCTTGGCCCTAGCGAGGTCTCGCCGCCACTGACCGCCTTGAGCCGGATATATGACGAGCCCCACAGCCTGGATGCGGACTTGAAACAATGTGGCCCGTGCGCTACATGTTTCCCCTTAGGTTGCTACACAGTACTGTTCCCAAGGTACCTTCGCTTCTTTCCCCTCTCTCAAGCCCCCTCCATGTTTCTTTGTCTCGAGCCAGCTTCCGAATGGAAACAAGTGGTTCGTTCATCAGTCTGCTTTTTAGTATATTTAACCGAGCTTTTTGGGTATTTCTTCGACTTTCCTCCCAGGACCTTGGGGAATGCTACTCACAGAAGCTATATATAGATGGGACGACAAGACAACGATTTCTGTGCTGGGACGAACGGCTAGGTACCTATGCGTCTTGTAATGCAGACAGGAGACAACTGTGCTTTCTCAATGACAGAACAATCCTTTGAGTTTGTGTGTCCAGATGCCAGAGCTCGCCAATGAAAGGTGCAGCCATTCCGGGCCTCTTTCTCCCCTCGTCGACTGTCACCAACATGCAGTTGGTTCATACGCAGTATACAGATCTTACATAGCTAGCTATCCATCTATCTGTACACAGTATGAAAGATGGTGAATAGAAAATGGAGAGTGATTGGCAATTGCTGGGGCCTGGTCTCTGATTCTGGCCGCAGCGCGCTTAAGCAACCCGGCCAGCCGCCCGCTTCTCTGCCTGTTGTGTGCGCTGTGTTCCGCTCGCGGGTTGAAGTGGGTGGTTCCCCTCATCTTTGACTTCCGACTGTCTGTCAAACACCATGTTTGCTCTGGGAATGGCCAATTGATTTGGCTCTCTTTTCCACGTCCTCATCTACCACCACTGTTCTCGACAGCCCTTCCACGTGGGAACAGACACCCATTGCCCCCCCCTTTCTCCGACCTTCTGGAGTCGAGCCTCGAGCGAACGACCGGTTCTAGGTTCCCCCAACGCTCCACCCCTCCGAGCCGCCGAGTTTCGTTCGTCTGATCTTTTTTTTCTGCACTGTGAAGACGCCCGCCCCCGTTCTGCGCCAGTGCCAGTGCCAGCGCCAGCGCCAGCGCCTGAGAGCAGAGAGGAGGTTCCAGTTCCTCGAGAAACGAGGGTCCGTCCGGACCCCGTCACAAGAGAGGGTCAAACACGATTCTTTTCTCAACAATACAACCTCGCTCTAAACAACGACAAAAAAGTAAACAGACCGTGCGTTTCGAAGGCGCAAGGTCAAGACTCGGTCGAGTCGCGGACCCCAGTTATCAACCCCTGGTTTAGTGTAGGGAGCAGGCCTGGTTGGGGGTCCCCACGCAGCTATTCGATTTCGAGCGAATCGAGCCAGCGGCCAGCGCGCAAAGGGCCGCACCCCACCCGCCCGACATCAGTAATTCTTCTACGCCCGTCCCGCCGTCTCTTTCTTCGGAAACCATGACGGCGATCCTATCGCCCGCAAACTCTCCAGCGACGTCGCCGCCCGCCATATCGTCGCCGGTGACTGCGAACGCGGCCCACCCCGCACTTCCACCGCTCATCACCTCACCTCCCGCTCGCAGGAGCCAACTTCCTCGCCCAATGTCGCACGCGTCCAAGAACCGGCTGTCGCAGTACTCGACCACGAGTTCGCTACCCTCACGGTCACGCCCGCCCTCTCACATCTTCCCCCTCCTCCCCTCGAGCCTGCCCTACACGCTCGTACGAGACTTTGCCTACCCGCCTGGTCACCCGCTTCACTATGGTCCGCCCCCGGAGCCATCACGACCGCCCTCGGGCATGACCACCCCCGCCAGCGAGCAGCGACGTCTCTCGGACCCACCAACCGCCTGGGACAGCCGGGGCTGGGATGGCCACTTCTGGAGCAGTGGCGGCGGGGGCTCACACGGCAGACCGGCTGATCTGCCCTCTATCCATCTGGCAGACGGCCCACCGTGGAGCGAAGACGAGGATCTCCAGAGCCCAGTCGTCAGTTCTCGGCACAGGAAGCATCACAAGACCTCATCGGGTGGCATCTACGGCAGGAGTCGGGTTGGCCGTGAGCAGCTCATGAGCCAGGACCATTATGGCGGCGATAGAGGCTTCTACGTCGGCACCAGCGCCGACGGAGCTGACCGGTACTACATCAACCAAGGGAACGAAGCGAACGGCCCAGGCGGCGAATACGTGACCTATCCACCGGGACAGGCGGGACACACTGGCAACGGACACGCCGGGAATGGAAACGAGCCATACCAAATCGCCAACCAGCAGCCCAGGGGCTACGCTGACGAGGACGCCTACGATTCGGACAACTCGAGCACGTGCTCCTCGCCAGGATACCACAACGTTGACGAATCCCGCTATTCACGGGACTATCAATTCACCATCACGTCTCCCGACGAGGAAATGCACGGCAAAGCCGTGGCTCTCTTTGATTTTGAGCGCGAGAACGAGAACGAGCTCCCGCTCGTGGAGGGTCAGATCATCTGGGTATCATATCGGCATGGTCAAGGCTGGCTTGTGGCCGAGGATCCGAGAACACAAGAGAGTGGGCTTGTCCCTGAGGAATATGTTCGGCTGCTCCGTGATATTGAAGGTGGCATGACGAGCTTGACAGGGCAACTGGATACTACCAGCCCCGGAAGCCCCAGCAATGCCACAAACGAAGCGGGAACCCCAACTCAAACCGAGTATCAGCTTCCACAATCGCCTGCCACAACCGTAGGCTCCGGGTCGACAGTGACAGCAACCGGAACAAACGGGTTTCACCAGCCGGTAGTATCAACCTTTAGCACGAGCAGCAAGGACCTAGACCCCTACCCACAACACCTGCTGGGTACACAAGCTGGCCAGCCACCTCCACAAGTAGTGCATTACCACGGCCAGCGAGGAGGCTCTCAAGCCAACACGCCAACACTACTCTTCCACAACGAGGCCGGATTTCTCAGGAGAGGAAGTCAAGACGTGATAAGCACCACCAAGAAAGGGGAGCCAGGATTGGAAACGCTACCGGATGCGAAGCTGGAGAGTACAAAGAGGGCGTCCAGGTGATAATGCGAGAAAGTAGGGGAGGTGAAATTTCGGGCTGTAGCTTCAACACACGAGAAGGAAGCAGCAATGTTCTCACAGGACCAGGACAAATTATTGGGCATGGCAAAGCGTGGAGTAGGGAATTGGTGTTGTTGAACTCGTCAAGACAAATGTACTACTAATATCTACCCCCTAACCCCAGAGCCTTGATAAAATGAGAGGACTGGTTCTTTTGTTTTTCCCCCCAAAGCTGGGCGGAAATTCTAGGGTGGGTTGTGTGGAAAAAAGGAAGAGCGAAATGTTTTATTGTCTTTGAAATGGCTTTTTACCCTACTGGTTTTATTTTTTCCTCTCTTGGTTGTTTATTATCTTTTTTTTTGTCGTTTGTCATCTTTTTTTTTGATGTTGAATGCTGAATGATCATGATGGGAGCCCATTTGAGTCTTTCTATGGTCTTGTTTTCCGAGTGTTGCGTTGTTGTGATGGTGGGTGGGGAAGGTGAGATGTGTTTGTCTGTGTGGATGGTTGAGATCATTGCTGGGTGTTGGTGAGGCTGTCTTTCGTTATAAAGAATTGCATTGGAGTGGGTGGGTGGGACATGTGCCATCATAAGGTTGATAAATAGTTCAGAGGAGGGTGTTTGTTGTGTTGATGTTTGTGAGAGATAGAGGATTGCTGTTGAAGAAAAGGATACATTGATCAAAACACACATGCCCAAACCTGCCATCTGAAGCCATTGGCAATTACCTAATTCCTCGATTCTAAAAACAAGAGATGAACACTGCCATCAAGACTCCTGATGACATCTCAACTTTCAGACAGACCCCACCTGTTCCATCACCAAAAACCCAACTTGATAAGTCGTGCTGCAGGGCATGTTTCTAGCGGGCCTTGGGGGAGAGGATGACGTAAATCGCCGGAATCGCTGGGTAGGAACAACGGCTAATCAAGCAACATCCTAGAGGGTCAGATTTCCTCCACCTTTTTTTACAGATCTCCCGTCTCTTTCCCCCCTCCCTCCACTCCGATTGAGATACAAACACCCGGGTCCTGTTCTCGTTCTTGGAGTTCTTGATCTTCTTCTCCAACACCTCCAACAAAAAAAAAAAAACGTCAACATCACCACCAACAATGAGTCTATTCGTCGCTAGTCGGTCCGCCTTCCGGGTCTCTGCGCCCCTCAAGCGCGTGAGTCTAATTTTTTGTTCGCTGTCTCCCTCTCCCCAACTGCGTCATCGCTGGGTCAGCACGAGGGATGTACCAACCGCAGACTAAGCGGTAGCTTTCGAGCTTCTTTCGCATCCTGCAATCATGGCTCCTGTACCGCATTGACTGACATTTTTTTTTAATTCTGCAGCAAATCCGCAGCTACGCCACCGACCCCTCCCCCTCCTCCAAGGGCAGCAACAACACCCTCCTCTACGGCGCCGCCGCCGCCGCCGGTCTCGCCGGTGCAGGCTACTACTTCCTCTCTGGCTCCACCGCCGCGAACAAGGCCCAAGAAAAGGTCAAGAACGCCTCCGCCGCCGTCGCGGAGAAGATCCCGGGCGTCGAGGCCAAGAAAGCCTTCACCGGCGGCGACCAGGGCTTCCTCAGCCTCAAGCTTGAGGAGGTGGAGATCATCAACCACAACTCGAAGCGTCTTCGTTTCCGCCTGCCCGAGGATGACATGGTCTCTGGCCTTCCTGTCGCGAGTGCCATTTTGACAAAGTACAAGCCTGTGGATGCCGAGAAGGCTGTTTTGAGGCCATACACGCCAATCAGCGACGAGGACACGCCGGGGTATATTGATTTGTTGGTGAAGAAGTACCCCAATGGCCCGATGAGCACCCATTTGCACGATATGGCTCCCGGTCAGAGGCTTGATGTGAAGGGGCCGCTGCCAAAGTATGCTTGGTCGCCGAACAAGCATGAGCATATTGCTCTTGTGGCTGGTGGTACGGGGATCACGCCCATGTACCAGCTGCTCAGGACCATCTTCAACAACCCCGAGGATAAGACCAAGGTTACCTTGGTTTTTGGCAACGTCAGCGCGGATGATATCTTGTTGAAGAACGAGCTGGCCACGCTCGAGAACCACTACCCTCAGCGGTTCAGGGCGTTTTATGTCTTGGACAACCCGCCCAAGCAGTGGACTGGTGCGAAGGGGTTCATCAACAAGGAGCTGCTGAAGACTGTGTTGCCGGAGCCGAAGAATGAGAACATCAAGGTTTTTGTTTGCGGGCCGCCGGGGATGATGGACAGCATTTCGGGGAACAAGAAGAGCCCGAGGGACCAGGGGGAGTTGAAGGGGATTTTGAAGGAGTTGGGGTATACCCCTGAGCAGGTTTACAAGTTTTGAGGGGAGGTATTTGTTAGACTATGGGAAAGCAAGCAAGCAAGCCAATGGTGTTTGGGGTTCAACTGAGAAGAATTGGCGTTATGTTATGTATTATCCATCCAGTGTATACCTCAACGTTTATTATGGAGTTTTAACATTTGCTTGTTCATACGGGGCCCATCATTGTCAACAACAGCGGCGATTACGATCCGTCCACACGTGTCAAACATGACTTGCCACTCTCAGCCCTGAAAGCCATGGCAAAGCTGACGTCTTGCCGTTTGAGTATTTCGAGGTACTCTCTCGACACCCGCCACCGCATGCTCGTCCTGCTTATGCACCGTCGCACATCCTCGAGCGCCTCTCTCACCTCCGCGTCGCCGCCTTCTTTCCATAACCAGTGCAGTGTTGCCATTGAGGCGTAGAGGCTGTCGAGGCACAAAGGGGAGAGTTTTTTTTCTTGGGAGGGGAGGACGAGCAGGTCGAGGAGTTCGAGGGAGAGCTCGCGGATCTTGAGGGAGGTCTCCCGTAGCCCTTGCATAGACTGCTGAGCAAAGGAAATGTGGGAGGGGGACTGGAGGGGGGGAGCTTCGGGGCCGGGGAGGGGGGAGGGGCCGAGGTGTTGGTTTTCGGGGGTGCAGTAGGTGTCGAAGAGGAGGATTAGAGTTGAGAGGGCTATTGAAAGAGACGGGAGGAGGGAGATGGTGTAGCAAGGGGAGACGGTGGTGGTGGTGGTGGGGGGGAAGGTTGAGGTGGAGGAGGGGGTGGTGGTAGTCCCGGGGGAGGGTGGTTCGGGGGAAAGTTCGGATTGGATCACCTGGGTGAAGTTAACCAGGTCGGTGGCGAGGGACGTGAGAAGGGGAAGGGAGAATGGGACGGGGCGGTTGGAGATGTTGGATTGGATGACGGTGCGGACGTGGGTTAGGGTGCGGGAGAGGAGCAGGGCGGATTGGACTAGGCGGGTGAAGGGGGAAAGAGCCTGGGTGGTGAACGGGGTTGTTGGTAGGGGGTTGGTGGGGGAGAGGGTTGGGTTGCCTTCGTCCTGGAGGGGCGGGGGGTGGGTTAGTGACTTGGTAGCAAGTGGGAAGGGGGACTAACAAAAGCTTTATCATCTACCGGCAGGACAAAAGACTCGTCTGGCTCCGGAAGGCAGAAGCATCTCTTGTTGC
Source organism: Podospora pseudoanserina (assembly GCF_035222485.1). Taxonomy (NCBI): domain Eukaryota; kingdom Fungi; phylum Ascomycota; class Sordariomycetes; order Sordariales; family Podosporaceae; genus Podospora; species Podospora pseudoanserina. The sequence goes on along the minus strand of NC_085920.1, from coordinate 4,017,261 downwards.
CGAGGCAGATGCAGCGATCAAGAATGTAGATTGCCCACCACAAACGGCGGCGTTCTTCGGATTCAGTCCAGGTTGTCTTTTTGAAGGTACTGTCAGCATCATCCATCCTCGGTTTCAGAGTCATCATCACAGCAGCTGAAAAGACGTACCACGCTCCCCAACACCACTCCTCCTCTTCTAAACCCCGGCAGTCCTAAAACCTCAACCCACCTCCCCAGCACTCCTACACTGATCCACGCCGCGGGGTATATCCCCTGCCCCATCTCATAAACCGTCACCAGCACCATCCCCTGGACAAACTGCAGGCTCACGCTCCCGGCTTGTTCGAGCGAAGCCCAGAATCTTTTCGCTGCGGTATACAGCGGGTTGCCGGCTGGCTCCACCCCGTTGTTGACTGGGGTGCTTACCAGTTTCATGCCGAGAAAGAGGAAGGCAAGTTCGGGACCGGCTTCCCAGAGGGACAGCCCGAGCTCCATGCGTTTTTTGGAGATGAAGGGGAACCAAGCGTGGGTGCCGTGGAAGTATTCGGTGGCGGTGTCTTGGACTGTTGTGCCTCTGGATAGGATGTCGAGGACTTCACTTGGGATGGGCATATTGGGGGCGGGGATGGGGGTGGTGGACCAGTTGAAGGCGTCCAGGTCGAGGAATAAGGATGTGGGAAAGCGGGAGGGGACAGCAGAAGGGGACCAGAGGGGCGAGGGTGGCTTGGGAGGTAGAGGAGAGAGAATTTCAGGGTTGATGTGCATGGTAGGTGGTAATGGTTGTCGTGGCGGTGGTGGTTGTTGAGATTGAGAGGCATTGTTGAGACGATTCTCTAGCTCACACAGCCGGGCCTGGAGGGTTGCGAGCTCCTCTGATGATGCTTGGGCCGGTTGCTGTTGTGGGATCGTGTCGAGGATGGTGTAATCGCATGGCCGGGCCATTCTGGCGCAGAGGCCGCATGTGGGAAGGATTTTGTCGCATTTTCTCCTGGGCGTATTGTCAGTGTTGGTTCATGAGAAGGGGGTTCAGAGGGAGGCTCACTTTTGCTTTCGGCAACTTACACAGGCTTGTTGGGCTTTGGAGGGAGGAGGGGCGAATGGGCTCTGGTTCGACCCACCTTCGTCGATTCCACTGGGGAGGAAGAAACATGCCATGATATGATTATTAGGATATATCTATGAAGAAAGTTGTAAGTCTGGTCTCAACTTTACAGTGCAAGAGAGATGGACTGCCAGCTTTGCACAAGGATCGTGTGCTTACTTAAGTCAATCTCTTTTCAGTGCTGACACTCGACCCTGTGAGACTTGCGTGACAAATGGCAGCCTAATCCTATTGGATCCCAAACCATGGACCCAAAATTCATTCACCTTGAATCATCTCTAGTCAATCTTATATGAGATCTGACAAAGACTCGCTCATTTTACCTGTTGTGTGGGTTTCGACTATTTTGTTTGTCGCTCCTGTTATGTTGGGCTAGGTATAGGGTTGGGCGTGCTCATGTTGGTGTCTTACATGGAACCCACAAATGGGCAATATCTCACCCATTAGGATATAAACTAGATTTTGGTACAGAATTGTCGCATACGACCATAGTCAGTTGAAAATACGGCATCCCGTCCGCTCTGCCCTCGTCAAACAGCTGAACGCCGAACTAGTACTCAGGTGGGTGACCACTGGGGAATCCTCGGTGTTGTATGTTTTGTTTTCTTCAACTTTTGACCCCGAATATCCTACGTCTCTTCTTTTGAAAGTGTTTTTCTGTTAAACTCGTAGATATTGTGGTGGTCGCGGCATACGCATTCTTGGGAATGTGGTTGAAAAGTCAGGCTTAAGTAGGGGCTGAATTCCATGTCGTTGGTGTTCGGTATGTTGTGGGAAAGTAGGAGCCGCATACTTAATGAGAAATCTTGCAAAAATGTTACAAATCCCTATATAAAACACTGCGTAATTGGTGTACTTTGTGTGGGTGGGGACGAGTCTGTTCGATCACCCATTTCCAAGTACAACTCATTGGTCGACCTTCCATGCACCCGAGTCTAGGAGCAATACTTGGGTATAACATTGTCGATGACATGATCTAAGGTCAATCGATGTTCAGTGTTGAAGCACCGTCCTTTGTCATGTATGTGTTCCTGGTTACTGAAGATGATAGCTTCGACACCTGAATGTGGTGTAACCTGAGAGCTTCTAAATCAGCGGCCCGCAAGAGTTCGCATGACTTGTTGCCCTATAAAGCGCTAGTTTTGACTTTTCCACGGCATAGGACCTGACGTTACAGGCAGGTAGTTGTCCACGAATGTTCATGCGTATGGTTGAGTTGAGGATAGTGTAGTTGATCTTCGCGTAGTCACCTGCTCAAAAGGGTACTAGCCCCCACGCCGAAAGTCTTGGGTTGGTGTTGTATCGGTAGTTTGATATCACCACGTCTGGCCATTCCTTGCTGATAAGTGAGCTCGCTGGCGCGTAGGTAAATGCATCGCCAGGTTAGCTGAGTCAAACAGGCCTGTTCTGGTTCAACGGTTTTGGTGAGGGTCCAAGTGCACCGGTGGATGGATTCAGGGACGTTACACATAAGTTTAGAGTTCGCCAACGGTGCTTGTTCCTGGCAGGACAAAGTTTATTGAGAATAAGGTTGGATTCCAGAAAGAAAATAGATTCGGTAGCTAATATCCTCAAACACGGGACTGTCTCCCACAAACAGTCAACTTGCTGGAACGAGTCTCTGCCGAATGTGAACTCCGACGGCTTTCTCTCGATTGCTGCGGCGATTCAAAAAAGCGGGGCATTCCAGGGCAAGCGGGGCGCCTGATTGATGTCACCAGGGCCGGCTTCCTTTCACTGCCACGAGCCAGCACACCTCAGCGAGGGAGCGCAACAAGATGCCGTTCCTTGCGATCAGATCAATGCCATCTATCTTGTGTGTATTTCTACAAGAGTGTCACCAAACTATTGAACGCGCGAATGCGATGGGGCTACGGATACTGATCTGAACTTTCAGCTGAAGCATCTCTTTGAGGAAGGTCACCGGCAGGGCGGGACAGGGGTCTGAAAGATAATCGCAACCCCCGGCCAACGTTTTTTATTCCTGGACCCGACCGCTGGGCACGCTAGCCATCTCACACCTTTTTAGTCAACAGCGAGGGGCGGCGAATTCTCGCCCAGTCTGATCACGCAAAGACCAGACGTCTCGGTCTGACCTGCGCCATCGCAAAACACATCCCATCTTTTTGTTATTTTCTCTTTCATCCCACTGTTGTTGGCATAACACATCGAGCGCGAAATACATCACCAACCCCGACTCAATTTTTGGAGGAATTCTTTCGGAACGACATTCAAGATGGGGTGGTCGAAGTCGACGCGCATCAAGGTGATGCTCGTCATCGACGTCATGTTCTTCATCCTGGAGCTCACTGTCGGCTTCATGGTTGGGTCACTGGCGCTGATGGCGGATGCCTTTCATATGGTACCTATTGCCTCGTCATCCGGCTTATTTCCCTCGTCGCTAACCATCTGCTAGTTAAACGATATCATCTCACTGCTCGTCGGTCTATGGGCCGTCTCTGTAGCGGCAAAGGCAACCACCAACAGATTCTCATACGGAGTGAGTTCCGCCTCGCCCAGCGCCATCATGCCCGCTCTGGAAATCTGTGTAACTGACTGAGTTGACCTGTAGTGGGTTCGTGCCGAAATTCTGGGTGCGTTCTTCAACGCTGTCTTCCTCATCGCCCTTTGCGTTTCTATCGTACTCGAAGCCATTTCACGACTCGTTGATCCACCTGATATCGAAAACCCTCAACTCATCCTTGTTGTGGGCTGCATGGGATTGGCGTCAAACTTGGTTGGCTTTGTCGTTCTTGGTGGACACGGACATTCGCATGGGCCTGGGGATCACGACCATGACCACGCCCACGACCATGGCGACGGACACTCGCATACACACGAAGCAGATGTTAGCACGGCAGAGGAGGGACGCGCCGGCTACCGGGACCTGGCATCGCCCATCAACGAGCAGCCTACTGCTTTGATCCCTGAATCTCCGGGTGGAAACATTCGATTTTCAACTGATAGCCATTCTCGCCAAGGTTCTCGTTCCGGGCACAAGAAACGTCTTCAGGCTGCCCGGCAGCACGGCCGTTTGAGTATAGACGATATCAGCATCCACCCCGCCAGTTTTCGACAGGAGATCATCGCCGCTACCAAACCCCCGGTCGATGATGGATCCAGCAGCGACAGTAATACTGAGGATGAAAGTGCGCTCCTTGACGGGCCTGCTCAGGAGGAGCAGCCATTGCTTGAGCAAAGCGGAGATGCTGTGATTCCGGAAGAGGCGGAACCTGCGCATAATCATGGGAAACGGTCTAGGCGCAACTCGGTCGTTCACATTTCGCATAATCACAACAAGCCAAAGAAGCCTGGAAAGAAGCACGGCCACAGTCACGCCGATATGGGAATGGACGCCATGGTCCTTCACGTACTGGGAGATGCGCTTGGAAATGTGGGTGTCATTGCGACCGCGCTCATCATTTGGTTGACAGACTGGAGCGGCAAGAGATACGCTGATCCAGCGGTTTCTCTATTCATTACGCTCATCATCCTCAAATCGGCCATTCCTCTCACCAAGGCGACATCCAAGGTTCTTCTTCAGGCCACGCCAGAAAACATCGACCTGCAAGAAGTCAAGGAGGATATCCAGTGTCTTCCCGGGGTTGTCAGCTGCCACCACGTCCATATCTGGCAGCTCTCTGATACCAAGATCGTGGCCTCGATGCATATCAAGGTCGCCTTCCCTCTCTCCGAGGCTGGTGGCGCGAGATACATGGAGGTGGCTAAGATGGCTAGGAAATGCTTGCACGCCTACGGTATTCACAGCGCTACGATCCAACCAGAGTTCTGTTTGGATGAGGGGCATGACCACGAATCGGTGGTGAATATGGGGTTGGATGGCTCAACAGTTATCGCGGCGCCAAGGTGTGGAGAGCTAGAGGAGGAGGATGCGTGCCTCCTGGACTGTGTTGATGACTGTGTTGGGAAGGGGTGCTGCAACACTTCTGCAGCTGGATCGCGACCAGAAAGCAGCCATTCTCACTCACACTCGGATCACGATCACAGCCATGATCACGGCCATGAACATCGCCATTAGGACTGGCTGTTCAGACGGAGCGCATCATCAGGGTCGGAGGCGTCGAGCGTGACGCATGTGGAATCTACGTCTGGGGGTTCATTCACTGCGTACCGAGATTAGTAGTGGTGTGTATTTTTCTGTCTTGTTATTATATAAGGAATTACCCCAGGGATTACATGGCTAGGGAGTTGGATTGGTGTGTTTTGTTTCATGGGGGGTCACATGGGATAGGGCGTTTAGTGAGGTTTTTTTTTTTTTTCTTATTGGAGGGATGAGTTCAGCGGTTTATATCGTTGTTTTGTGTACGGGCTTTTATTTATCGGACATGTTGACAGGGTCAAAAAGCTGCTTGGTTGTTGGGTGTGGCATAATTTAAGGGGCATCATCAAGGGGGGTATAACATGAGCGAAGCGTGCGCGCGATGGGTATTGGGTGGGAGGTGATGGATGTATAAGTGTTATGATTTAGGACAATAGAGAAGTCTACCGGTATTTGCCTTTTGACTGAGTGATATTGGATGCGATGGATTGGGCCTGTGCCGCCGGGTAGAAGGTGCCCTTGGGGGTGATGTTACCGGTGGTTTGGTCCCAGGTTCTATAATCTGGAATTTGTTGTTCTCGGTTTGGATGAACCAAAAATACAGGATCGGGATTGTATACTTTTGACAAGGCAGACTGTCAGTTTTTCTTTGGGCCGGCCTCGACCCCGGTTGGCTCGGCGTCCGACGTAGATCCACCTGTTCGCCGGGCCGGGTCGGGTCGGCACCCGGTGGGTCCACCCATCATCGGCTTCCGTTCGGCGACTTTGCTCGGTGCCATCACTTCACTTACTTAACAATTAAAACAGTTGCTTAAGTAGATTGCAGCATTGAACGTGAATTCTTTGCATCTCAGCTCGCCAAAGCCACAAGTTTCAGGATTGAGGAAGTGGGGAAGTGGGATGGAAGGCACTCTGGGGAGATGCGGAGAAGAAAAAGGGAAAAGAGGGGATCAAAATGCAGTGTAACCGGGCCGGGACTGGTCGTGACACCCTTCTCTCTCGAGGACTTGAGGACCTGAGGGCCTGAGGGCCTGAGGGCTTGAGTATATTGGAGCTCAGCATCTTATCGAGCGGCCGCGGCAGCTCGGGATTTTTGCATTTCTGTTTGGAGCTGACCGCCTGTGCCGAGACTACCGCGCGGCGGCACAGCAATTGTTCGTCTTATTTTGGGGGTTCTGTGAGGTTTCTAGCGATCTTGGTTCACAAACACCATAATGCTTCTCAATTTTCGGCTTCATAAAGGTTAGAATGATGGTAAAAACACTGTTTCCTGAATAGGGATTTGTGCAAGTGTTTTGAACGTGAGGTTTTTTCAATCTTCAGGCAGCAGCTTTCTCTGGGATGTTATTTGTCCCGGCTCGGGGGGGGTGGTGCTGTGGTGGGTTTGGCTCCACCATAAAAGTCCGTAGTACAACAACGACTGAGTGGACTGGACCCTTTTTTTTCTGCTCTATTAACTGGGTGTATAAGTCGATTATATCATATAGATCAAATTATTTCACCTTTCCAGCAAGTTTGTTGATCCTCGTGGAAATATAGAAATAGTCGGATTCTGGAGATCGAGGTCATGCCAAGGATTGTATCACATCTTATGCCTCGATTGGGAGGGAAGAGGCTGGGGAAGAGGCAAGCAGCACCAGCAGCTACCCGGCCTAAAATTCTCACCGGCCCTGGCCTCGGCCTGCTTGTTGCTGCGAGCAATCAGTGAGGGTGGATAATAAAACGAAAAGCCTGGTTCAGTCATCAAACGGCTAAGGGTACAGAGACATTGGTGAGTTGGGTGTATTTGGTGATGGACGGAAACGGGATGGGGGATTGATTGACGACATTGCGCAAAAAAGGTACAGATATCACCAGTGAAGCTAAGCCGGATGAGAGTGCAGGTGGCTTTGGCAATAAAACGTTGAAAAATCAAGGCACGCATCAAAAAGTCTGCTTGTGAGGGTGGTGGGTTTGTGAATTGGGTGTGTTTGTTGGGCCTTGTGTTCTGTGTGTGTGTGTGTGTGTGTGTGTGTGTGTGTGTAGCCGGGATCGTCTATGTATGTAAGAAATGGACAGGTACGGATCGTGCATCATCACCCCTCCCCGATGTACTAAACCAAGCTGAGCTTACCTCAGACATGAGAAGAGAGGGGTGGGTAGGTAAGAGTGGTTGTTTGGCTAAACCAAACATTTCATCATTCGATTTGATCTTCTTTTTTGCTCTTCAAACTTCCCCGTCGCTGTTTTTGTTTTCTCCACCTCCTGGTTCAATTGGCACTGGGCAAGAGGGAGGAGGGACGAATTGTTGTCACGTCTGATTCTGCGGTGCCTACACTCTCCGTCGGCTGTGTGAGACGGATGGTAAGATAGACCGGCAAAGGAACGAAAATCCGCTCACTCAGCTTCGTGTTTGTTGGATCGATGGGAAGGAATTGAGGTTGGATATATCGGAATGAGAGGATTTCGTTAAGACGGGAAATGTTCCTTCTCGATAAATCCACGACGACAACGATAGGCGCTGCCCGATATGCCCCCAGGTCCTCCGTGTCACGATGACCGATACTACCTCGAGGATGAAGAGGGTTATGTCTTTTCGGAGCCGTATTATCCCCCGGTGACATCGACAGCGCCTTCTTCACGGCCACAGATGATATCGGTACCATCAGCATCGTCAACGACTACGCGTAGACAACCAGTGACTGTGGCTACCAATACTGCCACTACGCGCCCGAGACCAGCTCTCGAGGAACAAGTTTCGCCTTTGGAGACTCGACCATCAAGGAAACCGACCAATGCGTCTTCATCACAAACGCCATTATCACCACAGCGCGTGGGGACCGTGAGCAGTGGGGGGCGACATACTGTGTCCCCAGCCAGTTCCATCCATGAGGACCAGGAAGAAGATATTGTCCAGCAAGGGGATAGCGACGACGTCGATCAGGAACAGCTGCAGCAATACTACGTATACGGCAGTGGAGGAGGCACAGCTTTGGGTCTTTCTTCGCCTCCCCATCATCAACACCACCAAGCCGCGGCACAGTCGGGTTGGCAAGCAGCTGGCAGTGCGGGGTCCTTCCAGCAACAGCAGCAGCAGCAGCAGCAGCAGCATCAGGCGCAACAACAACAACAACAACAACAACAACAACAACAACAACAACAACAACAACAACAACAACAACAACAACAACAACAACAACAACAACAACAGTACAACGAATCCCTCTCAGCTCCCTCTTGGCCGAGACAACAGTCACAGCAGCAGCAGCAGCTTCCAGTGCCACAACGACCCGATGTCCCACGCACAGAAAGCTATCCGCCAATCTGGCTCGCCTATGCCACCCAGAACAAGGACCTCCCGCCTGTGCCGCAACCATCACCTCCACAACCGCTTCGATCGCATCCTGTGGATGTGCCATTCCCACCTTCTCAATATTGGCGAGGGAGCCGGGACTTGCGAGAGTTGAACGAAGCGAGGGCGCGGGCGGCGCAGCCGGGTAAGGGTCCCATTCGGACTTCTTATGGGCCAGCTCCAGAACCGACATTATCGACGTCTGGGCCTCCGGTTACGGCTTCATGGCTGAATATCACGCCTCCTCCGAGTGAGCGGCAGCCTCCAAGAGAAGAAGAAATCACGCCTGTGCCACCTTCGGCGTGGAGATCTACCACGCAGACTAATAGCACTCCTAACCTTCGGCATCACTCTCGTTCGACAACGAGTCAAAATGTGGTTCCGGAAAGGTTGAGGCAAAGTCAGCAGAGAGAGAGCCGTCCCAGTAATCTGACTCGATTGTCTTCAGGTCGGGGCAACCATGCGAACTCTGGGCCTTTTATGCATTATGAAGATCTCGATTATTTCAACCCAGGTCCGGGAACGGAACCAAAGGATGAATCCCAGATTGATGGGCAGATTCCCAGGCAGGATGCCATCCCGGATGTCCCACCAATAAATAAGAAATATTTGAAAACTCAAAGGTCCTGGGATCGTCAGAGGAGACGCAAGAAGCAACAGCATGGAACTGGCTATGGTAGTCAGGGATGTTTCGGGTATTTGGGCTGCTGGACTGTGGAGCTGACATGTTGCTTCATCAGCCTTGTCTGTCTTGCTCTCACAATAGCAGTTTTCAAGATCCACGAAGGGCAGTCTTTGTCTGAATGGCCAATGGCGATATCCTTGAACACCCTCGTGGGGTTCTTGGTGGCGATAGCACAAGCTGCGCTGGTGGTGCCATTGGGAGAGGGATTGTCGCAGTTGAAATGGAACTCGTTTGCAAGAGGAGAGAAGGATATCAGAGATTATGGGGTGTTTGAAGATGCCAAAAGAACACCGATAGGGGGCATCAAGTTGATGTTGAAGAGAAAGGGGAGGGCACTGGGGATGTCAGCTGCAGCTTTGCTAGCAACAGCTTTTCTGCTGTCGCCGTTGACCCAGGCGGCGATTACGTATCCTCTGAGTGATGGCGGTAGTGGGATTGCGGTAGGGGGGACGGCAACGGTGCCGAGGAGCGAGGCTTACACCCATCCTGAGCCTTACAATGGTATGCTCCTTGCCCCTTTATGTTTCCCATCAGCTAACAGGATGTAGCCCTCTCACCCGCCGAGATAACCTCCATCCACAGCTCTCTGTTCCAACCACCTTCCTCACCCATTGCTCACCTCTCACCAACATGCTCGACCGGCTCGTGCACCTTCCCCGACTTTTCTTCCTTGGCAATCTGCTCCTCAACAGCAGATATAACCCCCCGACTCAATGTCGCCCCTCCCACCCTCGTCTCCCCCCGAGCCACACTCCCAAATGGCATCCTCCTCACCACCGGCAACCTCAACATCACCTCTGCCATTAATGCATCCTTCCTCCCTGTTCGAAACACATTAGGCTTCACCACAGGCGACGACACAGGGAAAACCACCTCTGGCATCGCCAATTTCTTTTTAATTTACACCACCTCAGACGAGTCAACCTCCGCCTTGGAGATCTTGTTCTATTTCTGCGTGAATACCTACCGTGTGCAGGTGTCTGAAGGGGTAGCAAAGACAGAGGTGGTGTACTCTTCTGCCTTGGGCAGTAGCAGCACGTCAAGGGTTGTTGTTGGGAAGAGACAGGGGGAGTATACCGTCAACCGGGAGCACGCAAGCTATCTTCATCGTTACCTTTTGGGTTTGTTCAACGGGAATTACTCCACCAACTCTCCAGGGCAGATAGGTTCATCGGGGAGGATGCTAGGGGAAGCCACTTCTTCTGTTGCGGGAGATGATGATGCGAGGGAAGTGGTGGGTAATATCACGAGTAATATCGCCTTTGGGCTAACCAATGCGTATGTTTCCTCCTCCTTCCCCCTCCCCCGCCTTTTTTTTATATTATCTATTTGTTTTTTTTATTTTTTTTTTTAATTTTTTTTTATATCTTCTTCTGTCACTCCTACCACCTTGTCCAAAAAAAACCCTTTGACAAATGAGCGGGCTTGTTTTGCGACCCTTTGTAACGTGACAGAAGCTAACTTTAAGATCAATAGCCTCCGAGCCTCCCCCAACGCCGGCGGCCGCGTCATCCTGGCCTCAGGAACAGCAACCACTCCAGGAGGCACAGGCAACAGAGTCATATCAATCCACTGGCCCTACCTCTCCTTTTTGATCATCCAAGTCTCAGCCACAGTCATCTTTTTGCTAGGGATCATGATCCAGACCGCCGTCTGGGATGTTCCCGTCCTGAAAGGGGATCAACTAGCTGGCTTGGTGGCTGTCTCGTCGACAGATAAGGCTCGGTTGGAGGATTACATAGAGGATGAGAGGGAGGGGATAACGGCGGCGGCTGATAAGGAGACTGGGGGGGAGGAGGCGACCGGGGGTGTAAGAAACCGGGGGAGGAGGGGACTAAAGGGGGTGCAGGGACGGTTTGTGGATAGGGGGGTTGAATGGGGGTTGGAGGTGGTGGTGGATTTGGGGAATGGGGTGCATAATAGGGGGAGTAATGGTGAGGTGTTTGGGGGGAATAATGGAAATGGGAATGGGAATGGGGTTACGTGATGATGTGCTTGAATAGGTAGCTTGGTTTTGTGTATTTTTATTTAGTGGGAACGAAATGTGTTTGTACCTGATCCTTGCTAGCCTACCTGTGATGGCGCTTGATGATGCTGTTGTTGGCTAAAAAAGGGCATCAGAAATGGATGTCTGCCTATGAGAGCTTTCACCTCTGTGCTTGAGTACAAGCACTTTTGGTAATGCGAGAGCCCATAAAAACAACCCACTTCGGCCCAGTCATTGGACGCTTTGCTGAGTGTTTCCGGCGTATGTAGTGCTGTTGATGGTGGATATCATCGTCGTGGACCTCTCAACTTTGGATAGGCCACTGAGTTTTGACTCAGAATGCCGCTACTCAGTGGCTTTGTACTGAGTCATGATCAAGGCTTGAGATGGATTCCAATCACCATGTAAGTACTACGTAAGAGGCTGGGTGTTTGATATGACTGCTAGTGGTCTCTTTGTGTGAAGGATCTTGTCTGCCAGAGCGGCAGGGCTCTTACAGGTTGCTGTACCCCTCTCTGATTTGATAGGAGCCTGAAGAATAATGGCCCTAGTGCTTCTAGTTTCGAACTGGCATCAAAAGCTGCCGAGGGCTCAGTAAGAAGCCGTCAGAGAACTTTCCCGTCGAGGAAAGAGCCTCAAACAATAGATCAAAGCCACACGCCAACCAACCCAACAGTTGGAAAGGGCAAACATGCAATCATTGCGCTTCTTCTTAACGAACCTCTGGCGCTTACTGCTCGCCTCGAATGCAAGCGTCCTGCATAGGTACCCCCCATCGACGGCAAGGTGGATAGGAAACCACTTACACTGGCGATAAACGTGCTCACAGAAAGACAGCTGCAGTCAGAGCAACATCCTACCTAACCGACTTGCTGACCAACCCCGTCTCAAGCTAGCCACACCAGAGCTTCAGAACGGGGTGCTCGCCATACACCACAGTCGTCACACACCCCGTGTTTCTGTCAAGCACACGCACATGCACACCGGGACCACGAACTGGCACTCGAACTAGACAGACTGACAGGGCAAGGGCCAGCAGCGGGCAGCCATTGAGAAGTGCAGTTCTTGGCCGGGTTTGTTGTCGAGTTGGGTCCCGATTCCATCCATCCACACCTACGGTGTATCGAATCACTGTTAAGACCTGATGGCCCGTCTGTTCCGTCGAGAGCGAGTTGACGACGAGAAAACCGGCAGCGGATGGCACGACCGATAAAAGCTCCGTACTCACCCCGAAGGCTCGTATCGGCTGCAACGATAAGCCCCCCCCTCCCCCCCTTAACTGCTTGATGAAGATCCCCTATTCTGCCGAATGCCAGCCGAAAACTCCTGTGTGGGTTCAAGGTGTAGTGTTATTCTCTCCCCCCCCCTCTCTCCCCCCTCCTCCCCGCAAACGTTGGAGACACATATTTTCGGGCAGATTGCGACAACCATGCATGATTGGATCCTGACGACCCTGTCGTGCAATTGCGGCCGTCTTGTTTCGGCAGAGCAATGGCTCTGAACATTCTCGGTCCAGAGACAAAATACCTCACCACGGCCTGCTGTGGACTGCTTCTCGTCATGCTGTAACGATTTGTAAACACACACATTTTCGGGATAACCTTACGAGATTGGACAGACTAGGGAGTCAAATCAGTGTCTTTGTCTTTCTGTCCCCCCTCTTGTCGCCACCGTGGACGAACAAGTGCTTGCCAGATAGGGACTGACACACCCCAAAAGCTTGCGAGCCACACACACCTTGGCACCATAGAAGCAAAGGCAAAGCTCGCGGGCGGTGGGCCAATAATCATCGGGTTGACCGTCGTGGGAAGCGTTGGCCCGTAGGAGGAGGGCAGATGCAAGGTGAGGCTGCGGGCACACTTAACTGCGGAGTGAGAATGCAACAGCGGCACGATTCAGACTTTAGCGGGCCGCACTTTTGGCTTTGTTTTATTCTATATAATTTTTTTTTTGCTTCCAAGTGAGGTGTGTCAGCAAGATATCGAAAAGGTCGAAAGTGAATGGATGACAGGAGCAGAAGCAATAACAAAGCCCAAAGGGGACATTAGCCGTGATTGGCTAGGCCCAAGGGAGGTTTGGTATCACAGGTATCAATGCATGAGGGCAGAGATGAAGGCGCACCAGTGAGGAAGCGTGGGGAAAGGTAGTGGCCGGCTGGAAAGAGACAGGCCCCGAGGAGGATATGATAGGGTGGAAAAACCATGTGAATTTTGGACCTACCGACGTCGAGAAGGGGCCACGATGGATGAGAATGTGAGGCGGGAATTTGATGCAAGAAGGGAAGCGTCCAATGCCAAGGGAGATAGGGATCGGTAGGCTGTATGTGGGATTGACAGATCTGGACATGCCGAAGTGTCTCGTACAGATAGGGAAGGAGTCGGCACCAGGTTGCACAGGCTGCTGCCACCACTCATCCTCTGATAATACCCTCACCGTAGGTGAAGTGAAAGAGAAAAAGTTGTTCTTGAACAAACCTAGAGAAAAGCGTGGGGAAGACTGAGACGGCAATGGTAGGCTAGTGGACGCCCGCCCACGGGGAACATGGGTGGTAGCCTATCGGATGCGCCCAATTGCGGTGAGGCTAGCGGCATGGACGGTATGACCCGGTGAAGTCGACCATCCGGCGCCGTCGTCTTTCTGGCGACAACTCGGCATCTTGAACAGTGACGGTCTCTCTCGTCTGGCACGACAAGGAGCTGGAGCTGGAAGCTAGGTGGTTTTGGTCCATGTAGACCAACGGTGCCATTGGCCGGTCTGCGGTGTGAGGTGGACAATTGTGACAATCTACAGAGTTACCTGACCTACAGGGACTAGACCACCACCGAAAAAAAAAACGTGGTGACATTTTTGCAGCCGAATGAGAGCTTCCAGCAGCAGCAACCAGCGTCAGCGTATCGCGCCTGTCTGCAAAATTAATTCCCCCGGTCCGCCCATGATTGGAGACCCAGCTCATAACTCGAGGACTCGAGTCCAGCTGTTTCTGGCGCAGATGGTACCATCGACTTTATGCTTGGGGTCCCCACTGCTGCCATCGCTGTTGCTGCTGCTGCTGCTGCTGCTGCTGCTGCTGCTGCTGCTGCTAATGCTAATGCTGCTGACCAGACAGACAGACTCTTCTGTTTTGCGCAGTGCAGTGGTCTTCTCTATAGCTATTTTGTATATCATTTCCTCAGCCACACCTCCATCCAAACCGACATCCCCCGTCCCCCGCAAAAACACCAAACGAGTTCATCCTGGCTCTGGTTCCCACTATCTCCGGCCTCGGCGCTACACCACAAGACCTCCTTGCTGAAGCACGACACCGAGCTCCCCCATCCACAACGCCGCAACGTTGCTCGGTAAAAGCTACTGGCGCCGACTTGGAGTGTCTTCAAAGTGCAACCGGTCCCTCTAGCCCAGGGTTTTACTTCCACCGCCGCCGCCCGACGACACCGTCTGTGTCTGTGGGTCATCGAACCTCTCCTCTGCCAGGGGGACTCACCGTTCTTTTACCTCTATACTCACGGTCCCTGTGCTGTACACCGAGGCCTATTGTTCCCCCGGACCCCGATTGCCTTTCTTTGGGCTCTCCGTCGGCCCTCTCACAACCGCCGCTGGGCTTGCTTTTGGGTCAATCTTCTAGAATAGCCACCATCCTCAAAGGTGTGAGTGGGGTGTGCGGACCGCCCGAGGATTGAGCAACCGGGCAAAAAGGAGTCTGATGTTCTAACGGCCGGACTTGATCATGTAAGTATGCAGGCTCTCAACTTGGACGAGCCTCCTCAGAAGGAAGATGATGGTCGAGCGCAACAGCAGCAACCCCATCAGCAGCAGCAGCAGCAGCAGCAGCTACACCATCCACAACATCAACAGCCACCACCCGGAAGTCCGATCGCCGGCACCGGCGGCCTGGTAAATGGCGGCGGGGACTATGGCCGACAACATGAGGGCGGCTCGCCCATGAGGCAGAATACCACTTCTTCAACAACCACAGTAGCCTCCCTGGCGTCGCTAGCCACTGGAGGGACGACGCCTACGCCTTACAGCTTGGAGGCGCATACGCCTTCATCACCTAGTCTTGCCACCACCGCTCAAGCTGCTGCACAAGCTGTCTTTTCCGCGAGGGATGGGGCAGACGTCACGGCCCAGCGCAGGGCCAGTCGCCGTCGAACGGGGCCCTTGAACCCCGAGCAGCGGGAGAAGGCCTCGCTCATCCGTAAGATGGGTGCATGCGGGGACTGTAAACGAAGACGAGTTGCTGTGAGTTGCTGCCAAGTTCATACGAGCAAACACCAAAGTCAGAACGCCACCTACTTACACGCGTATCTAGTGCCATCCTAGCCATCACAATACGACCTGGGCTGCGCTTGCCAAAAAATTCGGGAATGGCTCGTCGTCACAAAGTGCCAATGGACGCCCACTGAGTCCGGCCATGTCAAAGTTCCAGTCTCTGCTGACTCAGGAACCTGAGGACATGGTACAGATCCCCAACTTCCATGAGCGGCTCAACCAGATGAACCCAAATGATTCTCGGATTAGAACGCCGCTACCATCTGGGCCCCGGCCGGAGAGGCCAACAAGTCTGATTCCGGTGGCTGGTTTGGAGTCCTTCAGAGTTGATCTTCAAGGAAGCGCATCTCGGATCCTGGCAAGCCCTCTTCGCAGTCGATATGCCAGCGTTTCAACCATGCTTGTCCGGTGGCAGGACGACATTGAAGATGCCGATGGATCCAAGAACGATATTGAGGAACTGGCCAGGGTGCTCACGGACGATTACAACTATTCGGTCACCATCAAGAACATTCCGACGTCGGGAGACCCTAGCAACAGCTCCTATTTGTGGCTGAACAGGGAAGTAAACACGTTTGTTACCAGCCACAACCAACGGGACACTTTGAAGATTTTCTACTACAGCGGGCATAGCTACTTGGGAGAGGACCGGGACACCATGATCTCCAGGTTTGTATTTTTTTTTGTCGGATTTAGTGCTGGTCAAAGTATCAGCTGACCGAATAATCAGTTCCAAGAAAGCAACACCTGGCTCGGATATTCCATGGAAGATGATCCAAGGGATGTTTGAAAATATCTGTTCTGATGCCCTAATTCTCCTGGATTGTGCGTACTATCCGCTCTATCAAACAGTACGCCGGCAAGGAATCCTCGAGTTAATCGCTGCCTCTGCTGGTGAAGACCACGCCAAACTTTTGGGTCGGAGCGCCTTCACCCGGGCCTTAACGGAACAGCTGAAGACAAGGGCCGTCCACAAGTTCAAAGAAGCCTATTCTGCAAGCGAACTTCACGCCAAGCTGGTTTCAGTATACCCAAGTTTGGTACGGGAACAGAACCAGGAAATCATCACATCGTTTCCCACCCCGCTGTTTGTACAGCTATCCGGCAACAAGGTGTTGCCATCCATTCTTTTGGCTCCGTTGGTGGTGCGGCAACCGGGAGACCTAACACCCTCGCCTTATACCCCGGACTCCCCGGCCGCCGGAACCTCACAACTCAGTCTGACGTTTCAAATATCGGACGATAATACGTTTAACATGGAGAGCTGGGCGGAGTGGCTCCGTTCCATGCCTCAAGGAATCAAGGACCTGAAGATTGATGGCCCATATCGCAGTTCGCCGTGGGCAAGATGATGGACTTTGAGCGCAAGGCGAAATGGCTGTTGGTCACTTAGCATTGAGGACCCTCGTTCCAAGCGGCGTCCTCCGGATTCTTTTTGGGTTTTTTTTTTTTTGGTTTTTGTCCACGACGTGCGGCAACGTTTCAGTGACTTGGCCTTTTTTTCGCTCCAAGACGCGAGAGAATGGGAAAGAAGAGATTGCTTTTGCTTTTAAAAAATAAAAAATAAAGTTGGAGGATCTTTTCTTTTCATTTCGCCCCCTTTTTTTTCGGTCAAACACATCGGCAACGTTTTTGGATCAGCGAGTTTTTGATACAGGTCTTTTATGTGTGGTGGTTAGCCAGCATGCCTCGACGGTTTCACGATTTAACGGACGAGTATAAATCTATCTTGGAAGGGCCTCGCGGATAGAGGTGCGGCTTCCGAAGGAGAAGATACAAAAAGCATAGTTTGTTTATTTGCTGGTGATTATGTTTATAATGAGTATAGAGATGCCGATCATCCGGCGGAAACCGGGCGGCTGCCGAGTGGGGTTGGCCGAGTTCAGGCGGGGCCGAGCCGAATATCAGTCGCGGAGCCCTGTCTTGGCATTAAACCCGATGGTGATGGTCATTGGGAGCTGGAAGAGATTGGACTAATGCAATATGCAATGTGACCAAGTTATTGTTCGCCGTATTCTTGGATTTCCGTTTAGATTGTTGTGTCTCTGGCAAAGCCGATGTATCTATCGCTGATTCTGCAGAGGAACTTTCCGCTTATCGATATATTGACCAAGGCAGACTGTTTGGCTGACACTTCGCGCAGCCTTTGTTTGTATGAGACTTGGGTGTTGGACAACAGAAGTATATATTGTTCTGATCGAGCCCTTTTCTTTTTTTTTGGGGGTTTTTTATCATTTTTCTTCTCAATTTCGTTCAGTCCTTAGGGGCTACTACTATGCACAGTTGCTTGAATTACTTACCCTACTGATCAAAACTCACAACCATGACAAGACACATCGCCGTCATCGGGTACGTCTCCCATCCCACACCACATTTTGTTTTTTTCACCTCACCTCACTAACACATCCACTACATAGCTCCGGCGTAACCGGCATCTCCTCCGCCCTCCTCCTCCTCCGCGCCGGCCACCGAGTCACAATCATCGCAAAAGACTTCCCCGCCCCGTTTGAGACAATCGACCCAATCACCCAGATCAACTACACCTCCCCCTGGGGCGGCGCCCGTATGTTTTCCCCTTTCCTTTCCCCCTTCCATCCACCACGATACTAAACATGAAGAGACAACCGCTGGGTCCCACCCCACCCCTCAAATCCCCAAGCAGTATTCGAACACCCCCTCTCCATCACCACCTTCTCCCACATGAAGTCCCTCTTTGCATCCCACCCAACCACCGCGGGGATAACCTTCCTCAAAGGAGTCGAATACCTCGAATCCCCGGGACCAGAGTACTTATCCCTCACCCCCGCCACCGCAGCATCCCTCCAACTCTCTGGTTTCCGCCTCCTCCCCCAGTCGGAGTTCCCCGACCAGAAAGTGAAATGGGGGTGCGAGTACGAGACCTACTGCGTCAACCCAATGGTTTACTTATCTTTTCTGCTGAGGAGGTTTGTTCACCGAGGGGGGAGGGTGCTGAAACATGCGCTGAGGTCCCCGGTGGAGGTTTTCGCTCTGTCGGAGAGATCAACCCCTTCCCTAAAAAACGGGGGGGTAGACGCCGTGGTTAACGCCTCCGGGTTCGGGTTCGGGGGGGATGGAAATATGTTTATCACACGGGGGCAGACAGTTCTCGTCGCGGAAGAGTGCGACGCTACCGTCACCCGACAAAATGCCGACGGTTCGTGGACTTTCTGCGTGCCGAGGGGGTTTGAAGGGGGGACGGTGATTGGGGGGACGAAGGAGGTTGATGATTGGGGGGTGGAACCCAGGCCGGAGACAAGAGAAAAACTGTTGCGGATGTTCAAGGGGACGTGTCCTCGGATACTAAATGGGAAGGGGGAGTTTACCGTCATGGGGGATATTGTTGGACGACGACCTAGTAGGAGGGGTGGGCCGAGGATTGAGGGGGAGGTGCTGGAAGGAGGGAAGGGGTTTGTGATGCATGCTTATGGGTTGGGGGGAAGGGGGTATGAACTTTCTTGGGGCGTGGCCGAGAGGGTGGTGGAGGGGGTGGAGGGGTATTTTAGGGCGTTGAGGGGGGAGAGTAAGATTTGAGGGTTGGTGGTTATAAAGGAGAAGGGAAGGATACCTATGTCGTCTCATATTTATGTGTGGAGAACAAGACGCAAAAAAATACATACAACACCGAGGATTCCCCAGTGGTCACCCACCTGAGTACTAGTTCGGCGTTCAGCTGTTTGACGAGGGCAGAGCGGACGGGATGCCGTATTTTCAGCTGACTGTGGTCGTATGTGACAGAGACCGACTAACCTGGGGTATATAAGGTGTAGGGATTGTATCTCACGATATGCTTGCCAGTTGACTGCATAGCTAAGGTACCTTACTTAGACAAGACAACAACCACCACGCTGTGGGATACTGTCCATGACATTGATTTAACGCTCCTTCATGCCCGATACTGAGATTCGTTTCCAAGTCTTCAGAGTTATAATCATTCCCAGTTGAACCATGGACTTGACCCCCGCACGAAAAGATCAGGCAAGACCCTGCCCGAAGTTTTTCGAGCTGTCTTACCATTCAGGTCATCATGGGACCAAACCATAAACTTAGAGCCTCTGAATACGGGAAATCCAAAAGGATGCCCTGTAATATACAATTTAGGCGGTGAGCATTTACTTACCTACCGTAGTTGTCGTGGGTGTGATCTGGAGTAGGCCGTAGCTCCTGGTGGCTTGACATCCTCGTTAGCTTTCAGGCACCGCTTTACCAAGAGCCATCACTTCGTATTCACATCTTGTTCGGGCTATCCATAAAAGTTCAAGTCTTATCACCATGACCGTCCCAACCCCATTCAACAACAGCGCCTTCTGTGATATCACAATTGCAATGGCATCAGTTTCTCAGTCTTCAGTGCTCGTGTGATCTTGAACATGGTGAACACCAAAGAAGAAAAACTTGCTACAAGAAGATTCATCATGGCACTGCCCTGAACATAAGATGTCTACATAAACTCTCACCTCCCTCAGGTCTTCCCACAATATCTCCCCAGTCTCATCATCCACACATTTGTCAACACGAATCTTCGTTCCGAACCAGCTACCCAAAATGGTCTCCCCGACCACCCTCCTAACCACCCTCCGAACCACCCTCGCCCTCACCCCCGTCCTCACCTCCGCCCAAATGCTCGCCATCATCGAGACCAACCCCCAATATTCCGTGAGTGGCAGCTCCTTGACTGATGAGAAAAAAAAATCTCATGTTAGGCCCCTCCAATTTCCCGTCGTACTGGGTTACCAGGAAGAGAAGGTACAAGTGCTCGGGAAATTGGGTTCGATGGCGGCCTTCTAAGGTGCAAGGTGTGGAGATAGAGGGGTGGTTTACATTTTTTTTTTTTGTGCCTTTTGACCCCTTCTTTTTGTGAAGACGAGCGTTCAGAGTACGAAGTTGGTGGCACTACCAAGGCACCATGGCATGTGGTTAAACCTCATTCGGGCCAGGTTTATTACATACGACCGTAGGTAGTCAGTTGAAATTACAAAGACAGGAAAACCGCAGCACTACAATCCTCCATCCATTCTCCCTCCTCTTCTTAAACTCATCACATCCAAAACCCAACACACTGATACTTCCTCACCTTGTTAGTCCAGCATGCTGGCGGAACATCCGGGCCTAAAACAAGGTCAGCATGATCCATACGGGCATGAGAAACAGCAAGAGGAAAAAGAAGGAAAAAAACCAACAATTATAGATAGTAGTATCATCCGAAGAGCAAAGCTGCGACCTCCCACTCGCATCGCGTATAGTGATTACACCGCCAATAACAACGCACACCTTGTACCCATTTGTCCACTTGCCGTCCGTGCAAGACGTGTCCAACTTGCTGTCCAACCCGCGGACGGTGGAGAGGACGGTGCCTTTACCGGTACAGGACGAGCTCACAGCAGGGGCGTGCTGGGTACCGAAGTTGACGATGGAATATGACTTGGCGCCATCGTAGCAGTTTCTACTGTCAAAGTAGGTCGGGTTGGTCTCGACAATGCCTAGAAACTGCTGGGCGGAGGCAGTGGCGGTGAATAGACCGAGCATGGCTGTGAGGAGGGGTGATGGCAAGACCATGGTTGCGGGTCGAGTTCTCCTTGAGGCTTGTGGTCTGTTTTCTGCTGAGGTCGCTAAGATTTCTAGGAAAGTGATGTGAGAAAGAGGCTGGGTCTTATACATCTCATCTGATGGCTATCAAGCTTTTCCATGTAGTCAGCCTTCCTCTCTTGGCTCATCATCAGAATATCGGATGCACAACCACCCGAGCAAGTTGAAGTCGCTTCGCAGCAATGGCTGTAAAAGGTCGACGTGAGTAGGGCTGGAAGCCACTCCCGCGGTGATCTTGATGCTACCATAGAGAGACTTAAAAAATGTTGGTAATATAACCATCTGCTTATAAAGACTCCGAATACGACCATGACAACCATGACTAGAAGGGGTGCCTAATAGCCAAGGAGAATCCCCTAACCACCTGGAGCTACCACTTACTCATATCCCAGGACTCTGATGGTCAAAT
The DNA here is from genome assembly GCF_035222485.1 of Podospora pseudoanserina. Lineage (NCBI taxonomy): Eukaryota > Fungi > Ascomycota > Sordariomycetes > Sordariales > Podosporaceae > Podospora > Podospora pseudoanserina. The sequence goes on along the minus strand of NC_085920.1, from coordinate 3,995,833 downwards.
ATCTACGGAAGAGTTTACTGGCTAAATCGTGTTTTAAGGCAATGTTCTCCAAGAACCCTTTTACGCTCAAATCGATAATTGGTTCGGTGTCCAAGACGACATGAGAGCTAAACCAAAGAGCCTCGCCAAGATAGAGCCTGATAGATACCATTGCTTTCGTTTTCTGAAGCCATCACGTTCACCAGTTCCATAAACTCAGCTGATGACCGTCGAAACTGACCGACCACCAGCACACCCTCCATTTCGCACATGGCGAATCTTGAACTTGACATCCCAATCCACTTGAAATTTGTACAGAGTTGTGTTTCGACCTGCGCAGCCCCCCCTTCCCTACCATGCGATATCAAACCCATAAAAACGCCCTTTGCCAGACCGAACCCCTCTGATATCCCGATCGTGTCTGGTATCATGCTCATTCCATATATTACAAGTCCCTCACGTACGCTTGCCTTCTTCCATGGCCTCCATATCACAACCCCCCCACCATCACCTCCCCTCCCCCCCCTCTTCCCCAAACCTCTTCCTCCTCTCACTCACAAACCCCCCTATCCTCTCCGGCCGTTCCAACTTCTCCATCTCTCTCCTCGCAATCTCCCTATCCTTCTCCGGCAAACCCCACCACTCCCTCAAAAACTTCTCCTGCTCCAGCTTCCTCCTCGCCTTCCTCTCCTTTTCCTTTTGTCTCTCCACCCGCTTCTCAAACCACTCCTCCCTCGCGGCGTCCTGTTCCTCGGGCGTGGCGTGGATCTTCATGCAGTTGTTCATCACGTGGAGGGGTCCGCGGCAGAGAAAAGGCGCGGAGAAGGTGCGGCCTTGGGCGCAGTCTGCAAATGCTGGGAGGGGGTTAGCGAGGTACTGGCGAGAAGGGGAGGGAAGGGGGGAATGAATGAATACCTTTAATCTCAGGCCCGCACTTCGCCCTCACCCGGGCATAAAACACATCCCTCACCTGCGCCTCCTGCGACGCCGACAGCGGTAGCGGGTTCCGCGAGGGGATCGGTCTGGCTTTTGCTGCTGCTGGGGGGGGGGAGGAGGAGGAGGAGGAGGAGGAGGCGCTCATTGTTGCCATGGGGGGGTTGTTGAGGGTCGAGCTCGATAGAGGTCAAGGTTCTGGCGATGGAGGGGTCAGACGGTCGGTATAGCAGTTGAAATACTTGTGTTCTCTTATTATGGGGCAAGATCCCCTGTGAATTGGCAAAAACAAAAAAGATCAAACTGCAGAGAATTGGTGTTTTCTTTGAACTTGTATTTCCTTGCGCAACATTGACGAACCACCACCAAGTCGAACGCTCGAACCACTCACCCACTCCAACTTGCTCAAACAAGCTCCAAAACTGCAGCCACAACCACCCATCAACAGGGGTTAAGCTTCAGCCACTATATAACCCTAACCCTCCTATTTACACCAACACCTGCTCCTCACCTAACCCATCACCTGCTCATTCCTTATCCCATCAAGATCTTCCCGTTCACGGTTTATATATCAACTTAAACATCTGGCCAAAACCAAAAATAAAGTGTACATGCCAGCGAGCTTTCTGATTTTCCCGTCATCATAGAAAGACAGCTTGTCACATTTTGAAGGCAGTCTTCAGTCATACCCTAAACAACCATCCTCAACAACATGATATTCAACCCCGCTATGACAGAACAGCAGCAGTACCAACCAAAAGCTATTCCACACATACACACACACACACACCCACACAAATATTCTACAACCCAGGTTGTCGCATCTTCCCCCATCCTCTTAGCCAGTATGCACCATTTTTACACCTTCTCCTCAACCAACCCATCCAATTCACCCCCCACATGCGCCCTCTCCAAATCAAAACTCTCCTTGGTATTCTCATTATTCTTCTTCCCCTTCTTCCCAAAACTACTCAACCACCTGCTCGCCGCCGTCCCCCCTTCTTTCATCGTCCCCTTCGCAGCAGCAGCGGCAGCAGACGTAGGTCCCAACCCAGGACTACTACACTCATAACTCTTCCCCAACACCCCAGCCAAAACCCCCATCGCTTCATCCCCCAAGTCTTCAAAGTCGCCGATGCTAGATCTCGGGTCGATGCGGTCGGAAGGCGCGGTGCTGGCAACGCTGCTGGGTCCTTTCTTAAACAAACCCCCAGCGCTGGTGATATTCTCCTTGGCACTGTTACCGCCAAGACGTCCGGGAAGACTAAACTTGCTCGAGGAGCCCTTTCGGAAGAGTTTGCGGACCACGCCCTCGTCTTTGAATGAGCCTGAAAGTCCTGCGCTGGCGGGTTCGGAGGGTGTATTGGAGAATGACTGGTCGAGCGTGAGAGAGTCGCGGGACTCAGAGATCGAAACCGACGAGTGAAGCGTATGAACTGAGGCTCCATCCCTCGACTTCCTCGAATCCGCGGGCGAGTCCATCTCGAAAATGGGATTCTGCGTCTGCTGACTTGGCGTGTCCGGAACTGTCGCAGCCTCCTTTTCTTTCTCCTTCTTCTTCTCGGCAGCCTTCTCCTTATTAGCCTTTTTCTTCTCTGCCTTTGCTTTTTCCTTGACTTCTTTCTCCTTCTGCTTTTCAGGGTTGGATTTGAAGAGGGATCCTATAAAGGCGGGGGCATTGGGGTTCAACCGACCGAGCGCGGCCGAGGCGGCTTTGTTGGCGGACTGGGTCGGCGGCCGGCTGCCGATGACGCCGACGTCCACGTTGGAAAGCATTTCCTCGTCGTCGAGAATTTCGTCGTCGGCCGAGGCGAGGGTTGTCTTGAGTGCTGAGGGAGATCCATGGAGCGAAGGCCGTCGGGAGGGGTTCCTGGACCAGGGGGCGTTATCGGGCGACCAGAGACGGCTGTTTTTGTTTAGGGTTGAGGCGTCCATGGGTGGCCCCCAGATGGAGCCTGAATCAGTGGAGGGTCTGGGGAAGTCGGAGGACGCGATGCTGGTAGGTCGCGGGCTGCTGGGGTCACGGTCAAAGAGACCACCGGTAGGCCTACGGGAAAAGGGGTTTAGGCTTCTTGCAAATGCGTGTGTGTTTGTTGTGGCCTGGCCTTCTGTGATCTCAGGCCCAACTGAGTTTCGGTTAAAGACATTCCAGCTGCCTGAAATGCTGATCCGCCGCTTGTTGGCCATGTCTGGATCATCTGTCTGCCGTGGGAAAGATTGGCTTTGACCTTGCTTCAAACTCCCTAGGAGAGGTGGCTCTTTCTCCCCCTCTTCCTTGACAGTCTTGGAGCGTTGCCAAAAGAAGCCCTTGTGCTGAGGGGTTTCGGCTATAGTTGGGGATGGCAGAGTGCCAACCATCCTCTCTGAAATTTCGTTAGAGAAGGGGGGGAAGGGGAGGTTACTTGTGGATCCATGAGGGCTGGACAGGATGCTCAGGGCCTTGCCCGACGAGGCAGGAGACTGAGGAGCTTGCTCGGGTGAGGCCCGCTGGCTTTGCAAGAATGGCTCAGAATCGTGAAAAGTCGCCGGACTTGGGTCATCGTCGTCGTCGTCAAAGTCATCGAGTATGTTGGATGGCAAAAGTGCCGTGGCGGAAGGACTGAGAGGGGCTGATGACCCCCGAAAGTCCATGTCTGCGGACAGGTCCATAAACGGTCCTGGGGCAAAACCAGGTGGCGCATTCAGAGATCGTGAACTGGCAAACCCCGTCGGGGCTGAAAGAATCGGATCGATCTGTGAGTAGGCTGGCAATGGCGATGAAATAGACACATTCGGCATTGTGTTGCTGTTTCGGCTCCGGCGCTTGAGCTGAGTAAGTGTTGGGTTATCAAACTCCAATCCCGAAGCGTTCGGTGGCGTATAAAGCCCATAGCTTGGCTGAGGAATAGCCTGCAGCTGAGCACCAAGGGCGCGGATATGCTCATCTAGTCCTCGAGATCTCTTAGTCTCGAACACCAGTTGTTCGGACAGCTCTCTGTGTCTGCGGTGCCATTCCCGCTTCAGTTCGGCGTCCTTCTCACGCCACTCGCCGTCATCTTCTCCGCCAGGCAGTTTCTTCCGGGCCTCTTCCAGTTCTCGGACCTGATCTCTCCTTTCCTTCAATTCTTGCTCCAGTCGTGTACACTCAGCTTGGAGCTCGTTGTTATCTCCTCGGAAGGCCTCGGCCTTCTGATCACGCTCTTCCTCCAAATCTTTCCTCTGCTGATCAAAACTTTCCCTGTCCTTGCGCATCTCACCTACACCTCTTTCCCACTTGGCAATATTTTCATGATACTTTTCTCTTTCACTTTGCTTCTCCTTCAGCGTCTTCTCTCTCTGGCCCTTTCGTTGCAGGGCGTTTCGCATCGCCCGGTCTGTCGAGTTCACATCCCGCTTCAATTTCTCGGTTTGCTCCTCCTTTTTCTTCTGCTCCTTCCTCTTTCCCTTCTTCTCGGCTTCTAATTCCTCCAGCACCTTTCTATTTTCAGCCTCCTCTTTTGCTATTTGAGCCAGCACCTCCTCTGTTTCTTTTCTAATGCTCTCGAATTTTTCCGTCAATTCCGGCAGTGTTTTCTTCGCATAGGCGCTCAAGTCCTCCCTGGTTGACTGGTCGATGCTCGTGGTCGACGGCGAGTGTTTCCTAGTCACAGTGTTTCGACGGGGCCCTGGTCCAGAATTCGTATTTCCATCCCGTGCAGGTGATGCTATCCCTTCCGTGACAGTGGCCATCTCGAGTGCGGGGAACGCCGTTCGGGCTCCTCCGCTTTCGTCCATCGACTCGCCATGGGGTGTTGCGGGCGGTTCCTCGGCTGTGAAGTTGGATGGCAATCTGGAGTTGCCGAGTTGTGGCCGTCCATCTCGGGCAAAGGTTCTGAGCCGGATGACTCGGCTTCCACCCTGAAAGTTATTCGAGCCAACCGCGATGACCCGAACGTTGTAAAAATGGTCTGGCTTCAAGCCGCTGACGACAATGGCCGGTTCTTGGTTCGCAGCGACCTCCCCCACTACAAAACTCAAAGTTAGGCTTGTCCTCCTCCCGACCAGGCCTATGTGTGGGTAATACATACCAACCACTCCATTTACTTGTATCAGAAACTTTACAACTGATCGGTTGGGCGCGGGCCGCGTCCAGTTCACAGTGGCAGCATCGGCTCTGATTCCCGCTAGGGACACGTCGGGCGGATCGGGGACATCGACGCCCAAGGTGTTGATCAACTCCGGGACGGGTTTCCGCAGCGTTTGGAATGCCCTTCCCACCAACCTGGACACACAAAATGATGAGCCTACGATTCCTCCAAGAGATGCGCCTTGTGACGAGCCAGCACAGGCAAAGCCACAGGACCATATAACCACATAACCACATACCAGACTACAGCAGCTCCCACTAACAACATGTTGGCGTTTCTCAGAACAAAAGTCTCGAGATGGAGAGCCGTGACCGAGTCGAGGCTGGACACGTACAGCGAGTACGAGAGGTCGCGCGACAGCTCGGGAGCGACGGCCCAGCAGAAAAGAACCACTCCAACAGCCGCAATCAGATTTATGCGGGCGTTCTTAGGCTCGGTGAACCACCAGGCAAGACTGGCCGACAGGATAAGCAGTGTTGGAATCAGCGACGTCCAGGAGATGATCCATGACATAGCGCTGTGATCGGTTCGGCGGAGAAAGAGAGAGAGGGGGGAGAGAGGGAGAGGGAGAGGGAGGAGGAGAGAGGAAGACGAAAGTCGGTGTCGGTTCGTCGGAATCAGTGGATGTCGCACGCAAAACGGCAGAAGGGAGTGACTGTGGGTGGGGGTTGCGTAGCAAAGGCAAGCAAAAACTACCAAAAAGAAAAAATCAAAATGGTATCCATCCCCCGTTGAGAATGGCTAGTCGGCCCTGTTGCTACAACTCTGCCTGGTGCATGGACGGTGGAAAATTGGAGACATTGGGGACGTCCGGGACTTCGCGCATGGCCAGCCCAGCCAGCAGATCCCCAGAACACGACCCCGACCTTCGATTCAGCGGCGACATGTTTGTTAATGCGGCACTGGCAGCCATTTGTTAGTGGGCGACGGGCGCTGAGGGACGACGATGGCCAATCGCTATTGCGACAAGCACTCGAAAACACCCCACTACGGATATTTCCATGGCTGCACGCTGTTTCGGCACTCAGGCACCGGCGTTAGCGGGCTGCCACCACCTGGCGAGCGTTGGTTTTCACTATTTTCGAGTGCTAAAAAGATCCAACGGTGAGGCGTTTATGTACCTTACTTTATCTAAGCACACCTAGGTAAGGTGGAACTTGCATCGAAGATCTCAACTCAACACCTTCCTCTCTATTCGCCGGCGGTATTTGAAGAATTATTTTTGCTCCCGCCGAAAAGATAAGAAGCACGTCTGCCCAACGGGAAGAAAGCGATCTGCCGCCCACTTCCCGTCTGGTATCAGGCATGAAGCAACGATCTGATATCTGACTAACGACGAGCACAACTAAGGATGTCCTGTTATGTGCCATCTCAACAAGATAGCCTCAAACTCAGACTCCCAACGGCATGACTTTCTCACCTATCATTCCATTGCTCCGAATCGGAGTCTTCGCGTCATCTGATGGAGCCAACAATGGGGCCTCTCTCGAAACAACAAGACGGCAGTCTTCTGTCCCGGCTGTGGCCCGTCGATCATTCTTGTTGGCCGTCTCCAGGTTATACCCGGATTCATAGTGGTCTACATGTCCACCTCTAATCGACCTATGCCTCTGTTGCTTACTCCATGCAGCAGCTCGGCATACAGAAAGAAATGAGGTTAGCGCGGAGTGCCCCAACTTCATGATCAACGAAGCTTGGAGTGCAGAAGCCTAGTGACTTGGACTTCGTCACTCCAACACAAAGCAAGTTGTGACACTTCTTGGGCCAAGGCATAACAACTTGGTGAGGTGACAAGGCAGTTATATCAAAAATCTGACATACAACTCTCCACCCGCACTAGAAAATTTGTTCAAGCCTCGGCTTTTTTACTTCGTATCGCGGCGCAGAATTGACCGAATTGATTGCCTCGCTTCGGCGAGACCGATCTATCCCTGACTGAGAACGGACAACTCTAGAGCGTATGTTGAGAAAGATATCTCTGCTGTACGCAGTGGTGATGGAAAGAGTAGTTTGCATACAAAGACACCACGGGACTGGATCTCGCACGGGATCAACTCTTAACCGCCAATATATTGAATAGCCTGTTCCCCGTTAGACTGCGGAACCAGCGCCGGCGGGCTGGTCAGGTGCCGCCCCTCCACAACAAGTCTGTAGTAGTACCATGCTGTGTTGCCTTCCCCAACAATCCTCCACGCGTTGAATGGGGCTGCGCCGTGTGTAGTTACCTAAGTTGTACAAAGTGTTTTTTATTCAGCATGTGTTCAGAGTCTTCAGAAGTCAATGGGACAAGAGACGGATACCTCAGACTCTCACATGCCAAAAAGTCTTTGAAATCTCTTATTTTGGATCATATCATAATGATGAACCCTGCTGGGCGTTGCATCGCGCTCTGGTGGGTGGAATATCGGCCATGACATCAGCGAGGGGGGTTCTGCAGTGGTTTAAAAGAGAGCATGGCAAGGGTCCTAATTTCCGGGGAGGTTTGTCGGTGGGAACACATGTGATACTTAGCCGCTGGGCGAGATTTGGTGGTCCACAAAGTACCTCGCTTGTCGCGGTTCAACGCTGAGCTAGGCCCGGCCAAGAACGGGGAAAGCGCTGGGGGGGGCTTTTTGGGGCGGCGGCCGGGGGGATTGTTGAGGGCCTCGTGATTGTCTACCTACCCTCTTGTCCTGGCCGACTTTTGTTTCGTGAACCGCCTCGAATATCTGCAGACCTGTCGCCGACGTTGACGCTTTTCATTTTTCTCCCTAACGCATTCCATAGACGTCAGGTGCTCAGTGCCCAAGTCGTATTTCTGCCTCTGTGCTACCAAGCAGCCCGCCAACCCGGTCCACCCCTCCGGCTGCTTTACGCTCAAGGTTCCTCCTGTCAGTCAGACCGTCGGATCGCATACCATTGTGCGCCAGCTCGTCATTCTAGCTCCGACTTTTCTCCCTATCGTCCTTCCATTCCGCATTCCGACACTTTTGCAAACGCAATTCATCAAATATCGCAAGAATTCCAGAGCTCCAGAGCCCACGCGCATACCGAGATCACCCAGTCCAGACCCGGCCTGCCGCCCTGTGTCTGGACCATCACCAGCTCAGCTCAGCTCGGTTTCAGCTGACCTCTTGTTTGCTCGCCTTTGTCCATACCAAACATCCACGGATATTTTCTGTTACAACAGCGACCGGCGCGCTTGTACATATATAGTTCTGTTGGAAGCGACAGCAGTGCCGGTGCAGTCCCGCCAGCCTGGACACGATGCAGTACGTCAGGAATCTGAGCGACTCTGTCTCGACAGCATGGAACTCGATCAACCCGGCAACATTGAGCGGAGCCATCGACGTAATAGTCGTTGAGCAGGAAGACGGATCGCTACTCTGCTCACCTTTTCACGTGCGCTTCGGCAAGTTCTCGCTCTTGCGCCCATACGAGAAGAAGGTCGAGTTCAAGGTCAATGGGGTCAAGCAGCCGTATTCGATGAAGCTGGGCGAAGGAGGCGAGGCATTCTTTGTATTCGAGACTAGCGACACTATTCCCAAGAGTCTCCAGACCTCTCCCCTCGTTTCTCCAGCCTCCAGTCCACCTTTGAGCCCACAACAAACCACCGGACTCGGGGAGCCTGAAGCCCTCGATCTTAACGATCCAAAGGTGCGGTCAGCGAGCTTTAGCAGACCGCCGTTGACCGTGCTCCCGAATCAAAGAGATGGTGAGTACATGCAAGGCTCAAGCTCACTGCTCGGTAGCTAATATACACAGGCCTCATCACACCAAGATCAGCTTCTCCAGAGTTCGGAAAGGCCGGAACCTCTATTGGCGACTGGTCCCCACCGCGTCCTCATAGCGATGATGTCCTGCGGATGACGGCTAGGAGGGCACCCAGTGAGGACTCGGACGACCCCGAAAACCCCAAGTACTCGGACCGTTCACACAGCCCACCGCCTCTCTCGGCATCCGAGGCTTTGCAGAGAGCCATGAATCTCTCCAGGGAGCTTGCCGCAGTGAATATTCAGACACATATCACCGAAACAGGAGATCTTATGCTGGACATGAGCAACTTCAAAAACAACGAGGAAGATGCGATCAAGACGGAGATTCTGGCTCGCAAGGTTCTCTCGGAGGAGCTCGACGGCTACTACGATATCGGCGCTCTGTTTGGTGTGGATGAGCGCGGAAATCTTTGGATCTACAGCAGCGAGGGAGCCAAGGCTGCCGCCATGAAGAAAGCCATGGAATCGAGCCTGCGCAACGACAACGGCATCGTCATGGACGCAGCTTCTGATCCCGGCTACCAGAGCGACAGCAGTGACGTGACAGCTTCACCTAGCGTACCAAGCCACAGACGTGCCGATTCAGACCTCGGCCAGATGTCTATCCAGACACCACCCAGCTCTCCCGGCTCCTCAACCGCCGGTGATCCGAACCGTAACTACGCCAAGACCTTGCGGTTGACCAGTGACCAGCTCAAGGCCTTGAACCTGAAGCCGGGCGAGAACTCGATGAGCTTCACCGTGAACCGCGCGACCTGCTCGGCCTACATGTACCTCTGGAAGTACGAGGTGCCAGTCGTCATCTCCGACATTGACGGCACCATCACCAAGTCAGATGCCTTGGGCCACGTGCTGAACATGATCGGCCGTGACTGGACTCACGCCGGTGTGGCCAAGCTATACACCGACATCGTCGCCAATGGGTATAACATTATGTACCTGACGAGTCGCTCCGTCGGACAAGCCGACACCACCAGGGCATACCTAGCCGGTATTGTCCAAGACGGCTACAAGCTTCCACGAGGCCCAACAATTCTGTCTCCAGATAGGACAATGGCCGCCCTCCGTCGTGAGATTTACCTCCGAAAGCCACACATCTTTAAGATGTCCACCCTGCGTGATATTCGCTCCCTCTACGGCCCCGACCGCAAACCCTTCTACGCCGGCTTCGGCAACCGTTTCACAGACCAAATCTCTTACCGCACAGTCGACGTGCCGAGAACAAGGATTTTCACCATCAACTCCAACGCGGAGGTCTCGCTCGATCTGCTCAGTCTTAACAAGATGAAGCTTAGCTATGTCAACATGACCGAGGTGGTAGACCACTACTTTCCCCCTGTCAGCACGCTTGTCAAGGGCGGTGGGGAGGAATACACTGATTTTACGTACTGGAGGGACACCCCGCTTGAACTGGACGAGTTCTCGGCTAGTGATACCGAGGGTGAAGGCGAGGAAGAGGAAGAAGAAGAAGAGGAGATGGATGATGAGGATGAGGAGTATGAAGATGAGGATGAGGATGAGATTGGGGAGGGGATGGGGGATAGTTACATGTCGAGGGATTCATACGGGGATGACTTGGGGGAGAGTTATGACGAGGACAGGATGATGAGGAGTGCACTTGAGGAGAGGGGGCAGGAGGGGGATTATGAGGAGGATTTGGAGGAGGAGTTTGAGGAGGCGGTGGATGAGGAGGTTGATAGGGTGGGTGGTGAGGAGGAGATGCCGATGGATGAGAGCACAAAGGAGAAGAAGAGGATTTTGGAGGATGTGGAGAGGAAGCTTGAGGAGGAGAAGAGAGAGAAGGAAAAGGGGAAGGAAACGGTTGTGCCGGATACTAATGCGGAGATTATCACTGGGATTAAGGATTTGAAGGTTGGTGCTGAGGTTGCGGAGAAGAAGGAGTGATGAGGGAGGGTTGTGTTTCAACAAGCAACAGTGGTTTTGGGAGAGCATATAGAGGAAGGATTCAAGGGGGGGATTCTTGGTGTGATAGACAGACTTGTTTGTTTGGGGGTTTGGGAAGAGATGGGGATTTGTTGCATAGCGCGGAGTTCTTTTTTTTTTTTTAGTAGTAGGGGGGAAAGGGGGTTCATTCGACTTTTTGGTAGGCATTATCATTATCATTATTGGTTTTTTGGGTTGGTTTGTAGTAATACATAAAGGGATATAACAACCACATCACTGCGCAATTGCTTGTATGGGAATAGGTGTTATGATCAGTAGCCTTGATTCTGAGCCGCTGTTTGTGTGAAATTATAATTCTTAACTCCCAAGTGGGAGTAGTAGTATACAGAAAGTGAAATCAAATATCTTTGCCCAATTCAACCCATCCCAACGCCATTTCCGAGCCCCCCTTTTGATGAAGTGTTTTTCTTTCTTCATGATAGGAAAAAAAAACCCAAAAAAATGCCAAAGCACCAACCACTTGCCAAAAGTAAAATAACAAGACTTGTTGATCTCCCGCTTGTGATAAAAGCCAATTTCGTCCCCCTCTTCCATCTCGTCCACCCCTTCTTTCCCTTTGAGTCTTGCTGCCTCCGCGACCTTCTTGCCTCCGTCTCAATCAATGCCTTATGTCGTGAAACCCTGACAGAGAAAATCAAGCCTCCCCCATCTCCTCATCCTCCGCCTCATCCCCAAAAACATCCCCCATCGTGCCCCCCTCCACCCCATCCCCCCCTACATCCTCCTCCTTTTCCTGTGTTATCCCCCCTCCCAAAACCACATCCTCCATCTCCATATCCCCCTCCTCACTCTCCTCACCCGACTCCTCCAACGCCTCCTGCCCAGCCCAAACATCCCTCAACCCCCACCCCGTCCCAGACAAGACAAACTTCTCCCCTGGAAGCCTCAAACCCCATTCACTCGCCGGAACCCTAGGTAAGGCGATTTTGTTTCGTTCTTTGGCCATGTCGAGCAACCAGTCTTTACTCGTCCCACCGGCGGCGCCGCCCCGGAATTGGTAGGCGAGGCGGGATGCGATGGCGAGCTGAACGGCGTTGGAGGTTATGGCTGCGTCCCCTACGTTAACGGGGGCCGCGCCGGAGGAGGCAGAGGGGCGGGCGCCGGCGTGGGAGGTGTAAGGGTCTGCGGAGAGGTGGAGGGCGTCGGAGAGGACGGAGGAGGTGTGCCGGTATGCGAAGTCTAGGAGGAGGAGGGGGACGCGGGGTTCGAAGGTTGTGACGCCTTGGGCTAGGAGGAGGAGCTCAATTGTGCAGGACTCGCGGGGGCGGGGGGCGGTGGGGTTGGATTGGGGGTTGGTGTTGTTGTTGTTGGGGAGGGGGGGGGGGTGGGGGTGGGTTGGTGGTGGTGGTGAGGGTTTGGGATTGGGAGCCGGGGGATGGCCATTGGGTTGGGGGGCTGCTGTGGTTGACATGTTGAGGGGGATGGGCGACTTATGTGTGGGATTCGGGTTGAGTTACGGAGGGGTTGATGGTAAGTGGCTTGGGTCGGTTGGTTCGACTTCGAGATTGGTGATAGTTCCTGGTAAGATGGATGGAGAGCGCGTAGCTGTAGATGGATAATTGATGCGCGCGGGTCGTTGAAGTCGTGATATTTCTGGGAGAGTTGTCTGCGACAGCAACTGGCGGTAAATAGCTGTGTTGTCAAAGAGAGAGCTTCCCGGCAGCTCAATGGAATCGCGAATAGTCGCGACAGCTTGCAGCTGCTCAATGCGGTTCACCGAACAGACGGCCAAGAACAACCCTGACCCCACCCAGACTTCAAGTGAAATCGGAGGCTGGAATGATCCGGAAATCTTCAGCACAGACCATAGCTTAATTCTGGGGTTGCAACCGTTGCCCGCCCTCGAAAAAAAAAAGGAATTGGCCACTACGTAATGGAGGGGTGGCAGTGGGAGAGGTGGATGATTTTACCCCACCATAAATCATGCCTTGGGACTGGATCCGATGCAGGAGCGGGTCAGGAACTGGCGATTTGATAATGCATCAATTTTAGAGTCATACTTTGCCTCACGCTCACTTAAAGAGGGCTCTCACTGTGCTTACTCTCATACATCATAACGACAGCATACACCCTATAGTGTAGTCGTCAGACTGACAACCAATCCCAAAAAATGGAGTCGACGCTTCCTCTGCCGTTCCTCATCAGCGTCAATGTCCCGCCGGGGCTCGGAGGAGAGAGGGAGGGGCTCAACCGCGAGGAAGTCTCATGTCTGGGAACTGTCTTCTTTACCGTGAAGCCGCAGACATATGAGAAGATTTTCCGTTTCCTCGGCCGCCACAACACCGAATTCCAGCCCTTTTTCGACGTGACACAGCTCGAGTCCCGCGATGATGTCGTTTCTCTTATCGACGCTGGCGCTCGCAAGGTGTTTGTCCGCCCTGAACAGCTTCCCGATTTCGCCGAGTTTGGCTCCCGAGTAGCCCCTGTTGTGTCTGGCGCCAACCCGGCGCAATTGGCTTCTGCCACTGAGCACGGCCTTCTCGTTTCCGACTTTGATACCACCGCTGCCGAGACTGCGCGGTTTGTCGAGGAGGCTAAGGCGAAGAAAATCGCTTCTTTCTTTGTCAAGCCTGTCGCTGGTGCTGACCTCGAAAAGTTCATTGGTGTTGCGGCACAGGTTGGCGCTATTCCTATTCTTCCCTCGACTGATGTAACCAGCAAGGAGCAGGCCGGAAAGCTTGCTGTTCCTAAGATTCTTGCTGCTTCGTGGAAGTCAGACCGTGCCGATGGCTTGATTCCTACCGTGGTGGTTGATGAACATGACACTGCTCTTGGCTTGGTGTACAGCAGCGAGGAGAGTGTTGGTGAGGCTCTCAGGACACAGACTGGTGTTTACCAGAGCCGGAAGCGTGGGTTGTGGTACAAGGGTGCTTCTTCTGGGGACACTCAGGAGCTTGTGCGGATATCTCTGGATTGCGACAATGATGCGCTCAAGTTTGTGGTGCGGCAAAAGGGGCGGTTCTGTCACCTGGAGCAGTCTGGCTGCTTTGGCGATCTGAAGGGTATCAAGAAGCTGGAGCAGACTCTTGTCTCAAGGAAGCGGTCTGCGCCACAAGGCTCATACACTGCTCGTCTCTTCTCTGATGAGAAGCTGTTGAGGGCGAAGATCATGGAGGAGGCTGAGGAGCTTTGCGATGCCAAAACCGCCGAGGAGGTTGCTTTCGAGGCCGCGGATCTCATCTACTTTGCCATGGCGAGAGTTGTTGCCGCTGGTGTGTCTCTTGCTGACGTTGAAAAGAGCCTCGATGCCAAGAGCTTCAAGGTCAAGAGGAGACAGGGCGATGCCAAGGGCAGGTGGGCTGAAAAGGAGGGCATCAAGACAGAGACTAACGGAGCGGCGCCACCAGCACCAGCGCCAGTAAAGGAGGAGCCCAAGAAGGACGAGAGGATTCTGATGAAGGTTCTCGATGCGGGTGAAGTCACCACACAAGAGCTCGATGCAGCCCTAAAGAGACCATCACAAAAATCGGCCGACGCCATCATGAAGATTATTGTGCCAATCATCGATGACGTACGGAAGAATGGCGACAAGGCACTTCTCTCATACACTCACAAGTTCGAAAGGGCGACATCTTTGACCTCTCCAGTACTCAAGGCGCCGTTCCCAGAGTCCATGATGCAGCTTCCCGCGGAGACCATCAGGGCCATCGACGTGTCATTCGAGAACATCAAGAAGTTCCACGCCGCTCAAAAAGACGAGAAGCCGTTGCAGGTTGAGACCATGCCCGGCGTTGTCTGCAGCCGTTTCTCTCGCCCCATCGAAGCCGTTGGCCTTTACGTGCCCGGTGGTACCGCCGTTCTGCCCAGCACCGCGCTCATGCTTGGTGTACCGGCTATGGTAGCCGGCTGCCAGAAGATTGTCATTGCCTCGCCGCCTCGCTCCGACGGCAGCATCACCCCTGAGATTGTTTACGTCGCCCACAAGGTTGGCGCTGAGTCGATTGTCCTCGCTGGTGGTGCCCAGGCTGTTGCTGCCATGGCTTATGGCACTGAGAGCGTGACCAAGGTTGACAAGATTCTCGGCCCTGGTAACCAGTTCGTCACGGCGGCCAAGATGTACGTCAGCAATGACACCAACGCCGGCGTCGGTATTGACATGCCCGCCGGTCCTTCCGAGGTCTTGGTTGTTGCCGACAAGGACGCCAACCCAGCATTTGTCGCCTCTGATCTCTTGTCCCAAGCTGAGCACGGCGTCGACAGCCAGGTCATTCTCATTGCTATTGACCTGACTGATGCCCAGCTCGCTGCTATTGAAGATGAGGTTCACAACCAGGCCATGGCCCTCCCGCGTGTGGACATTGTCCGTGGGTCTATTGCTCACTCGCTGACTGTCAAGGTCAAGACTGTGGAGGAGGCGATGGAGATCAGCAACAGGTATGCGCCTGAGCACTTGATTCTTCAGATCAAGGACGCGGAGAAGGCGGTGGAGAAGGTGATGAATGCGGGGAGTGTGTTTATTGGGGAGTGGACGCCTGAGAGCGTGGGTGATTACTCGGCTGGTGTTAACCACTCTTTGCGTAAGTTTTTACTGCCCTGGTTTGATACAAACAGGAATTGATACTGATTTTGGATTTGCGTAGCTACTTATGGCTTCGCCAAGCAATACTCTGGCGTAAATCTCGCCTCGTTTGTCAAGCACATTACCAGCTCTAACCTGACGGCTGAGGGGCTGAGGAATGTGGGAGGGGCGGTGATGCAGTTGGCTAAGGTTGAGGAGCTCGAGGCTCACAGACGGGCGGTGGAGATTCGGTTGGAGCATATGAACAAGGCTTGAGTTGGCTGACTGCGGTTGGATATACAATACCACATTGGGGGATTTAGTTGACCTGTAGAAAAGAAAAAATAGAAAGCAGTAATAACAGTTTACAAGCCAGACAGTTTCAGAAGGGTTCCGACCTTTGGGGGGTACAAAGGGTTCCAAAGCAAAGGTACCACGGGTTGCGGATTTTTGTGTTTTTTTGTTGTTGTTGTTGTTGTTGTTGTTGTTGTATTAGTAATAAACCTGGGGTATAGGGAGTTTCTAGGTTGGATCTGTAATGAATATCGAGGTCTGTCGGATGTTTGATGCTCGCGTTAGCGTGGATGGATGTGCAGGAGATGATCTGATGCTGGTCGGGGGTCGGGTCAGGTCGGGGGTCAGGGCCGATCGATGGGCTGCCTCCCGCTGTCAAAGATTGTTTCACTGACAACGTGGAAGGTCTTGAGGTGAGATTGGATGGCGGGGGGAGATATGCCTCGATCTGATATTACGCGGATAGCATCGACGGGAACACCTTGATACCCAAGGGTTATGATTTATCCGCACTGGATCTGAGTATCTCGTGGGTAAACAAACGTCCTTCCAGTTCGAGGATGCAGGCCCATTGGAGAGTTCCGCGTATTGCGTACACAGCAGGCTCAGGTAAAGCTTATGAGTATATGGAAGAAGTCTGCCTTGCCTTTCACGGCAGGAGAGATACCAAACATGGCAAACGAAATCCCAAACAGCATTTGAACAGAGCAAAGAAACATATGTGTAAGCCGTTGGAGTGGTGGAACTGAGACAGGTCACCGACCCGGTGGTTGGCCAGCCGGTTGATTCCATGGCAGGGAAGAGGGTGAGGTGGCCGAGGGTGCCGAAGAGCGGGTAGATCGGCTCCCGAGTGTCTGTCAACTTTTTTCTGGAAGAGTCCGCTATTCTACATGACTGTAAATTCGTATCGGACAATTAGCGGAATCCGAATATCGAGCATGTAGCGGATAATTCCCAGTAAAAGAATACGATGATGATGACGTGAAGTGAACCGAGTGTGGCATCCCTGTACCCACTGTAACTGTGGGGGACGGGTGGCTTGATGCCAAGAAGGGGGAGACTCGTAATTGCCCTCCAGCCCTTCCGGACCCCGCTGAGAAGGCTGGTGGTTGGTGGAGTGCCACATACCGGTGTTCATTGGGATGGTTCCAAACTGCCCGTTTAGCGCTGGGAATTTTTGGAAACTAATGACGGGTGCTTGTGCTTCCCGCTCGGGCTGTTCTGTTAAAACCGTCATCCGGTAGGTCATGGAGAACACTTGCCAGTTGACGTTTGTTAAGAAGTCGACAAATGTTAGTTGAAGATTGGTTTGGTTGGGCGGGCTCGGCAGGTCAAGCCCGCGGTTGCATGAAACTTGAAACGATGCCACCGTGACCTGAAAGGGGGAATGCAGCTTGCAAATCAGGGTGTGTAAGAGCCTCCCTTCCACCCCTCCCTCCTGGCTGTGATTAGATTTCCTGCAGCTCCCGTCCCCAAATCGGCCTCGGCAGCGAGGGGCTGAGCAGCCTCATTTGATTTATTTTTCCCAATTGAGGGACATCATGCATGATATGGCAGAACTTGTGAAAGGGGCGGCGTCATCCGGTCTCGATGCTGACAACTGACACCAAAACCATCCCAACTTTCAGTGCCACCCGGCCGAGACAGACAGCCAACGTGAGCAACGAGCAGTCTTGGTGTTTCTTGGGTGTTTCTTGGTACTCGCTGGGCAGAGATGATTGATCCCTTGAAAAAAGAATTAAGTCGCCGGTGGGCTCTTTGCCAACGGTTGCCCGTGCTCCCCTTCCATTCTCCATTCATTCCCCGATCTACCCGCTCGCGTGTGTGCCATAGCCTCCACATAAACCTAGCCCACGTTATTTCCAGGGACGAGCTCCCTTTCTTTGAAACTTATAATACTTTATACATCCATCGCCGCTACCGCCCCCTTGGGTCTCGCTCTTTTTTTTAATTTTTTTTATACAGCTTTTTGTTGTTTGTTGCTTTTCCAGCTTAGCAATTTGATTGCTTTGCTTCATTTTTATTTCTCACATTCGTGGGAACTTTGGTTCCTCTACTTTTCCTTTTGGTTGTCGTGCGCCTTACACGCTTATTCGATATCAATAACATAACACAGCTCACCCACCTACCTACCGTTCTCATGATTAGCAACAACATCATCAAAACATAAACAATATGCATATTCTAGATTACTCCACCACCCTCGCTGCTCTCCTCCTCACCACCGCCAACCTTGCCTCCGCCGAACCCATCCCAGTCCCAGCTGTCCAGCTCTCCCAACCCAACCATGATTTAATCCTCAGCCCTCGCGCGCGTCCCAACGCGCCCAGCGGCGGCTATGCGCCGCAGGAAGTCAACTGTCCCAGAAACAAACCCACTGTCCGTCTTGCCGATGGCATCTCCAAGCAGGAGGAGGACTGGCTCGGGAAGCGAAGGAAGGAGACTGTGAAGCCCATGATTGACTTCTTGAAGAGGGCCAATCTGGAAGGGTTCGATGCCGAGGCTTACATCAACCGTGTGGCTCCGGATGTGAAGGATCTTCCAAATGTCGGGATTGCCGTTTCGGGGGGTGGTTACAGGGCGTTGATGAATGGGGCCGGGTTCGTCGCTGCTGCCGACAGCAGGACCACGGGTGCGACTGGGGAGGGACAGATTGGGGGGTTGCTGCAGAGCAGTACTTATTTGGCTGGTTTGTCTGGTGGTGGTTGGTTGGTGTCGAGCATTTACACCAACAACTTTAGCACGGTTGAGACGTTGAGGAACGGGAGGGAGGGGAGCAGTATTTGGAAGTTTGATAGGAGTATCTTTATTGGGCCAAACTTGCCTGGGATTTTTGATACTACCAGGTACTGGTCTAGGGTGGCTAGGCAGGTTGCTGCGAAAGCGGATGCTGGGTTCGAGACTTCCATCACGGATTAGTAAGTTTCTTTTGTTTACATACATGCCCAAGCACGATACTAACCCCCTATTCCCCCCAGCTGGGGCCGTGCCCTGGGTTATCAACTCATCGACGCCGAAGACGGCGGGCCGGCCTACACCTTCTCCTCCATCGCCCTAGACGATGAGTTCTCCGCCGCCCGCACCCCCTTCCCCATCCTCGTAGCCAACGGCCGCTACCCGGGGGAGAGGATCATCTCCCTCAACGCCACAGTCTACGAGTTCAACCCTTACGAAATGGGCTCCTACGATCCCACCACGTACGGTTTTGTTCCCATGGAGTACCTCGGCTCCAACTTCTCCCAGGGCGTCATCCCCTCCAGCGGAAAGTGCGTCAAGGGGTTTGATTCCGTGTCCTACATCTACGGCACCTCCTCCAGCCTCTTCAACGCCTTCATGCTCCAAAACATTTCCTCGGTCGAAGGCGTCCCTACCTTCCTCCTCAACGCGGCAAACGCAACCCTCAACATCCTAGACAGCAACGAAAACGACATTGCGCAGTACGAACCCAACCCATTCCTGGGCTGGAACAACGCCACCAACCCGAGCGCGCAAAAAATCGAGCTTGATCTCGTCGATGGAGGGTTAGACCTCCAAAACATCCCCCTCCACCCCCTCATCCAACCCTTCCGCCACGTCGATGTCATTTTTGCGGTAGACAGCTCGGCAGACACGACGCACAACTGGCCGAATGGCACCGCCCTCCGTGCCAGTTGGGACCGCTCCCAAGGCGCCATCGCCAACGGCACGCTGTTCCCTCCCGTCCCCGACCAAAACACGTTTATTAACCTCGGGCTTAACAACCGGCCCACGTTTTTCGGGTGTGACGTCAATAATTTCACTTTGGAGGCCGGGCAAAAGGTGCCCCCGTTGCTGGTTTACATCCCTAATGCTCCTTATAGCGCCAATTCGAACGTCTCGACTTTTACGAGTAGTTACCCCGAGAGTCAGAGGAATGAGATCATCACTAATGGGTATAATGCTGCCACGCAGGGGAACGGGACGCTGGATGGGGAGTGGAACAAGTGTGTGGCGTGCGCGGTGTTGAGTAGGAGTTTGGCGAGGACGGGGACGGGGGTGCCGGGGGAGTGTGGGAGGTGTTTTGAGAGGTATTGCTGGGATGGGAGGTTGGATACCAAGGCTGTGGAGGGGGAGTATGAGCCGGGCTTTAGGGTTGGGGATGCTTCTACCAAGGATAGTGCTGCTGCTGGGAGGGCGGCGGTAATGGGGACTGGGATGGGGCTGGTGGTTGGGTTGTTGGGGGTGGTGGTGATGATGCTTTAGGGAGGAGGGGGGGCGGAGGGGGAGTGTGTGGAAATAGATGGTGATTTGGAGGGGAGGTGTTGATTTCTTTTGATTTTTCTTTTATTTTTCATTTGTTATTTTGTTTTCTTCTTTTGTCTTTCCTGGAGAATGATGTGATATTTTGCATGATGAGAGTTTTTGCAGAGAATTCGGGATACCCCAGCCTTACTTGTATAGGGTTGAAAATGCTGTTATTTGGTTTGTTTTTGGGGTGAGATGATAAGTTGAGTTTTGGTCATGCCTGGATACGTCTGTCCTGGGTAACAAACAACAAAAGTCAGATAGAAGCATTGATCGATATTCATGTCTCATATGTTTTTCCCAGTCTCAACTCTTGCACGGTTTCAGAAGAAAAGAATGTCAACCTCTCTTGACCCCTTGAGTTGATCATCAGCATGACCAAGTCCTCTCACATACTCCCTCCCTCCTTGTCTGGGTGGCCGAACAGAACACAGGACAGGGACCGATCAACACTCGCTCGAACAGTTTATTTATACCGATGATCTTGAATTTCATCACGACCACCCCAGGAAAGAAACGGCCACCTTCGTTTTATTTCGACCATCTCCATCCAAAAATCAAATCGAGGTATGTCATCGGAAAAAACAAAGAGCTCACCTCTCACCCACACTTCATTTTGATTGTGGTGACCGCCTTACAAAAACCCTTAGGTTTTATCTTGAATCAGACAGAGTCTGGTCCTAACAGAGAAGCTCTCCAGGGCTAAGAGCAACCCGGGCGGGGGGGTTGCCCGTCAGCAAGCTAGTCTTGCCACTTGAGAATTCGATCAGAGTGAGCTGCTGTTCTCCGCTGAGTGATGTGTGCGGGGAGCATATATATATACTGTTATTGGGGAAGGAGCGATGTGGTGTGTGCTGATGTGAGGAAGGAGCCACTTGACTGGAAGTTAGGATGGGAAGGAACGACTAAGACTGCAGGTTGTAACGGGAAGGAGCGATTGGAAATGTAAGCTGAGCCTCAACTAGCATGATATCACTCAGAAACTCAAACAACAATCACGGTCCAAAACCATTGATTACTCACACCTCTTCATCCGCCTCTCAAGGCCATAGTCTGCTGTCATAGCTAACCGCTCAGTATACCTCCCAACCCATCACCCTCTCTCACTCCTCCTCATCCTCCTCCCCCTCCACCTCCTCCCCCTGCCTAAAAACAACCCTCTCACACAACTGCAGACACTTCCTAACCGGCAACCCAATCACATTATCCACACTCCCCTCCACTTTCTCCACAAGCACCATCCCTCCCACTCCCTGCAGCGCATAACCCCCCGCCTTATCCGCCCCCTCCCTCGTCCTGACATAACTCTCAATAACATCGTCCGGCAACCCGTCCTCCTCCCTCGCGAAGTAAACCTTCGTATCCTCCACATGCCCCCTAATCTCATACCCCGGATGACTCGCATCCGCCTTTGGCGCCATGACGCAAACCCCCGTCAAAACCCGGTGATACCTCCCATCCCTCAGATGCGTCAGCATCCGGACATGATCTTGTTCGCTTTTTGGCTTTTCCAATATCTGCCCTGCGCGGGTGGCGATGATTGTATCCGCTGCAATGACAACAGCTGGATCTTCCAAATGTTCCTTGGTGGCGTCTGGTTTGGCCTGGGCGGCGAGGACGGCTTCGTAGACGGCGTGGCATTTTGCTCGGGCGGTGGCTGAGACGTACTCCTCTGGTGAATGTGTTTTCTTGTCGAGGTCCTCGGGGGTGTTTGAAGGCCAGACTTCGAGGTTTGTGAGGCCGATTTGGTTGAGCATTGCTCTTCGACGAGGGGAGGCAGAGGCTAAAATCACGCGCTTGGTGCGGAGGTGGTTGAGGATGGGGAGTTGAAGCGGCAAGGGGCCGGGTTTGATGGGGGCTGATTGACGGAGGGGATGCCGTGGCTGCGGGCGGCAGCGATGTAGGAGGGGGTTCCTCGGGGGGTGGGGAAGTGAGGTCCATTGCGTTGATGGTGGTTGGAAAAGGGGGTGGTGGTGGTGGTGGTGGTGGGTGTTTGAGGGAACAGGTGGTTGTGGTGGTGGTGAAATGGCGGGAGAGGTAGAGGAGAAGTGTGGCAGGTCGTCGGAAAGGGGTCAAGTTCATATGGAGAAAGATTGTGACAGGGGTTTTGGAGCTCTTTTGGTAAGAAGAGGGAGCTTGGTTCTGGAAAGGAGGGGCGGGACGACCCAACGAGGCACTGCCGTGACAGTGAGCGGGGACCCCACTTTTGAACGCTGCGGTGCTGCGTCATAGCTGTGTGGGGTGGGTGGTACTTTTGAAGGGCTTCGGCTTCGGCTTCGGGGACGTTTGATATCAACGGTTGTGGAGTTGAACTCTAAAAGATGAAATTCTATTCATGCGTGATGTATATGCTGCTCTGCCTTCCATCCCATGTGCACCTGTCCTTTTTCATGCCTCCTTTTCCGTATCCAACCCCTCCTTCCCCTCCGCCCCCTTACCCGGCTTGGGAATCTTCAACGGGTGCGCCTCGGTATTAAAAACATAGTCATCCAAACTGATCAGGTCCGGCTCAGAGAAGATAAGATAATAGTACTTCAGCGTCTCGGCAATCCAAAAGCTCTCCATCGAGTTCTTGGTTCTTGACCTCGTCCCACCCCGGCCATGAGCATCTGCCTGCTCTTCACCCGGGGCAACATTGACGTCTGAAATAGCCGTGTACGCCTCGTTTGTTTCGGTCGCTTTTTGAACAGCCGTGAACATGCGCCAGGCGATATCGAGCAAGTCCTTCTTGCCAGTGATGCGGTAAGCAATAAAGATAGACTCGATCGCTTCAGGCCGGAGGAGATACGAAGGGTCCTGGACAGCCCTGAAAGGCTTGGGATACCGGCCAGGGGCGGTGTTGGCTTCTTTATAGGTTGCATCATCCCACTTGCACCGGGGAAACTCCTCCTCTTCTTCGTCCTTTGATGAAGGCGCAGAAGAGGGAGCAGGGCAGGGAATGATCTCCGAAACCTCAGGCATGATCCCAGAAGGAAACGCTTCATACGCCCAGGCACACCCACGTGCGAGCTGCTCGCCAATCTTGACGTGGGCGGGTTCATGGAAGAGCTTCCCACCCAAGGCAAACATTCCACCCGCAAAGCACCCCAAGTGCTGCACCTGAGGCTGGAGGTCGATAATGTCTTGACCATTAGCATAGACATTACCCGACAACAGCACATCAGGCGGTGTGGCAGGGTACAAATCCGGGAGCATGGGCCGGAAAAGGAGGTGGTTGCGAGCGGTGGCCATGGACTTCATGTGAAGTTTCTTATACGTTGGATCGAGGCCACCGAGAAGGACGTACATCTTGGAAAAGTACTCGTAGGCCGAGTCGGCAGAGGCGCCAAGGCTAAAAGAGCTACCCTTCGCACTGATGGGGTTCTCGGGCTCGTTGCGAGAGACGTCAATAAACACTGGCCACATTCCCGGGAGATTTGTGTCGTCCTGCGTCTTCTCAAGGGCGCGCGTCACCCCAGAAATGGCGTTGAAATACTTGGGATCCCCGGTCAGCTGGGCAAGCCGAGTAAATTCGAGAGACAGGGTTCCGGCTGCAGCAGAAGACTCGCCCATGCTGGGCCTGAGACTTCCCGCCTTCGCCTCACGAAAGTTGAAGCTGTTTGCTGGCATGTGGTTGGGGGTGTCGAAGCCGGCGTAGAGCATATCGCCCAGCTCAACGGCCTTGTCAAGGAGGACCTGGTCGCCATTGAGATCGTATGCTGAGAGGAGACCACCCAGATACCGGATCGTCGTTTCGAAAAGCGAGCAATGAGAAGAGGTCGTCTTGTCCCAGTTGATGGTAGCGGTCTTTTGGACCGCCTCCTTGTATTCGTCATTCAATCCCATGATCCACAGCGTGTCCAACGAGTCCACCAGCGTAGCACCCCATCCAGCAAAGGTGTCTTTTCCAGTGAGCTTCTCAGGGAGGAGCTCATCCCGGCCCCAGGCGTATTTTCGATAGGCGTTCCATGACTTCTTTGCGGCCTGCTTCACAGCCTCCTGTCGTTCCTTTTGAGTCTTGATGTGAGACTCGCTGGCTTCATCCTGGGAGAAGTCATACTGGATGCGGGGAAGCTCTCGTGGGATCCCCTCTGGCAGCTTGATGAGTTTGGACTCATCAAACGGGTATTTCATCCGGCGTCTTGCCCAGTCGTAAGTGCTCTGGACATATTGCCCCGTTTTTGGCACCATGGGAATGGCAACATAGTCTGCTTGGTCGAGGAGTATATAGAAAACAAGAGCGACCACCGTCAATAGAGCTAGGCGTTGAAACCTGCGGGCGGTTAGGATGGCCATTGCTCCCCTTTAGCCACCCAAATGCAAGTGATGGCAACGGTGAGACGCGGGACGGGAACCATCAAGAGGTCACTGGATGACCTGGTTGGGAAAGAATAGGTGAGCGAGAGATGAGAATGATGAAGAAAAGTAAGTGAATGAATGAGCCCAAGGCGCAGCGGTGGAGCAACAGTAAAAGGAGATTGTCAGAGAAACACGTCAGCTGCAATGAAAACAAAAGTGCATCCAAAAACTGCCGGGGAACTCAACAAGCTTCCAACGGGTTGCTCGTCCGGGTCGAATAGCGGCTCACAGAAATGGAGAGCTTGCCCCTGACAGGCTGCGATGTGCCCTGTAACTGTGGAGAATCGACATGCTTGGCGATCTTGTTAGTGCCGATTTCCGGTATTTATAGTGGCTGTGAGCCCTGTTTGTGAATTGATACGAGCATCACCAATTTCGAGGGAATAGGGGGGGGGGGGACATTCGAGAACAATAGGAAAGGATACGCGGAGTGCTCTCTAGGCTGTCCGAGGTTGCATACCGCTATGAAATGCAGCGGCAGTCGTGAAACTGTCCGAAATGCCCGGCATTGAATAACTTCTGGTGGAAGTCGACGGCGGGATTCAGCCGGCGCTAAGGCAGCTCCAAGGAAATCTGAACCCAGACAGCCGGGTTCGACCTGGGAGGGAAAGGCGAGACCGTCCCACCCTTCAGCTGCAATGTTGTTTCATCTCAACGATGATTGGAAAACAAAACAACACAAATAAAAAAGACCAAAATTCTTGGAGAGAGGACGACAGCGGGCTTCAAACTCCCCCAAATCCGACCCCAGATTCTCCCGTGCGGGGGGCCACATGGCATCAGTGGCAGTGTTTGCCCAGATCTCGGGGCAACAAGGAGATAAATGCTCCAGTATCAATATCCAAGACGTCAGATAAGAGCATACAACCAATAGTCTCATCATAAACTCACGGGGTTAGGCTGACTTGCAGACTGGACGCCTTCAAGTTGAGAAAACATGAAACCAAAAAAGACGATGTCAGGCTCTGCCTCCAAGAGCTGAGACGCACCAGCATACATTCGATTTAGCGCAGGCGTCCATGGCACATAGACTTCCAACTTCCAAACTGACTGACAAGAAGGCTCTGGCCGGAGTTGATCCTATTGGTCCCAGACCTTCACACCTACCACACCTTGACATGGCCTCACGTAACGAATAGCCAAACGACATCATCTGGAACTCTCAAACAGGAATATCAGATGACCGCTATGTCGTTGTTTTGCTTGCCCCATCGCGCTGCCCCCCTCTTCCAGGACTTGGTCTTGGCAACAGTATCGGCTCGACCAGCCAATCACTTCGTCGGTCATGTTGATGATGAGGTTTAAAACTTGCCGGTTAAGTTCACCGGGCGTTTTTAATGAGACGGACGTCCCTTCGATGGAGGGGACCGCCTGACTCGGCAGCCTCACTCGGGCCTCTGAATCTCTTACCATATGCCTTGACAAGGGATTTCGTTTCTTTAAGTACGGGAGGAACAGCCTCCACGGTGGTCTCGGTGCTTACAGCATCTCCGAGGAGCAAGCCAGGATATTCAACATGATCCCAAACCATGCCCCCAAGCCTTCCGTTACAAGGCAAGACAGTCAGTCTAGCCAAGGAAGCCAAGGGGGCAGCGTCTGGCTTGCCGATTGCCAGCAGTACCGAAACGTCATCGAGAGTCTCGCCTCGTCCGAGCCTAGGTTGAGACGTAGAGACCCCAGACTCGAACTCAAGAACATACCCTGGCCCTTCAAAAACACCAGAATCGCCGTGCTAGAGTCCCCATCCGCGGGCTCTCCCTTCACCAGAAAGCCGTGGCAGTGCAGCGACCCAGCAAAGTTCAGACTCTCCTTGACCGACGAATCACCCGCCTCAGGCCCAGATGGACGCCGAATCATCATCATGGAGGGCCAAGCCCCAGCCCACATCGGCACCCTGGGCACACACTTCAACATCCACCCCGCCTTCTTCGTCGACCACGAACGAGACAACGCCCCCGAAGCCTTCAAGTCCAACGACGCCTACTACAACATCTCGCTCCCATGCGTCCAAAAAGAGCATGTCACCATGAGATACTACCAGCTCATCTCCCTCCCCAACGACCTCCAAAGCAACTTTCGCGTCTTTTGCGCAGAAACCGGGCGCACCGTCACAACTACTCGAATCCTCGGTAAATTCGCCGACACAGTCTGCCTCCACAGGAAGTGCTCCATCTGGCGGCGCCCACGAGAAAATGGCACAGGCTGGGATTGCATCGTCATCACCGACCCCCCCCTCCGATACGTAGGGACCTCTTACGAAGCCTACAACCCGATCCCCGTCTCCCCCATCACGCGCTTCCACCAGGGGGGGTACCCCGACTTCATCCCTCACCAACGACAGATGAAGAACCTCCACCGCGGCGGCCCGCCCAGAACGACACTCCTCGACGACTTGTGCTTCTACCTCGATCACCACTGGGATTTATTCGACAGCCACGGCACCGACCTGGTCTTGACCCTTGCGCAAAAGATCGTCGCAAGCCATTACCGCCAACACGTCGGTTTTTTGCAGACGTACATCTCTCACGTGCAGCATAGCATGTCGAGGCAGGAGAATCTCGAGTATTTCAACACCACCGCGGTAGAGAAACAGTGGTCAGATGTGCAGTCGTATGAGCGGAGGTTGTCGTACTATTGTATTGATCTCGAGTCGATCATGATACAGTGTCGGATTCCGTTTCAGGCACCGAACGTTTTGTCTGGCAGTGGTTCGTCTTCCGAGGCAGATTTTCAGTTTTTGTACATGGCGTTGAAGGATGTGAGGAGGAGGGTCGAGCTTTTGAGCAGTAGTATCACTGGGCTGGCGGGGATGGCGGGGAATAGGCAGGCGGTGGAGGAGCAGGTGTTGAGCAGGCAGGAGGCGACGAGCGTCAAGGCGTTGACGGTGGTGGGGTTGGTGTTTATACCGCTTGGGTTTGTGGCGAGCTTGTTTGGGATGGAGGATTGGTTTGCGCCCGGGGGGGAGAGGTTTTGGATGTATTGGGCGGTTGCCGTGCCGGTTAGTGTGGTGGCTTTTGGGCTGTATTTTTTTGCAAAGGTGGTGAGGGGTGGGGGGATGGGGAAGCGTAGGGTAGAGGGGAAGGGGATGTGTTGATCTGTTTTGTTGGAGTCTTTGTGGTGTTTGGGATGTGGGCGTTGGGGAGGGGAATGATTGATGACTGACCTATATACTCTACTTACATCTGGATTAT
This sequence comes from Podospora pseudoanserina, assembly GCF_035222485.1. NCBI lineage: Eukaryota > Fungi > Ascomycota > Sordariomycetes > Sordariales > Podosporaceae > Podospora > Podospora pseudoanserina. The sequence goes on along the minus strand of NC_085920.1, from coordinate 3,968,511 downwards.
AAGCCAGATGGGAAATCGCTAAAACAATCGCTATCAATGGAACACAGCAGACTTTTGATATTCCCCCAAAACATTTCCTGAAATTGACATCTCGAATATGACGTCGTCAGAAAGCGTACATTGAAAGTGGATCTCGAACCCTTGGTGGTCTGGATCTCGACCACAGTGGAGTTCGGAGACCCCACCCAACCCTGCTGCCAAAGTCTTATCTTATCGCAGCTGCGCAGCTCTCAAATTTTGGTTCTGCCGTCTGTCGAGCAAACGCCCGCCAGAAATCCTGACCGCCCGCTGCTTTCGCTGTTGAAGAGCGACGATCTCGCTATCAATCGATTATTCGATCACTCTACTTCCACCTTCACTGTCGCACTTTTTCAGTTGTAACAGCGACAGCGATATCAATCAACCCGATTCCATCACAAAAGTCGCAAAAGAAAGTCAACAGAACCGCAACCCAAAAAGTCGCAAACCCCAAACCATCACCATGTCTTCCCTACGGAACAGGTAACCCCTTCCCTCCCCCCCCCCTCCTCATCCTTTTTTTTTTTCAAATGCTAACCAGTAAATAACACAGCGTCCAACGCCGCTCCCACCGTGAACGCGCCCAGCCCCTCGAGCGCGCCAAACTCGGCCTCCTAGAAAAGAAAAAAGATTATCAAAAACGCGCAAAGGACTACAAAAAAAAGCAAACAGTCCTCAAATCCCTCCGGGAGAAAGCCGCCGAGAAGAACGAAGATGAGTTTTATTTCGGCATGATGTCCCGCAAGTCGGCCGGGTCATCTTCTCTCACTGCGGGAAAAGGGTTTGATGGAAAGGTAGCGGGGGATAGGGGAAACAAGGCTATGGGTGTGGATTTAGTCAGGCTGCTCAAGACGCAGGATTTGGGGTATGTGAGGACTGTGAGGAATATTGTTGCCAAGGAGGTGAGGGGGTTGGAGGAGAGGTGGGTGCTTGCGGGCGGGGGGGAAGAGGAGGAGGATAGTGAGGATGAGTTTGATATAGGAGGGCAACAACCGAAGAAAGCGAAGAAGATTGTTTTTTGTGAGGGGGTTGAGGAGCGGAAGGAGGTGGTGGAGGGAAGGAAAAGGCAGGAGAGGGAACAGGAGAGTGATGATGAGGATGATGAGGAGAGGGTGAGGAAGGAGCGGAATTTGGAGAAATTGGCTAAGAAGTTGAAGGAGGCGAGGAAAAAGCTCAAGGCGTTGACGGATGCCGAGTTGGAACTGGAGGTTACACAGGCGAAGATGGCGAAAACGGCGACGAGCGGGGGGGTTACGAAGGCGGGGAGGAGGATTAAGGTCAGGGAGAGGAAGAGGTGATCTCTGGGCTGGAGATGGTTTTCTTTGATTTGTTTTTGTAATGTACGTTTCTGCCACTAGTACCCATCGTTTGTTTTTCCCTCTCCAAACAGAGCGAGAGTCTGGCTTCACTCTGAGGGGAAAAGGGGGAGGGAGATATTGATATTAGAACCTGAGATATATACCCGACGCCAGAATTCATGAGTTCATATCCTGTCCTGCCTGACCCAAAAAAAACCCAACCGGTGGAATCAAATATCGACATGAAAGAAACACCTATAGCTTCCCTAACCCACAACATCTCGCCAACCCGTTGATGATTCCCCCGAGACATTTAAACACCAGCGCTAGACTCCCAATCAAGCATTTAAAGAAAATCTTGATCAGCCACACCAACGCCCTCAGCACAGCAGGTAGCTTCTCCTCCTTTTCTTTCACCGATCGTTTGCCGTATTCACTATCCTGGCTCTCGAGGTCAATCTCGAACTGCTCCATCCTCTTCTTGCTGGATCGGCTTTTAGACCTCTTCTCCGCCTTCTTGGCCTCTTTCTTCCGTTGTTTCTCTTCTCTTCTCATGCTCGCACGGGAATCGCCCCCTGCCCGTCTGGACGACCGTGAAGAGCGACGGTCGCCGGAGATGACAGAACCATTCCCCCCACCAAAAACAACCGGAGGCGGCTCGAAGACCTCGACACCGGCGGTATATTGGTCGTCCCCGTGCGCGACCAGCACCAACGCAGCAACAACAACATCAACCAGGTACACCGCCTCGATCTTGGCCGCGATGGAGGTGTCGACTTCCAGCCAACCCTGCCCTGTCCCGTCGCGGGTGAGTTTGGCGAGGTGGACGGGCGATTCGAGGTGCTCGAGGGTGTATTCTGTTCTTGAATAAACCGGGTTTCTCTCTATCGTCACGCAAAAGGGCATGGCTAAGGCGGGGTGGACGAGGAAGTGGTTGCCCGAATCGGGATCGAAGACTAACCGCGCGGATTCTTGCTGCGCGAGCGCGACGGTTGTTGCGTCGTTGGAGCGGTCGGCTACCAGGCGTGCTGCGGCGGAGGGCCATAACTGGGCGACCAAACCGTCGTTTTCGTTCCTCAGGCCGGGGGGGGTGAGGGAGGTTGTCAGGACTTCTAGCCAGTTTTTGGCGTTGTGTTGGAGGGAGCGGGTGGATTTGCTTGTGCGGAGGGACATGCTTGTTCGGAGGGAGGTGGAGGAGGGGGGCGTGGAGGGGGAGGAGTTGATTATGTTTGCCGATTGGGAGACGCCACCTGGGGTTGGGGATTGGGAGGGGGAGCCGCTGTTTGGGGAGGGGGGGGATTGTTTGAAGGGTTTGTTTGGGTCGTAGCGGGAGAGGGAGACGAGGGCGGAGGCGGAGGTTGGGTCGATTCGGAGGCAGTAGAAGGGTTGCGAGGTGGAGGAGGAGAGGGTGTAGACTGGGGCGTCCGGGGTTGTGGTGAGTTTGAGGCAGAAGGGGCGGCCTTCAAGGGAGGAGGCTTTCCAGCCGTTGGTTACTTTCCAGAGGGAGCGCAGTTCTTCTGTTGAGGAGACGGGCGGGATCACGGCCGGTTCGTGGTGGCGGGGCCAGCGGGAGGAGGTTGTGGTGGGCGCTGGGGACTGGATTGGTCCTTGGGGGGGTGACTGAGGGTTGTGGTTGCTGGTGACAGTTGGGGCGCGCTCTCGTCGTGGGGAGTAGAGAGGACGGGAGATGGCTGCTTGGGGAATGCGGGTTGGGGAGGCTTCTTTTGGGTAGTACTCCTGTCTGTCCAGAGGAAGCTCGGGGTTGTAGGTGGGAAAGATGGAGCGAAGTTGTGGTGGGTTGTGATGGGACGAGGAAGATGGTCCTCCTGAAGAAGAAGATTGACCAGCCGGGGCGTATATGAGTGGTGGTTTGGCAATTGAACTTCGAGATCGAGCGCTGTTACTCCTGACAAGAGTCTGCGCTTCGGAGAAGGCTGTCTCGCATCGCTGCGGTGGATCGCTCACCGGCTGAGCACATGCCGTCTCAACCACGGGGTCCGGGACAGGTACAGCATTGGACGGCCCGGCCTCGCTCTCCTGAGGATATTGCCGTCGTTGAGATTCTCGAGCGTCAAGAGCATGTTGCCATGGATTGGTTGATGCAACCCTCTGCTTTCCTTCCCTGACTGAAGAGTCCCTCCGTATCCTCGGACCACGAGGAGGCGATGCTTCTGTCGAATTGGACGGCCCCTCCTGAGGTGTCCCTGACCTAGTCGGTGGTCTCTGCTGGTTCTGACTCCTCGACGGTGGTCTGGCAGTAGTATTTGGGAAGAGGGAGAAGCCTCCCGGCCCCTGAGGTGGTGGTGCCGACATGGTGTGTGGGCGATATGCGGTGTCGTGGCTATGCTGTGTTTCCTAGCCTTCTCTTATGCTTCTTTTTCCCTTCCTTTCTCAGTATCCTACACTTTCCACGTTTCCGTGTCGCGAACCGGCAGAACACAAGTCGCACAGCAATTCCGGAAGTACCTGTAGACCTGCTATCGAGACATTATGGAGCGATGGATCAACACTGTCGACGGCAACAACAACAACAATTGGCGATATTGGACCAGGAAGCAAGAGCAACCAGTGCACAAAATGGAACAAGAGAGAGAGGGACCAAAATCGTTTTATTCAGGAGGTCGTACCACAGTACATGCTGTGATAGCCAGAATACCCCGGTACAAGCGCGTTGCTTCTACACAGTCTCATGCAGTGCGCTATGGAAGCTCTTGTTTCCGTCTGCAGTGGGATGCTGTATTTTTAAGCGCTGGGGGCCAAGAGCGACTTGTTGGTGGTGCCTTGTGAGTGGACGGTGGTCAAAAGAGGGGAAATAGCCGCTCGAAATAGATTCCCTTGGTGACACCCTGGAAACCCCCAGCCAATCAGCGACCAAATCACTCTGCAGTTAGACGCCCTTCACTTGCCTCCCTCTGCTCACACCGCGCGCTCGACTTTCTTCTCCGTGACTTTTGGGAAGAGGGTGCGGAAGTGCGTGTTATTCGCTGGTGGGCTTCTCTCATCTTTCCAAACTCCGAGTGGGAAGCAACCTAACGTGGACTTTCGCCCAGACCGCCCTTCTCTCTGGAAGGAGGGGCACAAGGCTGGAAGAGGGCGGCACTTTGTCTAATTGGTGATGAGATCAGATCATTTTTTCTACCCACGCCGCTAACCTCTTTTCTGAGTGCGAGTGCGGCATCAGATCTCAACCAACGGGAGTGAGACGATCAGTCACTGCTTACTGCCCGCCTTGTCTTGAGCGGCTTCCGTACCGGAAATCTTCACCAGATGGTCCACTGAAGATACCACATTCCGTCCCAGAGAATACTTTAACTTCCTTCTTCAAGAGTGACCAACTCGCAGCTTTGCCGCCATCACGCCCAGCACCGCGGTTCCTCCCGCTTGCTGATATCTTCGTCATTGAGCCCGGCATGGCGGTAAAAGAGGCGCCTACGGACCGTTGATGCCCTCGTCAGTGATAAGACGGGATGATGGCTGCGTTTCAGAAGTCTGCCTTGTCCAGTCTCTTGCCGTGTCCATGTCCATCTCAATTTCCAATCCAAGAATCCGTTGTGGTGATGCCTCTCTCGCGTTCAATGTCCAAAACGCATGGCAAGAGTTACACCACCCTTTCCGGGCCGTCCCCATCCACGCCTCTCATCAACACTGTTGATATTACCCTCCCCCCTCAAGCGAGCAAAACATGCCTCTATCCTGCATCGGAAGCCAGGCCACCCGTTCGGCTGTTGCTGTTCACATATAACACTTCTCTCTGACGATATGATATAATCTGTTTAGAATAGCTCCCGCTCTAGAAATCTGGAGTGCATATGCATGCCACGTTATACTACCTACCGTGGCCTATAAGACGAGGGGGAGGGGTGGGGGGGAATATCGTGGTCTAGTCATACTTTGTGCTTTCATGCTTCATGCCGTGGATGGGTACAGATGTCAAACTTGCATCTCGAACCGTGTTGCCGTCAGTCAGCCTTGAAATGTCTGTGAGGGACGGCAGAGGCGGGATGGTTCTTCCCAAGCCAATCTTGATCTAAACCTGGAGCCACTACCATCGACAGCGCGGCTCGAGATGGTAAACCTGGTGCTGGGTAAGCTTTGCAATTCTCCCGGTCTGGTAACGTTAACCGGTCAGCCTTGAAATGTCTGTGAGAAACGGTAGGGACGGGATGGATATCCTAAGTCAGGCTTGATCTAATCCTGGGTACCTAAACCTCGATAAGAGACAGCCTTAAATATCTGTGAGAGACGGCATGAAAAACAGAATGAGCCTTCACAGACCGGCTATGATCTAAACATGGACCCGGACCTCAACTGGGTGGCTCGAGATGGAAACCTCATCTATGAATGGCATCATTTATGGACCAGGGCTACCTTGGTGTCCTGCCATAGACGGTTGTCGACGAAGCCCGTTTGCTGCCCTCCTTCCAATGGAACCCACGTCCTAAAACATCACTGATCATGCCATCTGAAAAAAAGGCCCGCTAGTTCACACTGGTTCAAACGCCCAACTACCTACTACCTAGCTAGGCCTATCCAAAAATATCTCATGGCCCAACCCCCGTGGCTGCCGCTAGTGCCCCATTGTTCAAGAACCATGTCCCCGGGTCGTGGGTGTTCTATTTTCTGTTTAACCTCCCATCTTCGCCTAGGTGCTTCCCCGAAGGCAATCACATCTCCGGCTTGATAACCCTTCTCGTCACCACTGCGAGAGAAAACAGTCCCCCAAGCCGACCATCCCGACACCGACCCGCCTTCCCATCAGCAGCCTTCCACCTTCCTCTCTCCCGTCCATTAGATATTATTAGCCAAAAGCACACCTACAAGATTGGTTAAAACCACCGAAGATTGGTTAAAACCACCGCCTGGTACCCACCTATGACGCCCATGAATGCCAAGTCAGCGACCACACCATCATTACCATCAGTCAACAACACCTCAAACGAAGTCCCATAGCGAGATACAGTAAGCAACCTAACACAAACAGGATGAGCTACCGGCGCGAACAACACCATTCGATCGCCGTTGCCTCTCAACACCGCGAACGCCTCTTGTCAGGCGAAGGTCGTCTATAACCAGTTTCAAGAGAAGAACTCAGAGACCATTCTCCTTCTAGACCTAGATCAGTCACATCGGGTATACTTCTCAATATACAAACATGCACCTAACAGAGTCGAAACCCATTTCGAGGTATAACTTTGCAGTTTTTGAGTAGATATTCATAAACATTCGCCATGTTCCCTTAAACTAAGCACAAGCAAAACTAGAAAACATGCTACCCAAAAAGTTACAAACAAGCCACAATAAATTTCGGGTATCTGTTATATCCCCTCCCTCTCCTATCATACCATCCAAAATTCCATCCCATACGGTTCTGTTCTGAATTTCCCTATCCCGATCCTCTGGGAGGTCTTCAATTCCAAAAATCCCATCCCATATCCCCCCATATCCCTTTACCCATAATAACCCAACCGACGCCGCCCCCTCCCAAACCGACCAAGTCCAAAAACCCATCCTTCTCACCCCCTCCCCCCTTACCACCTCTTACTATCAATCAACTTCTCCCCCCACTCTCTCCCCCGCCCCACCACCTCCCTAACCCTCTCCGCCTCAATAGCCTTCAACCTCGCCCGCGCACTATCCAACCTCTCAACCCCACTGTTAATCGTCGCAATGTGCACACTCAACGGCACGCTCGGCACCAGCTCCGCCGCCGAAACATCATCCCTCAACCCCTGAATCTCAGCCTGAATCTTGATCAGATCCGACACCAGCCCCGTAATCTGCTTCACCGCCTTTAACCGCTGCGTCTCAATTTGACCAAGAACACTCAACTGCGACTTGAAGTCCCTTAGTTTCTGATTATTCACCCCGACCAGAGTCCAGAGCGTGTACAAGATATCCTGACGCGAGGTCTTGACCTCCTCTGTGCTGCGGTGGGCGACCTCATGGATGATTTCAAGGTGGTCCTCCGCCTTGGTAAGAGACGACAAGACGGTCTGAGCTTCGAGAATGAGGCTGGCAATTCTGTCTTGGACGTGGGAGGCGTGGCGGAGGTAGGTAACCTTCAGGTGGTCTTCCGTAAAGACCACAGGTTGGAAAGGAGACAAAACCCACTCAACCATTTGGCTGAGCCAGGGGTCGTTGTTCTCAATCCTAGGTTTGAGGACATTGTCTCCCTCCAAGGTGTCGAGCTGGCGGGCTGTCCAGCGGTTCATGCTGATGACCGAGTCAACGGTAGACCCAACGTGGACGTTGAAGCTGCTGAGCTCGTGGACAACCGAACGAACAGTGTCAATGTAGCCGTCAAATTCAAGAACGAGCTCTTGCTTCCCCTTGAGGTTGCTGTGCCGGACGATGGTGCGCAAATCGCGAATGGTGGCTTCGGAACGCTTGATGTCGAGTGGGAGCGTGACGCCTTCCACGGTCCTTTCCAGTACCTGCTCCAGAAGGCTTTGGGCGTCGACCAAGCTGTCAAAGTCGACGTTTGCGGGTTTGTCGTCTTCAGACTTGGTGGGTCCGCAAAAAGGTACGTTCAGGTAAGAGACACCAGGGAGTCGGCACAGCGGTGAAAGAGACACTGCGAGCGACTTGGTGACCATGTTCTTGGCGATGATTGTGGTGCCAGATAAAACATAGACGGCCAGCAGGAAACCGATCGGATACTTGATGGCCCAAAACGCAAGCCCAATCACGTCGAGCATCCAGGAGAATACTGAACCGAGAATGCCATCACTCGGGACGGGGCGTTCCAGTTCCCCTGACTGTCTCATACTTTGTCGTCGGCCTCGAACTCTAGGACTTTCCTTGACCATGCCAAGACGCTTCCGTAGCCCGGGTGGTGGTGTTGGTCTCTTTGGAGATTTAATAGTTGTCGAGGACCAGGCGCTGCCCCCCTCTTCAGTTGGACTCTCGACCTCAACCTTGGGCATGACAAACTCGGGCCCTGGTTCACGGTGTTGTTCCTTCGAAGAATGCCTCACAGATTGTGGCACCGACGGGCGAAAGGGCGACTTGAGGATAAATTGCTCATCGTTCTCGGCTTTGCTGAGATATGTCTCGATGCTCTCGTCCTGCGAGCCACCAATGCTCCATGGCTGTGAGGCTCCAATGCTGACAGGCTGTGAATCAAACGAGGTGGACGGGTCGCTGTTGGAGGGAACAATCTCTTCGTCGTAGGCAAAGCTGCCCGTCTCGCTGCCCTCCACCATACGCCATGAACTTTCAGGTCGGTACGAACCCTCGCGCTCCTGCTTTCGAGTGATGGCCATGATTGTTTGTCGCGTTGGGCGAGGGGAACAAACGCGGTGTCGCCTGGAGGGGAAGAAAAATAATTAAAAGGCAGACGCGACGTGGCAGGCCTATATGTACGTCACTCGGGCGCAGGGATGATTCGGTAGTCTGTCGCTACCCGATATTGCTTCAAATCAGAAGGGGAACGATAGCGTGGTTAATAAGTGAGTCACGACAAGGCAACAGCAGAACCAAGAGGATAACGATGGGCGCTTGATGCCAGTAAATAATGATTGTTATATGCAGGTTTCAAAAAAACAAAAAAACTAGAACGAACATGGTGGTGCTGCAATCGGGGCAAAAAATGCAGTTAGGTGCCCAATGCAATAGGTAGTGTTGAAGCAAGAGGATGTTGTTGTTGCTCGGATGTGGGGGAGCATCATTTGGATGGATGCGCTGTCTCGCTTCTCTACTGCCACGCCAGGTCACCCCTGCAGCATCCCCATAAATCCCTAGCTTCCGGGGGGTGGGCTAGCCAATAGAGGAATGGCCCGCCGCCAGTTGTCCACCGTGATCGACGAGGTGGCCTGTGCATCTCGAAAACCCAAGCGCCAATCTGGGCTGGGCATTTCGAATTGTTCCGTCGTCGAGTGAGCAGAAGTCGAGACGACGTCAAAGCCTTGTTGGAGTAAAACGGTCGCCCGGCCGGCAAGATGCTTCCACAGAGGGTAGCCAGATGGCCAACTCATTCCCTAACGAGGAACCTCAGACCATCACAAAAAGCACCACTACCCACCCGACAACTCCAGCTCCAGCTTCAGCTCCGAAGCTGCTCGACATGTGAAGCTACCACCCCCGCCGCCAGCCAAACCACCACCCCACCATCCAACAAACCATTCAAGAAAACACCACCACCACCACCACCAGCACCAGAAAAAACACCCCCAGACCACCGAACCCTCGGCCTCCACCAAAAACTCTTCACCACCTCCATCTACTCCCCCGGCTCCGCCTTCTTCCTCCCCTCGGGCACCCGCATCTTCAACCGCCTCGTCTCCTTCCTCCGCAACCAATACGTCCGCTACGGCTTCGAAGAAGTAATCACCCCCCTCATCTACAAAAAAGACCTCTGGGCCAAGTCGGGCCACCTCGAAAACTATGCCCAGGACATGTACACCGTCACCGGCGCCCGCCACGCATCCCCGGAAGAAACCGAAGAAACCGACCGCGAATACGGCCTCAAACCCATGAACTGCCCCGGCCACTGCCTCATCTTTTCCAGTCAGAAACGCTCCTTTCGCGACCTCCCCATCCGCTACGCCGACTTCTCCCCTCTCCACCGAAACGAAAACACGGGCTCCCTCACCGGCCTCACTCGTGTGAGGAGGTTCCACCAGGATGATGGGCATATTTTCTGTCGTCCCGTTCAAATAGAGGAGGAGATTAAAAAGTCGCTGGAGTTTGTCAAGCATACTTATGCCACCCTTGGATTGGGGCCGTATCGGTTGGCGTTGTCTACCCGACCAGAACAATACATTGGTTCACTGGAAGATTGGGAAAATGCAGAGAATGCCTTGAAAAGGGCGTTGGACAAGAGCGGGACGGACTGGACGGTTAATGAGGGAGATGGGGCGTTTTATGGACCAAAGATTGATATTGTCTTGAGGGATAGTCATGGAAAGGAGCACCAGACTGCGACGATACAACTTGATTTCCAGCTGCCTAAGAGGTTTGAGTTGGAGTATATCGCTCCCGCGCCGGAGCTGGAACAAAAGGGGGAGACGACTACTGACCCGGAGTTGCTGGCGAGCTTTGGGCCGGTGAGACCGGTGATGATACACCGGGCGGTGCTGGGGTCTGTGGAGAGGTTGATGGCGTTGTTGATTGAGCACTATGATGGGAAGTACCCGTTGTGGTTGAACCCAAATCAGATCAAGATTATTACTTTGAATGATACCGAGCCGGTGGTGGAGTGGGCTACTCGGGTGAGGGAGAGGTTGTTGGGGATCGCGGATGGGGATGTTACTCCGACGCATTTTGCGGTTGATCTTGATACCAGCGCGAGACCGATTGCTGTCAAGAAGGCAGAGGCTGTTGGTGCGGGAGTGAGTGTGGTGGTTACTATTGGGGCTTCAGAGGTGGAGGGTAAATCTCTCAGTGTTGACATGTCTGCTGTTACTGGGTCGAGGAAGAGGGTGACGATGGGACCCGAGGAGCTTAGGGCTTGGGTGGGGGAGAGGGTTGCTGCTCATGAGTAGACGTGGCTGTCAACCCTAGGTGTATATATGCAGAGCTGTATATACCTTGAGTACAACGTGTTGCCAGTTTCCATTCCGCTTGGCAACAGAGAGCTATATAAACCCGCCTTTTCCCTTCCCCTCCCGGCCACAAGAGGGGGGGTCAAAAATTCTCTTGCCTACATTTGATTGACGCAAGTGTCAGCGTGCAAAGCCCCTGTGGCACAGCACTGGAGTTCAATTCCTCGAGCGAGCGGGGGAGAAAAATGATTGTTCTCTTGCTCTACTGCCCCACTGCCATCGGCGTTGCTCGCATATGTGGGGAGTCGAGCAGTCGTCAAGCAAGGTAAGAACAAGGTTTCTCGTAGCTGGTCTACACTTCTGCGTAGGCTGGTGAACTTTTTTCTTTTCTTTTTGTCAGGGTGTGTGTGTGTGTGTGTTTTCTCCCATTTGGGAATCAAGGCTCTGATGATGGTTTTGCTTTTGTTAGGTTGCTGCTGCTCGAGTCTCGAGTGGATATATATATATAAAGGAAAGTCAAAGGCAATAAATAGGTAGGTGTTATGATGCAGCACGTTTATTTTCTTCCTACTATAGGGAGTTTCCTCGAACCGTTTTCATCGCCCCCCACGGTCCCGAAAGCCGTGATAGCTTCTACTACGTTCAGAATCCAGCACCACAAGACTTTTGGAAGTTATAATGGTTGTTTTCAACGTCAACCATCACATACGACCATAGTCAGTTGAAAATACGGCATCCCGTCCGCTCTGCCCTCGTCAAATAACTGAACGCCGAACTAGTACTCAGGTGGGTGACCACTGGGGAATCCTCGGTGTTGTATGTTTTTGGCCTTTTTAACCTCTCTTTGCCCAGGTACTTACACAACTTTCTCATCTGGCTTCTTTGCGCTAGGTTAAACTGGTATATGGGTGAGAAAGTCATCATGTTTTTTTATAGTTTTAATTCATCTATGATTTATCCAAACTATGAAAATGTGGTGTCTGCTTCTAGTTCTTGTGAACCACAATCCTCTTCGCCAACGGCTGGAAAATGAAATCTCAAAACAACAACAATATAAATGTATACACTACTCTAGACATATATAGTAACCAAATCTGCCATACCAACCATCTCTCCTCCAAAAAAGAAAAACCAAATCATCATCCAAAACAAGCAAGCCAAAAAACCAGATAGCCCGACACGAATATCCAAAATCTCAGCTAACCCCCTCCCCCACCCCCACCTCCTACATCACTCCGAAATCTCAACCACCTTCCCTACGAACCCCTCCAGCCCCGACCGATCCCTATTCCTCCCCTCCAGCACCAAAATCTTACTCCCAAGCTCAACCCACTCCCGTGTATTCATCAAATCCAGCTGAACCTCCACTTCCCCATTCCCAACCCCAACCCCCACCTCCGACTGCCCTTGCTGAGCGGCGTTGTCATCTCCCCCCAGGCCAAATACGTCATCCATATCATCCGTTGGCGACCTCCCCTCGTCGCTCCTTCCTGGAGCTTGCACTCTTGACACCCGTGACACCCTCGCCGCGGTCCTCACACTAGCAACATAGATATTCACCAAACTCCCCACCGTCAGCTCGCTAACAGAAGCATTATCACTGTCAAACACCGCCGTCAACCCACTAACAGCCTGAAGCGACAGCCCAGAAGAAACCATATGCTGGCTCGGCACCGCCAACACCATCCCCTTCCTCAACCTCGGCGTCACTATAGGAACCCCCCCATCCTCACCCCTGACCTGATCAAAAATAATCCCAATAGACCCAACCTGCCCCGCCTCAAGCGTCTGCACCGGCAGCCTCAAGTTATGAATGCTCACAATACTCGCAGTGTGCCACTCCCCTTTAATCGCCGAAGCAGAAACCGCATTCCTAGCAGCGATCCGGCTCAGCTCATTAGACGACGGATGCGACAAAGAAAGCCCATAACTTCCCGCCGGGGGCTGGTCACGCGGTGGTGAGCCGGCAGCATCCTCGGAAGGAAAAGGGCCAACCACGACCTTATCCCCGATCGACAGGCTGCCAAACCTTAGATACCCCGCGACTACCGTTCCTAGATCGGTTTGCTGATCCGCGTCGCTGGTGGCAAGAGCGCAGGAGGCGGGGAGGCTGTATTTATCTTCGACGTGGAACAGGCAGGCGGGCTGTTCCGGGTTCAAGGCTGCACCGATGTAGTCGTGTGACGTTGGGGTAGGGGGGACAGGTAGCTTCCGGAGTAAGGCGTGGAGTGTGCCGATTCCTCGGCCGTCTACTGCGCTGGTGAGGACGATAGGGACGATGGCCGATGGGTCGTCGTTTGTACGAAGCGCTTCGGCAACGTCTTTGATGAGAGCTGCGTCTTGATCCGAGACAATGCTGAGGTCGGTATGCCCTGCTGGTCCACTTTTGACTAACATGGGGACTCGGCCGGCCTTTTTGATGCTTGACAAGATCCTGCTGAGAGTTTTCTTGATGGTTACGCTTGCCAAATCCAGTTTTGTCATAACCACAACCAAGGGAAGCCGAAGCCGTAGACAGAGGTCGAGGTGGGCTGATGCCAATTCCATGCTCTGTTCGGGGCCATAGGCATCCGCTGCGGGCTCAACAAGCGTGGGGATGTCGTAACTGTTGGCTGCTATGCAGAGAAGAGTCCAGTGCGGTGCCCATCCTACAATGCCTCGAAGAATAGTACGCCGGTATTTTGGGTGTCCCGCAGAGTCCACCAGATAGACAAGCCGCCCTGATTTGGTGTAGTTGTGAATGTCAATCCAGGACTCAACTTCTGGATGGCCATAGTGGACAATCCTGTCACCATCATATCCCACAAGCTCCTGAGTGACAGACGACGTGATACCCGAGGCCACCTCATGCAGGTGCTTGAGCAACCCAAGCCGACCTTTCCCACGCCCATTATCCAGCGTCCCGGTCGAGAGAGCGCCGAGAAGTGTTGATTTTCCAGAGGTCGTCGGCCCTGTAAGTGTCACACGCAGCTGGTCCGTAGATAGCGGGCCGTGTGTCGGGTCAGGGAGCCCGGGTGACCGTGCCGCACCTGTATGACTGGCATCTCTAGGTCGAAGATTGGGTGTAACCAGGGCCTCGGCCACCCACAACCTGGCCTGTCGCCGTTGACCTTTTGGTCCTGAGCACGACCCTTCTTCAGAGTCGGATGAGTCAATCCATTCGCAGTCACCAACCGCAACCTTGCGGAGCACCTCCATGTTGCATCCCAAGCTGGCAGCCATGATGCGAAGTGTGTTGAGACTTTCGTCAAGCTCATCCTTGGTGAGACCAGCAAGCGTGCCGTCATCTGCAACTCCGATCTCGTACAGAGCTCCTCTCGAAGCTTCCAGGCCCGGCAACAGTTTTCCCAGCTTGATCGGGGCGTCCCGAACGAAGTTCTCGTCAGGGAGCTGCGGTATCACCGGGACTGTGGTGGCAGTTCCAGAGTGATACGGACACGACTGTTGCAGCCTCCATAGGAGCTGAGTAGTAAGGTGCTCGAGGCGGTCCTGTCGAGTTTGTGCAGTGGTGGAACAGCCTGGGGAGGCTGGTGCTGGCTTGGAAGTTCTGGATTCGACTGAAGGGCGGTTGATGGAGCCAGATATTCGTGTTGCGGTGCTGATATGCTCATATCTCCTCCGAGACCTCAGCAGGAGGTGCAGTTTGTACTCGGTTGGGCCTTCTTGCGGCTCTGGCTCCAGTTTGGTGACGCCGTAATCTGATAAGAGGCCTGACCCAATGGTTCCTTTCCCCGTTGGCGGATGATCCGCAGGGAGACTAGACTTCTTGTGAGGATCGGTTGGTTTAAGCCATGGAGAGGACGCTCGTGCTGGATCGGACCCGAGAGGGTCGAATGTAAAGACAGACATTGGAGCTGGGTTTTAGGGGCGATTCCTTGTAAGATATGTGGGTGGCTGTTGTGAAATGCTGCGAGTTAGGCGTGCTTAGGTGAGTAGATATGCTATTGTATGGTTGATCGACATTTCTAGTAAATATATTCGGTGTAGGTGTAGGTGTATTCGTGGTGTCATCTTGAACTCGGAAGATGCGTGCTTCAGGTCAATGTTAAGGCAGAGGGCTTGAAGGACGAGGACTCGACTGCGCCTGCAAGGGAATCACGGCGATCTAAATAGAAGAAAACATTTTGATAGTGGGTTATAAAGATACTCGTGACTCGGTGTATTGTCAATAATGGGAGGGGATGAATCAATTCAGGTGTTCTTATAAACACCTTGAATTTGTCGTCAACGAAAAAAAAAAAAAAGGTGACTCTCACACCGACGAAAGTGACACATCAAGATTTGGGGAACTTATGTAAGGTCCAAGTGCAGTCAATGAGCAAGTGGCCTGGGATGGCATTCGCGCTGTGACTGGGCAGTCGCCAGCAGCAGAGACCAGGTAACAAGGCCTGTTCTCCGTTAGCTTCGTATTACAGCAGTACCTTTATTCAGGCGCAAAAGGCTGTTGAATTGAGGTACTGTCCTATTTTCTTCTTATCAGATGGGCTTTCCGTTGTTCTTGCAAGCCACCACCCTCTCACAATGAACGGCTTTCATTGTATTGAGAAGCCACTTCGCTCAGCTTGTTCCATGAACAGTCAATCGTCAATCTAGAACCATCATGGATCCTTCGCTGATCAAAGAACTCCAGCTGGAGTCTCTCTCGCCACGAAGCAGCGATTTCAGTTATTCCAGCGAACCACTGGGCAGTGATTCCAGCAATTCCAGCAAACCCCCCAGCGACAGCGATAGGAGCGGACGAAACCCCCAGCCCGAAGCCAAGATGGCAGTGGACCAGTCGCAACGTCGGCGCCCCCCACCACTGGACCTGCATCAATCCAGCGAGATACAGGACCCTGGGAAACTTAAAGGGCCGCAATTTTCAGGGTTGACAGATTCGCAGGAAGAGTGGAAGCAGACTCCAACCCAGCCAGAGAAGAGGCGAAAGAAACGTGCGGTTTGGAGGTGGATGTCAGGCTGTTTCAAAGGAGACGACCAAGAAACAGACGATGAACACGAAGTCAAGATGGAGTCTGCGGTTGACAAGGTAAGAAACAAGCTGAAATGGATTTCCAGAAGCCTTCTGTTGAAGCATCATCCCCGGTGGCTGAGCGGCGACCAGAGACCCCTGCCTCCACCCACCTGCAAGACCAGCCAAGTCTGCATGGCGGCCACGATCCAGCGGTTGATTGGGACAGCGATCCCGAACTGCTGAACTGCGGTCAAGCAAGTGGTCGTCAGCATTGCGAGGCAGGGGCTGCAGGACGAAGCCATGGCTGAACTTTCCTCTTTTCCCGAATGGGTCACAGCCTGGAACAGTCTCACGTCCCGCCGCCGCAGAGTCCCACCCAAAGCCCCGCCGGCTGTTAGGGGGCCTTTGCGCCAAAACGCCCCCTGAACACCTAACATTACATGCCATTTCTTTCCTTTTCATCTTGTCAACACCTGTTTTACCATCTCGTTGTCATCAGACCGCTCAACCTTTTGTCTTGTTCGTTGTCCTAAACCATTCGCAGCATCTCATCATGGGCAAGTTCAGTTCTCTATTCCGCAGCAAGTCGGATAAAGACAAGCTCGACAAGGCACCTGTGAACCCTTACGCGCAACAACCGCCGTCCAGCGACACATACCCGCCCGCCCCTTCATACGGCGGAAACCGCGAAGCACCCTCAGGACTGCCGTCCGGTCCTCGTCCCGGTGGCTACGGCGGCGGCTTACCATCTGGTCCTCGTCCTGGAAGCTCCGCCCCACCGCCCTACTCCGCTCAGAATGACGCCGCCTTTGCAGACAACAAGAAGAGATATGATTCGGCTGCATCCAGCCCTTTGATAGGATATGGAAATGATCGGCCTGGCGCTCCCAGCGGGTATGGCAGCAACAGATACGATAACGCTGCCGGTTATGGCCAGAACAACAACGCTCAAGCTCCGCCTCCAAGACAAGGGGGATACGGTGGTCTTGACAACAATCGCGCACAACTGTACGATGGTTATTCACCGCAACAAGCGCCCCCCAAGGATTACACCTTACCCGAGAACTACGAAGAGTTGACGGCCGAGGAGAAAGATGAGGCGCAGGCACGAGTGACGAAGGGTAAAATTGTTGATACTCTTCGAGATACAGCTGCGAGCACGGCGCGGTCTCGGCAGAAGATGGCTGAAGGATTGGAGAGAATGAGGGATATAGACGAGATACTTTACAGAGATGGACAGATTCTCAACAAGGTCGAACAGCAGATTTCTGAATCCCGTAGGTTCCTTGATACTCCTCTAAGCTCCTCCGCTGCTAACAAAGAGTCACAGAACATCAGAGCAGGCTCGCTAAAGCAAACCTTGACAATCTCGACGCCGCCAACTCATCGCTCTTCAATGTTTTCGCGAACAGCAAGGGGAAACTTGCTGAGCGTGAGATGAGAAAGGAGATATCAGAGCGCGAGCGGCAACTCGAGAAAGAGGAGTTGCGAAGGCAGGAGTACAAGTGGAACAACCAGGGCATCATTCCGGCTCAGAAGCGCCAGCAGCTGCTTGGCAAAAGAGTTGTCGACAAGTCAAAGTACATCTATGATGACTCTGATGAGGAGCAAGAGACACTCAACGAGAGAATTGAGGATGATATCGCTTCTCTTGGGCAAGATGCGCTTTTACTCACGAAGATGGCTCTGGCGCAGGCCGCGGTGCTAGACCACCAAGTCAAGCAGACCGGAGTCATTGGAGAGAACGTAAGGAACTCTTATGATTTAACTGTTTTATGCATGGTAAAGCTGACTCTCTTGTTACAGGTTTCGAGAGCTCACGAGGATATCAGGAGCAACGATCATCGTATGAAAGTCAAGAATGGGATCTAGTGTCGGTGAGTGGTGAAGAGATAATGCTGGTTGTTTTTGGCCGGTCTGTGTTGGTACTATTACATGTACATAGCTCATAATCCTCAGCAGCTGTTTACTTTCTGATTGGTTTCATTCGTGGTTTCAAGCTCCATGCTAGTCGTGCATTCTTGGTGTTTGGTGAATACCTAGGTAACTATGTTCCTACAGTCAACACTAGACCTTGACAGCGTCGTGATGTGAAATCTTGATATTTATTTATCCAATTGTAAGTTGGTGTTTCTATCCCAACTATGGGGTTCTCAGTACCTGAACATGTGCGCCGGGGGCCATAGGCATTTGTGTGTCTGCTGCCCAGTTGCCAGCAAATGCTCATTATCATGCTGAGCAATTGAGCAGGTGCGTTTTCGGGGTCTGGTTGGTTTAGTTACCTCCAGGATCGCTACTTCTTCACTATATGGTTCAAACCAAACGGCTGAAGTAGAGGTTCGTGCGAGAACCTGCCAGTTAATCAATATGCCACAACACACACGCCACATGGATGAAATGCTTCAATGGGTATATCTATGGCACCCAGTGCTTGCGCGACATTTAAAAGCCTGTATCCCATGGAAACACTGCACGATACCCTCTCAGATGATGGGAGTAAAGTTGATGTATTTGGAAACATAAAGTTATGTTTGACTGTCAGTGCTAGCTATCATGTGGGATGGGATGTGATGTGTCATGCGATATGTTGTGCCGTGTGCTAGAATCGCTCACTAGGATTTTACATTGGTATACATATCCTCACTGCATACTGGTTTTTCTCGTCTTCATCTTCTAGCCGTGTTTTGGTGTGTGCCTTGTCGAAGTGTATATTCTGCTTTGAGCAGGATGGCCGTCAAGATCTTACAACCTCTTCCCGCTTACTCGCACGGTCATCAGCCTCATCACCGCCACAGCTCGGGTATAAAACAAGTGAGAAACGATTGTGGTTTCATGGGCGATTACCGAATATATCAAACAACATAGATTTGGCCCATCTTCCTGGTGTTTATACTGGTAAGTAGGCCTTGATATTTGAACTGGTTGGCAGATGGTTGGAATTCCCTTAGCAAAGCGCGCTCGGACCTCTTGCCGTTTATTCGCAGTTTGAAGAGTGTGCCCCACTCTCTCAACCAACTGGTTGGCCTTTCTTCAAGTAGGAATTTGTAGGACTTTGCTCACAAACTCTCTCCCAGACAACCTCAACTCACCCGATAAAATGGCCAAGAAAAGGAAGAACGATGGCGACGGTATTCGTGTGGGGGGAAAGGTCCTTGACTTGAGTGGCTATTTGACGAAAAGGCTCAAGCTTGAGGCCTCGCAATCTTCAACTGACGCCCTTAAATTAGCAAAAGAGGGCGCGTCGACAATAAATGAGGGCCTATCAGACTCAAAGGAAGGAATATCGACAACAAGCAAAGACCCCAAGGCAGGCGGGCGTTTGAAACCAGTCGGCAATCCAAAATATTTCGACGCTCGTCAAGCACTCCCGCTTTGGTCATGGCAAGATGATATTCGACAAAGGCTGCGTCAAAATGATGTCTTGGTTCTTGTCGGTGAGACGGGTTCCGGAAAGAGTACCCAGGTGCCTCAATTTCTTATCCAAGAGGACTGGTGTCAGAGGAAGAAGGTCAAAATCAAAGGAGATGGGGGCGTGCAGGAAATGGCTGTGGGAGGTATGATCGCAGTCACGCAACCACGTCGAGTCGCTGCAACCACCTTGGCGCACCGCGTGGCCAAGGAGGCCAACATCCCGGGGAAGAAGAAGGACACGGAGAGACACGGCCCACTTTCGGACGGCATTGTTGGCTATTCAGTTCGTTTCGACCACCGCGTTCCGAAAGGCGCCAAGATCAAGTATGTCACAGAAGGCATGCTGCTTCAAGAGCTTCTTCGCGACCCGCACCTCCGACAGTACAGCGCAATCATCGTGGATGAAATCCACGAGCGTAGCGTCGATGTTGATCTGCTATCTGGTTTTCTGAAGCAGATCCTCTCTGGCGACAAGGCTGGTCGCGGCGGCATCCCGCTCAAAGTCGTCATCATGAGTGCTACGGCGAATGTCGGCAGCATCAAGAAGTTCTTTTCCGACGTCGACTCGGAAGGGTCTGAAGAATCTGTCCCTCCTGCGACAAGACCCAAAACTTCCGTGAATTTCCTCCAGATCGAAGGCCGTCAGTTTCCGGTTGAGATCACGCATACGCCAAAACCAGTCCCAGATATCCAAGAAGCTCTCCTGAGCACACTATTCAAGATTCACAAGCAGGAGTCCCTTTTCGACAAACATGGCAGGAAGGATATCCTAGCCTTCCTCACTGGTCAAGAGGAGATCGAAGCTGCCCAGCGCTTGATCGAAGAACATGCGGAAACCTTGCCAGTAGGCGTCCCTAAGGTTGCAGTCTTGCCTCTTTTCGGCCAACTATCCATGGAAGCGCAGCACAAGGCATTCCAACCCACCAAGGACAAGAACACCAGGAAGATTGTTTTGGCCACAAACATTGCCGAAACATCCGTCACGGTACCCGGCGTTCGGTTTGTTGTTGACTGTGGCAAGGCCAAGGTAAAACAATACAGGCCTCGCTTGGGAATGGAGTCTCTTCTGGCCAAACCAATATCCAAATCTTCAGCCATCCAGAGAACTGGTCGTGCTGGCAGAGAAGGCCCTGGAAAGTGCTTCAGACTCTACACAGAAGAGACTTACGAATCGCTTGAGAAGACAGATCTCCCCGAAATTCTCCGGACGGATGTACTCAACGCTGTGCTGACCATGAAAGCGAGAGGGATTGATGATGTGCTCGCCTTCCCCCTCATGGACCCTCCAGAATTCGAGTCGGTGGAAAAGGCGTTGCTTCACCTCCATATCCTTGGCGCGCTGGCAGATGACGGGTCCATCACGGATGTCGGGCGCAAGATGGTCATGTTCCCCGTCCCACCACCATATGCTCGTGTTCTGATCGCAGCAGCAACGCCGAAATATGACTGTCTCCTAGAGGTCATCGACATCATCTCTTGCATCACGGCGGGCGACGATATTTTCCTTCAAATTCAGTCTGAGGAGACCAAAGAGGAAGCTGAGGAATTCAGGAAAGAGTTGCGGAGGAGAGAAGGTGATCTTCTCACGTACCTCACCACCATCCAGAAATACAGCGCCGAGAATGCCGACAGAGTTCGATGGTGCAAGGACAGGAAAATCAACACACGGAATATGAAGCAAGCCATGAACATTCGGAAACAACTGAGGCAACTTTGCGTCAAGCAAAAGATGATGGAACAGCCACCCGCAGACCCTCAGCCGTTCTACCCCGTCACACCGGAAAAGTCTGCTACTATTCTCAAGTGTTTTCTCAAAGGTTTTGCGCTCAAGACGGCGATCCTGGCGCCTGATAACAGTTACGTGACGGCCCATGGCAAGCATGTGGTGGCTGTTCACCCAGCTAGTGTCCTCCATGGACAGAAGAAGGAGGCGATTATGTTTTTGGAACATGTATATACCCAGAAGAATTATGCCAAGAAGGTGAGCGCTATAGAGGCTCTGTGGATAGTGGAAGCGGTGGACAGGTCAGGGTGAAGACATTTTTTGGCAGGAAGGAGGCCCTACATAGATAGTGGAAGACGTATCATAAGGCCTACAATACACCAAAAAGAGGCATGGTTCTACGTATTGGCTGCATAATGCATGTGTGTAAGCGCTATAAATCCTATTAGTGAATGTCGCTGCATTCTTACGAAACATAAAAGCCCAACTCAGATTGCCAACACTGCAGTCACGTTTTACATCACCCCTGAGCCCCTGATTTTCCACAAGCACACCGTTCGAGCGCCGACCCACGGACACTGTGTGGAGTCCTACCTCTCCAGCTAACCACGAACTCGACAGCTCTTCAGCTTCTTTCGAATTGGATATGGTGACGTTGAAGAAACCAGCCAACCGGTCGAGACTTTGAAACAAATTATCAACAAACAAGAGAAATAGACTTCAGAAATTCATCTTCACGAGAAAACCGACAAATCCTAACACCGGGACAAAACTGTTTGGGTGACTCGCCGAACAATGAGATCAACAGCACGAGCTCTCATGGCAGCAGCCATGCAATCGGGGAACAGCCTAAAGCCAACGCCGATGGCGCTCCTGCCGCCGATTTATCT
Organism: Podospora pseudoanserina; assembly: GCF_035222485.1. Lineage (NCBI taxonomy): Eukaryota > Fungi > Ascomycota > Sordariomycetes > Sordariales > Podosporaceae > Podospora > Podospora pseudoanserina. The sequence goes on along the minus strand of NC_085920.1, from coordinate 3,946,735 downwards.
CTACCGGAGGCTGCTGAGGGCGCACAGGAAGCACTTGCCTGCGGAAATGAGGTTGTTGGGGGATGAGTATGTCAAGGCGGAGTTTAGGGCGCACAGGAGCGTGGAGAATCCGGTTCATTTGGTGAGTTCGATTTTGGCCTTATATGTAGGTGGGATAGAGGGGACATGGTGGGAAGGAGAATGATGAGGGAGGAGCAAGCGTGTTTCCGTGAAAGGGAGGTCCGATGATTTGAAAAAAAGGGGGAGGAGGGTGATGTGCTTGATGGTGGTGAGAGCATTTGAACCACTGACGCTGTGTGAAAAACATATAGATCGGATTCTTGACTGAGTGGCAGTTGTATGCTCAAAAGATTGAGGGTGATGCTTGGAGGGGGGAGAAGTTGGATGAGGGGAAGATTCAGAAGATGAGTGGTATGTTTTTGTTTTTGTTCGTTGGTTGGGAGGGGGGGAAGGGGTTGTTTACAGAGAAATGCTGACTTGATTAAACAGACGAGCAAATTGGACAATTGTATGAGCTTATGCAGGCGATACAAAAGAGGGGGACGGAGGGAGATGAGTCGTAGGCATGGATGATGGAATGGGATTCTCTAATTTGTGATGAACGACATCTGTACTAGTATCCAACTTTGAAGCCTGTATATATATATATACATATATCTATCTTGCCACCGGGTTTCCCTTGACATCGTCCGCACCACTTCTTCCGGGATCCCCGTCGCTGCTATCTGATGTGTGTGGCTCCTCTTCAAGGCGAAGTAAAGGCAATGGCCACCGCGATTTACTGAGTGCATCGTATTTGTCTCGTCAGTCAAATGATTTCGAAGTGCCTCGCGATGGTTTGCTTGTGCCAGTGATCGCATTGAATGTGGAATCAACCTGTCCCGAGTCAAAATATGTTGCTGGTGCCGTCTCTGGCTCACCCTCCACTATTGTCTCTTCCAAAACCGGGTTTGCCCTTGCTTCTGTCATCTTCCGAAGCTCTGCGTCAAGCGCTGGGTCGGGTAATGTGTACGACACTTCGCGGTAGTATGCGCGTTCGCCCAATAGCTTGCTTCTCATCTCCCAGTCTTCGACCACCCCATACTCCCAGTGCGCATCGGGCAAGATGTTCTGCCTCATGGGTACCCAATCAGAAAGATCGGCTTGGTAGTTTCTCATGGCGTGGAAGGCAGTCTTAGTTGTTCGCTTCGTGAACCGATGCTCCACTCCGAAAACCGCGTCTGACCTGTACGAAGCCTCCTTGATAACATAAATCGACTCGAGATCGTAGCCTCCCAGGCGGCATTTGATAGCATCGTGCAACTTCTCCAGGGACAGAATCGTCTCCTGGTGGCATTCGCCATAGCCCACAATGCTCGACGTCAAGCACCTTCTGGCGAGCGCTTCCGCTTCTTCAAATCTTTTCAAGCCTATCAGGCACTCAACCATCCACCGCATCACGTCGAGGCACCTGTAGTCAGACTCTCCAAACATCTTGATAAGTCCGTCCCAGAGTATAAGCTCGTACAATTTGTAAGCATCCTCCCAGAGAAAATCCAAGTCAGGCCGATGATCGTCATCTTTGTAATACTTGACAAATCGTCGCATAGCAACCATGCTGTTGGCTGTGGTCTGGATAAGACGGGCCCGATAGTCTCCGGTTAGAAAATTGACTTCTTCCCCCTCAGACATGAAGGTGTTCATTGCTGCTTCGGCTCGAAGCAGCCAATAGAGGCCATCGCGAGGCTGGGTACGCCTTCGATGTTCATCTTCCGTTCTCCAGAGTTCCATATTTTCGGGGTGGAGGATCTTCTTCCGTCGATCCAGCGCTCTCGTCATGAAATTTTGTGAGTATACAAGATCATCTTCATTGTTTGCCTGGTCGTAATAGAGCCTGGCGAGGCACTCTTCAACGTTGGAAATCTGAAGCTGCCAACAACACGTGTTACGCCATTCGGGCACGAACCAGCGAGCTTCCTGGGCCATCTCCTCTTCGCTGAGCGGTGGGGGTGTTGGCGGCCTATCCTCATCCGATCCGTCCTTCTTGGGTTTCTTGCGCCTCGGGGTGGGCTTGAGCTCCGCAAGCTGTGCTTTCGCACGCTGCTCTGCTTCTATTGCCTTCGATTTCTTCTCCCAGATATAGCGATCGATGCATTCCAGATACGTTAGCTCAGCTTCGCCCAAGCGACCCATCTCATGATAGAGTTTCCCCAGATCGCAGAGGGGTTTCTGAACCGCCCAAGTAGTAGGCCCAATGTAGATTTTGCTCAAGTGAATGATGCGGAGGTATTCGGCTTCGGCCTCACCAAATCGCTTCTGAAAGGTGAGAATGAATGCATACTTGGTTCTCAAGAAAAGCTCATATGGTAGGTGGATCGATTTGGCGCCCCATGTAGAGTATCTGAGACACGCCCGAACATGCGGGTAGACCGAGTGGAGGTAAATCCGTCCGAAAGTAGTTTTGACGGTGTCTCCAATAGAATCCAACAGTAGGACTTTCGACACCAAGGCTTGCTGTGCTCTGTATTCCTCCTTCATCCGATCTCGTGCCCAGGAGTGCACTAAAACGTGCATTGACGCAAACCTCTCTTCCTTCAGTGTGATGATCGAATATCGTTCGAGGATTTCGAGGGCGCTTGGGAATTCATCACCCCCATCTTCACGCAACTGGAAGAAGAACTTCTGCCAAGTCATCGTTCGGTCACCTGTGAGTTGTCCTAAATGCTCTTCAAGCGCAGGCGTGTCGTTATCCATATCGACTCGGTTCTTCCACGATGAACCTCCCCACCAAGCAGCGTTGACTGGGATATTTTCGTTGTGCCAAAAGCATATTAGATCGAGCGCTCTAAGAGCGAGACCAGCATTTCTGCCCAGAGTGTTCTTGTTGCGCAATTCAAGCTGGGTAATAGCCTTGTAAGATGCTTCGAATGTTGTGTAAACGGCCTGGTTCTGTGCGAGCGAGCCTTTGAACTTTGGGTTTCGGAGTAGTTCGACCTTTTGCTTGCGGAATACTTCCAGGTAGCCATCAAGGGGACATGGAGCTTCTCTAATGTACGCGGCTGCCTGGTCGATGGCAAGGGGCAGATAGCCAAGTTCCTCGACGATTTCCTTGCCTATTGACTGGTCCCATGCGTTCAGATCAGCGTATTTTGATCCCGAGGCTGTCAGGAGAAGCCGGATAGCGTCCAGTTCCTCCAACACCTCGACATCATAGACGCATTCATCTCGCATCTGCTGTCGCACCACCCGGTTTCTCGTGGTGAATAGAACATTGCCTGTGTCCCCCTTTGGTAGCAACTCTCGGCGGTCTTCCTGGTTGCAGTTGTCGTAAATCAGAAACCAATCCTCGTCAAGCCGTTCCATTTTCTGAAGAGCTTGTCTCATCAACTGGTCAGAGTTGCCACCGGTCTCGATGCCAAATTCATTTCTTGCAATGCTTGCATAACTTTGGCTGATGGTTGTCTTGTCGGTGCCGTCCACATATAGAATATGCGGGAACCTTCGCTTCCTCGGTAAGCCCAGCTCGGGATCCCCATGACGGAATATGTTGGCTGCCTTCAACGCAATCTGTGTTTTCCCAACACCGCCAAGGCCATGGAGGCAGAACTCTCTTCGAGGAACGGTCTTGCCTTCTCGATCGGAGAAGAATGTATTCAATATCCCCATGATGTGGTTTCTTCCCGTGAAGTACCGGCTTGCCTCACCCATCAGGTTTGCTTTTAGGTTTTCGTCAGGCTTTGTTTCGCTTGGTTCAGCTATGGCTCCCGTCAGCAATGAATTCTTCAGAGCAACCTCCTTCTACTCACATAGAGCTCCGAGGTTCAGGTGGTGTTCAGCATTCTCGGTTTCCAAAATATCAGCCACCCTCTCAATGTTGCCAACAACCTCCGGTTCGCAGAGGTACTTAGCGGTCATCGATTTGAGCTTTTCCATCTTGCCATACTGGGCCAGACTGACTTTGTCTGCCGCAAGAGGAACGTTGAAGCGAAAGTAGGCATCCGGTTTTCGTCTCAGTCGCATTTCCAGGTCGATATGCACGAGTTCGGCATTGGTAACCATGTCCTTCATGGCCATCCCGACATCAAATATACTCCCCCACATATCACAGACGTTCCTCAACCCACTTGCAGCTCTGGAAATTACACGCTCCTGTTTAGTCCCAGTCCCAATGCTGATCAAGCAACCAAGCCGTCGACTGGGCCCAAATTCGGCAACCGCTTCCTTGATGAGCTCGTTGGTAGGGTTATTAACACCAAAAGCAGCGTCAATGTAGTCTTCGATTTTCGAGCCACCCTGAGGTGTTGAGACTGTGAGTGGTTGTGGTTTGAAGTAAAATGTAGCAGCCGTTGTGGCCCTGGCAGCCTCCCATATCTTCACATATTTGTCCCTAATTAATTCCAGAATGTCAGCGTACCCGATGCAAATAACCAAACTTCAAACAGCACAAAGCCTACCAGTTATCCTTTTCGGGTGAAAAGGAGCGAATCCGTCGAACATTCTTCGGGTTCGCCCTCTTCCGCGGCATAGCACAAACCACCGCCTTACCCTTTGCTGGCTTTGCAGGATCGCGCATCATTTCACCCATGTCTTTCTCCGCCACGAGTTTCTGGATAATATTTATCATCGGGGTGCTACGAAACTTTTCTGTGATGTTCGCCCACTTCTTGGACGAGAAGATATTCTCGGCACAGACGTCGTACTGGCGTAAGGCTTCCTCGGTGGACATTCGAAGCCGGCCGAGCATGATGGCAATGAGGCTGGGTCAGGTGTTAGTTGTAGAGAGACTATCCTGCTGGATCGAGTACTCACCCTCCCGTGCTGGTCCCGGCTATCATGTGGAAGACATCGCAAGGCTTGGGTATTTCAGCTAATCCGTGTCTTTCCTTGATCTTGATCATGATTTCGTGGATAATAAGCAGTGATGTGACACCTCGGACACCTCCGCCATCTGTATGATGTTAGTTCTCTTACCCTCACCACTCTGACACAGATGCTTTATCTTACCAAAAGACAGCAGATTGATTGCTTCATCGTCTGTTGCCATTGGGAAGCTTGGCACATTAAACCCGTGCTCAAATTTGAGACCCGAGTGCCAGTTGATCGGGTGTTAACACTGAGTTTCCTGGGAAGCCATTTTCACTGAGGGCAGCAGGCAGCGTGGTAGATTTGTACAAAGTGAGGTAGCTGTGTGCCTTTGTTGTCTGATGTGGCTCAGCATGCTTAGCCCTTGGCGATGGATGCCCTCCAATGGCAAGGTCCTGTTTAAGCGCCTGGTTGGGTGCAGCCCGTACAGTGCGGCTAGACTGTGGCTGTATACAAAAGTAGGGGATAGGGGCTGTGAAAGGGGGCCGCTAAAATGATCCTTGAATAATGTGTAAATCATTGTGATCAGATAATGTGTGGTCTGAGATGTGTGCAGTAACAATGATGTCGTGTTTCTCATGAGCCCATGCTGTGTATAAAGTGAAATGCAAAATAAATGAGAACCCTCAAACTATGCTATACTCTAATCGGCGTGTTCGCAGCATTGAAATCGTTGTCGCCCCTATCAACACCCTTCCCTTTGATGTCGATGATTTCCGAGAGGCTCCTCCCTCAGGCTGAATTCCATGGTCGTTTCTCGTTATGGTGGTGGATAGCCCTTCGATTACCGGCTTTTTGATGCCTAATAGCTTCCCAGGAGCACGCGCCAGCACCGAAAACTTGCTCAATCTTCGCTGGTACTCCTCTTCGGATCTCCATGGCTGTAGGCCCTTGAAATCATAAAGTCTTAAGGCGTACTCGTTGAGCATCCCAAGCTCCGCAAAGTGAGCCTTCACATCAGCCTTGAGATCAAGCCACCTCTCTTCCAGACTCTTAGCACCTGTCAGGTATGAAGGCTCTTGTGGGTGCTTGAAAGAATCAAACTCTATCTTGATTCGTTCAGTGACGGGGTGATTCTTCGGAAGACTGGACTGCGCCCGGTTCAGAGCAAGCCGAAACATATCCTCCGCCTCCTTGTCACTTCCAGGTCGTTGCTTACCAAGGGTTTTGGCAAGTAGCTCCGTGGCCAGTAGCTCCGTGGCCAGTATCACCTCCATATGTGACGGCTGGTAAGCATCTTCTGTCCGCAAGAGACATTGCTCGGCAATGAACACGGCATCATCCAGCCTGTCGGCAGACCAGGCCGCCTCCGCCATTCGCCGCATCATCTTCAGGACTTTCGGGTCGTGATATCCATATACATCCACGGCCCTAGGGATGAATTTCTTGTACATATCGATCGCCATAGAATACCGGCCGGCGAGGTACATCGACCAGCACCAATGATCGAACAGCTCGTAAATCGCGTCAGTTTGGAAGAAGGCGAGGCTTTGGTCGGTGTCGGATTCGTTCATTATGTCTACGCGTCTCTTGAACCAGTCCATGTCCTTTGGCTCAGTCATCGCCTTCGCCTCATTCTGAAGTCTCAGAAGCTCGGGGGAGTCCTCGACCAGTTCCTCTTGGCATTTCTGGACGACCCAGTTCATCAAGTTCTTTGCATTCTTGTTTCTGCCTTGGTCTTTTAGTACCCTTGCTAGCCTTCCGTGCCTGAGGAGAATTTCAGCCTCGAGATCATCAAGAGAGTCCGTCTCTTCAGCGCGTTTTTTCTTTCTGACAGTGGCCACAGCATCTTCAGCAGTGTCGGTAGACTCGTGAACTTCCACCTCTGCTCCGATGGGACTCCGTCTGTTGGTTGCGGGCCTGTGGCGAGCGAGAGGGTTGACGACAGTTGCAGTGAACGTCTGGAATATTCTGGCTTCCATCTCCTTAGAAGAAAGGGCGGAAAAAAGCTGCGGGGTAGTCTTTCGAGGGCTGTCTTCAGCAATCTCCCTCGTTGCGATGCTGAAACACTGGCCTTCTCCTCTTCGAACTCCCGCTTTCTAGTTCCTTCAGAAGGTACTGTTCTCGTTCTCGCTTTCTCGCCTCCAGTCTGCCGATGGCCTCCCAATGCATCGCTTCTGCCTCGCCGAGAAACCCATGCTCGTGGTAAAGTGTAGCCAGGTGCGTCAGTGTATTTATAGCACCCCATCCAAACGGATCCTCCTGATACTTGAAAAGCCGAAGGCAGGTCTTCCAGCAATATTCAGCCTGTTTGAACTGCTGTACAGCACTGTAAACCCACCCGAGTCTGAACAAAAGATGGGCATTGTATTACTCGTCCACTGGATACGTTATGTTTTTAGGGCCAACTACCACATCGCCGCGCTTGAGACCAAGGACACGGGCATTATCGTGTCCCTGGGTAGTATCCCGGGTCTTTGGTACGATGGCGAAACAACAGTCGATGTGAGGTGCCAGACCGATAGCATACCTCCGGTTCTTCAAAATCAAGGATGGGGTCATTGCATCGCTGAGCAAAACCCCTGCCAGCCAGCAAACCTCAGCACGAGCTTCTGGATCCATCCTTTGCTGAGCCCAAGTATGAACCAGGGTATGCATGGACAGGGTGAGGCGGTCAGGAGCCAGCCTGACCAAGGAGTAACGTCGCAAGACTTGAAGCCCGTGAGCAAAGAACAGAACCTCCCAGCCCCCCTCTCCGTCCTCTTGCATCATATCATCCCAACCTTTGTCTGGGGTTTGAAAAATGCGCCTCAAGGGGTAAGAAAGGTCGGCATTGCAACTCCGCCGATTCAACACCGCCCTCGTCAGAATTTCCGTTGAAAATCTTTGATAGTGATAGCACGACAACAAGCTCAAGACCTTCATGGCGAAGAGTGCCGCGCGTCCTTCTTCACTTCTCCCGGCACGATGACGGATGGCTGTGATCTGGTCGTAGGATAGCTCTAGAGTTGCGTACGCTGCTTGAGTCTCAACACTTGTGTTCTTGAAGCGGGGGTCTGTAGCGACTCGAACCTTTTGTGTACACAACTCCTTGAGATATACATCCAGTTCTATTCCTCTCTCTCTGATAGCTGCAGCCGCTTTGTCGACGCAGACAGGCATGCAGCTAAGCTCATGAACAATTTCATTTGCCAGAGCTGTTTCCTCGCCTGTTGGAGCTCGTCGTGGCGGGACCGTAGGGCCAGCCTCGTCTGAATCAGATGTCACATCCAAGAGACCAGAAGCTCCCAAAAGAAGTTCAACAGCGTCCCTCTCGGCCAGAGGTTCAACGTGGTAGACAAGGTGTGCCGGGAAGTTGTGCTCAAGGCCATTGAAGCGTGATGTGTAGACGATGTTGCCCTTTCCTCACCCCGGTATTAAACCGGCGCGCTCACTCAAGTTGCAGTCGTCGAAAATCAAGAGCCATTCGTCTGCCAAGCGCCCCATCCATTCCAGTGCCATGTGGAACATTGTTTCTGGATTGGTACCGCCCAAGTTGTATCGTCTGGAAATCTCGGCGTACGAATGAATAATCGTAGATCTTTCTGACCCATCGACGTAGAAAATATATTTGAATCTTGGTTTTATCAGTAACCGGCCCAGGGACATAAAGTGATGGAAACTGTACCCACCTTCCATCCAGGTTCTCTGCCGCCTTGAGGGCAACTTCACTTTTCCCAACGCCTCCTATCCCCCACAGAAGAAATTCCCTCCTTGGAACTCCTCCTGTGTCGCGCTCGCAAAACACTTGATCGATTTTGTTCAGCACATCTTGTCTCCCTATGAAGAAGCTGCTCGGTATTCCCATCGCCTTGGATCTGTCTGAGAGAAATAGCTGGTCACTGTCCGGAGAGTCTGGAACATTGTTAGCATACCCAAACAAGACCTAGTTTGTGAGTCGGTTGCTTCTTACAGGCATGGCCCAAAGTCAACCCATGCTTAAACCTGCCACGAGCCCCCAAGCCCTCCACCACCCCACGTATTTCGACCTACACTATCCCCACCGAGGTAATCCCTAGTCAAGGCCTTGAGCTGCGGAATCTTCCTTCAGTGCAGTGGACTTATACTTGTCCGACACCTGCCCCGTCTTCCTGTTCTTCTTGTTGAAGATACTCGCAGCACAATCGTCGTATGCCTTCAAGGCCTCAGTAGTAGACATCCTTAGCCTCCCCACCATGACTGCGATAAGCCTAAACCAACCGCTCGTCAGTCTAGGTCACTACACAAAATCACAAAAGATACTCACCCGCCTGTACTCGTCCCAGCAATCATATCAAAATAGGCACAAGGCTTCGGTATCTCCTCCAGTCCATCCCTCCTCTGAATCTTTTCCATAATCCGATCCAGAATCACCAACGACGAAACACCTCGTACACCTCCACCATCTAAAACCACAACTGATTAGCTGCTCATCCCCTTGCCCGAAGTGTAGATGAACTTACCCAGCGACAGAAGATTAACCGGCTCATCATCTTTCGTTCAGGACCCCATATTTGACATCTCTCAATCAAAACAAACAAAATAAGAATAAGAATAGAAATATCACACAACTCCTCTCCCATCCCAACACCAAGGGAACTCAGCCTTCAAACCCAAAAACCCCAACTTGGGTCTCGAAAGGCAACCGGTCTGTACCCCGTTCCAATGACCACCACTCAAATAAGCGCCAATCGTCCAGTATGCAGGCACTGCAGGTATTCAGGTGAAGTCTGACCAGGGTTTCATCGCACTGTAGTACCTGTACATCCATCCCCCCTAAGCCACCCCCCCAATCCAACCCCCCCTAATCCACCCCCTAATCGTCATTAGCGGCATGTCCCTCCTCCCCATTCTCGCAGGTGAGAATCGAGCAAATATGTGATTAATCAAAGTATGCAAGTAGGTAGTTGATAGTGGCTATGCAACTCAACCACCGAACAACATACCAAGTCGCCAACAATGTGTTCGGAGATAGGGTAGGTAGGTGACCACGATCGCTGCTCTGCTAGGGAACAACAACAACAACAACATCATCATCATCATCATCATCCAGCACTATCCAAGCCTAACTAACAGCGTGGCAATGTTTTATACATGTATATTCAAACATTGCCCCACAATTGATCGAAAAAGAGGGGGGAAATCGAGTTATCACAAGAGGAATCAACAACAGAAAATCATCTTTGGTTAACGAAACCACAATTGTTGGCGAAAACAAAATAGTGATATCTCTTTTAGCTACACACAATGAGAACTACATACCTGAATAGTGGCCAAGACAGAAGCGCCCCCCCTCCTCACGGGGAGTCTTTTGTATTCTGTCTGGGGTTGCAGTTGGTGAGGTGGTTGTGCGGTCTACCCAGTTAGATGTCCGCGGGGAAGCGATATTTATATCCTCCGCGGGCCGGTGGTGATTCACAGTCGCCACCGGAATCACCAGTTGTTGAGAAATATGCGTTGACCCCATTTGCTCGTGTTTTTTTTTTTTTTTTGTTTAGCCTTTCGGTCACACCGAGGGTGCCACTACAACGCCCCCAAGACCATCATGGAACCGCTAAGAACCCCGTCCCAAACTGTCGGGACAGAAGCACAACTCCCACTGGTCAACCGCCATTACCGCCGTGGCTGTGAGTGGGGCGCTGCCGCGAAAGCCAAACCGGCCTCTTTCTTTAGGCATGGTCCGGTGGCCTGGCGCCTGAAGGCACCCGCTGAGGTACACTCACCACCCGGACGGGATGGTCCGCAACATTCGACTGCCATCGGGCCGTATCTTGAGAGTTATGATGCCATGCCCATCATCCCGTGAGCACTGCCTCCCCCCCCCCCGGTCCCGACAAGAGTTGAAAATGAAAAATGATGTGTATGTATTATCTATCCATACGTCAACCGTTCCTAACTCCATGTGTTGCATGAAGCCACCTACCCGCTCAACAAAAATAATACCTCCCCTTCCCAGCCGTGTCTACCATGATACCCACACCCCATCTACGATATCGTAGCCGGCTCGTCCAAATACCAAGCCAAATCCCCCTTCTCATCCCCCACCTCCCGCGTCGAGAACCCATTTCCCAAGTACCCAAACCTGTTCCCCCTCGCATTATCCCACTCATACTCCCAATCCTCCCCTCTAAACCGTTCCAGCATATGAAAGAAATGAATCCTGCTCCCCGGATGAAGCGCCACCACCGGTCCTTCCTCCCTTCCCATCTTGAACCATGATCTCCCCGGCGCCGCCCAAGTGGTGGCTGGCATGAAGTGGGTAATGTGCTCAAAGTAGTCATCTACTGCTGCTTGGGAAGGGGCGATGGATTTGATTCCTTCGGTTTGGACCTTTTTGATGATGGTGGTGATGTACTTGGCGATGTGTTCCGAGAGGGTGAAGACTGAGCCGTGACCAATGGGTGCGTTGGGGCCAAGGAACACTGCTTCTTATTAGCACATCATGGATCACGTCTGAAGAATGAAGAGGGCAGGCTTACTGAAGTAATTTGGGAGGCTTGGAACAGCACAAGACATATACGCCTTCGGGATCTCTTGTCTCCATCGATCTTGCAGATTTGCGCCATCACGTCCAATGATAGGAAATCGTGGGCAAAAGGATGTTTCGAAGCCCGTGGCACAGATTATGGCGTCAACTTTGAGGATCTCCCCTGAAGCAAGCTCGATGCCTTCCGGTACAAAGCGCTTCATGTCCGTTCTCCTGACTTCAACATTCGGTTTTGTCAGGGCTTGGAGATATCCATGGCCAGGCGTCATTCTTCGGCATCCTAGTGGAAAGTCTGGAATGAGAGCTTTGCAGAGCTGCTCGTTCCCACCGAGCATGGCTGTCATGTACTCCGCTACCTTCGCGCGGGCGAAGGCTTGAACTGGGCTTTTGGCAAGGACCTGCGGGTGTTAGCCATCTCCTTAATGGAAAATCGAAAGAGAGAACCCTACCACTGGGAAAGCACTGTTGACCTCAACCTCAATCCTCTTGACAAAATCCCGGTAGAACTCCGGGTCCGACTTAAACTTTTCAATAGTTTCTTCCGAGAAGTTTTCCTCGGCGTCGAGCTGTATCTTATCCCAGACCTCTGTTGCTTGACCCATGACTTTCCAGGCGTGTATCCTTGGTGGTATGACCCAACTGGGTGTCCGGAAGATGTGGTGAATTTTGGCGGCGCCGGGCTGGAGAGCTGGCAATACTTGAACTCCTGTTGAACCATTGCCAATGATCGCTATCGTCTTGCCTGTGTGGTCGAAATCCTTTGGCCAACGAGCCGTGTGTATCAATGTGCCTTTGAAAGCGGTGAGGTCTTGAACATCAGGCCACTTCCAGTTGCTGATGGTTTGAATGTTAGCTGATGCCGTGCCAGCGAAGACGTGTAAACTGCTTACTTCAGTATGCCCGAACCATTCAGTAGAAAGGTAGCATAGTCCTCAAATTCCTGTCCATTCTCAAGGTTCCGTATCCTCAGCTCCCATTGACCGTCGCCTTCGTTCCAAACAGCAGAGACCACCTCATGTGAGGTCTTGATAGACCCTCTCAGCCCCTCCTCGTCGGCAACCTGGCAAAGATAGTCCTCAATTTCCTCGGCACTAGAAAAGAAGTTGGTCCAGTCATTTTTTGGTCGCCATGAGAACTGGTAACTGTGGCTTGGTACATCGCATCGACATCCAGGGTATTGATTCTCGAACCATGTTCCACCGACGTCGATGTTCTTTTCGTATACCACGACTTCGTAGTTGGTGAGATTCAGCCGCAAGGTACGGATGACGTTTAGCCCGCTCGCTCCAGCTCCAATGCCGACAATACGAATCGGCCGTGCCGTGCCGAGAGGTTGTTCCCGGACAGTGTAGGAGACATTGAGGGAAGGGAAGTTGAGAGTGGCGCCATCACGACCAAGTCGATCCGGGTATCTGTCGCCGCAAGAGTCCATTACCATGGTGAAGAGTGTGTGGGAGAAGAGCCAGAGGTGTTCTGAGAAGCCAAGTAGAGACTCTCAGAAGATGCTTCGAGGCCTTGGTACTTATATCAGTAATCGAAGGCGAAAAGCAGGTAGTAAACGCAGCCAATGGCTTGCCAGGCTTCGTTGATGTAATTCAAGTGGTATGCAGCAAACGAGCAACACTCCGTACCCTGACCTTGATTTGCTCTTCCCGGTTGGGCAAGTGCCTCAGAATGAGGAATACGGTTCCCCTCTCCAAGACAAGGCAGGCGCTGTCAGCAAACAGAGTATTGTGGGTATCCCAAACTAGGATGGAAGAGAAGGAGCCTCCTAGTATATGACGATCCAGCCCCATGAGACAATCGACGGCCACGACCTCAACCTAACCCCAAGCAGAGGGGTATCTCCCGACGGGTGCGATCCATAGTTGGCTGATTTACGGTTCCCGTCCATTTACGCCGGCCGATAATTCCTTCAAGCAAGAAGAGACGAAAAGATATCGAAGAAGAAGGGCCCTGCATGTATCCCCGCTGTCGGCGCGGGGGCTGTTGGAAGCCCTCACTGAAGAGGATCTCGAGATCCAATGGGGTTATCGGCTTCAAGGCTGCCGCATATTGGGTTTGTTTGATCCGTCCCCCGAACCGGGAAAGTGATGGCCAGCCTGTTCCAACGAAGAGAAAGAGACCCGCGTGAATGTGAGAGATGCTTGGGATGGCCGGTCCTGTCGTATGCTGTCCAACCACAGCCGTTATCGACACATGCCGGTGAGCAGCGAATTGCATGCTCAGCCGAGGGCCAGTAAGAAGTGGGGGGATTTTCCTAACGGCACCTTCCCGTCTGCGCTGTGCTTCCTGCTGAACGTGCCTCCTCGATGCTGACAGAGAGACAGCGGCGGGCTGCAAGTGCAAGTTGCAACGGTTAAAATGTGGCCCCAATTGCAAGCCTTCGGAGCATTTCAAGCGGAAAAACTCCGCTTTCTCTTCAGCTTGGTTGGAATTGAAATTGGGGGCTGAAAGCTGACAGCACACGGACCACATGCCTCAAACAACCACCATTTGCTGCCCCACTACCGTTTAAATCCTACCCAACCCTACCACCACCACCACCACCAGGACGACCTCAGCTGAAAGAGACTCACATTCCTGAAAACTGTAGTAAGAGACATCGATATCATTCGCTGCTTCACGTGAGAAATTTGGAACCCGGTATAGTCAGCTGCCGTTTGGGCATAACCGACATATATCAGATCCCAACCACCAGTCTGAACCATGGCCTTTTCATTCTCGTTCGCCGGCGATGATATAGAAGACGATGGTCGTCCGCTCACCCCTCCACCCCAAGTCAAGAAGTCAGCTGTGGCCTCGCCTGCGGGGGCCGGTGCATTTCCAGTTCAGGGCAAGTCCCAATTGCCACCAGCCAGCCATGATCTCGAGGACATGCTTTCGAAGCTACCCTCCAAGATAGCCTTCAACCTGCTCGGTGTCGATCTTCAGGATGGTAGCACACTCCAAATACCAAGGCGTGAGCTCTGGGATGTGCGGGCTCAGCTGATGGCTGAGGATGATGGGGAGAACCCATCTGAATCAGAGGCTGGTCTTGGGGAGCACGACGTCAAGACGGGCATTTATGAGGGTGGCTTCAAGAGCTGGGAGAGCAGTGTTGATATGGTCAAGGTCTTGGCATCGGAAAAGCCGGCCGATTTTTTGAATCAAGAGCCGTGTGTCTTGATCGAGGTGCGGCGAAATATCTGACGTCCCTAAACCTCCTGCCGAGAAACGAATTGCTGACCAATGTGTACAGCTCGGCTGCGGCACGGCCTTGCCCTCTCTCGCACTCTTTCACTGGGCCTTGAGCGAAAGAAAGTCACAACCGAGACACCCGTTGGTTCTCACGCTTGCAGACTATAACCCCTCTGTGCTCTATCTGGTGACGTTGCCCAATCTCATCTTGGCCTGGGCTCTTCAGCAACGAAGCCGAGTAGCGCTCGTCGAAGAGGCTTTTACACCCGACGGAGAACTCGATCTGACACCGGAGATTATCACGGCTTTCAAGGACTCTCTGGTTTCCAACCAGATCACTTTGAGATTTCTTTCTGGTGCTTGGTCACCAGAGTTTGTGGATACTCTCTACAGCTCACCGGATGCCCCAAGTTTTGCGGACAACACCAAGACTCTTGTGCTTGGTTCGGAGACTATTTACTCTCCTTTTGCCCTTGAAAGGTTCGGCGAGACTCTTCTTCTGATTCTTGAGCGAGAGCGGAAAAACAGACCAAGAGGTTCTGCCAGAGCTGTCATTGGCGCAAAGAAGCTTTACTTTGGCGTTGGAGGCTCGCTGGATGATTTTGTAGAAAAGATGAGGGGCCTTGGGACAACAGTGAACAACCTGTTTGAGGAACGCATTGGTGTTGTCAGAGGCGTCGTGGACTGCCAGCTCTCATGACTGCCGACATTTGGGAGTACGAAACGTCGGTTGGATAGAAGTCACTGAATTCTGAACCTGGATATCTCCTGTTTGATCAACTCGGCCACGTTGAAAATTCAACTTGGGATATCCTCACACGGGAAGTTGGAAGCCGAGGTCGAATGATGTTCCAGGATTTTTCTTCCCGGAGGTGATTCAGAATCTAGCTGAGGCATCCGGTTGTGTGTTGCCGGAGGTTACACGGTTTATCCGCCAGCGAATTGTTTCCGACAGAGCCGCCTGATCTCACAAACACGGAATGATGCCGTTGAAAACCTACTCGGTGACAGCAACTTGCAACTCGAACCCGTTTCGCCGCACAGAGCTATCGCATACGAACATCCAGGAGCACAAGGAACCCCCGTGACTTTGATGGTGATTCAACGCCACGATGGCATGTATACCAAGGTGGCACAAAGCCTCAGCATACAATTATCAGTCAATCGAATTTTTGATTGGTGTATCTTTCGCAGACTAGTCTCACCTCAATACTTCCTGGGGCTTTGCCATTCTGCGAAGATTTTGTTGAGAGACGCTTGGAATACTACCTGACTGTCTGATCTTGCCTGGTGACTATCGTCAGGAGGCAAACCGGCCACGCACTCAATCGCAGGCGCAGCCACACCCACCCAGCCCCGAGGAGACTCAATTTTTGACCGCACTAACAGAGCAGGTATCTGATGTATTCCTTTAATATATTCTGGTGTGACCACGCTGACCCGCGTTCAAGCGGCCTGTAGCGTCACTCGCATTCTCGTGTTACTATGGCGCTAAGACTTTGAATATGTGTAAGTTGGGATGGCGGCGCGATCTCCGTGTAACGTCTGGCTGCATAGGTCACCAGTTCGCCATCATATCCATGGTTGCGAACGTCCAGATGCAGGCTGCCGTGGCCGTCGTGTGTGCCTTTTGACCCCGCAATGCACAAACCAAACTGCTCGGCAGGAGTGGCATGTGAGCCATATGCCCCCGTTCTAGACGTCGGGCTTCGTCATGCTGTGACATGCAATATCTCTGTAACTCGCATCGACATCATAACCTCTCGGTTGGCCTTCGGTTGCGTTGCCAGGCATTGAAGAAATACCTGAAAATGGTCCCGAAATCCAGACATTGTTTTTCCGGATTCCAGATTCGAGACATGGTGAAGGGTTCTGGAAGGGGCAGTGATGTGCAATGACGACAATCTGGTCTGCAGCTCTGCAAGGAACCAAAAAACCCTGAAGGGGTCGCAACCATCTGAAGCGGGTCGATCTGATGCAGCGCAGCGAGATGAGGTCCACAGCACACATCGCATTCCACTGTCCCACGTGCATTCCGTCATCTTGAAGATAGAGCAACAAGAGAAGAATGACTTTCCGTAGCGCATACAATGCCGTCTGACAGCAGTGATTAAGTGACAGCCAAAAACCAACAGTCAGTCACTGCTAGGCAAGAATGTGTGTAACATCGCATGACAGGAAGGGATCCAGGAAACCAACAGCGTCGTAGCCCGAATTGGCGCAATTCTGGATTTAGGAGTAATTTCCACATGGTGGTTGTTGGCGCTGTGATTTCTTCTCGTCCGCACCGCGGGCACCGTCACGAAGGAGTGTCGTAGAGGACACAAACTGCGTGGCAGAGAGGAGGAATAGGGAATAATAGTGCTCGGTTTCACTGTCGCGGGGATCATGCGACTCACTCCCTCCCTCTCTGTGCCTCCATCATGTGTTCCTCTTGAGAGAACGGGATCTGGGGTTCTTCCCTTCCCGCTCAAACCCAGACCCTGTGCCTTCCCCTGTCTGTGCCTGTCCAGCCTTGCCGTGCCAAAAAAGCTTTTCCCCATTCGCGGCGTCTTTTTCTGGGGGTGGATCCGCCAACTGGTAAAATCGTTGTGTCAACGCCTCCCCATTCGCCAAACGAGATTGGAACTCCAGGACGCGTTCTTGGCCGTTTAGCTATTTTGGCCCCTGCGCCTCTTTCCTCTCTTCCTCTTTTGAGAGAGCTCTTCTTCCTCCTCTCCTTCCTGCCTGTCCTTCCTTTTACCACCACCACCACTACTCACATATCTCTGTGACTTGTCTCGGGACTGCCCACATTTACATCATAATAATTACACGTTCACCACAGTCGTTTTTAAACTCTTCGTTTTTCCATTCCAACCACCAGCTCAACCGAGTCGTTCAACATTCCACAAGTGGTAAGTACATGATCGTGCCCCCAGCAACGAGATTGCGCGCCTTTCTTCGGATCGATCCACCCATATCCATCCTCCCCCGACGTTTCCACCTCGACCGCGACCTCGGTTTTCCTCCCACCGCCAATTCTGTTTTCTTCACATCCCAAAAGCTTATTTACAGTCGCATCAGCTGACCTCTTGTTCGCTCAAACTCGCAGTTGTACTTCATCTCACTCACCACCACCATCGTTTACTCTGTATAATCCAGAACAACATCCATCACCATCAATCAGTCAAAATGAAGTACTCTTTCGCCACCGTTCTCGCTCTTGCGACCGCCGCTCTCGCCAGGCCCAAGTTCACGAACTCCAACTACGATGTTGTCGTCGGCGAGCCTTTCACTCTCAGGTGGGACTCTGCCGAGGGCAATGTCAAGATTTCGCTCTACAAGGGCACGGCCGGAGATGAGAACAGCTTCAAGCCCGTCGAGGTCCTTACTAGTGAGTATCTTCTGGCTATCGACCAGGCACCTGCGAAACATTTGGACTGACTTTCGATATCAGCCACCTCCGGCGCTAGCGGCTCCTTCACCTACACTCCCACCGACAGCTTGAACGGCGACTATGCCTTTGTCATTGAGGACGAGAGCGAGGACCCCCGCAACTTCAGCCCAGCTTTCCCTCTTGAGGGTACCGAGGTCGTCACCTCTGCCACCACCTCTCTGACCACCATCACCAGCACTGCTGAGTCCTCCACCGAGACCTCCACCGAGTCTTCTACTGAGACTGAGACCTCCACCGAGTCCACCACTGCTACCAGTATGTTCTCCCAACTTCTAGTTTCAAGTGTAAACTAATGTGCTAACCCCCTTTCAGCTCTCGAGACCACCACCACTGCCCCACCCACCAGCACTCGCCGCGTCCAAGAAACCGAGACTGCTCCCCCCAACACCAACAACGGCCAGCGCTTTGCTTCCTCGCTCGCGCTCGTCCTCGGTACTGTTGCCGCCCTTGTCTTCTTTAACTAAGTTGATACCATGAGGGTTGTTGCTGCTGTTTTGAGTTGAGATTTTCTGGCGTTTAACAGTCACCAAAAACTTGGCTAATAATACCCCGGGCTTGTTTGTTTGGGTGGTTGTTGGTTTCTTGTTTTTTTTTTCTTTTCTTGTCTGGTGTTTTTTGTGAGGGTTTTTTACTTCTCGTACATAGGTTGGTACCTTTTTTTTCGTGAAGGGAAGGCTAGCTGTAATTGGTTAATTGGCTGAGGGGAAGGGAGGTGGGTGTTGTCTTCTTGTTTATGATTAACAAAGATGGGGGTGATTGGTTAACGCGGAGTAGGATAGGGAGGGAGAAGACAGATGAATGTTAGGATGTAATGGATTATATTTTATGATTAACTTGATGACTTGTGTGTGCTGATGTGATATGAGATTGGAGATGGGAAAGAGGTGAAGTTGTGAAAAGGTTTGAGACTTGCAGTTGTTAGGGTTGATAGGCGAGGTGTCAAAGTTGACAGATTGGTGAAGCTAGGGGTGACACCGCTGCGGTTTAGATGGCCGCTGGGACAGGAGTTGGGGAGTTCGGGGATTGACGAATTGAATTGTTGGAGTCAGGGTTCGTTCAACGTGGGTCGGATGGTGGCATATGCCTCTACCCGTTGTTCGGCCGGTTTGCTGGTCGGTCGGGTTAGGACGAAGAACGGTGTGAGAGCTAGGTATAGTGACGTTGTGTACGGGGGGACCACATATGCAGATGCAAGTAAGTATGAGGAGCGTTATGCGAGTGACAATGCAGAGAGGACATGTTGTGGCCAATTAGGGGTTTGAATTGAGGGTGAGATAAGCACTGTGTTTACACGACATTTTTCATCCCATGTTGGTGTTTTTGCTGTGTTGGAGGGCCGATGATAAGGCTTGTCGGACCATACCGCTGACGGGGATGACTGATAGTCTGATGTCTGAGTTGTGTAACCTGCTCTGTTTCCTTGAGGGTGTAGTCAGCAGCGATGTCGGAGAACAGGAGAACGAAGAGAGTTGCTGCCGGAGAAGGCTTAGAGGCGCCGGATGTAATACCATAAACAAGTGCTAGCTTGCGAACACTAAACAAAAGACACCAACTGTCAGATATCAGGTTATATATATGATTCCCAATTCGGCACTGAAAGCCAGCCAGCCTTATATACATAATCTAGAAACTATATACCCCCTCCCCTAAACATCACACGGGTTGTTTTCTTTTTCAGCCATCAGCAAATAACGCTGGCTTTGATTCCTTTCTGACTGTTTTGATACATGGTTCCCATCTTCGAACCACTTGCACCGCCATCTATCCCAAAAACCGTTTCATGCTCCCAAGATGCAAAATATCATTCGCAACGCCTCCCATATCCTTCCCACCCACATCCCTTACAACTTCGCCTTCACACTCCCCGCCCCACCCTCCTCCTCAACAACAACCACCACCACACAAATATCATCCTCCTTTCCCCCCCTCCAAACCTCATGCGGGTAATACTTCTTCACCTCCTTCGCAAACGGCCCATCCAGCTTCGGATCCACACTCGCAATTTTCGCCTGCCTAACAATCTCCGTAGCCAGCCTCCCCTGCAACGTCGTCTTCCCCTCAGTCACACTCTTGATATCCTCCTCCACCACACACCCCCTCTCCCCATTAACCCTCCAAACCCCCCTCTCCCTCATAACCGAGCTCACAATCCTCAAAATATCCCCCTCAAACAGATTATCCCAGAGCCCATCACTAGCAAAAACAACCACATCCCCATGCCTCAGCCCATGTCTCGTGACCTCGGCATCCCTAGGCTGATCCATCAACTGCGCGCCCCCAAAAGCCGCCGCCCGCAACAGCATAGAAGGCGGCACAACGCTGAGCTGATACGGCGTGTTAAACGCATGAGTCTGCGGTTCGCTGCTCGCGTGGACGCCCCCCCTTCTGAGAAGTATAAACCCGCTATCCCCCAAATTGGCGACTTCCATCTTCCCGTTGGAGGTCAACAAGCCAACAATGGCGGTGCTACCCCCGGCTTTGATGCTCTCATCATGACAGACAGCCTCGTAGCCCCTTTGCATGAGCTCCCGTGCTGTTGACGGCGGGTCGGATGATGATGCGTTGGCGGCCATGTAGTCGCAGAACGCATGGGAGAAGTCGGCTGGGTCGACTCCGCTATCCATCCACCCTCCTACGCCGTCTGCCACTCCTAGGGCGACTTCCCCGCTGGAGGGGGAGGCACCTAGCTGACTGATGAAAAACGCGTCCTGACCTGATTCTGGCCGGGAGGATTTGGGACGTTTGGGGGATTTGGGCGGTTGGGAGAGGCGGTTGTAGGGGTTGAATTGGAAGAGGTGGGTTTGGGGATCGAAGGGCCGGGATTTGGCTATGTAGGAGGCTGCGAGGTGGTAGTGATATTTGGTGCTGGGGCATTGTTGTGGTGATGAAGAGGAGGGGCCGAGCATGGTTGCGGGGCAGGTTGAGAAGAGGAGGGCGTTGGTTGGTTTCATTGGGGTTGTTGGTGGTTGCCCTGGGGTGTTGGGCTGTTTTGATGGGGGTTTTTGCTTGCGGGTTGTGAATGTTGAGGCGGCGCGGAGGCTCGATCGGTAGGGGGACGGTGTTGTCGTCGGAGGGGTGAGAAGTCGGAGGGAGGCTGATCGGTAGGGGAGTCGAAGCGCGCGGTTCGCGCTAATTGTCGCGACCATCTTTGGTGGTGGTAGTTGGGGGAAATAACCGGAGATGAACCGAGTCTTTTTTTGAATTGGGCGCTGATTCGACAGTGGGTAACAGTAGGAGTAACAATAAGGAAAAAGGGAAGGGTTGATGTTGCTCGTTTGTTGCTCAGTGGTGAAATTAGCCTCCGATTCAAAGCCGGTTCGTCAAGGTGCGCTGCTACCCCGCCGCCAGGTCTCCAGAGGGGTTGGAGAGAAAGAGAGAGCGAGTTTGGGTGGGCGATACTCTATTGCTAGAACATCACGAACGGTTTGGTGCGCTGGAGAGTGTGGCTGGCTGGCGGTGTGTTGAAGGTCCGTTCGAGAAAACTAAGGATCCGCCGTCGTGGTGGTGGGAGAGCAAGCTAGCTTGTACGTCGGCTTTGCTGGGGCCGGGCTAGACTGGTCGGTGTTTCGCTTTTTTCTCGTCGGTGCCGATTGAGGCTCTGCGGAGGCGTGTTGACATTATGTCACCCTGCGTTTCCGCACCGAAGATGCCCATCTTGAAATTTGATGCAGCCGCTGTGGAGAATCGGTCGGTCTCGGTCGCCCCCACTCCGATCCGGCGGTTGGAACCGGCATTCAGTGGGTGCGGCCCGTGCTGGTGCTGTCGGTTGCCTGCCGGGTAAGCTAGTCCGATTCTGTCACTTACATCTTCTTGATCTCCGATATCTTAAACATTTGATCTTGGTTTGATCATGTCACTCTCCAGGAACACTCCGACTGTTACAATATTTCACTCAACACGTCTTGGATACCTAGGCGAGTACCGACCTAAAAGTCATCCCGTCCTCCCGCCAGCTTAGGATCAACGCCACTTCTTGCAAGCTCGGTGCCATGCGCTACAGAATCTTGATATTCTTCAGATATCTGGAGTCTCAGGACTAGGCTAATGAAGTCTACTACCTATCACTTATATGAAAGACTAGCGGATATGATTACTGAGCATCGGACGGAAGCCTGTCGTCTATCATTTCAATCTTCCATTGGCAAAGTGACGGACGTCCAGGCTAACCGCTCGTCAAAGAAATACCAATGAGCTACACTGTCCAATACCTAGACAAGTGGCAATGGTTGTCAAAGTTGAGACACCATGACCCTGATGGAGGTAGCCAAGAATAGCCTTGACAATTTTCGTCCAATATCACGAGAAGGCCTTGACTATATATCCTACCTTATCTTAGCAATCACCGATTGCATCTTGATAGTCCATTGCTTCAGAGTTGACTCTCATTATTCATTTCTTGATTACCGCAGAATATCATAAATAAATCTGCGTCTTCCAAGATTCCATCCTTCGGCCTCCCGGAGAACTGAAACGCCAAAGACAACGATGAAACCCAGTGCTACCCATTCTCATCAGCGCCACTCGCCATCGCGATAAACAAGTGGCTGCCGGCCTTTTTAGCGTTCAACCCGCCCCCAGGGTTCAGGGGACCAGCCTCTAAATAATCTGCGGGGTACAGCGGCAAGCGCGTGCTACCAAGCCGGAAAGAGTGCCCGTTTTCTTGATCGGCAAAGTTGTGGTGGTTTTGTCCGTGATAAGAACACCTTCGAAGAATCTCTCATTCTCGGCGCGGAATCATCGCTTTGGCCTGGGCAGGCTTGGCACAACTGGCCAGCAATCTCCCTTCCGTCTCTCTCTCTCCCTCGCTCGTGCTTTTTCCAGTTCTTTGTTTATGCGACAGTGCTCCTTCCCTTTCACCTCTGCACATCGAAAGAGTTCAGGCAAACTCATCTGTACAAAACCAACTTGCGACCTTCATCCAGATCGATCAAGTTATCGTCCCCCTCTTTGATCGAGTCTATTCATCTCCCGATATAGAACTCAACCCAGGTGTATCAAATTCATCGCAGCAGCCACCCAGCCTATCCGAGTTCCTGGAACTCTGGACCTCGGACATTCCCCATCCCATCCCATCCGGTCACCACACAAAAAAACAACACAAACAATGGCCATCGCCACGCTTCTACCCAGGCAAACCTACTACTACCGCAACTGCACCCGAGACGAAGATGGCTTTCTCATCAGCGACGAAAACTGCTACATCTCCTTCTGGAACACAAAGGTACGTCCTCCCCCCCCCACCCACCTACAACCCCTACCTTCCCAGTCTAACATTCCCGCCCCCCTCTCCCATAGGCCGGCGTAATAGTCAAATGGTCCCTCTTCCTCGCCATCCTCCTCTCCCTCACCCTCTACCTCCTAATAGGCTACTTCCACGCCCGGAAACGCGTCCGCTCCGGCCTCCCCCCGCTGGGATACCACCGCTTCCTCGTCAACCGCGCCACCCTCGCCCAAGTCGACCCCCGGTATCGATACCCCCAATCCACCTTCACCCCTTACAACCACAACGGGGACGGGTATCAATACTACAACATGCAAGGGATGCCACCACCACCAGTCTACGATCCCAACGCGCCACGGCCGCCGGTTTACGAACCGCCTGCTGGAATCTCTAAATATGGGGAGGGTAATGGGAATGGGACGACACCACCACCACCGCAGGATAATGGGTATATCTACTCCCCACCACCAGGACCACCACCACCAGCAGTGGTCGCGCCAGTGCCAAGTAGCAGCTTAAATGAGCAGTATGCCCCTCCCCCTGGGCCACCACCATTCACACTACAACCTCAAGGAACGGGGAATACCAACAACCCGTTCAGGAGCTAGAAGAGACGGTATCGGATTGGGAAGGCAGGTAGCAGGGTAGGGTTTTGGAATAGGATGAGGAGTGAGCGTAATTTGTATATATGATTGATCCCCTGGTGGGAAAGGACCACGGAACAGAATAAAGGAGGGAAAGCTTGACCATGCTCAATGCTCAATGGGCATCAATGGGGTTTCTCGATTGAGAAGGAGAAGGGCGCGGAACGCCCAGCAGCTCTCACGAGTAGGGTTCACTCTGGAATTACCTACGTTATAGCATTCATTGCAAACATGCCTAAATACACCTAATATTACAAGCAGCGCAAGAGCCTTTTGTTTTCTTCAATCATGTTTCTGTTATTGTGTAGCTAATGGTGTCCTATCAAGAATTGTGAAGGATGCCCGCTATGTAAGATAACGGACTCCTGCCTGATGGGAGCCATGTCCTGTGATACCGGTCCCTATGTCCGCTTTGTAGAATAAATGCACGCTGCCTAAAAAACACCTCGCTAAATTTCAACCCAAGTCAATATTTGTTGCCGTGCGCCTAGATAGCCACAGGAATACCGTGAATGCGCCGTGTGTGAAGGTATGGGAACCTCAAAACCCCTGATAGCCTTTGAACCGACCAACCCACGAAACAAAGAAAAAGACGGCCGCCTTGCTGTATTTCAGTCGGGATCCATAGCATCCGAATCACAGCCGAACGATATGACAACTATATCTCAGCGGACCTTGGTGGGATCCGAAATCTAGCCGAGATCCATAGCAAGTCGATTCTATTCGAGCTCCATTTCGTCTGGACCGTAGTCGAGCTTCACGTCATCTGAGCACTAGTCGTGCGCCATGGGATCGGATCCCAGTCGCAGTGCCGCGTGGCATCTCGATCCTAATCGAGCTCCATGGCATCTGGATCCTCTGCTGATGACGACGAAGCCTGTGGCGCGGAAAACATGACCGTGCTATCCACTGGAACCTCCCTCGTCGCGGCAGCAGCCCTCTCAGCCTCCTGCTTCTCCCTCATCCGTTGTCTCGCCTCGATGATAGCCTTGCGCACGCTGTCTTGCTCTTCTGGTACCGTGATAGAAGAAGGTACCCGGTACAAAACAAGTTGTCTATCGGCCATCTCTTGTGGCGAGGGGGAAGCGAGGATGTTTGGAGGGATGCGGTGGGACTTGAGGTGCTTCTCAATGTCGGGGAGGAAGATGAGTTTCCCGTCGTCAGTCTCATTGTCGGACGAGGAGAGCTCGTCGTCGAGGTTGTAAATGTAGACTTTGTGCTTTGTGTCGTCGAGCTGCATCATGGAGTCATCCATGGGGGTGTGTTTGTGTTGGCCATGGCTACGGCGCTGGGATTGAAGTTGTTGTTGATGATGGATGGCATTGAGATCGGGTAAGGATTGGTTGTGGCTGTCACCTTGTTCAACGGGGACGTAGAGTTTGGGTCCAGAGTGTTCTGTGGAGAAGAGGGCGGGTGTTAGTGGGAGGGCTGGAATGCGGCGATGACGTTGAGGGGGACTGTGCACCACACCGTACATACCGAGATTCAGCAGGCTCATGCGCTTGGAGAGGCGCTCGTTGTTCTCTGGGGGGGCATCTGGTTTGCGCTTACGGGAGAGGCGAGATGTCGGTGGTTGTGGTTGTGGTTGTGGTTGTTGTTGAAGCTGAACTTGTTGCTGTTGGAAAGGGTTGTGATTGAGGTATCCATGTTGATAGTGGTGGTCCATGCCCACAGCGGGTGGGAAGCTCCCCATCTCCATGATATGGTGGTGGGTGGCCAGTCGCGGCGCAGGGTTTGCCAGCATTTATTTCTCCCTCTTCCCTGTAACTCTGTTTCGCCAATTGCCTTAGGTGAGGTGTCGGAATGCGCGCCAATCAAGGTGGGATTCGGGAACTTTAGGACAGGAGATTGGGAGATTGATTGGGACTGGTTCGAGATAAAGGGAAAAGGCCGATATCGCGAAGAGGTTTTAGAGAGAGAGAGAGAGAAAGAGAGAGAGGAAGGTTGTAAGAAAAGGACGGATGGAGAAGGCCTTGTGGTTACGGTGGTCTTGCCGCGAGCGGTCCAGGAGCTGGGGCGGCACGCGCTATCAATCGGCTTTTGTGGTGAATTTGAGTCATTGCTCGCGAACCTTCCACCACAAAACCCGTTTGACCCCGCCATCTTCAACACTCTCGAACTTTCGAGCACCCACCTCCGCCCTCCGGACTGCAGCCCCGGCTTCCTACTACGCTGCCTCTGCCTTGTTGGATTACTATCGAACCCGTCATCATCTCCCTTCGCACCTCAAACGCCTACACCACACCATGACGGAACCCCAGTGGACAGGCCCCCGCGTCCGGGAGACGTTTTTGAAGTTCTTTGAAGAGCGGGGCCACACCATCGGTATGTGATATCGATACACTATTACCCCTCCATGCACGCTGTATCGAAATATGCTGGCTGCTGGTTACACAGGCCGAAGGATGACCACAGCAAAGAGGCCCTTATTCAAAGCTGGATATTTCTCTATTTCTCTGCTCAAAGAGAGTTGCATGTCTCGCAGAAAACAATCACAATGATTGTAGCAGTGGTCCAACAAGCCTCATCAGTCTTATCATAACCACCAAGATCAAGTTGACCTTGGTGGGGTTGATATCGCCACACACTTTTGCAAAAAAATCATCCTTCGAGCCATGTATTCGCACCAGCTATGCGCTTCAATCTAGTCTAGCTTCTCTTCTACAACAGCCTGTGCTAACCTCACACCTCAGTCCCATCGTCGTCGGTCGTGCCTCACAATGACCCGACACTGCTCTTCATCAACTCGGGCATGGCCCAGTTCAAGCCTCTGTTCCTGGGAACAGTAGGCAAGACTGAGCCCATGGCTGCGCTCAAGCGTGCTGCCGACACACAAAAGTGCATCCGTGCCGGTGGAAAGCACAACGACCTTGACGATGTAGGCAAGGATTCCTACCATCACACCTTCTTCGAGATGCTTGGCAACTGGTCGTTTGGCGACTACTTCAAGAGGGAGGCTATTGGGTGGACATGGGAGTTGCTCACCAAGGTGTACGGTCTCGACCCTAATCGCCTCTATGTGACCTACTTCGAGGGCAACGAAGCCATGGGCCTGGACCCAGATCTCGAGGCCAAGCAGCTCTGGCTCGACCAAGGAGTACCAGAGGACCACATCCTTCCCGGCAACATGAAGGACAATTTCTGGGAAATGGGCGACCAAGGGCCATGCGGGCCGTGCTCTGAGGTTCATTACGACAAGGTTGGTGGGCGAAATGCTGCGCATCTCGTCAACCAGGACGACCCTCTCGTGGTAGAGATCTGGAACAACGTCTTCATGCAATACGACAGGCAAAAGGACAGGAGCCTCAAGCCTCTTCCCGCAAAGCACATTGATACCGGTATGGGTTTTGAGCGTCTGGTATCTGCCCTCCAGCACAAGTCTTCCAACTATGATACCGATGTTTTCGCCCCTCTGTTCGCCAAGATCGTCGAAGTCAGCGGTTCCCGCCCATACAGCGACAAGTACGGCAAGGACGACGTCGATGGTGTCGATACCGCGCTCCGTGTTGTTGCCGACCACATTCGTCTCCTCTCCTTCTCCATCGCTGATGGTGCTGTTCCCGGCAACATCGGCCGCGGTTACGTCGTTCGCCGTGTTCTCCGCAGAGGTGTCCGCTACGCCAGGAAGTACCTCAATGCCAACATTGGTTCTTTCTTCTCCCAGATTCTTCCTGCTTTGGTCGAACAGATGGGCGAGCAATTTCCCGAGCTCAAGAAGAAGGAGGCCGATATCAAAGAAATCCTTGATGAGGAGGAGGTTGCTTTCGCTGTTACCCTCGACCGTGGTGAGGCCATGTTTGAGAAGTATGCCGCTGCTGCGACCAAGGCTGGCGAGAAGAAGCTTTCCGGTGCCGATGTTTGGCGTCTGTACGATACCTTTGGTTTCCCAGTGGATCTCACTAAGTTGATGGCCGAGGAGCGCGGCCTTACCATCGACGAAGAGGAGGTCAAGGTTGCCCAGGAGAAGGCTCGCGAGGCTTCCAAGGCGGTCAAGGAAGCCGTCACCACCTTTCCCAAGCTCACGGTTCATCACATTTCCGAGTTGGAGAATGACCGGAACATCCCCCGGACGGACTCGGAGGCAAAATACTCTGCGCAGAGCAGCGAAGGTAAAATCCAGCTCATCTTCAACGGTTCCGAATTTATCGAGAATAGCAAGGATGTGCCACCAAAGACGCCCCTGGGCATCATCCTCGACAAGACCAACTTCTACGCTGAATCCGGTGGTCAGGTTGCCGACACTGGTCGGATCATCATTGACGATGAAGCTGAGTTCAAGGTCCTCGATACTCAAGAATTCGGTGGTTACGTCGTTCACTCCGGTTTCCTCGAGTACGGCAACTTGAAGGCTGGTGATGTCGTCAAGTGCGAATTTGACGAGCTCCGTCGCCAACCCATCCGCAACAACCACACCGGCACTCACGTCCTCAACCATGCCCTGAGAGAAGTGCTCGGCGATACGGTCAACCAGGCCGGCTCACTCGTCGATCAGGACAAGCTGCGCTTCGACTTCAGCCACAAGACGCAGGTGACACTGCCCGAGATCAAGCGCATTGAGGAGCTCTCCAACGCCGATATCCGCAAGAACCTCAAGGTGTACGCCAAGGATGTTGCCCTGGCCGAGGCTAGAGAAATCAACGGCCTTCGTGCCGTCTTTGGTGAGACGTACCCTGACCCTGTCAGAGTGGTGTCCGTCGGTGCCTCTGTTGAGGAGATGCTCAAGGACCCCAAGAACCCTGAGTGGCGCCAGTTCAGCGTTGAGTTCTGCGGTGGTACTCACGTTGACGCCACTGGCCTCATCAAGGACCTGATCATTGTTGAGGAAAGCGGTATTGCCAAGGGTATCAGACGTATCGTCGCCTACACGGGCGCCGGTGCCCACCAGGCTCAGCAAGATGCCAAGGACTTCAGCGACAGACTCGATCACATCGCTGCCTTGGAGTTTGGCCCCGAGAAGGTTTCGTTGGTCAAGGCTGCGTCCGTCGATCTCGATGCTCTCGTCATCTCCGTCTTGACCAAGGAAGAGTTGCGTAAGAAGTTTTCCACCATTCAGAAGTCAGTCCTTGACGAGCAAAAGAAGAGGCAAAAGGCTGAGAGCGGGACTGCTCTGTCTACCGTTCAAAAGTTCTTTGCCGATGAGAAGAACAAGGACGCCAAGGCGTTCGTTGGGCACTTGCCCATCTCTGCCAACGCCAAGGCCATCTCTGAGGTGATGACTTACTACAAGAGTAAGGACAAGGCCAAGAGTGTGTATCTGTTTGCTGGGAGCAAGGATGAGGCCGTCGTACATGGTGTTTATGTCGGTACCGACTTGAAGGGTGTTACCGCTGAGCAGTGGACTGCTGCTGTTACCGAGATTGTGAGTTTGCCCCGAATATAAATGACCAACAAAAGACGAAAGCTAATGAGATCGAGTAGATTGGCGGTAAGACGGGCGGTAAGGAGCCCAGTCGCCAGGGTGCTGGTTCCAACCCTGAGAAGCTTGATGAGGCCGTCACCAAGGCTCAACAATGGTTGGAGGAGAAGATGAAGGAGCTTAGCCTTTGAGACTGTTGTTTTCAAAGTGAAATAATCAATGAGCTAACGGGATCGGCATGGCGTGTGGTGTTGGTAGTTTTGAAATCACGATAAAAGTACCTAAAAGCCTTGCTCTATAGATTCCCTTTATGACCGTATACTTTTTTCTTCTGCTTTCTGGATTTTTCTATGTACAATAGGCATTGTCAAGTTCATATTTCTGGCTGAAGGCTGTGTTGCAATTGCTGACTGTAGCAAGCAAAAGAGGTCCATCTCAGGTTTACTTCTCTCACCTCCCTAATATCAGGTTTATATGGAAGAGAAGATAGAAAGCAAAAAAGAACAAAAACACACAACACTGAGGATTCCACAGTGGTCACCCATCTGAGTACTAGCTCGGCATTCAAAGATGAGGAGAATATACTTCTAAGATGCGGTTACAGGATGCTTGTCACAGTCTTGGTTTCTTGGTCTTACTTAAAATGTCCGATATGTGCTGTGAAGCATGCTATTCCCATGAAGAACGAGTAGGTGTACGTTTGACTGGTTATTCTCAAGTTGGATTCTCCAGACATTTCTGCTGTTGTTTGATGCTGTTGTTTGATGCTGTTGTTGAAAGGGGCGATGTTGAACAAAGAAACTAGCTCTCCTGTGAGCTCAAGATGGATACCGCAACCGTCACACAACGGAGAAAAACTTTGCCACGCTAGGCGTCGCCGTTCCCTGCAAGTGGAAAGGCAAGGATGTGTGGAAATCCGGCACCTCCTTGCCGTAAAACAAGGGATGCAGGCCGTTTTCCGGAAGGTGGCGGAGCGGAGGGATGGCTACGACTTTGTACACCCGGTGCGCCCGTGGAAGGACTGGCAGGATTTGAGGACACAGCGGCGTGCTGCAGAGGTTATTGAGCAAATAATGGGGGAGCTCTAGCAAAATCCAAGTCCAGAAGCTGAAATAACTGAAGGATTCATCCAACTATATTTTGAACGGTTTCTGGTCCCCGGTTTCTCCCTCATTCACTTTTGCACCACTCGGCTCTGGTCTGTTGCCCGCTCAAATAGAAGCCTCACTGTGAGGAGCATCAAATCTATCTATCTCGTCCGACCACGGGATGCCATCCTGCGCTCCGACATTCATGATGGTCATTGCCGCAGCTTTGTTTGCACGAACGACAGCGCTTCTGATGTCCCAAGTCCCTTTGGCCTTTTGGCGTAGGTAGTCTGAGGAACAAGCCCCGGTAAAGGTATCCCTGTTCCTATTAGCGCTCGTACAGAACAACTGGAGGCAGCTCAGTGCCTGTAAGGGTTCCAGCTTGACCCTGCTCCGGTAGTGTCCTTGACGACAACGTCATACGCAGGGCAGTGAGCTCTGCCATCGGCATTGGCGTAGAACGCGCCCTTGGCGGCCAGCGTGATGACCACATTCTTCACGCCACGGTCTAGAAACTCGTGTGCGATAGTCAACCAGCTGTCTTGGTTGACCTCGTCCCTATCCCGGCCCGACATGATGGCCGCTTCCAATTCGTTGACAAGCAAGTGCGTGAGGTGCCGGTAGAAGCACCTGCCGACGGGGGTCGGAGGCGCCGCGTTGAGGCAAAAGTCGATGCCATTCTGATCACCCTCTGACAGCAATTGTTTCCCAAACACAACAAATTCCAAGGGGATCACGAGGCTCTCCGTAAGCCAAGGTTACCTTCAGGATCTGTATGATTGGTTGGCTTAGTGTCGATGGACAATCTTGTACACGAATCTGGCTCAGGGGTAAATAGGGGCTACTGAAGCTGTGTTAGCAAAAGGTGAAGCGAATTCTTTTCCTGTGAGAGCCGTGCGATTCAGGGTTAGTTCATTTTGCCTGGCGTTCATTGGACAGTCTATCTTGACGTGTGATCTTCCAACCAACTTACCTACTTGCTTACTCGGTGCGGCGGGCGCATGCTGGAGAGCACATGGGTGCCTTTGCCTTTTGTCCTCCGAGATATAAGAGTCACACTCGGAGAGAAGGCTGCAGGGTGCTGTCTGGTTGTGTCACTTATGATGAGTAATGAATGTCTCCGCACCTGACTATGGTCATATGTGATGGTTTATGTGGAAAACAGCCATCATGCTCTTCAAAAGCCGCGACATTGTTTTGAAGATATTCAAAGACGCAAAAGAACTCGGGAGGCTTGGCAGAACGTCACAGTGCGTGTTAACTCCGATCTTCAGTGGGTGGCCCAAGCTTGCTTATCGCGCCGGCCGGAACTCTTATCCCCATCCGCTCGCCGAATGACACAACCTCCTCCTCGTAAATATGCACATCACCGCTTTCGTTGAATTGATGACTGAATTATTTTGCGGTGAACGAGCCCGTCTTTAGTTTGAGTTACCTATTATATTACAAGACTGGATTCTCTTCCGGTTGCATTTTCCTCAATTCAACCGACCAAGTCGTCGACATCACAATCGCCACACGGACGGACCTCTCGGCATTTGCAAGTCTCACTCATCATCACATTTGTTGAACAAAATGGAATCTTCAGAGACAAACCCTGATCTTGAGTCGTTTAGGGAGCAGTGGAGGGCTGAGGTCAGGGCTAGACATCAGCAGTCACACCGCCCCCGTCAGGATCAACATACTACGGCTGGACCATCGACGGGGTCGAGGAAGCCGCCTCCTACGAAGAAGCCGATCGCCAAGGAGTATGAGGAGGATTATGTACCTACAAAGGTGTTTGATGAACCCGGACAGCCGGCCACAATTACAGGAGTTGCCGCTGTGCCCACTAAGAAGGAGCCAATCACCGCTCTCGAGCATTATGAGAAGGCTGTGGAAAGGGAGGCGGCGGGGAATCTGGGGGATAGTTTGAGGCTGTATAGAAAGGCGTTTAGGGTATGTCTTGCTCCCCCTATATTCTAACTGGAACTGACTGCTGACCCAACATTCAGATGGACGACCAAGTCGATCAAAACTACAAAGCGAAGCACTTCCCCAGGGCGAAATTTCCCCAAAAGATGGCAGCACCAAAGTCGGGGGATTCCTCTACGGCTGCGGCACCGGGGGATGCAAAAGCCGACCAGCCTCAGACTATGAAGGAGCTCATCGCCAGTTTTGCGGGTTTGACTATTGAGCCGGTGCCGCCAGAAATCGAGGGCATGCCTCAGCCTCCCTGCCCGATTTCGAACCTGCCTGATGAGATACTTGTCCACATCCTCCGTGACGTTGCTGTCGCAGATGTGGGTGACTTTGTTCGTCTTGCGCAGGTATGCAAGCGGCTTGCGTTTTTGGTCGTGACGGAGGATAGGATATGGCGGCGGATTTGTTTGGGGGTGGAGTTTGGTTTTGGGGGGATGCACTACCACTGGCAGAGGCAGATCACTTGGGAGCCGCTTGCCGAGGAGGATCTCGAGCGGGAGGCGGCTGAGGAGGCGGCTGCTGCGGAGGCGTTTACGCAGAGCAGCGGTGCGACTTCGCCAACGGAGACTGAACAAGAAGATGGTTTTGTTGTGCCAGTTTTTGACCTGGAGAAACGGGCGGAGAGGTTGGCTGATGAATCGACAGCCAATACGCTGGCGTTTTTCAACAGCCTTTACGGGTCGAGTTGGCAACGGATGTTCCGTCTTCGTCCGAGGTTGAGGTTTAATGGGTGTTATATCAGCACTGTGAACTACGTCCGGAGCGGGATGGCTAATTCGAACAGTATCACTTGGGGGGCACCGATTCATGTCGTGACGTACTACCGGTACCTACGATTTTTCCGGGACGGGACTTGTTTGTCACTGTTGACTACAGCGGAACCAAACGATGTGGTTCACCACCTTACCCGTGAGACTTATGCCTCCCACCATTCGGGGCATGTGATGGAGTCAGCGCTAAAGGGGAGGTGGAGGTTGGCGAGGGCGGGGGATAACCCGGGGGCTAGTCTGAGCGAGGTTGAAGGGGATGTGATGGTGGAGACGGAGGGGGTGAGTAAGTATGTGTACAGGTTGGATCTGACGCTGAAGAGTGCGGGGAAGGGGGCGAGGAATAATAAATTGGCTTGGAGGGGGTTTTATAGCTGGAATAGGCTGACGGATGATTGGGCTGAGTTTACGCTGAGGAATGATAAGCCTTTTTTCTTTTCGAGGGTGAGGAGTTATGGGGTTATGGGGGCGTAGAGGGATGGGGAGACGGGGTGGTGTAAATAGTATGATTGATGAGTATATGAAGGGAAGAATGAATGAAATTATTTGGTTGAAAGGCCTTGTTGCTGTGGGGGTGGAGTAGGTGATTGTTGGTGGCTTTGAGGTGCAGGAAAAGGAGCTGATGTGACTAACGATACCTAACTGTGCTGGTGCATAATAAAGATGTGGGAGTATGTCCGGACTGTGTGGAGGAAAAAAGGAACAGCGCTCAGCGAACGTTTGAACACGATCGGATTAGCAGAGCAGTCTTCAAAATCGACAAAAAACACACCCCGGCATTTGGTCGTGCTACTTGGCCATAAACCAAATGCAAGGAATGATAGTAATTGGGCAGGAAACGAAGGCTATATGGGGGGGCGGGGGTGCTCTTAAGCCCGAAGCAAAGACTCGAGGGCATAAAAATGGACAGATGATGATCGGTCGACGTTTCGAACCCATCGACTAGACATTGGGGTTCTGGTGGGAAGAGCAAAACATTCTCTGCATGGGGTTAAAAGATGCGTCGTCGTAAACAACTGCGCCTTTTAACCCTATGCAGAGAATACCTTCTTGTTTGAGATAGGGGACTGTATCCTTCGTGCTCTTTCTTTGGCATACGCCTGTCATGATACTGATGCAGAAAAAGAAGAAGAAACGAGTCTGCGCTGGAACTCCCCACGGTTTGAGGTGAGATTCCAAGCAAAACACTCCTCGTATCTGGTTCACGATCACGTCGAAGACCACATGGCCATCGGCCATCGTGCGATATGATTGTGAATCAGACACGAGGAGCAATTGTTGACTCAGTAAACCGAGGTTATATACTGCCGCTTCAACTTTCACACATGCTCTTGCACTGCTTGGGGCGCTCACTTCCTGGGCTTCAGGTGTAGCAAAGCCAGCTCATGCACCTTCCAACACTAAACACTTTTGGGTGCTCAACTTTATATCCCAAATAACCAACAAAATAACAAATCCCAGCTTGAAGTTATTCACCACTCCGACCCATACATCCACTTCCACAGCTGCCCATTTCAAAACATCGCAACATTTGCCCACCAACACCGACCAAAAACATTTTCCCCGACCAAACAGTCCAAAACACCAAAATATCCCAGATATTTTCACCTTTTTTTTCTTTTTTTTTCTTTTTCGCGCCGCCTGTTCCATAACAACCTCACCATCACCAAAACAAAAAAGGGGCTCAGGGGCAACATCAAGAAAGGGGTCAAAAAGTGGTCAGTGCGCCCCCAGCTCAACATAGCCGGCGGCAACCGACCCCACAAACCGTAACACAACGGCTGGACCGCGGTTCCACCGTTGGCGGGCTCCAGCTGACACCATCAACCGCGCCCCTGTGAACAGACACGGAGCCGGGCAACTCGAGACGAATGTCCTTTCTGACCACCATTTCTCGACACTTTTTACCTTAACCGACTACAGCCACTCTTTTTTCTTTTGAAAAATCCATCAATCTTCTTCAGCACAGTCGTTTACTTTAGTTGCCATTGGCATTTTACACCTTTGAGATTCCGAATCAAAGGGCGGAAATGATATAACCACCACCTCCATCCCCCATCACCACTCGACGACAACAAACGATCCCCTTCAACCGTGACCGCAACCATGGCGCCGAACGGCGGCACCGGCAGCGGCACCGGCCCGCTGGCCCTCCTCCGAAACATCTACACCCTCGACACCCTCGACACCCGCTTCACCACCCCCTCGGGCGTCCCCTACCGCCCCCTCGAAGCCCGTTCCCCCGATAAACGACGGGACTCAACCTCCCCCAAACCCCCCACCAATGGAGCCTCACCCCCCAAGTGGAAAACCCCCGAATTCTACCTCTACTACCTCGTCTTCCTCCTCGCCGTCCCCTCCATGTTCTACGTCGCCTACTCCGTCTCCCGCCCCTCAGACCCCCGCTACCCCAAGTTCGAGCGTTTTCTGTCAGAAGGCTGGATCCCAGGCCGCAAAATCGACAATTCAGACGCCCAATACAGAACATTCAGGCGGAACCTCCCCGCCATGGCTGCATTGTTACTTTTCCACCCTTTACTCAGGAGAGTGTACAACATGGTCACCACAAGGGGTGACGTAAAAGAAAACAGTGCCGAAGGGGTGGAAATGCGGTTTCGTCAGCGGACATCGTTTGATTTTGTGTTTGCGCTGGTTTTTTTGGTGATTTTGCATGGTTTCTCGGCGATCAAGGTGTTGGTGATACTGGCGGGGAATTATGCGATTGCGAAGGGGTTGCCGCGGAGGTATGTGCCGGTTGGGACGTGGGTTTTTAATATATGTACCTTGTTTGCAAATGAGGTTTGTTCAGGGTATAGGTTTGGGTATGTTGCCCGACTGGTGACGGGCACGTTGGGGATTGACAGGAAGAATATGGTTGTTGACCTGCCGGCGGTGGTGAGGTTGGGGGAGTGGATGGATGGGTTTGGGGGGTTGATGGGGAGGTGGGAGATTTTGTTTAATATCACGGTTTTGAGGCTGGTTAGTTTTAGTTTGGATTATTACTGGAGTTTGGATGGTAGGATTACGGCGGGGGGGGTGGTTGAGGTATGTTTTGTTCGTTGTGTTGACCCTGTTAGAGAGATGCTGACACGCATAAGAAGAAGAACCTCGACCTGTCCAACCTCTCTGAGCGAGACCGGATTGCCCTGCCGGCTCAAAAGGGTGATTACAGCTTCAGGAACTATGTCGGGTATGCGGTTTATGCGCCGCTGTATCTGACTGGTCCGATTATTACGTTCAACGATTACATCTCGCAGTCGCGGTACCGATCAGCGACGATTTCTTCGGCACGAACGTGGAAGTATGCGGTTCGGTTTCTGCTGGTGCTGCTCTGCATGGAGCTGGTGCTTCACTACGACTATGTCGGCGCGATAAGCAAGTCACGCCCTGAATGGTCGACTTACACGCCCGCTCAGATCTCTCTGTTGTCATACTTCAACCTGCACATCGTCTGGCTTAAGCTCCTCCTTCCCTGGAGATTCTTTCGACTCTGGTCGTTGGTTGATGGGATTGATCCACCGGAGAACATGCTGAGGTGCATGTCGAATAATTACTCGGCCTTGTCGTTTTGGCGGGGGTGGCATAGGAGTTATTATCGGTGGCTGCTGCGGTATATTTATATTCCGCTGGGGGGGTCAAGCTTCAGGTCTTTGGGGCAGGGGGTGAGGACGGTGGTGACGTATTTGGTTGTTTTTACGTTTGTGGCGCTGTGGCATGACATCAAGCTGAATTTGCTGATTTGGGGGTGGTTGGTGGTGTTGTTTTTTATACCGGAGATTGTGGCGGGACTGCTGGTGAGGAAGGAAGATTTTAAAGGAAGGGAGAGGACTTATAGGTGGCTTTGTGGGTTGGGGGGGGTGGGCAATGTGCTGATGATGATTTCGGCGAATTTGGTGGGGTTTGCGGTTGGGTTGGTGAGTACTTTGTTGTGATTTTGTTTGGGATGATAGAGGGGATGCTAACTGATGTGTGTGTGTGTGTGTGTGTAGGATGGGCTCAAGGCGATTATCAGTGGGGTTTTTAGGGATTATTCTGGTATGTGACACACGTTATGATGGGGAAATGGGATGCTGACAAAAGATATAGGACTGGTGTTTTTGGTCACGGCGTGTACGGCGCTGTTTGTGGGGATACAGGTCATGTTTGAGATTAGGCAGGGGGAGCTGAGACGGGGGATCAACTTGAAGTGTTGATTGAGGACGCGTCACAAGGGGGTGGGTCGTTCAAAAGTATAGCGTTGTTGTAATTCCCGGATGAGGTTTTGGTTTGTGTATACAAAGCTGGTCTTGAATTGGAGGCTGTAAGATATTGACATATTTGACTTGGACAGGTGCCAGTTTGAATGCTCACCGAGCGTGGGAAACTACGACCTTGTGATATCGTACAAAGAGAACAAGTTTGCCCCGGGTGCTCGGTCAAGTCAAGCCCGGCACTTACCCACGTCATGCACGTACACAACAGCCAGCCTGCTCGTTACACCGTAACGGCGTCGGAAATTGGTTCCGAGAAATATCAATGTCTTGCCCACCCTTGTTGTTGCTGTGCAAGTGCTCGCCAGCCACATGCTGTACTCACACCCCCTCCGAGCACATCACAAACATATGACAAGGCTGCAGTCCTCACCAACAACAACTCATTCCTGTCGTAAATAAATTACCACACATTGATATCTAACTCATGTCCACCCAGGGATCATACACATATATGCAACACACAAAAGAGGGTATCTCCCGTTTTCCTTCCCCATACCATCACACACGCAGTAACAATCAAAACGCCTTCAATGATGGAGAAAGAGACCGATAACGACCAAACAACCCCCGTTCCCAGACCAGCCAATAAGAGAGACATGAAAGGATAGCTAGAAACCCTTTTTCTAGCCTAGGTAACCATACCTCCAAGATTACACATCCTCCCTCAAAGCAATAGCCTCCTTCCCCCCAATCTCCCTCTCCACCAACCCCTTCTCCCTCTTCACCCCCGCAAACTTGCCCTCCATCCCCAGTTTCGTCTCAGCAACCCATTTTCTCAGCCTGATCAACCCCCAAGCAACCCCAAACAAAATCACACACCCAATCGCGATCCCAAAGACATACACCGCCACCCACCCCTTCTGCTTCTCCGGGTCCAAGAAATCATAGGTGTAAAACCCCTTGGTCGCCTCCGTCACATAGGCCAGCGCCAGATACAGCGCCAGCACAAAAATCAGCCACAGGATGTGCAACGGCGGCGGGGTGTCGGTTCTCGGGATGACAATCTCAAAAAAGGCAAACACGCTGTTCAGCGCGTGCTGCGAGATGTTGGACCAGCCTTCATAGGCGAGTTTGTACCAACGGCCGTCGAACAAACGGGCCCAGTAGACAATAGTGACGACAAAAGGGTAGACGACAATGGTGGTGTAAAAGGCCGAGTGGAGCGCCTGCAAGAATCGAGGGAAGCGGTCGAGCAAGGGGCGGCCGGTGCGGGCGTAGGTGAAGGTGTGGATGGCGGCGAACAAAAAGTAAAAGGCTATGCCCCAGTAGGTGAGCGAGGTGAAGTAGCTGAATTGGGCTTGGGAGGCGCCGCAGTGGTTGGGTGAGTTGATGCACTGGTAGGCGAGGACGAAGATGAGGGTTGTGAAGGCGTAGAGGGACTATTAAATCGAAGTGGAATTGCGAGTCAGTTTGATCCATGCGTGTCCGGGATGGAAGCTGTAGATTTTCGTGGGGAAAATGCTGGGGAAAACGTGGGAACTTAACTTACAATGAGCGCGCGGCAAAAGAAGAGGGCCCAGGGAGATAGAATCCACGAGGTTTCGAACCGATGGGACGGATCCCAGAGGTCGGTGCCGAACTTGAAGGGATTGCGAGCCATGGGTTGTTTTTTTTTGGGCGGCTGCGGCAGAGGTGAGTAGGATCAGGCTAGAGGTGAAGCTTGCCTGCAGGTTAGGTTGCAGATCAGGTGCCGGACGGTAGATGCAGAGAAGAAAGGAGGAAAGGAAAAAGAACGACAACGAAACACAAAACAAGAATGGCAACCTGGAACTCAGGGTCTTCGATTTGCAAGGCTGAGTGTAAAGACTCCGTGTCTTGGCGGGTTATGCGCAGGAAGGAGCGAAGGAAGGAGCCCACAACTGCCGTGAGGTGGCAGGAAGTCTGTCTCGGTCAGCTGAACCACCAACGATAACGTAGCCCACAGCCCACAACCCACAGGCCACGCCGCCGTAGGGTAGGTAGCGTTTCTTGGGAGGTGGAAAAGGCCCATTTCTCCCGTCGGGGTTGCCCATGCCGATGACGTTCCTTTGTTCTCACGATAACGTCTGCTAGCGCTTCCTTTGCTTGGGGAATCATTTCGGATACAGCTGATGGTCAGCCTACATCTTCCTTGTCAGCATCGCAAGCCACCACTGTTGCGTTCAAGGTACAACGCTGCAATGAAAAGCAGTGCTGAGCGGTGTTGGACCTTATAGCAAAGCCCGAGTCGGGAGCTGACTGGTTGGAATGCCTTGTCGAATGTTCAAGGTAATATCGACGCCTCGTGGAAGCATATGTGCAGTGAGTAGCATCCAGTGACCAATGAATCAATCAAGCTGGCACTAGACACAGATGGCTTCGTGGACGTGGTGGCTTGCTGATCATCACCACCGGGAGCGGGAGCGGGAGCGGAATTAGAGTTTGGGAGGTCATGATGCTTTCTCTGAGAGAGTTGGGACGATGGGAGAATGGTCAAGGTTGAAGTTCTCTATGAGATTAAAGCTGGGGATCCCTTTCCATTTCACAAGATGCTCGCCGCACGCACAGACATAGCCGAGCAGAAGCGATTTTTACGGCTAATCGAGCAACACGTGCTGGAAAGGGGAAGCTGCAGATGGCCTGCAGGTTCCAATCCATGTATTGATTTTTTGGCCAGTTCAGGTCCGTGTGTGTGTACAAAGGTCACATGTAGAGAGATAATCAGGCCGCTGAGTCAACATGTCCGTCTCTAGAGCAGCTATCGTCAGTTTTCTTCATGGTGTTGTAGATTTACACTGAGACTCTGCAATTCTATGTACAATTAATGACCCCCTTTTATATATGTATGGTTGATAGAGGAAAATGTGGACAAGGGACGTTGCTGGATATGTGGGGTTTCCGTTCCGTCTTAGCGATGGCACAGAGCAGCAGCTGCGTGCCAAGACCAACTAGCAGACGCCATGTCCCGCATCTGGATCTTTTCTTCTGGACTGTGATGAAGAAGAAGAAGAAGAAGGATCGTTTTTGCGCAGCCGAGGTGATGATGAGCAGTCAGATATTCTTCTCACGACAAACCCCGTCTCTCCGTGGCCCCTCTCTTCGTCAATTGCTAGGTAGCTACCGTCCGCTCTGTGTTGGATCGGTTGTGGGCCGAAAACGGTTCATTTCAACGTCGGCTCGCATGACGGAATCCCTCCCAGTGGCACACAGTCCAGGGCCCGAGAGTGCAACCGGGTTTTTTCCAGAGAAAATAAGAATTGCAATTTACGGAGATGGACGGTACGGTGCGCAAACGAGCCAGATCCAGGTTTTCCCCTGCCAATTCCCCACGAGAAGCCAAGTCGAGGCCTTTACATATCAGCGAGGAATTGAAATGACAAATGGGGACTGTACGGAGAAATAGTCAACAATGGGGGAAGATGAGATGGCATCGCAGGGGCCCTCGATGGCGCCCGTGGGTAGCGTCGGGGTGAGTGTGTGTGCCACGCCGGTGCAGGGCACGCCTGGTCTCCCAGTCAGGAACCAGAAGCACTGAGCAAATGCGCCGCCTGTCAATAGTGCGCGAGTGGAGCGGAACGCAACGCTGAGTTTGCTGTTCTTCCTCTCTCGAAAACCGCCCAGTCGGTGGTCTTCTTTTCTCTTTGCTTTCTCCATCATTATCTCTCCGTTTCCTTCTTGTCTACCGGAGGACGGTGGTGTTTTCTCTTTGGGTATTTCTCATCATTCAGGCAATTTCCATCCATCCCCACCTGGAAGTTCATGATAACGACAGCAGACACACCCCCGTGTTGAGCAAACAGGAAACATTGGACTTTGTTTCAACCCCTGGGCCCCCCCCCTAGAAACGAAGAGCGCGCCTGGATCAGCATCGTGCGACACCCTTCCCCGGACCGAGCCTGGTATCACGAGAAAGCTCTCTGCTGGCGAGTGTTTGACAGTCTGCCCGTGCAGCTCGTCGACGGAATTTGGATCATTCGGCGCTCGCTTCCGTCGCCAGCCTGGTGAGAGTCACCGCCCGATATCCCTCCTCACCGTCTTCCCACCGCCGCGGCGCTCTTGGGGTCCATCCAGAACCAATTATGTTTCATCTCGAGGGATATCCATGACAAGCAATTGTTTACCTACCTGTATCTGACCCGGCTACCGGATTCAATCTTTATCGACCGCTGTTCATTTTTGTTTCTCCATTTCAGACGTGTGGTGGTGTCTCTGTTGCGCTGCCAAAATCCATCGTCGCACCGCGTCCCGCCATCAAACTGCGGGCTCCCGTGGAACAGAACGCACAACATCCGGCCCCACCCGCGAACGAACCACACCGTCCCACCGTTCCTGCCGATCGCCGGGTTGATCGGCAGGCCAATGGTTGCCGAATCTTCGGGCCCGTCGAAGCTGTCAACAACGTATCGAAGCCGTCAGGATCGGCCACCTAATCATGGCCTTCCCACGCCACCCATCATCGCGGATATCCGATGTGCAGCTACCAATAATGTTAATCGCCGATGACGACGACATCAGGGACATGGGGTCAGATCTCAAGCTGGATTCACGAGGGAGACCCGAGGAAAAGCCGCGGCCGGGACCCCCGGTGCCGTCTTCGTCCGCAGCATCATCAGCACCACAGCACCCGATCCCTTCCATGCAGGATGCCTTTGCCGAGTCTCTGGTCGAGGCCACCGAAGGTGAAAACTCGGGGAAGCCCAAGCTGAGGACTGGCGATGCCAAAGCTCGTCGTGAGGAGCTGCTCGATGGTGAGCACTCTGACCCTCACCCAGCAGCGTTGTGGCGGTTTCGACCTGGACAACAGGCACACGAGCTTCGGCGGTTGATGGCCCAGATCTCTTTTGGTGTCTATTTACTGCTCAACGGCATGGCCAACAGCCAGATTCTGGTTGTCTCCATCTTGCAAGGGCACATCGACGAGGTGGACGAGTTTCTGGAAACGACACTGGAGGATATGGATCTGGCCATGAAAGATGTGAAGCTCAGGATTGAGCACCTGCGGTTGCCCATGGACAATATTGATGTGTTTGAACGCATGCTGGAGGATCAGAACTACCGGATGACCATTTTGGAGGGCAACGAAAAGATTGAGCATATCCTGGCACGCACTCAGATTGCTCTCAAGCAAACCACGCAAGACCTGGCTGAAGGTCTTGCGGCGACCAGAGATTTTACCATTTATTTGGCCGAGCAGCACCACGGGCCATGGCGACAGGAGCGCCCTGATGTCATTGACATCTTCGATGCTATGAAG
Organism: Podospora pseudoanserina; assembly: GCF_035222485.1. Classification (NCBI taxonomy): domain Eukaryota; kingdom Fungi; phylum Ascomycota; class Sordariomycetes; order Sordariales; family Podosporaceae; genus Podospora; species Podospora pseudoanserina. The sequence continues at coordinate 3,904,326 of NC_085920.1, read as the reverse complement.
GGCAACACAGATGGCTGGTTCAACGCCTTTATGGATTTGCAGCACAAGGGTAGTTCACTGAACGCGTTGGTGGTGAGACTGGCTGGCATGGTCTCGGAAATGGACCGGAGAGCTGGCGAGGTCAGCCGCAGAGTCAGGTCGCAGCAGCTGAGTGCTGCCACTTACACATCTCCGAAGCACAGTCCCAAGCCATCAGATGCGTCTGCCACAACTATCACAACGCCCCCGACATCACCACCGAGGAAGATCCCCAACTCGCCTCCCCGGTTGTCTTTACGCCTGAGCACGATCAATGCGCTTACAGCATCTAGACCGTCGTCATTCTTGAACTTTTCGCTACCCGAAGAACCTGAGCCTGCCCCGGAGGAACGGCCGGCCACTCCGCCGCAAGCACCTGTGCCGACCATTCAGGAGGAAACAGAGACCAAAGATACTCCGCTGTCGCCTCCCAAATCACTACCCCAGTCATCATCACCGCCTCCTCAATCACCCCCGCAACTTTTAACCTCTGCAGTTTATCAGCCACCTACACGAGCACAACCACCGCGACCAAAACCATCACCGCAACCGCAAGCACCAGCCGAATCACCTCCCGAGTCGCCGCCACCGCCTGCTCGAAATCCTCGACGGCTTTCTGAACGACCCAATGTTCTGCTCGAGGCTCCAAAACTGGAAGTGCACAAGGAGGAGGAAAACCGAGCTGAGGAGAGCACTCTGTATCTCTTACAGCCCACAGTCTACACCCCTCAGCCATCACCGCGACCATCACCTCGTCCTTCTCCACGACCATCCCCCCAGCCTTCGCCCAGGATCGTTGCTGAGCGTCCCAAGCCAAGAGAGAATGTCCCTAGTGCCAAGCTCGACTTTCCCTCACCGGCCGACTCGATCCCTAAGCCAGGGACTGCCTCTCCCAAGCCCCGTGAGCAAACCCACAGGCCACAGACGTCTAGGGCCCAGATTGTTGAATCTCCCCGAGCAAGGATCGTGGAGAACCCGAGGCCGAAGGTGGTCGAAATCCCCAAGCCCAAGGTGATCGAAGTGCGAGGCCCAAAGGTTGTCGAGATTGGAGCGAGGAATCGAGCGGCGGCCACCAAGCGAGATGTTCTCCCCGACTCTAGATATGAGCCGAGGCCATCTTCCACCAGAACCGACTCCTTCCAAACAACCTCTACCAGGAGGACGGATTCATTCGGGACGGATTCTCTCGGATCCGATTCCATGCGAACGGAATCTCTTCGTGACCCAGGGAACGCACCAGAGGTTGTTCCAGACGCAGATCTTGAGGTGGATATGTACCCCACAAACAACAACCGCACCTCTCTTCGGGATCGCATCTCCCTGAAGATGAATCCCCCAGGGTCCATCCACGTGCCCCCACCTGACACCCACCACCATGCCGTTCAGCAACACCAAAATTACTCAACCTCTGCCCGAGTGGCCTACCATAACCACCTCCAGCAACAAAACAGCTACCAAACCTTCCAAGCCCCAGATTCAGCCTACGGCTCCGGCTCCGGCTCGGACATGGAACGTCCTCCCGTAAACTCCATAACCTCTATCTCCTCCTCCCTAGCCGACTTTTCTCCCCCGCCATCCTTCATCGCCCCGGGCCTCATCCCTTCCCCGCACTCAGACAGGCAGTTTTTCCGTCCCGTCCAAGCGAACCCTTACTCCCCTCTCCAGCAACGCCCACACACCTCCGGTACCGTCGGCGGAGTGCAGCAGTTCAACTTCCCGCACCCGCCGATCCCCTCAAGGAATATCCCATCCGCGATGGGCATGTCAGTGATGAGCAACGGGACAACAATGACGACCGAAACAGCCAACTCGAAAGGGGGAGCGGGGCTGAAGAAGAAGAGGAGCGCGTTTGGGTGGTTGAAGAAGGCGTTCAGTCTGGACGAGGAGGAGAGGGCGGCTTTTGAGCAGAGGAGGCGGGAGCAGATGGGGAACGATCCGTATGCGGGACAGGCGCAGAACAGCCCCAAGTTTTTGGACGGGAGGAGGATTGATAGGCCGGCGAATGGGTATGCGCCCAGTCAGTATAGTAGACAGGGGTATTAGGAGGCATTAGGGGATGGGGTGGTGTGTATTGATAGAGAGTTTTTGACTTGATCTTTTTTGGATGGGAGAGAAGAAAGGATGGATAAGGAACAAAATCTTTGCATAGGTAGCGAGCGGAGCATATCGGCATACATAGTTTTGCTCTCATGTAACTGTAATTATTAGTTTGGGTTTGGCGGTGGGAATACACTGTGAGTTGAATATTTCACTTTAATTAATTAGTTACTTGGCTGGCTTTACTTGTTCCCAATGCCTGGTCGTCCCAAGTTCCGTCACAGGGGGTCAGACCCCCCACACAGTGTTTAACACAGTGTCCACCCCGTCGCAGATTGTCTGGACCGTTTTTTTCGGTAACCTTTCGACGTCAATTCCAAACCCTTCCAAAATTTGCCCCGTTCATTTTCCTCCCAACCTTCAACATACATAAAATCTGTCGTCAGCCAACCAACACGACGACAACAAACCACGCCGCCCACCATGTCATCCCAACCACCAAAAGACCACCTCACCACTCTCTCCACCCACATAACCACCCTCACCCAAAAAGTGACCCAACTCCGCGCCTCCCTCTCCCACTGGCAGCAATGGTACCTCGAATACTCGTCCCTCAAAGAAGAAATCTCCCTCCTCCCCTCGACCACCCCCACCCCAGTTGAATCCCTCCGCCGCATCCGCCGCGACTTCTCGGGCAAGGTCCTCACCCAAAAGGAAATCAACGAGATAATGGGAAAGACTGATTTTCGAGAGGTGGATCAAATGCTCAGCTTGTTGACTCACAGGATTGATTACGTAGAGGGGAACATCAATACTGTGGGCAAAATGCTAGAGCAGGAGGAGAATCGGCTGGCGGCGGCGGAGGTGGTGGCGAGCCCGGATGTGCCGAGGGATGAGGAGAGTGGGTTGCCGATTATGGATATTGTTGAGTGGTTGGATGAGGAGGGGAATGTGGTTGATGCGGGGGTGCGGAGTGGGGGGGAGGCGGCGGGGAGGTTGATGGAGGTTTTTGAGAAGGCGGGGGGGATGTTGGCGGAGACGGAGGAGGAGGGAGGGAGGGCGAGGGGGGAGATTGAGAGGGGGGTTGAGGAGGGGAAGGAGCAAGAGGAGAAGAAGGCCACGCCAAAGGCTGTCGAGCGAAAGGGTGAACCGAAGGGGGGTGTGGCCGATGGGGAGTCGATGGTCGCCAAAAAGACGGTTACCTTTGCTGAGGGTACGAAGCCTGGACATGCGGAAGGGGAAAGGTTGGAGAAGACGTTTGCGCAGCAGCAATTGGAGCACGTCATCAAGATTGCTCAGGAGTCGCAGGCCATGGATATGTCCAAGGCTGTTGTTCCGGAGGATGAGCCGGAGGAGGATGCCAAGCTGCGGCGGGAGATGCTCGAGTATAGCATGTCGGAAATCGGTCCTGTAGTCGCTGAACTCACCTTGGAAGAGGGCGAGTTTAGTGATGACGAGGACTGGGATATGGATGATGATGAGGAAGACGATGACGAGGACGATTTGGGAAGATCCAAGCACAGCGTTTTGTCTTCTGACTACATCCAACGCATGCAGGAGCTCGAAAAGAAACTCGGAGTGAAATCTGCGTTTAGCGCTCCTGTTCAGCATGAACGAACGGTACCTGATGAGGGTATGGGGAGGATCTCGGTCGTCAAGGAATCGGCACCCAAGGCAGCGACGAAGATTCCCAAGGAGAAGGCGAAAGCACCCAAGGAGGAGAAGAGCGTCAGCTTTGCGACAGAGCTGGATATTGCTCCTACTACCACCACCACCCGGCCAGATGCACCGGCAGCCCCCAAGATCAATCCCGTCGTCGACATTGTGGAAAAGGTCACAGATTTGACCATGCAAGACGACGAACCAGAGGAACCACCCAAGCGTGTCTCGCGCTTCAAGAAAGAGCGCGCCACCGGTGGCCTCCCACCAGGGCCACACCAGCTGCCTGCAACGTTTATCCACAAAGCTGCCGCACCGCCACCCGAGCCGACACCGCCAGAGGATACAACCATTGCTCCCACCGTTGTTGAGAGACCCACTCCCGCTACAGCCGTCGAACCAGATGACATGGACGAGGCGATGTTGTATCAAGCCGCTGCGGTGGAGTATAACCGCATGAGGAACCAGCTGATCCAAAAGCAGGGAGGGTTTATTGAGGACCCGCCGCTGAATGAGGACGGGTTGATTGCGAATACTGACGGGCCGAAGAAGCTGAGCAGGTTTAAGCAGGCGAGGTTGAACAAGATACAGTAATGGTGAGGCCATAGGGTCGATGGTTTAGAAATCGAACTATTGCATCTCTTTTCTTTTTTTTTTTTTTTTGTTTTTGTTTTTTTTTCCCTGTGATGTGGTGTATCACGGTTTTCCATCCCTTTCTGGCATGACATAACTCTTTGCGGTGACCACCAATCTTCCACGGAACGCTTTCAATCTGACAATTGATGGTTTGCAGCATCTTCAATCTGCTTATCAATACTAGCGATTCCAAGATCAGATCAAGAGGAGCTCTCTGACGCCTTGACCAGTTGCTTCTTTGGTGACTTGAAAATCAGCGGTCTTGAGCGATTCGTTTCACTCCTCACATTTTTTCCCCCCCCAATCTTGATCCCATATTGACCGTATTCGAAAACTTTCAGCAGCAGAGGTAAAATATGATCTCCAGCCAGTTTTCATGAATTTTCATGACCAAAATAGAACTCAATTGAACCTTCCATTGTATAAAATTATTTCATAAAATTCGTGATGTCACTCACCCCTTCCAACATTGGTTTTTGGTAACATTACTCCCCCCCCCCACCTTCCTATTGAATCTTGGCATTACTAAAATCCATCTCAGGATGCTGCTCCTGAAACTTTTTGAGAATCTCCATCTTCTTTTGCTCGTCACTCGTCGGCAGCCCTTGCTCTTTCTGCCGCTGGTCATACATCATTTTCTCCACTAGACCCCTCGTCTCCCCGTCCAGGTCTGAGAGTTTGGAGTTATCGGGAACAATCTTTGTGACGTCGATCTTGGGGGCGGTGGTGACAACGTGAGCCCACCACTCTTGCTTGTTGACCTTGTCGAGGAGGATCTCGACTGTTTTGGAGCTGTTGTCTGGGGATGTGGTGATTGTCCAGGTGGAGTCGTCGACGTGGATGGGGTGGGGGAATTGACCCGAGATGATGGGGGTTTGACCTTTTATGCCGGCGGAAATGGTGGTTTTGGTGAGGGAGATGGAGAGGTCGCGAGCCTTGAGGGAGGCGGGGATGGGGAAGGTGAGGGTTAGGTCGGGGAGGGTTTGGGTCCAGGTGTAGGGGAGGGAGGCTTGTTCAGCTTTTTCGCGGGCGAGCGCGGCGGCTTCGGTGGTGGGGTCTAGAGGCGGGGAGGGTTGTTAGATGGGCGGGATGAGGGGGAAGGGGAGTTAACACGTACCGGTGTCGGCCATTTTGAAGGGGTTTGGCTGTAGTGTTGTTGGTGGTGATAGTTGGGAATGGTGAGAAAAGGGGGTTTGTTGATATGGGAGTTTGGAAACTGACAATAGAAAGCGATGGAACACTGGCTGGCCGCTGAGCTCATGGTGGGGGCAAAAGGGAGCTCTTTGGAAAGCTTGGGGACCCCGCACTTCCCAGGTGAAAGGTACCCCACATGGCGGGCCCCACATATCCTACAGGGGTGGTTCGCGTCAAGTGGTGGCTTACCAACCTCAGCCTTGTATTAATTCCGACTGTAGCCTGTTGCAAACGGTTTCGCGACCACAAACATCCCACTTCACCACCAGCAAGCACCACCACTCACCACCACCACAACAACAACTATCGTCCACCGGACATTTCAAACACACCAGACAGAAAAAGAAAAAAGAAAAAAAAAATGCCCCCTCAACGCCCCCCCACCTCAGCCCCCCGCCCCGGAGGCGTCACAGCCGTCTCCTCCCTCGCCCCCGACGGCCTCCCCAAACCCGACAGCGACGATATGTGCCCCGTCTGCAAAACAATCCGCTACCTCAACCGCGATATGGAATTCCTCATCAACCCCGAATGCTACCACTCCATGTGCTCCTCCTGCGTCAACCGCCTCTTCAACGAAGGCCCCCAGCAATGCCCCTACGCCGGCTGCCACCGCACCCTCCGCCGCAAAGGCTTCCGCTCCCCCTTTTTTGGCGACCTTTCGGTAGAACGCGAAGTCGACATCCGGCGCAGGGTGAACCAAGTCTTCAACCAAGTCGAAGACGACTTCAACACGCTCCGTGACTACAACAACTACCTCCAAATGGTCGAAGACCTAACCTTTGACCTCGTCCACGGCGACGAACCTACCAAGCGGAAAGCAGAGGCCCAACTCCAGCAGTGGGAGGCAGAGCATAAAACTGAGATTGAGAGGAATAGGCGCGCAGGCAAGGAACAGGATGAGCAGTCACGTCGGAGGCTAGCAGCGGAGCAGGCTGCCGCCCGACAACGCAGACTTGACGCGATAAAGGAGGCGGAAGAGGAAAAGATGGAAAAGATCAAAATCAAGGAAATGGAGATTGATAGTCTGGAACGGGGACAACCCCTCCCGGATCAGCAACGGGTTCAGCTGAAACGGAGGGGGAACAAGGCTGTTGAAGCGGTTACCAACCTCGTCGCTGGGTCATCATCAACAGCGGACGCAGTGGGTAAACTTTCCATCCGGGGGCTCAAAGAAAAGAAGAAAGAGCCGAGGCCGGAGGGGCCGTATGACCCGTTTGGGGGGTTGGATCTCACTCCTAGTCGGTACAAGATTCACGGGGGGCTGTCGCATCCGAATGTGGAAAAGTACAGGTCGGACAAGGCGCATGTGACGGGGGGGTATAGCTTCGATGAATACACCTCTAGGGCCATGTTTGAGGCGTTTGCTGGGTTGGGGGTGTTTATTGAGGACGAGAGAGACGTGGGGGTGGGACTGGTGGCGAGTGAGGTTGTGGGCATGGGGGCTGCGCTGGCTGCTGGTGGGGGGGATGGGCCGGGGTTGAAGATGGAGTTGGATTAGGGGGGGCTATCATTTTATTGGCCATTTGTTTGATATTGGGTGTGATTTATGGGCATAGCGCTGGCGTTTTTGGAGGGAAGGCTTGGTAAGGTTTTAGATATTGGGACAAGATAGGTAGGTACAAAAAGGATATTACGCAGGGAAAGAAGGACATGATCAAAATAGACGACTTCTTGGTCTTATTATCTTGACCCACCGTGACGATGTTGGATATACAACAGCTCAAGGTCTGTGTTTCAAATGCCAAAAATGATATAAAATTAAAGTATACAATGAATCTTACTACTACCACTCACTACCCCCTCAAAACAACACCCCCTATACCATCTCAACCGACCCCCCACCACACCATGTCTTCCAAAAACAAACAAGCAACAATGGGGGGGGGGACTAAGGAAGGAAACCCCCTTCCCCCCCACCAAAAAAAAGTCAACAGCCTATTTCACAAACGCCGCGCTTGAATGCTTCTTTGCCAAACGAATGTTATCTGTGCTCTCGCTGGATGAATCCCAGCGCCGCCGCTCCTCCTAGCAAAAAAAGTAAACCTTTCTGCAGCCCCAAACCTCCCCCCATATTCTCTAGCCTCCCTAGCAAGTTTATATCACACACAAACCACCCCTCCCTCACTGCTGCTGCCACGGCGTCTGAGCCGCCGGCCTAGGAAACACAGGCACAGTCTCAACCTGATCCAACCCACCCCCAATAGCCTGCTGGTTATGCTGCCACCCCAGTCCCGTCTGATGATTCACGAAGGCTCCCTGCCTAAACGGATTCGTCCCCGTCGGCTGGGACAATATTCCCCCCGCAGTGACAGGTCGCTGTTGCTGCTGAGTAGGCTGCACTTGCTGAGCCTGTCCAAAGTTCTTGGCGAACGGGTTCGTGCCCGTCGGCATGGGCTGCATTTGTTGTTGAGTGGGCTGCTGTGGCGCCTGGGATTGGAAAGGTGAGTTGGACGTTGGTGCAGCAAATGGCTGTGTCCCTTGCGGTGAGGAGCGAGCAAAGGGGTTGGTAGACTGGCTTGTCATGGGGCGTTGCTGAGGAGAAGCGACCTCCTGAACAGGTTGCTGCTGCGCAAAGGGTGAGCCTGTTTGTTGTTGGTTCATGAGCATGGACTGGCGGAAAGGGTTGGTGTTTTGTTGAGGCGCCTGAAGGCCTCCTTGGAAAGTGGGCGCGCCTGTCTGGAAATTCGCGACGGTATCCTGCTGTATCGGGGCGAGAGAACCGGGCTGGAAGCCAACCTGGGGTTGCGGAGAGAACCCGCCGAAGCCGACGCCAGTAAAGGCCTGCTGTACTGGCTGCGCAGTTTGCTGTGGCGAAAATGCTGGCTGCCCCTGCTGTTGGAAGGGAACACCCGTCTGGAACTGGTGAACGGGAGAGGCGACAAATCCGTTCTGGGGAAATTGCTGTTGCTGCTGAAGAGGTTGTTGAGGTTGGAATGGGGCAGGGCCCCAAGGAGACATGCCCATCTGCATCTGCGTTTGTTGTTGTTGTTGTTGTTGTTGTTGTTGTTGTTGTTGTTGTAACTGAGGCTGTGCTTGTGCCTGCTGCGTCTGGCCTTGGACAGCCAGTGTCGTCTGGTTTTGTTCAATGGACTCAAAGAAGTCGATCAGATTGACGTCGGGTCCCTTTGCTGGTGCCGCAGCCTGAGAAGTCTGGGCTGGCTGAGAAGCAGGTGCGCTTGTGCTGGATGATGCTTTGGTCTCAAAGGCATCAAACTTGGGCAACTTCGAAGCTCCTGATGACCCGCCCTTGGATGACTTTTTGGCCTCAAGCTCGGCCAGGTACTGCCTCCGGTGAATCTCAAAATCGGGATCCTTCAGATACTCCTCGAGCTGGCGCCCGAGATTAACAGGGGCGTGCTTCAGCTTAGGAACCTCCACCCTGGTGTGATGCTCATACTGTCTGGCCGTGCTGAGATACTGTACAACGTAGTCAGTCTGCCTGGTAAATGTCCGGTAGATATCCATAGCTCTTTCGGCATCAGTCTTGGACAGCTCGAAGAAGTGACCGAGGATGTTGATCAGTCCCTGGTTCAGGGCTTGGAAAAGAGCCAGCAAGTCCAGGACAAGGAGCCGAAACACAGTGATGGTGATTTCATTTTCAGGCTCATTCTCCATCACCTATTGTGTGTCAGCATACAGTCGAGGGATGTTTTAGGTGATAAACTCACGTCGCATTTCAGCAAGGCCGTGAGTTGGTGCTGAACAATTTCCGTCTCCCGAAGCAAACCCTTGTCGATGGACAGTTTCTCCAGCCTCGAATCCTTCGACCGCACCCAGTCGACCTTTGTTTCTCGGTACGCTCGCGCTCTTTCTGCAAGATAACTGTGGTAATGTCGTATGTTTCGCCCCTGAGTTTGCGCTGTATACGAAGAGACTGTCAGTGACCCGTCGGTATCTCGAGTGAATTGGGGAGGCCGGGGCTACCTACCATCAGAAAACATGCTGATAGCAATCATGTTCCGGTGTTTCGCAAGATACGCCAAGGTGACATCTGCCGAGCCCTCGCGGATCATGAGGTGAACAGTGATCAAACTCTTGAAGACGACGGTCCATGTTGAGTCGCGCAACCGGTGGTGGAGCGCCCGGAATACCTCGCCCACGCCCGCCTCGCCCGAATGTGTCGCAACTAGAATGTGCTCGATGTATTTTGTTTTCGGAGGCGCGGCCTGTGAGCGATACAGTTGGTCAGGCCCGGACAACGATAAAAACAAGCCGACAATTCTCGCGGGCACAAGGTGGGGGGGGAAGTCTACGGACCTTGATCTTGGTCGCGCCCTTGACGGACTTTTCAAAGGAGCTCGCCATGACTGCTGGAGATGGGGATGTCGTTGAACTGGCACGGGGCTACGCTGCTGCAAAAAGCGCCCTCCAAGCTCAATGTGTTGATGGCGTGTGATGGCTCGCGACAGGGACTTGGAGCGGGTGTCCAGTGATAGCGGAGATGGCCTGGGGGATGATGGTGAGATGGGGCAGGTCGGGCAGCGGACAGTGAACGGTTCCTAGCCGGCGAGGTGAGGTGACCTAAGCGTGCATTAGGGGCCGCAAGGCGGGCAAGCTGGGAACGGTCTGCGGGCGAAGTTGATAGGTTGATAGGTTGATACTCTCTGCAATGCAGGACAGCAAATGTAACTGGGAAACCCACGTCAAAAGGAACCTGCCGTGCTGCCGTGTGTGGATGGGCAGTCGGGTAGGCGGGTCTCTCCCAGTGACATGGGTCAACGGGACGGAAATCGAGGGGCCGCCTTTGCGGGTTCCCGCTTGATTTCATGTATCCGAGACATGTGCATTATATTTGTGTTCAATCATCCAAACGTGATATTGTGGACAGGTAAACTAGTGCTACAGGCGTATCCGAACATGAAGACGATGTGGAACACTTGTCCCAGTCAACATTTTCAAGATACAGTTCCGCTCGTGTCCGCGACCAACTTACTCGCAACAAACTTGTCGCCGAGGGCATCATCTCCAAACATCAAGTGACAGTACACCACCAGGCAGAGTCTCCAAGCACCTTAATTTGGTGACTGGCCCCGTCGTGAACGCAACCCTATGCCCATCGAGGATGCCTTCAGCGATACGAAAGGTCACAAAAACTACCAGAAACAAAGCCCCAGAGTCAACCCCTTCTCATTCAGTGTAATCAGAGATGCCGTTATTGCGTCCGATAAGTAACAAGGTCGGTGTGCCGAACGCTTATTTCATAATTCCAACTCCATCTCCCAACCAAACCACCTAAGCCCCGTGAGGGGGGAGTTTGGAAGTTTGAAGAAGCGGAAGCTTTATCATGTGGAACACGCTGGCTTTCATCATCTGGATAAACAACTGTTAGCTGGTGATATTTGCGGTAAAAATTGGTGGTGGTGGTGGGTGCTACTCACTTTGTATTGAATGAGAGGGTCATGAAGAAGAAAAGAGGAAAATTCCAAAATGGATCGAGCCGCAAAACTTTTGTAGGTCGCGGCCAGCTCTGCCAGAGGGCCCCACCACAGAGTGCTCGGGCCAAACATCAGCCGAGCAAGAGTGGGGCCTGCCGTTGCCTGCCGTTGCCTGCCGGCTGTCGGCAGGCTCGCAGCTCTGAAGCTCCCCCCATGAGACTGCTGCCAGTGAATTTGGTAGTGAATTGGCCCAAGTTCTGGTGTGCACAAGTTGCAACTTTCGACTTTCTATACAGAGCATGGCCCTCTCACGGCCTTCCATGAGGCGTCTCACCAGCTTGAGACCCTCAAATTTCAGACCGTGCACCAGTTTTCTCCAGCCTCGACTCATCCGCCGGCCATCAGGTGTCTCGTGGGTACCTCAACGGTTCACTCATAGTGATATCACACAGCAGCTTCGGGAAGAATGGTCGAGCTATAGTATGGAGAGATATCTGTTCCAGAATTCATAGTTCCTCGGCTGATGTAGAATAAAGATCACTTTCCCCAGGCGTCCAGTGCCAACCAGTTTGTGAATGGCCAGACAGTCACAGTACATGGCTTTCTCTCCCAGAGAAGGATATCGTCCAAGAAGCTCATCTTTGCCAATGTGCAAGTCGACAATGGGCCGTCTATCCAGGTTGTATCCCACTCCGAGCCCGGTGATGAATCTAACCCTCCTCCTGGACACGAGGCCCATCTCGCTCTTAGGGCTCTGCCTCTCCACAGTCCAGTCGCAGTGACCGGAACTGTCGTATCTCAAAAAGGCGACCGAGACTTGTCTGCCTCCTCTCAAAGAGATGTTCCTGGCTCTTTTCCCAAAGGCGTCACACATCTCGAGATTTCTCTGCAGAATATTCAGCCTCTTAATGCTTTCCCCAAGGATATCATCGTGTCCAAGGGGGTGCAGTTCCCGCCCTCGGCCCGGCACCTTCAGATCCGCTTCGATGAGGCTCTCCAGGCTCGTATTCGTGCACGCCCAAAGATCGGCCATGAACTGCGCAAGTCCCTCACCGATCTTAACTTTACCGAGGTGGAAACACCAATCCTCTTCAAGTCTACGCCTGAGGGGGCTCGCGAGTTCTTAGTTCCAACACGACGGGCTGGTTTAGCATACGCCCTTCCCCAGAGCCCTCAGCAGTACAAGCAGATTCTCATGTCCAGCGGTATCCGTGGGTACTACCAGTTTGCGAGATGCTTCCGTGACGAAGACCTCAGAGCCGACAGACAGCCCGAGTTTACCCAGGTGAATTCCGCAGACTTGACTTGACCACAACACCATCTAATGCCCCCTTGACAGTTGGATCTCGAAATGTCCTTCGCCACCGGCCAAGACGTCATGCGCACAGTCGAGTCCATCATGAAAGACCTCATGAAGTCCCTCAACTCCCAATTCGAACTCGTCCAATCCGACACCAACGAGCGCTACCCCGTCCCCAGACGCACCCCCCCCTCCTCCGACCCATCCCCCAACCCCTGGCCTGTATCAGACAAACCCTTCCCCCGAATCACCTACGAAGAAGCCATGTCCCGCTTCGGCGTTGACAAGCCCGACACCCGCATCCCCTTTGAAATAACCCCCAACGTCCCCCTCCCCGAATCCTTCACCTCCATGATCTCCCCCCTCCCCTCTCCCACAATCGACACCTTCGTCTTCACCCCGACCACCTCCCCCTCCATTCGGGACACAACAACCTTCATCCACACCTTCCTCTCCACCCTCCCCCCCGCCCTCTTCTCCCTCAACCCCAACGGCCAACCCGCCGCCCTAATAATCGACACCTCCAAACCCCTAATGGGTCTCTCCCCCCTCTCCCACTCCGGCTTCGAAACAATAACCAACCTCTACCCCTCCCTCACCTCAGGCGACGTCATCTTTTTCCAAGCCCGACCTCCCACCCCCTTTTCAGGTGGTTCCACCGCCCTAGGCCAAATCCGCACCCTTTTATACTCCTCCGCCGTCACCTCTGGCTTCCTCCCCCCCTCTCATCAGTTTAACTTCCTCTGGGTCCAAAACTTCCCCATGTTCACACCCAACACCGAAACCGACCCGGGCCAAGGAGGCCAATCAGGCTTCAGCGCAACACACCACCCCTTCACTGCCCCCCTAACCGACGCAGACGTCGAGCTGATGGTTACCAACCCCCTAGCCGCAAGAGCAGACCACTACGACCTCGTCCTCAACGGGGTTGAGCTAGGTGGTGGGTCGAGAAGGATCCACACGGCGAAAATGCAGGAGTATGTCTTTAGGCAGATTCTCAAAATGTCCGACAAGGGTGTCAAGCAATTCTCTCATCTACTCGAAGCGTTAAGAGCGGGGTGTCCGCCACACGCAGGGTTCGCGTTGGGGTTTGATCGGCTCTGTGCGGTGCTCACAGGGACAGACTCAGTAAGGGATGTGATTGCTTTTCCAAAGAGTATGAAAGGGGAGGATTTGATGGTCAGGTCGCCGGGCAAGATTACTAGTGAGGAGTTGGGGACGTATCATTTGGCTTTTAGACCCAAGGAGGAGAAGAAGAAGGAATGAGAAAAGGTATTGGATAAGGTGGAAACAGATGTAAGATATCTTGTACACTCCAATCATAGAAGATCCCTTTCACCACTGTTGGATGCAGATGAGAAAGGATTCGAAACACAAAAGTGTTACCGCCCTACTCTTCACCACCAAGCTACTTTACAAGTCTATAAAATCCCCACCAATTATTACCCCAAACTAAACCCAATCTTATTTCCCGCTTTATGTCACCAACTTTCTATACAGCTGGGATCACGGAGAAAAAATATCCAGCACAGAAAAAAGCGAAGGACACACATACGTGCCTACTTCCCCCACCAACCCCCCTCCCAACGAAAGAGAGAAGCCACCACCTAGGGGTATCGAAGCTCCTCCTCTTCCCCTTGACAGAACGACCCCCGTCCCAGAGCTTACAACATCCCAAAAACAACCCCCGCCACCCCAACAACGAGCCCCACCGCCCTCCCCCCCGACACCCCAGCCGCCCCCTCATTAACCTGCACCATCTGCGTACCATGCGAAGCAGAAGCCGTGGGCTGCACCCCAGAAGGGCTAGCAACACCCCCCTGGTAATACTCAGACTGATAACCACTAGCCACGCCATGCGCAGAAGCAACATCCCCCTCCCAGTCCCCATCACCATACCCGGCAGCAGCAGTAGCAGCAACACCATTCGCAGAAGCAACTGCCTCACTAGCCAGACCATGAGCAGAAGCAGCAACATAATCCCCATAACCAGCCCAGCTCGAGGCATGAGCCTGCCAGTCAGGCGCACCACGCTGCCAGCCCTGCTGAGCCTGGTTGGCGTCCTTGTAAGCACCGTCGTTGGCAGCAGAGGCATAACCCGCAGCAGCCCCAGAGTAATACGAATGGTAAACCCCATTGTTGTCATCCCACCGGTCAGGGTCATCATTGTACTGCTGGCCCTGGTCCATATCGTCGCCACGCTTGTTGTTGTAGCCGTTGTTGCGGAACCCGGGAAACAAGGGAGGGAAGCGCGAGTTGAAGTCATTGGTGATCCTGTCGACGCGCTCCTGGGCGGCCTGGGCAGCGGCGAGACCTTGCTGGCGGCCGATTTCGAACCCGGCGTCTGGACGGATGCCGCCGAAGAACTGGCGCTTGGAAACAACAGGGGAGGGGGTGATCATGGCCTCGGGGGCGGCGTTGAACTTGGCCGCTGTCTCGCTTGCCTTAGGGAGTGCGAATGCTTTGGCGTCTTCCCAGCTGTCGCGCTTGCTGAGGGGGTGGGTCAGTATGTGACGGGTGTTGTGGTGATTGTAAGTGAGCTTACCCCATGTCGTGTCCAGCCAGAACACTGGCCGACGTCAGGCTGACCTGGGCGATGATGGCGGAGATCTTTCTGATATGCATATCGAAGATGGAAGCTAATGAGCGTGTTTTCTTGTCTTTAGGGAACGAAGGCGGATGGAAGCCGGTGGATGAGTTGAGAGGGTGCTGCTGATTGAGAGGGTGTCAACTTTCACTTTATACATCAACGGGCTACGGGGTTGCAACGTTTTTGCCTCATCATAATCATGGTCTTCACCGTCTTTGGTCAACGATGATCAAGACCGATTCAGGGGAATAGCACGCTTCTCGAATCATGTTAGTATGTGAACGGCGGGGGCTGAATCGTTGGGTGAGAGTCCGGGGCTGAACGGGTCTGGGACGGTGAAAGGTGGGTGAGCTCACAGTCGAGAGCATCGATGATCTGGGACATCTGGTATGACTCAAAAACTGGTCTAACTGGGTTGAACGAGGAGTCCGTCCCTAATCATCACCAACAGGGCGATACAACAGCTCGTATTGAAAGAATGGCCACATGCCAGAATATGAGACGGAGCTCTCAAAAGGGATGTCCGTCAAGATGACAGTTGACAAGTGTCTTTGCAAGATGAATAAGTGTTGCTAGAGTGCAGGTGTCATCATGAACGTCTGTCTATAGATCTGCATACGGACCGCTCCTGCCTCGATTAGAACCGCCCAGGACCGCTATCCTTTCTCCACATGCCTTGTGAAGGGGTAAGACATGTTTGGCAAGAGCGAACGGCTTGGCATGAGTCCCTGAGCATACATAGTCCACACCGGCGAGGATTCTTCCCCAGTGATCTGTCACATCTATCAGTCAAGAGTTGAGCCATTTTCTTCACCTTATTCTGGCACCAGGACCAGAAATAAATTTGACTTTTGTCCGGCAATCATTTCAGAATCTTGCTCGCTTGGTAATCACCTCGATTCAGTGCCCTCGCCTTTCCGGCCCAAGGTTGTGGTCGCCTGGCAACGGGACGACTGTTGGGGACGTTGGGATGACCGTTGAATCGTTATCAAAAGGTCACGACAACCGTTAGCTCTGGAGATGTCATGCTCGCGACACGGTGAAGGCGGCTTTGCCGTTACTGGCGTTGACAACGGAGATGGAGGTTGAGAAGCCGTTGAAGATAGGTGTCCAAACGCCCGGAGATGACATTCAGATGTTAAAACAGAACATTCCCAGAGCACAGATCAAAGATGTCAGTATAATACACCTCCAGCAGCTTTCAAACCACCAGCCCACCCCGACTCACCACACCACCCATTCCCCAACCATGCGCACCCAAACCCTCCTCACCATCCTCCTCCCCCTCCCCATCCTCGCCACCCCCATCGCCCTCTCCCCCTCCTTAACCGCCTCCCGAGCCATCTCAAACTACCACTCCCAAAACCTCCCCCCCGACCCGGCCTTTGATTCCGAAATCCAATCCCTCCTCACAAAAATAAAAGTCTTGGAGGACAAGAACATGGAAGACCCAAACCTAGACGCCCTCATCGACCGGCTCATCGACCGTCTAGCCGAGCGGGCAGCCAACAGCAAGAACAGCGGCCAGAAGAAGAATGACAACCAGAAACCGCAAAATATCATTTGTATCGGGATCAGTGTTTGTGATCCGATCACAGTTGATAAGAGTGATCATAGTGTGCATAGGCAGGGGAAGAAAAAGGAGGAGGAGAAGGAGGAGAGGGAGGAGGAGGAGGAGGGAGTAAAAAAGGGGAAGGGGTGGAAATGGGGCGAGAAGGAGTGGAAGTGGAAAGGTGGGAAGGAGGAAGCAAAGAAGTGGAGGTGGGGAGGGAAGGAGAGGAAGAAAAAGCCTGAGGGGAAAAAGAAGAAGGAGGAGGAGCAGGAGGAGGAGGAGGAGGAGGAGGAAGGGGGGACGAGGCGTCAGGGGAGGCCGAAGTTTTCTGGGTATTGGCCTAGACCAAATTACGGGTCTCAGAGGTATGAGGAGGGGGAGTATCGTGGACGTCAGGGGCAGCAGGGGCAACAGGGACAGCAGGGACAGCAGGGACAGCAGGGACAGCAGGGACAGCAACACCAACCTCAACGTCCTCACCGCGAAGCTCAATATGCACAACCTCGTCCTGATTACCACCGCCGCCCTCAGCAGCAGCAGCAGCAGCAATCTGATCGTCCTAGAGTACAACCCGGCTTCCTACCCAGCGGTGAGCTTCCTGGTGGATATGGCAATAACCGCGGAGGAAATCGCGGTGGAGACAACGGCTACCACTTCGGTGAGAAAGGTTACAACAGCAACGGTCGCCATGGTTATGGCCAGCAGCGGTATGACGACGACCGTAGTGGCAACAGGTGGCATCATCGTGAGGGATTCAACAATGGCAGCCGTCATGGTGGAGATTATCAGCAGACGCAAAGAAACAACGCTCATCACAGGGAGCCCAATCACGGAAGGAAACAGCATGATAACGAACCTTTCCACGTGTGGATGGATCATGAGGGAAGACATCGTCAAAGCGGTCATAGGGATCACAAGGGAAACTATGTTGAGTGACAATAAATGGGGGGCAAAAATGCATTTTTGGGTGGTGTCGTCCTTGTACAAAGTTGGGTGGCATGATTCTGTAGATTACTGTGGATTATTTTAAGAATATATATTGAGAAATAGGAAGGAAAAATATAATGGTTAATGTTGAAGAGAAAGCCGGGAGTATTACTGATGATATTTGTGGTGAGGCTGAGAGTTTTGAGAACTAATGCCTAGCCAATGACTGAAGAACAAGAGTCGTACTTTTTTTATTCATCTTTCTGGTCACAGTCAACGTTGTGCCACATATACACACACAATCAACAAGGGGTATCATCATTCTCACATCTGCATCCCTCACATACACCCATTTTCTACTTACTGCCTCCCCTTCCCCAACCCCAAAACCTCAACAATGTCACCCTCCCCCTCACCCCCCCTTTCCTCATCCTCCCCATTAACCTCCAACCCCAACTCCCCCACGCTCTTCCAAAACTTGCTCAAATGCCTACTCCCACTATCACACAAAATAGTCACAACCTGACTCCCCTTCGGCATTTTCAGCGCCGTCATCACCGCCGCAACACAGTTGACCGCGCTCGAACTCCCGACAAAAATCCCATCATGCTCCACCAACCACCTCGCCATTTTAAGAGCTTGGATATCCGTCACCCTTACGGCGTCGTCGATGAGCGATCTGGCAGACTCAAAGTTTTCGGTAATCCTGTTAATCCCAATCCCCTCCACCATGGTATCAACCTGCTGTCTCCTCCTCGTCCCTTCCTTCTCCGTGGGCGAGTACATCACCCCATGTCTAATCTTATTGTACAGCCCACTCCCTTGAGGATCCGCAAGCACAACCTTGAGGTTCGTCAGCTTCTTCTCTTCCTTTAAATACTTCGTCACCCCCGAAATGGTCCCCCCCGTTCCAGCACCAGCAACAAACGCATCAATAAGCCCGCCCGTCTGCTCGTAGATTTCCGGGCCCGTGGTCTTCATGTGGGCCGTGTAGTTAGCCAACGACTCAAACTGATCGGCAAAAAACCCGCGGCTTTCCGTGTCAGTCCGCAACGTGTGTTCCTTTGCTCTCTGGCGGGCGAGGTTGACAAAGTGTTTTGGGTCCGTGATGGGCGCAGGAGTGACACGTTCCACCGTAGCTCCCAAGTGGTGGAGGAGCTCAGATTTCTCAATCGCCACGTCGGAGGGCATGCAGATATGGCATTTGTACCCTTTCGCCCTGGCCAGGACGGCGAGGGAGATACCGGTTGATCCTACTGTGCCTTCGTAGATGGTGTCACCTCTGTTGGGGACCAAAAGGCCTTGCTGCTCAGCGACTTCGATCATGTTTAAGGCTACACGGTCCTTGGGGGAGTTACCCGCGCCGTTGAGGAACTCTGCTTTGGCGAGGATGACGCACCCGGTTGCTTCGGAGAGGGAGCGGATTTTGACCAGGGGGGTGTTGCCTATCGTGCCGGCTATGCCGTCGACTATGCCGAGGCCGCGGTCGATGGTGGTGAAGGTGGATTCCCGGTCTTCGAGGGAGACGGGGCCGCTGAAGAGGAAGGAGTCTCGTCGGGAGGAGACGGTGGAGGAGCGGGCGAGCGAGTTGCGGGCATGGCGGTTGCGTTTGAGACGTTGCTGGTAGCGGTTTTCGAGTTCGGGGTAGAGGTCTTTGAAGCCGAGGGTGACGAAGATGCCAGTTATGAAGGCTACTGTCAGGGCGGCGGTGCCGTAGGCTTTTGGGTGGTCGCTTAGAGACATTTTGACTTGGGATATCTATCTCATTGCTTCATGAGAGGGTCATGAAATGATGAGGAGGAAGCAGATTATAAAGACATCCTCGAAGAGAAAACACGAGAAACCAGAAGCTCAAGGGCTTCAGGAACCAAAATGAAAAGAAGCTCCAGAGCTAATTGCAAATGTTACCATGAAAAGAGAAAAATAGAGTTGATGTCATTGAGAGCTTTCAAGCTTCGTCGCCAAGAAGCCAATTCTCAACCCTGGTCCAACGTTCCAATGTCGTGAGATTCAGTGGGGGCCGCTTTTTTAAACCCCGCCAGATCCAGGCCGTTGAAGGCCGAAGACCCCTGCTGATGATGGGAGCTCGGGCCAACGCAAAAAGTTGACCCCCGAAAATGGGAACTGTGCGGGTGCTGCTTGTCAAAGGAGGGATGGAGTTCAATGTCCAGGACAGCTCGCCAAACCCCTCGACGACACCACTGACGCCACAACCAGACCTCTAGGGGTCGACTCCGGAACAATGGACTCGCCTGCAGTTACTCATTTGTTTAGACAGCTATTTAGACATCACCCTGCCTGCCAATCGCGAAGGAACTTGGCGACCCTGGCCACAGCTCTGCGGAATGTGAGACGTCAGCGGCTTCAAGCTCAGGAGCTTCAACAACATTACCAACATTGCCGTGCGCCACGGCAACAACAACAACAACAACAACAACAACAACACCGAAACTATGTGGCTCGCGGTAGTGGAGGAGAATCGTCAAAGAATCCACACAATGAAAGTAACTGGCAACAACGGAGCGAGGTGTTTCAGGAGGACATGTCTAAGGAGTTCGAGAGCTACCCTCTGGTCACTGCCGATGAGCTCCGAAGCAGAAAGGAACGGCCACGCCGGGTAAAGATGCTGATGCGGGACTTTGTTGAAGGTTGGTTCTATTGGGAAAGTACCTACATCTGTTTGTGCACAGCTGACATATCCTCCAGACAGTCTGTACAACCCCAACTACGGTTACTTCTCCAAACAAGTTGTCATCTTCTCCCCCGGCGAGCCCTTCAACTTCCCCTCCCTCCATGACGAAATCGATTTCCAAACTATTCTTTCGAAACGCTACGTCGAATTCGAAGACGCCCTCGACGCCGTCTCTCCAACCGATACACGCCAGCTGTGGTATACCCCTACCGAACTCTTCCGCCCTTACTATGGTGAAGCGATCGCCCGGTACCTGATCGCAAACTACAAACTCACCACCTATCCCTACCATGATTTGATCATTTACGAAATGGGTGCCGGTCGTGGTACCCTGATGCTCAACATCCTAGACTACATTCGCGATGTGGACCCGGCCGTCTATGCTCGCACTCAGTATAAAATCATTGAAATTTCCACCCAGCTCGCCACGATTCAAAACAACCACCTCTTGAAAAACAGCCACGCTCGTGGACACGCCCAAAAAGTCGAAATCATCAACCAGTCCATCTTTGACTGGAAGACCAAAGTGCCGTCGCCATGTTTCTTCCTCGCCTTTGAAGTGTTCGACAACTTTGCGCATGATGTTGTCCGGTACGACATGGCCACCGAAGCTCCCCTTCAAGGAACCGTCTTGATCGATGGGAAGGGAGACTACTACGAGTTCTACAGTCGCAACTTGGACCCAGTCACGGCCCGCTTCTTCCGCGTGAGGGATGTGGCTACGGACGGGAGGTACAAGGTGCCGTTCCCCACAAGCAGGTTGGGCAAGTGGCTGTCTCAGCAGAGGCCCTTGCCTGGGAATTTGAGCGAGCAGGAGTACATCCCGACGAGGTTGATGCAGTTTTTTGACGTGTTGGGGAAGTATTTCCCTGCGCATCGGCTGCTGACGAGTGATTTTCACTGGTTGCCGGGGGCGATCAAGGGGTTGAATGCGCCGATTGTGCAGACGAGGTATCAGAGGAGGCCGGTGCCGGTTTCGACGCCTTTGGTGAGTGATGTGCTGTTCAGTTTGACGACAGGCAAAACATACTGATGCGTTTCTAGGTTCATCAAGGGTACTTTGACATCATGTTTCCTACTGACTTTCAGACGTCGGAAGCGATGTACCAGGCTATTACGGGCAAACTGACGCGGTCGTTGTCTCACGAGGAGTTCATGCGGAGGTGGGCGTATTTGGAGGAGACGGAGACGAAGAGCGGGGAGAATCCGCTGTTGACGTGGTATAAGAATGCTACTGTGATGTTTACTGTATAAAAAGTCTTGTATGAATAGCAAAAAGGGGGGCCGTGCTGGATTAAGCTCAGCGCGCACTGACCATTACTTGCCCCACGCGTTGCTCGGTTAGCAATCAATTCCCAATTGATTTTCGCTGAGCAGCATGTCACTTTCAAGGTTTCGAGGAGCAGTTAACTGAAGTTTAAATTTCGCGACCGACGACTCGACGGGTGGCTGCAGCGCGCGCGAGACGTCCCCTTCTCGGATATGGCAACCTAAGATCCGTGACTACCAATCAGCCAATTCCACTCTGCGACACCACCACACCCGACCCTAGCGTCCACCACGATATGCGACTACCACGATGGAGTGCCCCCCTCCGAGCAAGCGCCCCCGCCTTTCGTTGAACAACAACCCCCTAGAAGTAGAGGAGGATCCACTAGAAGACGAACTCTTGTCGCTGCCGTCAGAAGTCAACGCGAGACGGGATCCGAATGCGAGGCTGGAACGGTCGAGACAGCGGGCGGTGAACAAGCTCAAGACGGCGTTTGAGAGCATCTTTGAGAAGTACGGGAGGGATTTTGAGGGGGTGGGGGACGAGGTTGATTTGAGAACTGGGAGGATAGTGGTTAATAATGGGCATATTGAGGGGATGAGGGGGAGTGACCTCTTGGTTGGCGAGAGTGAGGATGAGGGGGATGGGGAGGGGGAGAATGGGGGAGGCAATGGGGGGAAGGAATATAATGAGGAGGAGAGGCTTCTTCAGGGTGTGGGAGATGCTCAAGGACTGAGTAGGTTGGGGCAGGATGTGATGCTGCCGCAGATGATGGGGATGAATATGGGAGGGGGGGTGATGCTTCCACAGATGATGGGGCAGTCGGAATTGGCGATGGGGGGTGGGTTTGAGGGGTGGCCTGGGATGATGGGACAGATGGGGTTGTCGAATATGGGATTTGAGGGGCAGATGGGGCCGGGTGTGATGTTTTCTGGACAGATGGGGGGGGGTATGATGTTTCCGGGACAGATGGAAGGGTTTAGTGGGTGGCCGGTGGAATATGGACTGCCGATCGATCTACAGACCAGCGATCCGACTTGGCAGGCGCCGGCGCTGCCGCCTTCGTTTATGTACCGGCCTGCAGCGTTGACGGATGCGCCTCAGGTGAAGAAGAAGCGGATTTCACTTGCTGCGCCGAGGGATGAGCAGGGCGATAATGAGGACGATGTTTTGCTGGGAGCTTTTACGAAGAATAAGGGTATGGAGACGACGGAGACGCCGATAAAGCAGAAGTTGCTGTTGCCGAAGCCGCCGCCTGATACGGGGCCGGAAAAGAAGAAGAGGGGACCTGGAAAAAGAAAGTCCAAGGTTGGATCGGATACACCCAAAAAATCAGCGCATAAAGATGCGGAAAAGGATGTGGCGAAAGCGCCTTCGCCGCCACGGGACGGTGTTGCGATGGCTGAAGCGGAGAGTACTCCTTCGAAGACGGACGGAGTTCAGCCAGATGTTGAGATTGTGACGGCCGACATCAGTTCTCCAACAACTGAACCGGAACCGACTGCAACGCTTGTAGAAACCGAGAGCCCGAAGACTCCAGAACAGAAGCCTACGGTGATGGCTGTTCGGTCGCGACCACCACCAGTTCAAGATTCAGTACCTGCCGAGGATCCAGATGTCTATATCTACGTGTCTGATTCAGAGCACAAGTCCGCTAGGAAACCGCGAAATCAGAGTCTACGGGTGGAGATTGTGGCCAAAACTCCACTGGACATCTCCTCGTTCAGGGCTGTTACGCCTGAGCAAAGCGAGGGTGACCATCCTATTCCACAGGAAAAGGATGGGGAGGAAAATGTTCCACCAGTAACAATGATACCTCTGGCGCCCGAGGAGAAAGAAACAAACCACTCAACCAGACCCCCGGCTGTTGAAAGTGAAATAGAAGCCAATGGCCAGCCGGAGCCGCCAGGAGAACTATTTACTCGGCATGTAGTGGATGCAGAATACGACCTGTCTGACGAAGATCAGCCCATGCAGAAGACGCAACGGCAGCCACAAAATCAGGCAGGAGCAAGCCGCAAAAAGGACGAAGATCTGTTACGGAAAACTTTACGCAAGCCACTTGGCATCGTGGCTTCCGACACAAATACGTCGGACAAACCACACGATGTGCCGATGCCTGACGCTGGAAATCGTAATCCAAAAGATTCGAGCCTGGAGAATCAGGCTAACCGTGAAGATGAACGGGTCGCGGTAGAGTTGAAAGAATCGTCACCGCAACTAGCACCACCTATTATTGATACAGAATCATCAATACCTAGCATTATGGTTCGGCCGCCCCAAAGAACAGAAGTTATCTACGCAATCGGCAGCGAGGAGACGCCATGGCCAAATAGACGCAGAGGGAGACCATCCTTCAGGGGTAGAGACCCGCGAGGCGAAATCCCAGACTCTGATCCCATCGGCGGTTTCTCGACCCAGGAAGATCTCGACGACGATGTAAGGCCACCATCGTCAAGTCTGTCGTTTAATGGAGACGAAGAGACAACGCTGGAAATACCAGATTCTTATATTGAACCGTCAAGTGAGATGGGAATTGTGGAGGAAGAAACCCCGCGAAATCACACGGTTCCGTCGCCAACTCTGTCATCCTGCGCCCCCGATGATGAGATGCTGGGACCGATCGCTTCTCTATCTTTACAGCCTCAAGATACTGAGATGTTGGACTTTGCCTCCATTGCATCTTCTCCGGGGCCAGCCGAAATATCAGACCCTGTCCCGGCTCTGTCGTCCCAGTCTCAGGACGGGGCCGCCACGGACACGACATCGTCACCACTGCCAGGTACTCCCCACGACAATATTAACAATATGACGCTAGAAAGCATCGCCATTACATCTTCACCATTTATATCCAAACCAGCCCAACGGAAAGGGGATTTTCACCTCAGGCCTTCCACGCCCTCGTATCTTACAACACCACCGAGGAGACCGCGTGGCCGGCCCCCAAAGGCAAAACCAACACCACCCACCATACCAGCAACCACACCATTATCCACCATATCAAACACACCAACCGCCGCCGAACCAGCTAAAACCCCAGCCCCAAAACCACCACCCACCACCGTCAAGCCAACAACAACACCAACCGTCACCAAACCGACCAAAACGCCCACATCAAAACGACCAGCACCCTCGACTAAACCGACCAAAACGCCCACATCAAAACGACCAGCACCCTCGACTAAACCAACCAAGGACCCCACCTCAAAACCACCCCCCGTTTCATCCTCAATTACCCCCACCGCCAAAAGGAAACGTCGCTCGGGGGTGCTGTCTCTGCTCTCCGACTCGGAAGACGACGAGTTAGCTGTCTTGTCGCCGTCTGTTTCGTCTGTGACGCCCATTATGAGGTCTTCTCCTGCTTCGAATCATGTGAGGTTGTTTTCGAGGGTGAGTGGTACGCCGAGGGGGACATACTTGGTCAAAAAGCCAGAGGGCTCGGCAAGGAAGGGGGATAAAAAGGAGAGTTTTATGGCGAGAGTTGCTGTTAAGAGGCAGGTGAAGAGGGTGAAAGGGGGGGGTGAGGATAAGGGAAAGGGGGGGAGGTGTGAAGGGGGGTGTGGGAAGGTTTTTTGCTTTGGGTGTGTGAGGAGGGGGGAATCATAGTGGGGGGGAGGTGGATGCGGGGGCCGGGGTGGTTAGTGGGATGGGGGGGAGGGTGTTGGAGTGGTGATTATATATAGTGAGATAGGAATTAATTGGGAGATTGTTTGATATGTTGATACGTTGAAGGAGTGATGAATTATAAACCGCACACTGTGAGCGAAAATGAAACATCGCTGCATTATACGTTGGCATGCCATCGATACGGAAAAGCTCGAGAAAAGGGACAGTGAGTCGACCCACTCACGGTTGTTATGTCAACTATCGATATATGTATGCTCGTAAGAAACGTCCGGCAAATCCCCCTTGTCGGGATCGCTGGCGAGCGTAGTTTTGACCTGTGAACTGTCCAAGCTAATCATGTCCCAAAAGTCCCAGACATGCTTCACTGTCATCGGCCTCTCGTGAAATTGCGTATAGTACAGCCTGTGCTCTAAATCTAGAGCTCAATAGAATATGTAAATACCTCCTCCGGATCCTCCAGCCACCTCTCCCATCCCCGAGACAGAGCCTCAAGTACTGCCTGGCCGCTGCTCGGGTATCATGCAAAAACGCAGCAAAAGACGAAAATGGTGCGCGTTCCCCAAACGCCAAACCCCAACCAAAACACGACAAAAAGTAGGAAAACGCCTTGCTCGCTAGGAGAACTGTTACCATCTGTTAGCACGCGAGAACCACTTGACGCAAGGCTGTCGAAGTGAAAACTTACCTTCCACCTGTTACCGCACACAGTGCATTCGCAAAATGTCGTCATCGGCTCATCAGCAGACCTAGTCTGAGCCTGGCTGTACGATACCTTCTTCTGCCCGCACTTGCCACACTTGAGAGCATCACTGATCGACTTCTCCGCCATGGGCACCTGCGCCTTCTTCATGTTCTCCTGCTGCAGCTTCTCGTCCTCGGCACGCTGGGCATCCGAGGCAAGCTCAACGTCCGTCATCTTGACAAACGTGTCCGGCGTGATGGCTCCGGATCGCACGCGCTTTCCCAAGGCAGGGTTGTCCTTGCGCTTCAGACTGGTCATGAGGCCGCGAATCTTTTGGCGATACTCTGGCGTATCGCCCTTGAAAACTCTGAAAGCGGCAGCCTCCACCTCCATGGCGAGTCTGACAACCTCCTCGACAGACTCTGTGGCCCTGTATGCCAAGCCGTTGTAAAGAACGCCGATACAGCCGTCGCGAGCTTGATGGCCGGTGCGCTTGAGATCTACCTTGTCCGTCTTGAAATGCCGTCTCTCGGTATCGCCCTCGTATGGCTTGTTGGAAGATGATGATGGAGGGAGAGGCGAGCTGACACTCTTCGGGGTGGGCGAGTCCTTGGCGAGTTCAACCTTGCGCTTGTCCTTGGCCGAGTCGACGTTCTTCCTCCACTTGGACACGATCTCGGTAGCCAATCTCGCGATGTCTTTGTTGGTGTTTGATCGCATTTTACCGACGACGACGCCGGCTTTGGTGGACTGCGGGCAATATGATCAACAGAGTGGCCAAAAAAGTCAACCCGCCCGCCCGCCGCGGCAGGGACAGGAGAGAGGTCTTACACGAAGCTGCTCTTCAGTCGGGGCAGGCTCCTTCTTCAACTCCTCCAGCAACTGGAGGACCACGGATGGAGGCTCTTTCGCAGCAGCCTTGTGCAGCGTCTGGATGCGCTTGGTAAGCGATCGGTCGTCCATCGTGGATATTGTGGTGTGGGAGAGTGTGATGAAGCTGTCGCGGATCGGGTGAATTGGCTTTAGTTTGGAAAGGTGACGGAGCTTCCAGAAAGGTAATCGTAGCCTTGCCCGGTTGATATCGATAAAAAGAGAGCCCCACCGGCCCAGCTTCCTTGATCCACCCAAGAGAGCGATCTTGCAGATGCCAAGAGCTGACAGCTGCACCCATTCCGGAGCACAGCCGGCCACACGTGATATCGCGTTTCCCTCGTGCAGTGAATCTTGAGCTTTCCTATTCATGAAATACCTGATCATACACATACACGAATTCCCTCATATTATTGTTTTCTTACGCTTTTTGCGCAACATCCTCGGCACGAGTTTTCGCCACATCACCGTCCTTGTTCGCCTTGACTGACTTGAACTCGAGGAAGCATGAAATGATGGCAGCCATTGCACCCATGGGGATGCCCACAATAAACACCAATCGCAGTGCAGCATTGTACACCTCCAACATTAATGGCAGCTCATCATCCAGTACAAGATTATGGAATGAAGCCGCGCCCACATCGATAAGCTTCTTGATGTCGACTCCGGGCAGGATATTAGCCTCTGATGCCTTCAAGAGCTGGTGTTGAAACACGCTGTTTCCGATCGATAGGATGATAGCCCCTCCCAACGACTGCGACGCCACCACCGCTGCTGTTCCAACCGCCATGTCGTCCTCCGCAAGTACCGTCTGAACAGCTGTGAATCCCTGTTGGATTGACATGCCAAACCCTACACTGCACACCATCTCGTAGCCCACCCACTGCCCTGTCGTGGTGCGCGGATTCAAGAGCGTCAGCAATCCAAGACCAATAGTACCGATAGCACTTCCGATCACGGCTGGAGGCGTGACGTAACCGATCCTGGTGACAAATATGCCAGCCAAGAGCGAAAAGAAGGCGTTTACCAAAAAGTAGGGGATCATGTTGACACCCGAACCAATAGCGCTGTCATCCTTGATTGCTTGGAACCAGATGGGCAAAAAGAAGGTCAGGTTGATGAGCGCACCATAGGTCATGAACGCCATGCCGCAAGAAGCAGCCACCGTACGCTGAGTGACAATCCGAGGCGGCATCAGCGCCTCATCTCCTTTCCACCATTGCCACGCCATGAAGATGACGGCCACGACGCCACACCCAGTCAAGAGTCCGATAACCTCTGCACTTGACCAGGCCACCCCCTGGGTTGTGTACTCAAGCGCCAGGAAGAGCATGATGGACGCCGCCAGGAGAAGCGCATTTCCAAGGATATCCAAGGCCAAGATACGTTGCCAGAATGGCCGGTTGGCTCCCTTGTTCTTTGCTGGATGAAAGAAAATCATCATGGCTGCGGCGGTGGCACCGCCAACGGGGAGGTTGATGTAGAAGCACCATCGCCATGTCTCGAGTTGTCAGTATCTTCTCGACAAATACATCGGTTGCCGGATACTCACCACCAAGTCTGTAAAAACACCACCCAGCAGGGGTCCAAGGGAAGCACCGATCCCAAACCTGAATAGGGTCAGATGAGCAGCGAAGAGAACATAGTGGTGATGATCACTTACATTAGCCCAACAATAGCAATGAAAACAGGCCGCAAATGCAACGGAATCGTGGTTGAAACGACAACGAAACTCCCAGTGAGGATGCCTGCACACCCCAGCCCTGCAATGGCTCGCCCGATGATCAAAGTCATGGACGTCTTTGATATACCGCAGAGTAACGATCCCAGTTCAAAGAGAAACACGGCTACCAGATATGAGACTTTAACAGAGAAAATCGTATAGATGCGACCAAACATGGGCTGAAAGGCACAGGCTGTGAGCATATATGCTGAGCCGTACCAGCCAATATCCGGCGTCGACTTGAACTCCTCGGTAATATTCGGAATAGCCTACAAAGGTCAGTAGAGGAAGAAAATACTAGATAGCATCATGTTCCACCCACCGTTGATATAATCGTTCTATCAATCGAAGTCAAAAACACCGCAAACATCAGCCCAGCCATCAGGCACGCCAGAGGAATACCAGAGACATAACGGGCCTCTGCCAGAGGGTCACCCTCCTCCGACATGGGAAGTTCTGGTGTCACTGCGTCCCTCGGAACCTCAAATGGCTTTGTGCTCCAATGGATTTTTGCGTCAGGTTTCCCTGGATGTCGTTGCTCAGTCATGGAAATCGGGTACTTTCGTCGAACACTGGTAGGTGTCAAGGGGGTCGGGGACGCGGCTAGTTGCCGCAGGCCGCCAAGGACTTCTTCTAGGAGCACGTTCCTGGGCACGTTGGCCATCTCCTGTGGCGTGCGAATCGGTGGGGGATTCCGGGTCGCACCGGACACGCGTGAGACGGCTGAGAGCTTGTCATTGTTGGTGATGGACTCGGTTTTGAGGGGTGGGATGCCGATTCTTTGGAGGTTGTGTTGGCTGACTAGGCCGCCAAAGCTGCTGGGGCGGTTGCTGTCTCGACATGCCGGCATAGGAATCTCGGGGGGGATGTCTGGTATTGGGCTCTCATCATGAGAGGGCTGGCGCTTTCGAAAGCACATGATGATATGAAGAACGTTACTCAGAGAAGCCATCATGAGGAGGAGAAGGGACTCGGGGGTTGAGTGAAACAGTCAAGATTCACTCGACGTTCAGGAGCCGGAAACTCTGGTCATGGGTCATGTTTTCGACCTCTTTCAAATCCTGAGATCTGACCCCGGAGAAGCTACCAGAGGCAGCAGGTATGGTCGCTTTCCATGTCGATAAAGCTCTCGTCAGTCTAGGAGGCCGGTATTTTCGGTCGACAACGGCTTTTTCTCGTTGGGAGCGGCCACAGGGGATCGCCTAGACTAGGTGCGCCACTCGACGGCTGAATAACCGTCAACCCTTACCAAGCCTGCAGGCAGTTCAACAGAAACGACGATGAGAATATTCAAGGGCTGTCTTTAAAGTGCCACCTTGTTTCGAAGAACACAGCGCACACGCAGAACCCCAGGTTCAGCTCATGATGCCTGACTGTAACTGAATGACTGCTTTCAGGGGTAATCAAGGAGCCCGCATGTCAACTTCAGTACCGACACACAGGTCATCGGCTCAAGTCTAAACCAACGGTTATACCGGATTCCGTCGTACGAGAACGCTCAACCTAGCCCACTAGCACACAGACTCCAACACCGGCGTTGACACTGACTCTGGCGGACATGATTCAGACAATACTGCTCTAGGTCTGTTCTAGGCCATGCTTTTGGGTAACGGCATGTAAATAGATCCTTCAGGTCAAACTTGCGGCATACACCGGCTTCGCCTAGCGCCATGGAAAGCCCTCAATCTTGAACGTCGCCACGGCGAACCAAGCTCCTGGATTCTGAAGGCCAGCAGGCATGATGTATATAACGGTATGCCCGTTACCGTTGGAATCCTGGTTTCGGCATCACAACCTCGCAGTGTATCTGATCTTCTGGGGGTTTGGACCTAACCGGCGTTCAACTCTATGCTTCGCTTCAGTTCTTCCAGTTCCGATACTCCATCTCTCGGCCGTTGAACACCGAATGTCGCTTCGGTAACCATGGCCTCAAAAGTCGCTCTCGGCCCCATGCTGGCGGTAACCACAGCAGCATCCATCGGTGTCGCGAAGAAATTCGACCTGCCTCTGGCCCAGACTGTCGGGACAGCGTTGGCAGCAGCCATCCCCTTCTACCTTTTCGTCTGGCTGAGCTATCTTTACCCAATCTACTTCTCGGAGCTGAGACACGTTCCCACTGTCCCGGGTAACCCTCTCATAGGGCAGTTCTTCACCATCATCACCGAGGAGTGCGGCGTCCCCCAGCGTCGCTGGCACAAGGAGCTCGGTCCCATCATCCGCTACTACTTCCCCTTCGGCGCCGAGAGACTGTCCGTCGCCGACGACGAAGCCCTCAAGCACATGACGGTGAAAAACCCGTACAATTACCCCAAGCCCGTTCGGGCCAAGCTCTGGATGGTCCGCATTCTTGGTGAGGGCATCCTCCTCGCCGAAGGCACCGACCACGTCGTCCAGCGCAAGGCCCTCACAGCCGGCTTCTCCATCGGTGCTATCCGCTCGCTCACGCCCATCTTTTGGGAAAAGTCCCTCATCATGGCCAAGCTCTGGAAGGAGGAGATGACCACCTCCCACCTCAGGGTCAAATCGTTCGAGGCGTTGGAATGGCTGAACCGCTGCACCCTCGACATCATCGGCAAGGCCGGTTTCGGGTACGACATCAACTCCCTCGAGGACCCTGACGTCCCCATCCGCGAGGCCTACCGTCTCGTCTTCGCCTTTGACCTCTTTTCTCGCCTCCTCCACGGAATGCAAGCTTTCATCCCTGCCTCGAAGCACATCCCCTCCAAGATGAATCGCGACATGGAAACCTCCCGAGGTATCATCCTCGACAAAGCAACCGAGATCATCACCACCAAGCTCGACGAGGCGGAGAACAACATCGGCAAGAAGGACATCCTTGCTCTGATTGCGAAAGAGAACAAGAAGCTCAAGGAGAACGGGGAGGAGGGGCTGTCATTTGACACGATGCGGGATCAGATCATGACGTTTCTGGGGGCGGGGCATGACACCACTGCCACGGCGGTGGCGTGGACTGTTCACCTTTTGTCGACGCACCCTGAAATTCAGAGCAAACTCCGTGAGGAAATCCGGGAGCACATGCCCTTTTTGTTTGACGCCTCCACCCGCCACGATCCTCGTCTTTTGGCGTCCGTAGACCCGGATAAGCTCCCCTTCATGGACAATGTCTGCAGGGAATCACTGAGATACATCCCCCCGATCCCCATGACAGTAAGGCAGTCCATCGCGGACGACACTTTGGGTCAGTACAAAGTCCCGGGTGGGACTGTGATCTACGTGCTTGCCAACACGATCAACCGGCTTCCGTGCTACTGGGGGGAAACGGCGGATGAGTTTGACCCGGACAGGTGGGATGATTTGCCGCCGAGTGTGGTGCCGAACGCGTTTATGACTTTTTTGCAGGGGCCGAGGGGGTGTATTGGGCGGAAGTTTGCCGAAACGGAGATGAAGATTTTGTTGTGTGTGCTGCTGAGCGAGTTTGAGTTTGGGAGGGATTATGAGACGGCTGATCCGGAGGAGTGGAAGATGTGGAGGTTGGTTTTGAGGCCTAAGGAGGGGGTTACGGTTAGGGTTTCCTTGTTGGGGGGGAGTGGGGAGGTGGTGATTGATGGGGGGAAAGGCAGGGGTAGATAATGAGGGGATGGGGATTGTATAATGTCGGTATTTTTAGATTGGGTGGCTGACAGATGGTGGGTAGATGGGAGAGATATCTAGATGGGGAACACATTACATACATCACCTTTGGGGGGAAAATGTGTGTAGATTTTCTTTTTGGGGGAAGGGGTTTGTAACATAGCTTGAGCGAGTGGTTTTGGTTAGGCGGTAGATTAGGAGATACTCGGTCGTAGAAGCTGTCCATGTGATATCACAGGTTATTTATCTTGAATATCGAGATATCTCTCCTCTTGCTTCATTCCTTCACCGGTTATCTACCGACCTGCCGAGTAGTTGATTGTGGTTCCAATCCCATCACACAGCGTACCAAACCGCTGGATGCATCTGTCCGTACAACCCAACAGTCATGAAAAAGTCAATTTCAAAAACAAGTGATATAGAAACATCACTCAAAAGAAAAAACAGCTCGTTATCCTATCTTTCACTAGTGATCAATAAAAATCAAGAAGCTCACGAACATGCACACTTTATTTGATTGTGATGTTCCGGCGCCGAAAACCATTTGATTTTACGAGGATTCGAACAGGAAGCTCTGGGGCTGAGCGAAGCCGAGGGGGGGGGTGGAGAGGGCTTGCCCTCGGCCAGCAGGCTGACCGCTTGGCTACGCCAGAATGTGCTGCTGTCCTGTTGAATATTGCATGGTTGACCTAATACATAAACCATTGTTGTTGCTCCTGCTGTTAAGGAAGGAGCAAGCTGGTGGTGGTTGTGGTCGGTAAGGGACCAGGATGAGTTATGGTGGAAAGACAATTCATTCCTTCTATTCAAACAGCCAAAACAGCAAAACTTTTTAAACTCCTTATCCCCAAAACACCGCCCAGGTGATATGTCATATGCTTGATGGATATGCCGAAAGAAAAAAAAGAAATCTGGTATCATCAGCCAAAAGAAACACACACCCGTTCAGTCATGACCTTCTTTCCGTCGTATGCTCTATCGTTTCTTTTCCCGTCTCTTCATCCATCATGATATTTCATTCAACTCGCTGTCCCATTATTCATTGTTCCATAACTCCCGTTCGTTGTCCTCTTTTTCCTTTCCTTCCCGGGCTCAGTCTCCGATTCTGACTCCTCGCCCTCCAATGCTTCTAAAACAGCTACTTCGTCGTACCCGTCAACGCTGCTATCGTCATCGTCGTCACGCTGGAGCAGGCTCTCTTCTTCCCCGTCAGAGGTGGAAGTTGATGTGGCTGTCGAGGAAGCGGTAGGGCCATCACCTTCGATAATAAACCAAGGCGGGATCGTCCCCATCAAGGCGATTAACCCCAGAAACCACCACGCTGCAATCACGTATCCTCTCTGCACGCCCCAGCTGAAGACCGCACCGGCAGCGGCGGGCCCCGCAGCTCTCCCTAGTCCGGAAAAGGTCGTCGCTACTCCGTTCAAGGTCCCAAGGATCCGGAGGGAGGTAGCAGAGTTGGTCAGGAGGATGGTGGTGCAAGGGAAGGCGACGATAACGACAAATCCTTTGACCAGCATGATGGTCAAGAAGAAGATGTACCGAGCGGTGGTATCCTGGACGAGAACTGTGTAGGGCGTCAAGAAGTATATTATAGGGAATACGACGGCTATGCAAGAAGTCAGTAACTACGAAAGGACTAGGGAAGGGAGAAATAATAGGGTGCTTACTGGCAAAGCGGTAGATTCCCAGCACACCAAACATGGCACACAGCTTGGGAAACAAGAAAAACTGAATCACTCCACAGGAGATGCCATAGACCGTGTAGATT
Organism: Podospora pseudoanserina; assembly: GCF_035222485.1. Lineage (NCBI taxonomy): Eukaryota > Fungi > Ascomycota > Sordariomycetes > Sordariales > Podosporaceae > Podospora > Podospora pseudoanserina. The sequence continues at coordinate 3,870,812 of NC_085920.1, read as the reverse complement.
GTGCCGATTTTGTCCGAGCTGAGGCCGAAGCCGCCGGTGAACTTGAACGGGAGGGAGGTGTTGTGCTCGTCAGGGATCACACGGGGGTAGTTGAGGAACACAGGCAGGACTTGGTCGTACGCTACTGAGTGAAGAGCCAAGAAGGTGTAGCAGATGAGGTTTATCGACGTCTGAGGGGCGAAAATGTCCTTCATCGATACTGGATCGGAGTGCTTGGATTCCAAGTGCGAAGAGCTGCTTGACATGGCGGACTGGGCAAGCAGAGGGGCAGATGCCTCGCTGTCAACAAAGGAGCGCCTTCTGAGATTCTTGGTACGCTTGGAGCGGTGGAAAGGACGAGTTAGTTTCTCGCCGAGCTCGAGGCCCCAGTCGCGTTTGTTGCGTTTGCTTTCGAGTGTTTCCTGTTGTGGCTGTTAGTCTATGTGGTGATTTGAAAGGGGCAATGAGACGAACCTTGAGGAACAACAATCCGGTCATGAAAGAAATGAAAAACACACAGCATGCCATGATATTTGGCAAAGCAAAGGGGTAAGTCTTGAAGAACTCAATGTTTCCAAAAACGTTGGGAAACTGCTTGGCAGGCTGTGCAAAGAAGCCACCAAAGGCAGGCCCAAAGACAGAGCCTATTGACCACACAAGGGGCATGAGCGAGAAGGCTTTGGGCTGAAGAACTCTTTCCGGCACCATTTCGGCTACCATGGTTCTGATGATGCCAACTGGTGACGTTGTTAGTGGTGTGACAGAAAACTCAGAACTGGGTGTAGGTACTTACCATTGCCGTTGCCGCTTCCCATGATAGCTCTTGCGGTGATGGCCATGGGCAAGCTTGTCGACATACCCCAGACAAGAAAGCAAATCATCGTGCTGAGCAACCCTATCAGGATGATGGGTTTCCTTCCAAATTTATCTGACGCCCGTCCCCATGCCACAGCCGTACAGCTCTGACTTATAGAGAATATGGCTCCGGTAAGACCTGCCCATCTTGCAACCTCATTCTTCTCTACCCCAAAGCTGGCGATCATCTCTGGAAGATAGGGGAAGACTGAGGTGAGTGCAAGGGGCTCGGCGAACCTGGCAATGGCTATATGATGAATGTCAGCATACTATGAAGAGAGCGGAAGCGGTACCCGGCTATGAGATGAACAGTGATCGTCAAGCAGCAGTTGTTGATGTCTGCCAAGCCTAGCTGACTCGGAGGGTATTATTGGGCAACGGGCCCTCTTGCTCCACTACTCTAGGCCGGTGAACGACATGTAAAGATCTAGAAGGGCAAGTGACTTACCGAGAATGGCCAGCTGCTGCACAGGCAGCTTTGGCCCATCATTCTTATGACTAGTCATGGTGTACGATTATGCCTAGTAGATCAGAAGAACGACGGAGTTGAGTTCTGAGTTTCTGAGAGGCAGTGGCCTCGAGATGTCACAGTTGGCTCCACTGATGTGTGTAAGACGTATGCCACGGATCGGGAGGCAAAATAAGACTCTCTTGAAACTAAGTCTATGCTCTCCAAATGAGAGGAATTGGTATACAAAAAGTCCCGTGAAAGGAACAAAACAAATGGGGGAAAGACTGCAGAAGGCAGGGGGGGGCACAAAATAGTTTTATGTATGAGAGGAAGAGACGGCGAGTGACTCTGCAGGCCTTGATTTGCCTTATCCGAGAACTGAGGCAAGGGTGGGAAGGCTGACAAACACAGTTTCGAAGCGGGAGCGGATCCGGGCAGATGACTAGTCCTAGATCAGTAAACCGGCGGCCGGGGAGAGGCTGGTTGAGTCGGATGGCCGGCGAGTGTGAGCTCGGCCCAGATGGTAGGAAGAGAGGCCGTTGGCTGTTCGAGACGAGGAGGTTAGGAGGTCTAGGGTGGCATTCTGCAGGGCGTGCTTTAGGCAGGAGGATCAAGTTCTGCAGCAACGGATATCAATGACCTGCAGAAGGCGGGAAAAAAATGGTGGCATGGGCATTTTACGGTGTCAAAGGCCGCTGGAACAAAGAGCATTGAGAGGATGACCGGAACGGCACCGGTCGACGCCCCACTCCGTGATCGGACGGGCTGGGATGAACCCTCATTCGCCACTGACGGTTCCACCTTCGTCATCCAAGACGAACTCAAGAAGATGGCACTTACAACAGAGTACCTTACTGCGTAGGTACCGAACCAGAGATATCATTCAATTGATGCCCCGGTGAGACAGGTTGGTGCAAAAGGTCAGCGGACATAAAAAATAAAGAGGGGTAACACACCGTCGAGACAGAAACGGGGCGTTTTTTGACATCTCCCACACCGAACCAGCTCACTGCATGGGGGGCGGCCGCAGTACAACCGGGGAACCTTCAGTGCGCCTTCCGCCGCTAACCGCAGAAGTTTCTTGATGTTGGAAGATGTTTTCGTGAGAGGCGGGGATGAGAGACAACACATGAGATGGCAGCCAGAAAATTGCTTGAGACCTGTTGAGGGGACATACAGCGGTCCTTGTACAGCGCTACAGGATACAGGAACCGAGCAAGTGCCTATTAAGCGTCAGTGAGAAGAATAAGTCAACTTGAACGTCGATGTTGAACATGGAAAACTAGCGAGCCGTTCGGAAGCGGGAGTCCCCCAGACCCATCAAGTCTAGGCACAGTCTGCGAAAGTCGTTCTACACTGTATACTCCAATCACACCGGCAGCTCCCGTGGTTGCGTCAACGACTGCCTCGACAGCAGTATTGAGTGATTGATCAGCCACCATTCACAGCTGGGATGAGACACGCGATCAGAGCTCGCCACAGGGTTTGCTCATCAGTGTTTAATTCAACGTCTGCTTCCATCTCTTTGTTTACCACTCCATACTCGATATCTGTCGGTGAGATGCATCTGCTGTCTTGGCGTTAAGTTGAATTGTAAGTGACTGCCAAATGTCAGCCTTTCTCATAGATCAAGTCTCATCATGAAAACAGAACTACCATCATGGAGTCCGAAAACGAGCCGCTCAAGATGAACAAGACACGAAGTGTCCATCCATTTCCCGATAATTACATCTACGTACCGCCACGCCCACGGCCTCAGCCTCGCTCGGTGCTTCGCCGTTTCTGCACTATAGCCCTCGCCTCAACCCTCATATGGACTCTCATAGCGCCTTTGGGATCCATCCTGTCCGGTAACTGGTATATCTCGGGGCGGGATGGACAGGATGGACAAACCTGGCCTGGACGCAACCAGGTCGACCAGGACGAGTTGAGGCAAATCCTTCGCGACGTTCCCAGCAGCGAAAGCGCCATGCAATGGAGCCGCTATTACACCTCAGGACCTCACCTCGCCGGTAAAAACTATTCGCAGGCTCTGTCGACCAAACAAAAGTGGGAAGAGTGGGGCATCAAGTCTGAGATCAATGAGTATGTTGTCTACATCAACTACCCTCTCGACCACAGACTCGCCCTTTTGAAGGGAAAGGAGAAGAAGGAACAGGATGGAGAAAAGGAATACGAAGTGACGTACGAAGCCTCGCTGGTTGAGGATGTCATCGAGGAGGATCCCACTAGTGGGCTTGCCAACAGTGTGCCAACCTTTCACGGATACTCTGCTTCGGGAAACGTCACTGCACCAGTCGTCTATGTCAACTACGGCACATACCAAGATTTCGAGGACCTTCTTGCTGCCAACATCACACTCGAGGGAAAGATTGCCATTGCCCGTTATGGTGGAATTTTCAGAGGGCTCAAGGTCAAGCGTGCCCAGGAGCTCGGAATGATTGGCGTTATTTTGTACAGCGATCCTGGGGATGATGGAGAAGTCACCGACGAAAAAGGGGTTCCTACATACCCTGAAGGACCGGCACGCCAACCCAGCAGTGTTCAACGAGGCAGCACCCAGTTTCTCAGTGTCGCCCCGGGTGATCCGACTACCCCTGGGTATCCGTCAAAGCCAGAGGCTCCTCGCAGACCGGTCGAAACAGCCATCCCCAGCATTCCGTCCCTCCCGATCTCTTACGCCGATGCCCTTCCCATTCTCAAGGCCCTCAACGGTCATGGTCCGAAAGCGAAGGACTTCAACCAGTGGTGGACACGTAACACTGGCCTAGGGTACAAGGGCGTGGAGTACAACATCGGACCTACTCCAGATGACGTCGTTGTAAACCTCTACAACGAGCAAGAATACGTGTACACCCCGATCTGGAATGTCATTGGTGTGATTAATGGTACCATTCCCGATGAGGTTGTTGTTGTTGGAAATCATCGTGATGCTTGGGTTGCAGGAGGCGCCGGCGATCCGAACAGTGGATCGGCAGTCTTGAACGAGGCCATGCGTGCTTTTGGAGAAGCACTCAAGCGTGGCTGGAAACCTCGCCGGACTGTTGTCTTTGCTAGCTGGGACGGTGAGGAGTATGGTTTGGTTGGCTCAACGGAGTGGGTGGAGGAATACCTCCCCTGGCTCAAGCACGCGAGTGTCGCCTATGTGGTATGCTGATCAGTTCGTTGTGTTCTGTGTTGTACGAATGCTAACCCTTGACAGAACACCGATGTCGGCGTGAGAGGCAAGCGCCTCGCCGTCGCGGCCTCTCCTATCCTCAACAAGGTCATCTATACAGCCACTTCCCTTGTTGGATCAGCCAACCAAACACGCCCCGGCCAGACCGTGTATGATCTCTGGGACAAGAAAATCAAAACAATGGGAAGTGGCAGCGACTTCACTGCCTTCCAAGACTTTGCTGGCATTCCCTCCATCGACATTGGGTTCGACAATGACCGTGACAGCCCTGTGTACCATTATCACTCCAACTACGACAGCTTCCACTGGATGCAAAAGTTTGGGGATCCTGACTTTCTTTACCACAGAACCATGGCCCAGGTTCTTGGTATTCTAGTAGCGGAAATCGCCAACCTCCCTGTCATCCCCTTTGGTGCTGAAGACTACGCCAAGGCTCTGGCCGAATACGTCCACAAGGTCGAAGACAAGCTGGACGCCTACCTCATCCCCCCAGCCGAAGTCCTTTCGGCAAGCGTAACCGACGAAGAAATGTTTGAACTTCGCTCCTCCACCCGCAACATTTCCTCCCCTGTTTCTGTTTCCACCACATCCAAACACACCCCCAAAACCTTCCGCAAATCCCTTACTCGCCTCCATGAAGCCCTTCAAACCCTCACCTACCACGCCTACCATCTTGATCTCCTAGCCGATGAGCTTCGACACATCTCAGAAAACGACGAAATCCCCTGGTGGGATCTGCCTCGTAAGATCCGCCATCATTGCGCGGTTCGTAAGGCCAACACCAAGTATAAGTACCTCGAGCGTAGCTTCTTGTATGAGGAAGGGCTGGACAACAGGCCCTGGTTCAAACACGTGGTGTTTGCTCCGGGATTGTGGACGGGGTACTCCGGGGCGGTGTTCCCGGGTTTGATGGAGAGCATTGATCAGGAGGATTGGACGAATGCGGAGAGGTGGGTTGATATTATTGAGAGTAGGATTTTGAATGCTGCGAGGGGGATTGAGGCGTAATGGTGCGATATTGAGAGGGGTGTGGAGAGATAAGTGTTGATGAGCGAACATAGGTGATGGTCTAAATTGATCTGAACTATAAGAGAAAGTGACTTTGCCTACCCTACAGCTGGCTATGGGCTGGATACAGCATTACGAATTGGAGAATCAGAGAGATAAGCTGCTTGCGGTTTTGTAATTTCGCAAGTCTTGTTTTATCTCCTGGGTTCTCATTCTATCCATTCCAGCTGCTTACTTGACAGCTATTCTCTCACACCTCTTACTTCACAGCCATTTATTTCGCAGCTTTCAATTCACACCTTCTTCATTCACAGCTAATAGTTCACTGCTCTATTTTGCAACCATCAAACACCTCTTGTTTGGAAGCAATAATTATTTCAACCCCTCCCTTTTCACACAGTCGTAGTAGATACTGTCACCACACTTGATGTTCAACTACCTTACCAGAGGAATCACTTCACAGCATTTGGCTCTCGGTTCCATTCAACACTTCATATGTACAGCTACAGGTAGCCACTATCTCACATCAATTCTTTATAGCAATCTTTTATGATGGTTCTTTATTACTGCTCTTTCCACCGTAGTCTTTCACAATTACTTTTTCCCTAGTAATTTTTCAAACCAGCTTTTTCATAACCCCTTTTTTCACACCTCTCAATCCACCATTCACTTTTCCCAGTAATTATTTCACAGCTATCATTTCGCAGCCAAAATTTCAAAGCCGATATTTCAGAGTTGATATTTCACAGCTGATATTTCACAGCTGATATTTCACAGCTGATATCTCACAGCTGATATCTCACAGCTAATTACCACCCCACGACTCACCCCACAGTCCAGTTATAAACTTACTTCACATCTTCCATGAGCTCATAGCTCTTTTACCACAGCGCCTTTGCATATTTCTTGGTCCCGACTCGGCCACAAGCCTGGCCCTTCTAGGCTCGTAGAACCAGGTTGTGCTGTGATTTAGGGCTGGTATTCAAAGGACAGACAGAGAGTCAAACCTGATAGGTAGTTCAGGGTGGTAAATATACCTTGTTGTAAATGCAACATGACACAGCTCAGGAGTGTCAACAGCGCCTGAAATAAACCAACACATCCATTCGCTACCCTACCCTATCCTTCCTCCACACTCCCTCGCCTCACATATAGAGGAAAGGATTACCACACCCCCAAATCAAAAAAAAAAAAAAAAAAAAAAAAAAAAAGAACCACGAATCCCATACTCCTTGCCATTTCTAATCGCACCAACCGATATTTCACTAACTACTTTATTCAAGTTGTGTTTCTTTCTTTCTCTCTCTCTCTCTCTCTCTCTCTCTCTCTCTCTCTCTCTCTCTCTCTCTCTTCATTCTCCTCAATCTCGCATCTCCTCACACCCACCCACAGTCACTTTCCCCCCCCCCCCAACCTCGGCATGTCCCCTCCCCGGTCCCGACTCCAGCAGCAGCAGCCCTGGTATCAAAATCAAATTTCCTCTCTGCGCTTGGCTGCTACTTGGGGAGGATGTCCTGCCTTCCTTCCAGCCGCTTTCCACTCCTCAGCAAGCCCACGAGTCATTCGCGTCCGGGATGGCAGGTGACCAGAATTTTCTGACCGGATCGTCCTTACGTATCAACTAGATTGCTTCGCCGGCGAGATAGCGCTGGAGGATGCCCTCATCGCGAATTGGCGCAAAGTAGGGGTGGGCCATGGCTTCCTTGGCGGTGAGACGTTCCTTTATTTTACCATTAGCATCGGATGACATCTCATTACGGTAAACAAAACCTACCGCATGGTCGTATCGAAGCAGCTTGTCGAGGAAATCAATCGCCTCGTTCGAGACGAATCGTTGATTGTCTGCATTAACAAAGCTGTGCCAGGGCTTCTTTTGGAAACGGCCCAGAATGTCATCGTACTGTGTGTCCAGCTCGATCTCGTACTTGTCTAGGTAGTCAAACAGGTCGTCGGTGCCGAGCACCTTGGCGATCTTGACGAGCTGATCGGCGTTGCTCTGGCCGTGGAAAAACGGCTCCTTGCGGAAGATCATGGAGGCGAACATGGCGCCCAGGCTCCACATGTCCAGGCTGTAATCGTATTCCTGGTAGTCGACGAGAAGCTCGGGACCCTTGAAGTAGCGCGAGGCGACGCGCACGTTGTACTCGGTGCCGGGGTGGTAGAATTCGGCGAGACCCCAATCGATGAGGCGCAACTATTGAGAGAAGTGTCAGTAGTGGTCAGGCTAGAGAGAGAGCCAGAGGTGTTTTGATTGATGGTGGTCGTGCCTTTCTGTTCTCATGATCGATCATAACGTTATGAGGCTTCACGTCGCGGTGCATGATGCCCTTGCTGTGGCAGTAGTCGAGGGCCTTGAGGAGCTCGTAGATGTAGTAGCGGACGTCGATGTCGACAAACTTGGGGTAGAGGGTTCGGAAGTCGGTATTGTTGACAAACTCGAAGATGAGCGATGGGGTTTTGCTCTGCGAGTCCCTAACCACGTCGAGCAGGGCGACGATGTTGGGGCCGCCTGCCAGGTTCTGCAGGATCTTGATCTCGCGCTTGATCTTCTTCTTTTTTACGGGCTTGAGCACCTTGATGACGCATTTTTGATAGTTGACGACGTTTATTCCCTCGAAGACCTCCGAGTACTTGCCGCGGCCTGGGGAGGGGGGAGTGTGGGGGGTCAGCGAATCGTTGTTTGGAAGGAGGGTTAAAATGACTGACCGATCTTGCGAACAACTTCGTAGTTTTCGAGAGCGCCCCAGCTGATATTGACAGAATCATAGTCCCAGTAGCTCCTGGGCATGTTCTGATTGACATCGGCATAGACTCTGGCCATTCTGGAGACGGGTGCGCTCGTTTGCGCGGTCGCTGGGGGTGCGGGATCGATGTTGCAAATTGGCGGTGGTGTGGGCGAGAGAGCGCCCAATGTCAGCAGACAGAGTGAGGGGCACACGGCCAGCATCTTTTTGAGAAGAGTCCTTTGACCAGGCGCGCGTTTCGCTGCGCTTGCCGTTTAGCGTAGCTTTGCAGGGATGCCTTGCCTGGCAACCCACCCAGACCAGTCCAGTTGCTTGCAGCCGATAAGGGTGCTTATCGCGGTGACCTTGCCTTCCAGTTGCCTGCCGCTTTCAGGTCAGGTCCTTTTTTTTTTCTTCCCCGTCTCTCTGTTGTACAACTTCAAAATGTGAGATCTGCACTGAGTTGGGTGCTACTTGTATCCTGTACAGTGTCTCCTCTGGTGTCTCCCTTCCAGGTGGAAAGGCGTCCGGTTGAGGCGCAGTTTAAGCCCTATTCTCCATCTTGCCATTTTTAACAACTGTTAGCATCTTGGTCCTGTGAAAACTGGCCAACTACAGGTGCCCGCCGGGAGTGAACCTTACGCGTCCGTTTCTTTAGCACTTCTGGGCAGCTGGAAATATGTCCCCGATATATCTCGTAATGAAAAAGCTGCTCTCCATCTTGATTCTTGAATACCTGACTGGCAAGTGGCACGTCGGCTTCTTTTATTGTAGTTCCTCAAACGAGCTAGCAGCCGAGTCCCCCTGTCGCCATGTCGCATCAGAAGGCTCGGCACCTATCCGCTACCCATCAGGCGGCGGTGAACCACTCATCTTCCTGCATTGAGCCCCGCGATAGCTAACCCGATTCTCTATCAAGGGATATTCTCGAACCATTCTTTTTGTCTTCTTTCAACACGCCTCTTTTGGTTTCTTCTCGGCGTCGTCACTCTCGGCTCTCTAATCATGTCGCGAAGGACGAATAGACCTCCCTCCACCTACGAGGACACGCGTTCTATCCGCTCCCAGCGATCCAGAGCCCCGGCTAACCATGGCTCCCAGAGGGCGGCACGTCCAGCCGAGGCTGATCGCCAGTCGCTGCGCCCACCTGCTACTGAAACAGATCGCTATTCCCTTCGTGAACATTTTGCAGCAACCAGGAGCGTGCTAGAGTTTGATTTTGACGACGCTTCCTCCTTTGTGGGTTCGACCCTGGCGTCTGAGCACTTGGGCGGAGAGGACCAGGATGATGATGAAAAGGTTGCCGCCGAGCGAGAAGTCATCAGGAAGCTATTCGCAGACGGCCCTCTGGACAGAAGCTACTATGAGCTTATGTGTCTTCCCAAGAAGGGGCCGGCACTAAGGCGAGAGGAGGTTCAGGCTGCATATAACCGCCTCGTTCAAGTGCTTGCTGTGGAGAGGCAGTCAGGACCTCTGCAGAGCCCGGCAGGTTTCTATCTGGGGATGGTTCAAGCGGCATATGAAGTCTTGGCCGACCCATCACGAAGAATTGGTTACGACTTGTCGACCATCGAGGGGTATGACTCGGAGGATGACGAGGCCGAGCTTGATGTTGCCCTTCTTGGTGCAGAGAAGCAGACCACTTATGAGAGCAAGATCCAAGATCAGTATATCCTCCTCACTCGCCGGGATGCCCGGGCGACTACAGACTTGGGATTCAGGGTGAATGCTTCGCCTCTACTTGCGTCTTCTGAGGAACTTGCGAAGCGTGGAAACCCTGGAGTGGAAGTGCTGGATTTCTCGCTGCAAAAGTCTGCCACCGTGGCCTTGCCAGGATTCAAAGAGCCGTTCGAGGAAGCCTCAGTAACTCTTGTGAAGGTCTTGAAAGACTTCTTTGAAGATTCAGAAGAGGGAGAAAAGAAGACACCTCTTCCGGAGCAGCAGCAGCAAAAGAAGACATCAACCAAGCCTCCCATCCGGTTCACTGACCCAACCCTCACCATCACCGGCTCAGTCCACGGTCTCCTCGATGACCCTATCAGACTCGCCCCACTGGTTCTGGACCACTACCAGCCCCCAGGCCCATCCATTCACAGCCGCCGCCGTCTTGACCAGCTTCTATCCTCCCGTTTCCTGCCAGCCTTGAACCTCTCCTTCCGCCAAGAGATGGCCTGGCGCGACCCGAGGACCCCCCAGCACCCTCAAATCCCTGACCTCATCCTCGAGACAGACGTATCTCCCCTCCCTCACCCCACAACCTCCCTCCGAGTAGGCCACACCATCCCCCTCCTCCACGACCCAACAGCCCCCATCAACGTGGAGCTCTTCGCCTCCAAAATCTGGTCCCACAACATCACCAACTTTGGCCTCGCCGCCCACAAGCGAGTCGGCGCAGACTCGAACGGAACCGCCTTCCTCATCGCCGACTCGGGCGACTTCTCCCTCTTCAACCTCGCATCGTCACGGCCAAAAGAATGCGCCGACATGACGCACTTCTCCCGGACCTTTGGCTCCCGCTCGCTAGCCTCCTTCACCAACCCCCCAACCCTAGAAGTAGGCTACTCCTTCGCCCAGCCCGACCTCGGAATCCACCAAGGCAAATCCCTCACCAGACCCTCGGCCCGTGGCCTCTGCGTCCTCGACGCCGACCTCGACGAGAACAAACCCGGCAGCTGGACAATTTCCACCGGCTTCACCAAGGGGAACATAGCAGCCTACCTCCGCTACGGCAGGGATTTTTTTTCCTCTTACCTCCCCGGCAGAGCAAAGGGCGGCATCCGCGGGGAGGTCGAGCTAGCGGGCACCGTCCAAAAAGACTTTTACCTCGCGTTCCGAGCGCTAAAGTCGTTTGGTCGGTTCAGCAAAGCAGGGTTGGAGGTGGGGCTGTCGCCGTTCAATCTTCATCTTTCGCTCTACTGGTCCAGGCTCGGGCAGAGGTTCTCGCTGCCTTTTCTCATGGCGAGCGGGGCGGGGAGGTCGAAGCTGGGGATGAAGGTCCTGTTTTGGAGTACCGTGTTTCCGTTTGCTGCTTTGGCGGCGTGTGAGCTTTATAAGCAGAGGCAGAGGCAGAGGAGGGCGGTGGCGAAGGCGAGGGGGCCGGGGATCAATCCTGCGGCGCTGAGGCAGTATATTAACAAGAGGAGGACCGAGGCGGATGAGCTGACTGTTATTCTGGCCACGGGAGCGGAGGGGAGGCAGAGGGAAGAACGACAAAAGGGGGGGTTGGTGATTTTGTCGGCGAAGTACGGGGTTAGGAATGCGCCGCCGGAGGAGGTGGCGGATGTGACGATTGCGCTGGCGGCGTTGGTGGATGATTGGGGACGGTTGCATATTCCGAGGGGGGTGAAGAAGGGGAAGTTGCTTGGGTTTTGGGATCCGAACCCGATGGCGGGGCAGCAGGGGAAGGTGTTGAGGGTGAGGTATTTGTGGGGGTATAAGGAGTATAGTGTTGAGGTGGAGGGGAGGGAGGAGTTGAGGTTACCGTGATGGGGTGGGTTATGACTGGGGTGAAGAAAACAACAGCGAGTTGGCTTACTTTGCTACTTTGGAACTTGTTAGAATGTTTTTGACTTTTTTTGTTTTGGCTTAAAGCAGATAGACAGACAAAAGCACTACTCTGTCAGAGATGCATGGCAAGATGAAGCTCCACTACCTGGTTGAATGATAAGTAAAAATGAATTGTTATCTAACACCTTATTCTGTAAAAAGGTTCTCATGATATTTCACAGCCAAAAAAACTTGGAAACAAAGAGCTCATCTTAACTAACTAACTAGCTCATTCTCTCTCTCTCTCTCTCTCTATTATCTAGATCTTGCACAAGGGGGTCAGCCTGCAGCTACGACAACGATGACGAACCCCTATTTATCTCCTTGCCAGTGCGGGGGCCATACAACAAGGGGCCAAGCAAGCTTGCAGCGGTTAATATACCACCCGCCTCTCCGAGCCACGTCGATCGCATATCTCTCACGCCTCTGTATCTACCTCCAGAAATTCCAGAAACAGGGGAATATGTAACTGACATGACATGTTCATCTATGTACTATATCCATCTCGGAAGCCATTGCCGTTGTCTATCTTCTTCTCCGTCATAGGACGCCTCATATTGGCCAGGGACGATGGGGTGGAATAAATTCCCGGGACAAGTAATCACGCAATTTGGATGGACGGGTATTACCTGGGACAATTGAGCAGCCTTTCAATGTGTCTGTGATGCTGGAGATGAATACCTAGGGGGATGGGGGTCGATTGGTGGGATCGACTGTTGTATTTGTTGATGGCATATTTGCGGGGAGGGCAATATAGAGGTGACGATCTGGGGTTGGGCTCCGTGTTGATCTTGTTGTATATATTTTCTCGCCTCCTCCCTGTGAACTGTGTTTTGTCTTGTTCTTCTGTGGTTGCCTTGTCACCTCCAGCTTTGTTTACTTGCAACGGTCTACCCCTATCTGCAACCCAGTCATGCAGCTCGCCCTCACAATCCTGGCCTTCGGCGGCCTCGCCTCCGCCCAGGGAGCCCAAGGCGCAGGCAAAACAACCCGCTACTGGGACTGCTGCAAGCCCTCCTGCGCCTGGCCCGGCAAGTCAACCGCCTCCACCCCCGTCCTGACCTGCGACCGCAACGACAACCCCCTCAACGACCGCGGGTCCACCCGCTCCGGGTGCGACTCGGGCGGGTCAGCCTTCATGTGCAGCAACCAATCCCCGTGGGCGGTCAACGAGACCGTCGCCTACGGCTGGGCGGCCGTCAACATCGCCGGCAGCAACGAGGCCTCCTGGTGCTGCTCCTGCTACGAGCTCACCTTCACCTCCGGCCCCGTCTCGGGCAAGAAGATGATCGTCCAGGCCACCAACACCGGCGGCGACCTGGGAAACAATCACTTTGACATTGCCATGCCGGGGGGTGGTGTCGGGATCTTCAATGCGTGCACCCAGCAGTATGGTGCGCCGCCTAATGGTTGGGGGGAGAGGTATGGCGGTGTGGGGAGCAAGAGTGCTTGCGAGAGTTTTCCGGACAAGCTCAAGGCGGGATGTAATTGGAGGTTTGACTGGTTTATGGGGGCGGATAACCCTGATGTGAGGTTCAGACAGGTTGCCTGCCCGGCGGCGATTACGGCCAAGAGTCAGTGTGTGAGGCAGAGGGATGTTATTGATCAGACGCCTACTGGGCCGAGTACGGTTCCTACTTGGACTCCTTGAATATTGAGAGGACGGGGAAGGGTAAGGAGAGGCCCGTGGTTAAAAAGGGGAGATGATTATTCACGGCCAGCAATCATCTCACAGCGTTTGGAATACAACACGCAAAAGTCTTTTGATATCATATAACTCATCTAGCCATTTCACCCATCACAAACCTAGTGCCTCATCTTCTGATTCCACCATGTCAGCAAAGAATGCCCGAGACAAACCCGCCCAGTGTTTACCACCGGCGACGTCCCTCATCCTCCTCCTCGTCGTCATCTCTCCGGCGACCGTAACCACTGTAGGTGTTAGATTCACCGTAGCCGCCATAGTCACCACGACCGTAACTAGCAGCTTCGCCACCGCCATAGCCACCAGAGCTTTCCTCTTCACGACGGCCATAGCCGCCGCCATAACCTGAACTCTCCTCCTCACGACGACCATAGCCACCGCCGTATCCAGAGCTCTCCTCCTCACGACGACCATAGCCACCGCCGTATCCAGAGCTCTCCTCCTCACGACGACCGTAGCCACCGCCGTATCCGGAGCTTTCCTCCTCACGACGGCCGTAGCCACCGCCATAACCGGAGCTTTCCTCCTCACGACGGCCGTAGCTGGCAGCCTCACCATAACCACCGCCGCCGCCGTAGCTAGGCCTCTCCTCCTCCTGTCTCCTATACCCACCACCCCCATAGCTAGGCGTCTCCTCCTGCTGCTCACTCCTCTCCCTCTCCCTCTCCTGCCTAGCAGAGTTAAAAATATTGCCCGCCACACTACTCAAGAAGCCACCCAACCCTCCACCCCCCTCCCCAGTCCCCGCATTCTCGGCCGCCTGCTTAAAGCTTTGCTTCACCCCCGCAACGATATGCCCGGCCGCCGCCTCGGCAATCCGATCCTCCATTGTCTCCGGCGCAGCATTAGCATAATTCTTCTTCACCTTCAACCCGCCCCCCCCACACCCATGCCCGCAATCCTTCTCCCCCTCCCTATGATTCTCCCCATTCTCCACCCCCTCCCTGCTCAGCTTCCGCCTATAATCCTCCTGCTGACCCCGCCCCATATCATTCCACCACTCCTCCACAATCCCATAAATCAGCCTCCGGCCCTCATCAGCCCCGTTAGGCCCCATGTTCCGCTGCGCAGGGTGGTGGAGCACACCATAGATAATTTTGTTGAGAACCCGATCGACATCCACCCCCTCGTCATCGATAGCCTCCATGAGCTGCGGCACAGACCAGGAAACAACCTTCGACGCCGCCCGCCCAGCAACCTCGTTGAGAATGTTGGTAAAATGATCCTTCGACAGCATCGAGTGCGTAGGATCAGAAGCGTCATCGTCCTCGAAAACAATGTGCTGCTCGTTCTTGCTCGACTCGATAATCTCCGTCGCGCCCGTCGCGAGCTCGTTCTTGATCTGCTCGATAACCGGAATCACAAACGGGGCGATGACCTGAAACACAAACAACGAGAGCTGCTCCTCGAGCTGCTCGATAATCTTGGGGAGAATCGGGATCCTAGACACCGCCTCCGAGATGCTCTTGAGCAAGTCGTCGTGGTACTCGATCGCGGGCATGATCTGCCGGAAGATGTCCTGGACCTGGCGGGTAAACTCCTCCGTCTCCTTGGGCGAGATGCTCGTCTGCTCCATCTGGGCGGCGTTGGCATTGTCCTGGATCTCGTTGACCTTGTTCTTCTTGTCGCCGCCGATGAGCCCGTCGGGGATCTTGTCGAGGAGCTCGCGGAGGTAGGACAGGTCCGAGTTTTTGGACTGCTCGAGCGTGTTCTCCAGGTCTTGGATTTCACTCTGGATGAGCTTGTCCGAGACCTCGCCCGTGACCGAGTGCAAAAAGTCGACGCCGCCAAAGGTGCCGGTGACGATGGGGTAGACTTCGTCGTTGGCGCCCTCCAGGGAGATCTTTGTGTTGCGGCCCACGTGGGGGAAGACGTCTTGCTCGCCCATTTCGATGAGGGCGAGTTCGATGTAGTTGCTGTGGGCGAAGTAGTCTGCATTCATGTTAGTTTCGACCTTGTCCTGTAAAATATAACGACGAGAGAAACATGCCCTCGAGACAGTGCAACCCAGTCCCGATCAATCTCAGGCACTCATACAAATCATCCTTGTTCCCACTCCTCCCATACCTCCTCCCAAGCTCAATCGCATCCGTGAACAGCTTCCTGCAGTGCGCAGCCGACGTCATGATCCCGATGTTCTCATTAGCAATGTAATTCTTCATGCCCGTCTCGGGGTCGATCGCCAGCTCGACCTCCTCGTTGACCGGGCCGCGAAGAGCGCGGTGGTACTGCCTGGCGTCCTCGTTCTCGGCATAGTCCTTTGGGTTGTCGATGTGGTCCTCGGGACGGTAGCACCCCAGACGGTCGGCCGTCACCTCGAACTCCTTGCTGCCGTAGCCGAAAGTAATGAATCCGAGCACGCAGAGAAGGAGCCTGATGGCCTCGGCAGAGACGCTCTTGACGGTGCCGACGTCGATGGCTTGGGAGTAGTCGCGGAGCCAGTTGCCAAAGTAGACGCGGGAGACCATCAGCTTGTCGAATCTCTTGCCGCCGACGGCGCGAGCCATCATGACTTTGAGGAGGGCATCTTCGATGTCACCGTGGCGCCCTGTGATTGTGACAAAGCGCCCGATCAGCCTGGTGATGTGCCGTAAATGGTAGGAGGAATCAACTCACAGTTCTGGCCCTCGATGCTAGAAATCCCGGCAATGTTACCAGCGCCAAAGGCGAGGGTAGGCTTCACAAACCAAAACAGGAGGATGACCCCGAGCAAGATGGTCGGGTACTCCCTTGAGTAAGCCATGGTTGAATATGAATTGCTTTATCGCTATGATGCTTTGTAGTAGTTTAAAGTCGCAGAAAATAACAACGGTAGTTGGGTGTAAGATGAGTTTTAGGTAGAGGGTATCAATGGGCGAGATATTTCAAAAGTCTTGGAAGAAGAGGGAACCAAGTGCGGGGCAGAAGCTCGCAGAGAGCAAGACAGGAAAACAAAAACCCCTGTTTGCCGGTGAGCTCAGCTCGGTGGGTTCGGGCTTTGGAGATGGGATGGATAAGCTCTATTTGTTGGAGGTGTGGCAAGAAAGAGGGTCAGCACGAGAGAGATAGAGAGGGAGAGGGAGAGGGAGAGAGAGGGGGACGAGAATGAGGATACCAATTCCCTAAATATAAACTTGAGCATCACCCTCCATTATCAACTTGGAAACAAAGCAGGAGCTCATATCCTGCTTCGGGCTGCTTGAACATCAGCGCGGCTCACACCATTGCATCGGCCATGCCATATCACAGCCAAAAACCCGAGTTTCAGGCAATCAGAAACACTGCCAAGCCAACCATTCAGCTTGCGTCGTTCGCGGGGCACAGGGAGGGGTTGACTGGCGGAGCGGGGTTGCCCTCTGGCAAAGCGGGGTGGGGTCGATAGCTCACGGAGAGGTAAACGGTAGCAGCGTCATCGTCATCGGGTTGGTACCCTCGTACCCATCACAGACTGGGCGCTTGAGCCCAACCGAAGCCAAGATCTTGCTTTGGGACCCAGGACACGACACTCTGGAGATGGCTTCATTTGTTTATCTACACTATGCTCGAGACTGACACGAAAGAGAGCGCTGTTCAGTACCTAGACTGAGTCGGAATCAAACGCGCAATGGCATCAGCGGGGTGTGGCTGGCGCGTTGGTGCTGTGGATGTCGACGAGAAAGCGGCGGAAGTTCAGGCGGGGCTGGCCATCCGGCCGTCCGCGCCGCCTATGCCCGTCTCAGCATTCCCGCGCTATGAAAAATTCAGAACGTCTAGACCTCGAGAAGAGGTTCAGAAGCAGAAAAGCGTGAATAACTGAATGTGACGAGCACATCGCCGGCGAGCGAGGTGCGGCAGGGCAACGGTGATGTCGCTGCCAGCTGCAACTCGGCGTCTTTGTTCGATCGATATGATTCAACTGTCGCGCAACGAGCTCGCCTGTCCTGGGTCGTCTTGGGTCGTCTTGCACCGACAATGCGTTTCCAACGGGTTGGGCTTCGTTAACGGTATCAAGTCAAGTCCCGTACTCTTCAATTTGTATTTCGAGGACATGTTGCATAATTTACATAAAATAGTGCTTTTGGATAGCGCGTCGGTGTAGTGCTCTAGGTACGCCTTCCTTTGACGAAGATTGATGCTGGCATGGAAAGAACTTAGAAAATCATATATCATTTCAGAGCAGGAAGCAAAGTGCGAGGCTGTAGGCTGAGATGAAGAGCTGACAGACAGCGCCGGCCAAAGCTGCTGTATGCTCCTCTCCAGAGACTCTGTGCCATGCCAGTGGCGGAAGGCTATAGCAGAGAAGTAAAAGGTTCCCCAAATTCCTGGTGCAATGGTGGTGTACAATGCCCCTAACCAAGAGAAGCAAACCGTTGCGACAGAAGCTGGTTCGAGGAATGGGAAGTGAGGGGGAAAGCGATCACCTCAGGCTGTGAAGAACTGAAGAAGAGAAGCTTGGGCGGGCCTGGGCAGAGAAAATCAGAGAGACCTGGGGGGGCGCTCCACAGCAGCTTCAAAATCAATCAGCAAAGAAAAAAATCACCCCGGTGCTGACGAAGACCCCCTGTCGCTTTGGGAGGGGACGGGAGGACAGCGCTGCGGTGTCTCAAAGACAACAGCGAGCCCCAATTGGACAGTGGAAGGCCTCGCGTAAGACCACTCGATCTTCCGCCAACCGCTGGAAGAGCGCCCCCGAAGTACCTAAAGGGCCTTCGAGATAGCTGCATCGCGTAGCTGAAGAACAGCGACCCAAGTCGCCGGCGGCTCGCTGGACGCCTACAGCGGTGCACCGAGCATGCAGACATGGCGAATCGATTTGCGAAAACCAGCCTTGTCGATATCAGCCATGATCAATGGCACACCTCCACGACAGCAAATAAAAACATTGGTCGTTAGTCCAGCGCCATCATAGAGAAGAACAGCAGCGACCAGAAATCAGTGACTGCGAGGATGTTGTGGTGGAGAGGTTTGACTGCAGGCCCCAGTGGGGTTTGTTGGCGCGTCGGGTTAGGTAACATGTTGTTGCACCAAACTGAGGTGCCCGGGTTCGCTGTACACGAGGCTCTGGAGCTGGCTGGGCAGGTGCGACTGCGGAGCTTTGCGCTTTTGGTAGGGGGGGGAACCGATAGAAGGTGCAGAAAACAAAGGCTGCAAGAGACGGAGTACCTAATGAAGGACGGGATGTACGGTGTTGTCTATTTGTAGTGGGATAGTCAGGAATAGGTAGCGGTTGGTAGTAGGCGGACCTGAAATGTGTCGACAGGCGTGTTGTTGTTGGGAGCCTTGCGGGCAGGACGCTGAAGCTTCCCCGGAGCGGGGTGCCCTGGTGCCGTGACTGATTTCGCCCAAAATCGGGCAGCCCCCCTTCCACCCCCAGGCAGCGCACAATTTTTTTCACGACCCGCCAATTTTCAGCAGGTAAATCAGCGCTGGCTCTTCCCCCAGCGGCTCGGCGTATATTTTGGGGACCCCGCCACTCCCCCCAAACCTCCCGCCCAAAAATTTCCTCTTGATCTCTCCCTTCATTTTCCAGCACCTCCGCTCAGCGCTTTGCCCTCCCCAAACCACAGCGCAATCCACCATCGCGCCGTCGCATTCGCAGCAACAGCGCCGCCATCCCGCTATTATCTTACAACAGCAACAGCAACAGCAACAGCAACAACAACAACAACAAAGTCATTCTTAACAGATTCCAAAACCCAAAAAGTCGCAAATATGCCGCGCCCACCCAAGAAGGTCGCTGAGGTCGCCCCCTCGCCTGCGCCAGTCGCGCCAGCCATCATCAACCCCATCCAGCAACAACAACTCCCTGTTGCCCAGATCCCGGGTGGCCCTCCCGTCATCGATGTCGCGCAGTTTATTCGCGTCAGAGACTCTGTAAGCATTGGCTTTGCACTTCCACTTCCACCCACCCCCGCCACCTCTTGCCTCGAGCTGGGCTAGGTGCAAGGCACAACCCACCCACTCCTTTTCTTTACTTGTACCTGCTTGGTTCTGGCAACCGCACCCCGATAAGCTATGGCCACCCAGACACCTTCACACTTGCTGACCGTCCTCCAAGGTGTACAACCGTCTGCAAACTATCCAGGATTTGATTAGGAGTTTTTCTGCCGATTATTTGCGTCAGACGAACCTTCTCATTGGCGAGGGTACCAGCCTCGAGAATGGACAGGAGACTCTTGACCATCTCAACGGCGCTCTCGGCGGCCTGATGCCCGCTGCCCTTGCTGCCCCCATGCCCGTCGTTGAGGAGAAGAAGGAGCGCAAGAAGCGCACTCATGACCCCAACGCCCCCAAGCGTCCCCTAACCCCCTACTTCCTCTACATGCAGACTGCTCGTCCCATCATTGCGAGCGACCTTGGTGAGGGAGCTCCCAAGGGTGCTGTCCAGGAAGAGGGCCAGCGTCGCTGGGCTGTCATGGCCCCTGGTGAGAAGGCGGGTTGGAACACGGCTTACAAGTACAACCTCCGCCTCTACCAGGCTCGCGTCCACTCCTACAAGGCCGGCAACATGGACGCCAAGAACATGTCGGATGATGAGGCTCGTGCTTATGCTGAGCTCTACAACATTGACGTTTCCAACCTCGCCCAGGTGGAGGAGTTCCCCGCCGATGAGCAGGATGCCATCGCCGAGCAGCTTCACCAGACGGCCGCTGTCGAGTCCCCTCCCGCCGAGGTCTCCGAGGAGGAGCCCGCGCCGCCAGCCAAAACCCCCAACAAGAAGGCCGTGACCCGCAAGCGGAAGAGCACGGCTGCCACTCCCGCTGTCCCCGAGCCTCCCAAGCCAGAGCCCGCCGCCACTCCGGCGAGCCCGGAGGCCAAGAAGAGGAAGAGAACGTCCAAGGCGGCCGAGATTGTGGAGGAGCCCAAGAAGTCTGCTCGTAAGAAGACCAAGAACTAATTGTGCTCGTCTCCTTGTCTCTCTTTTGCGCGTTATACTCTGGGTCTGGTTTAGGTCGGTTCGTTTCCAATCTTGATGATACCTCTGGCGCCTCTCTTGCGTTGCCTCTCTGCACTGACTGGGGCGGCATCTTTTCTTTATGCTTTGGGAGCAAAGGCAGCTGGGTTTTGAACAACGCGGGCATGATATTTTTCTCCATCTCTGATCGCTTTTTGCCGCAACAGTTGAAGCAGGCGGTCGCGCGTTTTTGTATTATTTGTATGGGTATGAACTGGGGAATATTGGCGGGTCAGTTCTCGTTTTGCTTTGCTATTCAGGTGGGAGCGGAGGAAGGGGAAAAGACGCAGGAATGGCTTTTGTATGGAGTCTTGTCGGATGTATGTAGTCGTCTTGGGGCCTGGGTCAGTGAGTGCGTCGCCGTTCTGCATGTAGGTATCGAGTGAGCTCGGGGGCTTGGTGAAATGAAACTTCAATAAGTACACTTGTGTTACGTTGTGTGACATGTTGTGATAGAGACCAAGTGATCAAGTCTGCACCAGGTGGGTGTTTCTGTTAACTCTTCGGATCTCTTATCAAAGGTTGTTTTTTCTGGATAGTTTCTAGAACCTATTATCTTGAGAGCCGCCAGCCTTGTGTTCCAAGCATAGTGTCGCCAGGAGGATTATGGGGGCTATATATCGGACCATCTTCTCTGCTGATAGCTCTCAGCCTTTGTAGAACAACTGCTTCTTGATTGTGAGTGCTCTGGCTTTCTCAAGCTACCACTGATACGCTTTCAGAACCCTACAGAAGTGTTGGGTCCGAAGTCGAGGTCAGAGCACAGGCGGGACGGTCCCAACTAACGCCCCGACTTGGAGCACTCCTCCCTCCCCACAACGGGACCTCGAAAGCCCTATTCCAGGGCCCCAGCACACACCCTGTTTTTAAACGACACTGTTTAACGAGGAATAGGGGTCGAGTTTTGCTAACTGACAAGTCCCTTTTCCGAGCACCATGAGGCCTTGCTGAAGACCTATGCGCCATCAAAACTGACAGGCTCCTTCTTGTCATGTTCACAGAGCAATTTTTCACCACCCTCAGCCAGTCTCAAGCTTTAGTTTCAAATTCAAATGTGTAGAGATCCCGCTTGCCTTACGTGTTAACTACCATATCACACACAAGCAAAAAAAAAAAAAAAAAAAAACCAACCATTATACCCCCGATCTTAATAAACAAAATACCCCTGCGTCAACGGCAGTTTCTCACTCGGCTCCGCCTCACACCTCTTCCCGTCCGCCTCAACCACATACCTCTCAGGATCAACCCTCATCCTCGGCATCCTATCATTCCACTTCATATCCCTCTTCCCAATCCCCCTACACCCCCTCACCGCGCTCACCCTCTTCCTCAGCCCATAACTCTTTATATTCCCGTTCTCAACACTCTCCTTGCTCACAAAAACCACACTCGCACCGGGCAAATCCCTAGCAAACATCTGCCTCGCAACCACCGGCTGAATGGTCGGTATGCTGGCATTCGGATCCCCCATCATGGCCACCGCAATCAAGCCCGATTTCACCACCAAGCTCGGCTTCGTCCCAAACCAGGCCGGATCCCAGACGACAAAATCGGCTAGTTTGCCGACTTCGATGCTCCCGATCAGGTGGGAGAAGCCTTGGGCGATGGCGGGGTTGATGGTATACTTTGACACATATCGTTTAACCCTGACATTGTCGCAGCCGGTGGGGGCATCTTCGGGCAACGGGCCGCGTTGAAGTTTATTCTTGTGGGCGGTGTTCCATGTTCTGAGAATGACCTCCCCGCAACGGCCCATGGCTTGGGAGTCGGAGGACATCATGCTGATCGCGCCGAGGTCGTGAAGGACATCCTCTGCGGCGATGGTCTCGGCTCTGATGCGGGACTCGGCAAACGCGACGTCTTCGGGGATGTTTTTGCTTAGGTGGTGGCAGACCATCAACATGTCGAGGTGTTCGTCCAGAGTGTTGAGGGTGAAGGGGCGGGTTGGGTTCGTGGAGGAGGGTAGCACGTTGGGGTGTTCGACCACAGAGATGATGTCTGGGGCGTGGCCCCCGCCGGCGCCTTCGGTGTGGTAGGTGTGGATTGTGCGGTTGGCAAAGGCGGCGACGGCGGTTTCGACGAAGCCGGCTTCGTTGAGGGTGTCGGTGTGGATCATGCACTGGACGTCCATTTCGTCGCAGACGGAAAGACAAGTGTCGATGGCGGCCGGGGTGGTCCCCCAGTCTTCGTGGAGTTTGAGGCCGCAGGCGCCGGCAGCGATTTGTTCTCTGATTGCGAGGGGGTCCGAGTCGTTGCCTTTGCCTGTGATGCCGATGTTGATGGGGAGGGAGTCGGTTGCCTGGAGCATTTGTTTCATGTAGTGCGCGCCGGGGGTGCAGGTTGTTGCGTTGGTGCCGGCGCTGGAAAAGGGGGCTGGGTTAGTGATGTGGTAGGATAGGGGTTAACGGGAAAAAAAAAAAAAAAGGGTTGGCTCTTACCTGGGACCTGTACCACCACCAAGGAAAGTAGTGACTCCAGAGGCGAGAGCTTCCTCCACCTGTTGAGGGCAGATGAAGTGAATATGCGTATCAATCCCACCCGCAGTGATAATCTTGCCCTCACCAGCAATAACATCCGTACAGCTTCCCACCACCATCCCCTCCGTCACCCCATCCATCACATCCGGATTCCCTGCCTTGCCAATCCCGACAATAAACCCCTCCTTAACCCCAATGTCCGCCTTGTAAATCCCCGTCCAGTCCACAACCAACGCATTCGTCACCACCAGATCAAGCGTATCCCTATCCGACCGCCCGGTCGCCTGCCCCATCCCCTCCCGAAGCGTCTTGCCACCACCAAACTTACACTCCTCGCCATAAACCGTATAATCCTTCTCAACCTTGATCCACAGATCCGTCGCCCCCAGCCTCACAAGATCTCCGGTTGTCGGCCCAAACATGGTATTATACGCCCGCCTATCCATCGTAAACCCCTCCATAAACTCAACGACATCCTTCTGCGGCGTGTGAGCAAAGCCCATATCCAACAGCCGTTTGACAATCTCGTCAGGATTCTTCCTCGTCTCCTCCACCACCCCGTTCGCGATTCTGTTCCCCCCTCTAATAACCTTATGCCCCCCAATCTCAACCAGCGTGACGGTCTTTTTGTCCCCCGGCTCAAACCGAACAGACGTCCCGGCAGCGATATCCAACCTGTACCCTACCGCCGCAATCCGATCAAATTCCAATTCGGGGTTGACTTCCACAAAGTGATAATGAGACCCGACCTGCACCGGCCTATCCCCCTTGCTCGTCACCTGGAGCTTGATCCTCCTCCTCCCTTCATTCAGCCTCACCACCGCATCCTTGACGCAAACCACCGCTCCGGGTTGGGCTTCAGGCGCGTATTCTTCTGCCGGTGGCACCGGAAACGCATCATTGCTCGGCACAGGCAGAAAACTCCCATACAACGCCCTGTCGAGGTTACCGTCATCAGAGGAGATGGGGTTGTGCACCGTGACGAGGTAAGTACCGCTAGGAAACGTCCCCTCGATCTGTATCTCATGCAGCGTCGACAGCACGCTCGGCAGGACGTGCCGTCGACCTAGCATCGTCGACCCGAGGGACATGAGGTCAGAGACGACATGGTTCCCGTCGCGGATCAGCTCCTGGATGTTGGACGAGATGAGCGCTACAGCCTCAGAGTGGTTCAGCTTCAAGCCGCGGGCGAGACGCCGCTGGGCGAGGAAGCCGAGGTGGGAGATTGTGAGCTTGTCGAGCTTTGGTTTTCGTCAGTTTCAGTTGGTGAAAAGAAGAAGATGGGATGAACACCACGGCTGCATGTCAAATGGGTTGGGGGTGAGGGACTGGCTGGGCACGGTATGTGTGACTGACTGACTAACCTCTCTCGGTACAAGAAGCATCTTTGCCCAACCTTGTGTCTCCCTTCTCACAGACAAGGAAAAAAGGTTCAAACTGGACGAAATTGAAAAATTGACTTTCCTAAAATCCCAGGACAAACTCGGAGGAATTATCAAAAGATATGCCACCACCCCCCGTTTGTTTATGAGTCCCCCCTCCGGCGCCGGGATCATGGTCGTGGTGGGTGGGTGGGCGATAACCCCGCATTAACCAACTGATAAGAGAAGCTCCATTTATTACGCAAGTGGCAGTATGTACATTTACACAACAACACACAGCCAAAAGAAGCCGAGATAAGAGCAGTGAGAGAGAGGGAGGAAAAAAGACCGTGTTTTACAAGCAACTCAAATCATGCTGACCCATCCATAACCCTAGTACAGCCAATGAATAACTCCTTCTAACCGTTTCGCCAGCCTGTAGAACCAACAATTCACACATCAATCATTTGAACTTGCTAAAGATGACAGCAAAGATGAGCAAAACCAAGACGGTAATGATGGCGATGGTGATTATCCGATTGGTAGCCATCCTGGACAGATAACAAGTAAGTATGTGATTTTGAGAGTCCCAAAAGGGGTGCGCAGCAAACGTCATACCTACGGGCAATGCCCTTGATGCTCTTCAAACTGCGATCGACATAACCCTCGCTCTCGTACATAACGCGCGTGGTGTGCTCGATCGTCTCGCGCTGCTGCTGCAGCGTGGCCAGAGTGTTGGCACCGATGGACTCGGTCTCGTTCGCCAGCTGTTGACTAGCCTTCAGGCGCTGAGTGCTGCGGTCCAAACGATCGGTTCCTTTATCATCAATCAGCTTCAGATTCCCCTTCCTTTGGCTTCCTAGAAACC
Source organism: Podospora pseudoanserina (assembly GCF_035222485.1). Classification (NCBI taxonomy): domain Eukaryota; kingdom Fungi; phylum Ascomycota; class Sordariomycetes; order Sordariales; family Podosporaceae; genus Podospora; species Podospora pseudoanserina. The sequence goes on along the minus strand of NC_085920.1, from coordinate 3,845,748 downwards.
TACCAGACAGCAACTGCTGCCTCTGCTCCAGCTGCGCATCCCCAGAAGCACCACCGGGATTGTCCGTGTACCGTCCCCCAAAAAGCGCACTCCTGTCCTCGGCCAGAGTCCGCAGCTTTCGCCTGTATCCATCGACATCGCTCTTGTAGTCGCGGATCCGTCTGTTGATTGCTGTGCGCTGAGACGAGGGGACGTTTTGCTTCTCCATCTGCATCTGGCCCACTAGCTCGTCGGTTTCCTCCAGCGCCCGCTCTGCCGCGCTGAGGGCGGCCTTTCTGGGCTCGCCGGATAACTCATTGATTTGGTCGAGTTTCTGGGTCAGGTCGGCGCGGACGAGCAGGTATTCTGATTCGTAGTGCTTGAAGAGCTCGGTGCCGGCGTCGGTGTCGAGGAGGTTGGACATGGTGATGGCAGTTTTGGGCTGAGACCTGAACGCCCCGGCCAGTCGTTGGTATTTACTTGTTGATTGATGTTTGTCAAAGTCAAAGTTCCAGGTTGGCTGGGTTGGTTGCGGCGACGACAACTGCGACTACGACATGCAAGCACGGGCCAGTGGCTGGCACGCACATGACAGCCTGGGGAGGTCACCCTTAACCCCCCGGCCAGCCGGCCGCTGAGTCGCATGCGGGCGGGGTGCTTGCGTGCCGGGGACAGGGGTGTTGTTCAACTGTGACGTCCACTGTCCAGCCCACCTAGAGCGACTGGTGCCTACCTCCCCGCCAGATCATCTATTTATCTACCTTTAATCTCTATCAGCTACACCTCGAGACTCTTTAGATCTCCGGCACAAGATGTTTTGCCAGAAATGCCGCGGCCCTCTGAAGCTCGACGGCTCTCTGGATGACCTCAATCCGGCTGCCTATGATCTCCTCGTGGCGACACACTCACAGCAACCACCCAAGAAACCCCCAGCCGCATCGCGAACTCTACACTCCCAGGACAGGGCGCGCAAGTCCACCTATGAGAAGGCTGTTCGACAGGCCGGTCAACCCATGTTCAAGAGACATGGAGGACCCCCACGAGCCAGCGACAGTTCCATGTCATTCATCTTCCTGACTGAGTCTCAGATCACACCACACAGAAGCCAACAACCAAAGCAACAAGATGCTTCCTCGGCGCAACCGGCGAATGGAGGAAATGATGGGCCACCAGACGACGACAAGTCTTATGAGATGGAGCGCATCGCCAAACTGTTCGAGATCCTGTCAGCGCGATCCGATATAGACCACCCAGTGTGCGTCGAGTGCACCGAGCTTTTATTGGAGGAATTACAGAAAAGACTCGAGGCGACAAACCGTGAGCGGGACGCGTACGTCGCTTGCCTCAAAGAGATACAGGCCAGCGCACCCACAGACGACGAGATTCGAGCCCAGGACGAAGCCCTCCGGAGGGCCAGCCAAGCCGTGGCCGAGCGCCGCAGAGAAATCGAGCAGCTAGAGGAGGAAAGGGCCAAACTAGATCTCGAGCTCCTTGCACTCGAAGAAGAGGCCGAGAAGGTTGACGCTCAAGAAGACGTCTTTTGGAGGGAACGCAACGCCTTCGCCTCTCGACTAGCCCATTTTCAAGACGAACGCGACAGCATTAACAGCACCTTTGACCACGATTCCCGCCAGCTCGAGAAGCTCCAACGCAGCAACGTATACAACGACACATTCTGCATCAGCCACGACGGAACCTTTGCCACCATCAACGGCCTCCGCCTAGGCCGCTTGCACGCCCGCCCGGTCGACTGGCCCGAGATCAATGCCGCCTGGGGCCACGCCCTCTTGCTCATCGTGACAGTCGCCGAGAAGCTCAACTACCACTTTGACGGCTATGAGCCCCAGCCCATGGGGTCTTGCTCCCGAATCATCAAGTTGGAATACCAATCCCCCTCCTCGAGCCGGTACGGCTCAGCCAGGAGCGCCCCTCCACCCGCGCCGAAGCGTCATGTTTTGGAGCTGTTCTCTAGCGGGGACATGCCATTTGGCATCACAATCATGCATAGGAAGTTTGACCAGGCGATGGTGGCGTTTCTGGAGCTGGTGAGGCAGCTGGGCGACTTTGTGCAGAAGCAGACGGCGAGGGAGGGGACGCCGCTCGCGCTGCCGTACAGGATCGAGGGGGACAAGATTATGGATGTGAGCATCAAGCTGGGGATTGCGCAGGATGATGGGTGGACAAAGGCTTGCAAGTTGACGTTGACGTGCTGCAAGTTTTTGTTGGCGCATGCGAGTAATGTGAATTCGATGAGTAACGGGAGGGGGGCGGGGGGTGGATGAGGGTTTTTTTTGTGTGTGAGGGGAGGCTGGGTAGGCGTAGGGGTACTCGATTATTTTGGGATTGGGATTGGGACTGGGGTCGGCTTTTTCTTTTGTGGAGGGGATATTTAGCAAGGAGTTGGGAGTCGGCAAGGGAAATATATATACTAGTCATTTGCGGGCATGGTTTTGAACCAGGAGCGAGAGAAACGGACTAATGAAATCAACAGCAAGGGAAAGCGCTATTTTATAGAGATGAATCGGCGCGAGTAGAGCAAGGTGATGCTTTGGAGCTACTTGGATAGTACTTATGATCTGTGAGACATTTGGAAGAGGGCAAAGATGGTAGTGAAGCCTGTCTCTCAGGTCTGAGGGCTAACGATGGTGATACTCCTCTTCCCAGTCGTCATACACCCTCCCGTTGAGCATCGCGGGAGAGTTTTTTGACTTATCCAACTTTATCCGCCACTGTGTCCTGACAGATTGCTGTTCTAAAAGGTAGAGTTGGAACTGGTACTCGGGCTGTCGGAGGGGGTGGTCGATTGGTAGTTTTTGGATGGGATCGCCCTCTTTCTCTTCCTCTTCCTCTTCCTCTTCCTCTTCCTCGTCCTCTTCATCTTCGCCTTCGTCTTTGTCTTCTCTGCTGCAAAAAGAAATCAGCATTCTTCTCCTACCAGAACACCATCACCACCAAGTAAAATATATATATATAAATAAAAAAATTAAAAAAATAAAAAGAAAATTAAAAAAAGACTAACCTACTTTTCCAACCCTCCCTTCCTCTCCCTCATATACTCCCTAAACCCCCTACTCAACCCCCCCACCGTTTTCAAATGCCCCTCTTTCACCACCACCCGTCCCACCACCCCCTTTTCGTTTGCCTCAAACTCCGCCAGCGCAACAGCAGTCTGAAGCCCGTTCCTGATCTCCCGTCCGTTCCACCCCAACTCCCTCATCTCTTTCCCCTTAACCCACTCCCTCGCCGCTGTGTGAACCACCACCCGCCCATTACTCTCCCGTTCCAGTCTATCAAACCCCACCTCCCAGACCCGCCCCCTCTGCTCCTCATCCAGTTCTTTATAGTGCAACGCGACGTGAATCCGACTGGTAAAAGCATCATCAAACATCTCCACTCTGTTCGTCGTGAGCATCATCACCCCCTTGTAATACTCCAGCGCCCGCAGGAATACCGACACAAGACTGTTACGACGGAGATCTTTGGATTGGCGACGCTCAAGGTAGACGTCTGCCTCGTCGATGAGGACTAGGGCGCCGAAGCGTTCCGACAGGGTGAGGTAGTATGACAACGAGGTTTCGATTTCCGAAGGGGAAGGGGGGAGGTCGGCGGGGGTGAGGGGGAGTAATGGGCGGCGGGTGAGGAGGGAGGAGACTTCTGCTGTGAGGGTTTTCCCCACGCCTGGGGGGCCGTGGAGGAGGAAGATCCTGCCGAGGCCTTTGTCGGGGATTATGTCACTTGGCCAGGGGTAGATTTGGGAAGGGGAAGAAGGGGGGGAGGAGAAGGGGGTTATCACGGCTTTGAGGGTTTGTTTTGTCGCTGGGTCGAGGACGAGGTGGTTGAAGGGGGTGGGGGAGGGGGTTATGTGGTGCAGGGAGGAGGTTCGGATGTGCGCTTGGGGGAGGGTGGGAGGTTAGCTGGGAGGGAAGAAGGGGTAAAGGGGGAACTTACCCCAGCGGCGTTCTTTGAGGATAAAAGCTGGGATCAAGGGCCCAATGACCATGAAATATATCTCCTCGTTTCGGGGCAGGGGTGAGGATCTCGGGTCGAGGTCGTCAAACCCTGCCCAGGGACTAGGCTCTTGCTTCCCCCGGCTACTGTTGCAAACAGCACAGCTGCACCGTGACAACATCTGCGGTAACCTGTCCTGTCTCGCCGGGGTGTGCTGCTGATCCCAGCGAGGGGCAAACTTGGGCGTCGCAATGCGGTGATGAGGCGACTGCTCAGAAAACCGCTCGTACCCCTCCGGATCGACAATAACCTTCCCTTGATCTATCACGTTCAAGTCAGCCCCAATTCTTTCCCCAAACCATTAAGAAAACTCACCATCTCCTTCGTCCTCCCCCCCCCAAGTACCCTTCGTACTCCCTATAACTAACCCCCAGCCAACCCCAATACCGTCTCCCCATCTCGACCCTCTGTCCCTCACCCCACCCTTCACCCATCTCTCAGGCACCACAGGTAAGGAAGTGATATCCCTCTCCCCACCCCAAGGCCAAATAATCCTCTGTATCATCTCCCGTCTCATCAGCCCCTTCTTGTAGGCAATCCCCCACATGTAAACCAACATCCCATCACTCCCCACCCCTTCCACCGAACCAGCCGCTCGTAGAAAGTTAATCCCAGAAACCACGCACCCCGTCCACTCCCCATCCTTCTCGCGGTACACCACACTCCCCGGCTTGAGGAGGCACCAGAAGCGGCTGTATGTCGCCCGGCCTTTTTCCCAGCGTTTTTTCTCGTCATCTAAGCCGGGGCCGTAGAGATCGGCGAGGAAGGTGAGGAGGACATCAATATGTGCCGCCGTAGTGGCTGCATACCTCCCGTCATGGCAGTCCGGCTGAGATGTTTTATATTCCTCCAACTCCCCCCAGTGATGCGCAAGCACCTGGTAAGGCTCCGCTATCCTCAGCACGGTCCCCCGTTGGATGACCTCAAAACCGGGGTAGTATTGCACCACAGCCGAAAGCGCAGACCGGAGGTAAGGGGAGTGGATTACCATTTCTTTCTTCTTACCAAAACCAAAAGCATTGTTAGGCAGGTCGCCCATCATGGAGGGGATGAGGTCCGGGGGGGGGAGGTCGTTGTCTTCGTCTTCCATGTCGGGGGTTCGGTAGGGGTAGGATTGCGGGCGGTGGAGGTTCATCATCATTGCTTGCTGGCGGTTGTTGTGGGGGGAGGGGGTGGTGATTGTGGTGAGGATTTCCACGACGGGGGCGGTGGGATCAAGGTGGTTGGTAGGAGGGGGGGAAGGGGGAGGGGGTTTGCCGTTGTGGGCTGGGAAGTACATTAGTTGGTTGAGTAAGAAAGGGGAGGGAAGCGGAAGGGGGACGAACTGGAGGTTATTTTGCCGTGTTCGTTGACTGCGATGGTGGTGTAAACAACAGCATTGTCCTTTTCATCGGCGGGGTTGGTTGCTGGTGTAGGATGTCCAACGTTCTCGAAGCTCGCTACGGAGCAGGCGTAGGACTGGGTGAGAGAGATGTCAGATTCCAATCTGTGAGGAATTTTCAATCAGGGGAAAGATTTACTCACGACGTCTTCGATCTCATCCATGGTTGGTGCTGTGGGCTTGGAAATTGACTGTGTTCAGTACAAGGTTGAGAAAGGATAGTGAGAACGAGTAAACTGTAGCGACATGACTGAGTGAACCTGTTCTTATGTAGACAGAAGAATCCTATCCTAGGCACATCCAACTACCCCATCAACTCCCATCATCACCCAATCCACACATCGTGAACTTGAGCATGAGCAAACATTTCCCCTGTTACACAGCAAGGAAACTTCCTAATCAGGTAATGGTCTGTGCACATGTCGTCTCTCTCTCTCTTTCTCTTGCGGAACCATTCCGCACTCGTTGGCAGCCAAAAGTCCTGCATAAACAACCCCATCCCACACAAGGCAATCACTCCTAAAGCACCATCTCATCATCCAAGCAAAATCTCTAGAAAGTGTACAATCTCATTCATGTTCTCAGACACACATATATTACCCCTTCGTGCCCTTCCACCGCGGAACAAAATCCGTCCTTCACCAGCGAAAAAACATATACAGCGGAATCCCTCCGTCCGTCGACTTGTCGTTTATTATTTTACCCTCCCATCCCATCCCATCCCCCCCTACCCCGAAGAAGCAGAAGACCTACTCCCACTCGTACTCTCCCCATACCCACCACCCCCCCCCTCCGCCGTCACCGAACTGACCATACTCGCAAAATCCACCCCCCTACTCTTCTGCTCCGCCTTCGCCTCCAACCCAATCTCATACGCCGGCCAGTCACTCAAAATCACCTCCTCCTCCACCAACCTCGGACTCTCCGGCCCACACGCCAACCTAGCCGTCTCAATATCCACAAACCTCTTCAGCAAAGCCACATCATCCGACCTCATCAGATGCGCCTGCAGCCGTAGCACCATCTTCGCCACCGTATGACACTGGCTCTGGTCCCTAATCCCCTTCATAAGCAGCAGCATCGTCGAGCGGTGTGACTCGAGAAACAAGGAATTATCCTGCGCCTCCCTCGTGTTGATCTTGATAAAGTTCAAACTGCCGAGAAAGTGCAGCAAAAAACCGTCAAAGGCCTCGAAGCCGTGCCGGAGGTAGTACAGCCGGAGCAACGTCTCGAGGTGAATAGCCGCTTCGTGGTGCGCGTCGTCAAGTGTCTTGTTTGGCTGGGTGGTGTCGCTCCAGTTCAGACCGAGCAGTGGTTTCAGCAGGTCGATCAGGACGCAGTTGTAATGCATGTGAACCTTTAGGTGATGCGGTAGCACAAGCCGTTTGGGTGTCAATGGCTCAGGTAGATTCTGTAGCCATCCGCGGAGTCGATTGTAGAACCCCACAACCTGATCAAGCGGCATCTTGACGTGAGGTTGCGAGAAGCTCAACAGCGAAAAATCGTTCATGATGGTCCAAAAGTCTGCTCTGGCCTTGGCGAGGTGGCCGTGGTGAGTGGGTAGACGAGCTGGCGTTTGGGGATATCGTATCCACAGCTCTCCCCACCACTGGGGGTTCTTGGACGGATCTGGCAAAGGTGTTTCCGGCGGCCGGGCCATTAAGGGTGGCTTGAGGTAGTGATAGGAGCTGAGACTTTGCCAAGTGAACAGACACCACGCTGTGAACTCCCTGGCGCACCGAATGTCGCTGCTGACATGAGACGGAACTGCTTGGAAGAGCCGTATTTCGTGTGCCATTTCCACAGCCCGGATCGTATACCGCCATCCTAGCCTGTCAGAGCCATTCAGGTTGTAGATAACATTGAGCAGGAGCGCCGCCTGAACGGTGGTTAACCTGCGGCACTCCCAGTCGTGATACTTTTGCTGCCATTCTGGATCAAGCATAGACGGTCTTGGCACCTCGGCTTCAACCTCAAAGAGCCTCTTGGCCTCGGCGAGGAACTGGTTCCCGATGTTTTGGGGGTTCCATGACTCGGAGCGACCTGGCAGCTTTCGATGACAATACTGGAGCGGTTGTTAGTGGGACAGAATGACTAAGACGTGTGGTCACAAAACACTTACACATCCTATGCACAGGACGGCATTGACCAATAACCTTGAGCAGTGCCGTGGTCGGTCACTCGCCATATCCTGCAGAAAGTAGTCCTTGTGGAAAAAAGTAAACCAATCATAGTCGTACAGAAAATAATCGTGAATAACCTGACGCATGAAATTGTCATCACTGCTCACCAACGTCCAGTTTGACGGCGTGAGCGAGTCCAGCCAGGGGTCCACCACAATGGCAGAGGAATACGGCTTCAGGTATGGATCCCGCTGGTCCAAGGCGTCACGGGGAGAACCCAACATGTCATTCACGCTAGGCAAGGCCCGTTGCTGCTGTGGTTGCGGTTGCTCGACAGCCCCCCGCAAAGCACAGTCAAAGACCTCTGAGTCGAGGTATGGGTTGTCGTGTCTTTGAAGGTAGATGGGCATATCCGGCAGGTAGGGAAACTCGTATCGAAACCGCGTTTCCGGCACGAGGGCCATCTGCACAAGCACGTCGCCATAGTTGACATGTCTTAGTATGGAGCTGGCCTCTGCGCCCCTCCGTATCCGTTGGAAGATTTCTTCGGCTTCCTTTTCCGGTCTGGACCGAAGGACCTCATAGATCTGTTCGAATGTGCTCTTTTGTTGCAGAAGCTCGGTGTACTTGCGCTTCAGGGCTTGGGTATGGGTCTCGGTCGCGGCAATCGTATCAAACTCGCACTTTGTTTTCCGGTCACGACATACTGAACATGTTGGGCGTGCACCATCACACTGCAAGACAACAAGACATATCAGCCATGGTTCAACAATGTTATATGAAAGATGTGTATTGAGCCTTCACACCTTTGACTTTCTCTTTCGACAGGCCCGACACGCAGCCGTGGTAGCTTGCCTCCTTCTCCGCGGAGCAGCCTGCCCAGTCCCCGCGGCCGAGGACCCCGGGGTCGGGCTGGTTTCGAGATTCACCGAAGCCTCACTCGCTGGTTCATCGTTCGATGCAGGGAGCAGTCGGCGTAGCGAGCTGGTGCTGGTGCCGTACGACAGCTTGTCAAATGGCGAAGTCGATCTGGAGCTCGACATGATGGCGGCCAGAACAGGTTTTTTGGTGTCAGCCTGGGGCGGTGGTGGTATCGAGGATCAATGGGTCGGCGTGGGCGTGGTGGGCTGGGGTCATTGTTCCCAATGCTCCCATCTCGGGTCGCTGTGCCACTCCACACCCTTTCCCACGGGCGGCAGCTGTTGAGCTAGCTAATCATAGTCGGACCTTACTCCGGGAAGTCTTTTATTCGCCTTCCAGCCCTTTAACCCCAATCTGCCGTCTGCCGTGCACGCTCGGCTGCAATGGGGCCATATTGCGCTGCCTATTGCCAAAGAAAGAGGGCTGTGAATGCTACCGCCTGCACGTGACTGGCGTTTTCGGGGACAAAGAAGGATCAAGTATTCCCGCTGCGGGCCGAGTCCTGGGTTGATACCCGATGGGGGTTAGGCGCGTCCTTATCTGCTTGTTATCAGTTATCAGTCCAAAGGAGGGACAAATCATCATTCGAGGGATTCCTCCAAAAACATTTGTAGCGAATATGAAAAGACAGACAGAACCAACCTCAAATGATCAAATCAAGCAACCAGTCTTGCCCATGTGGATTCCGTAATCCGTCGTCACTAGTGGAGTCTCCCGGCAAACAGGACAGCATGGGAGATCCCGTGCAATGGCGAAACACTGATACTTCAGGCCACTTCAGGCCCCAAGCCAGCCAATTAGCGACCGCGGGGTTGCTGGTGTCGTACCTGCAGGTGTCTCCCCAAGAGCAGGGTTTTTCGTTTTTTCACTCACCGCAGTCGGCGTACACCAGAAGAGGGGACCCCATTCCACATCTCCAGTCGGTGACTCAAGCAGAGACGCCCCCGAAATTGATACATAAATTGAGAGATACTACAGACCCTGTGTTGGGCTGTGCTCTGTCTTACTGCATACTTTTTTTTTTTGGAACTTCTGTTGCTTCACGCCTTTCCTCTTCAAGACCTTGACTTTGAGATACCCCTCCACTTACACTTACACTCATCCCACATTCACGATGGCTCCCACGGTGCTTCACCTCCGCAGTGAGACCAAGCCCCTCGAGCACAGATCTGCCCTCACCCCCACAACCACCGCCGCCCTCATCAAGGCCGGCTACGTCGTCAACGTCGAGCGTTCCCCAGAGAGAATCTTTGACGACAGCGAGTTCGAGGCCGTCGGCGCCACCCTCGTTCCCGAGGGCAGCTGGGAGGAGGTTCCCAAGGAGCACATCATTGTTGGTCTCAAGGAGCTCGAGGAGAAGGAGTGTAAGTGCTTTCATAACACAAATCCAATCTCATAACATCCCAGATATCTAACACCTCCCCCCTCCCCCTCCCCTAGTCCCCCTCAAGCACGTCCACGTCCAATTCGCCCACTGCTACAAGCACCAAGCCGGCTGGGAAAACGTCCTCGCCAGGTTCCCCCGAGGAGGCGGCACCCTCCTCGACCTCGAATTTCTCGTCGACGAACGCGGCCGCCGCGTAGCAGCCTTTGGCTTCCACGCCGGATTCGCCGGCGCCGCGCTCGCCCTCGAAGTCTGGGCCCACCAACTCACCCATCCCCCCTCCTCCCCCTTCCCCGGCGTAGCCTCCTACCCCAACGAAGACGCCCTGATCACCAACGTCAAGAAGGCCCTCGCCACCGGCACCGCCGCCGCCGGCCGTCCCCCCCGCGTCATCGTTATCGGCGCCTTGGGTAGGTGCGGTTCCGGCGCTGTTGACGCCCTCCGCAAGGCTGGTGTCCCAGAGGAGAACATCCTCAAGTGGGATATGGCCGAAACCGCCAAGGGTGGTCCTTTCAGTACGTTACCCCTGAAGCTTTACCCCCTGATATATCTCAAGAAACCGGCACCATTTCTCCCTATTCCCTCCGAAATATCATACTAACACCCCCTTAGAGGAAATCACCGACTCCGACATCTTCGTAAACTGCATCTACCTCACCTCCAAAATCCCAAACTTTGTCAACCTCGACTCCCTCCAGGTCCCCGACAGAAAACTCTCCGTCGTCTGCGACGTCTCAGCCGACACCACCTCCCCCTTTACCCCAGTGCCAATCTACACCGTCGCGACTACATTCGACAAGCCCACCGTTCCCGTCGAGAGCCTCTCTTCTGGACCTGCGCTTTCGGTGATTTCTATTGACCACCTCCCTTCTCTTTTGCCAAGGGAGGCGTCTGAGGCTTTCAGCCGCAAGTTACCCCCCCACCCTCCTTAACACCACATGGGTGATGCTGACAAAACAAAAATAGATGACCTCTTGCCCTCGCTGCTCACCCTCAACGACTGGCAAAACTCGCCTGTGTGGGCTAGGGCCAAGAAGCTGTTTGATGAAAAGGTTGCCACGTTGCCTGCGAGTGCGTTGGAGAAGTAGACAGAGAAAAAGAATCATAGATGAGATAGAGGCAAAAAAGCGGAACAGAATAGATGATGAGCCAAATTGGGATGATGCACACCACAAGGAGATGCACAAAAAAAGTTATGATTTGGCGGAAGGATCAGATGAACGTCGGGCCCGGGAAGCAGTCAAATGACGATATAGACATCACAATGGAAAAGAAAAAAGCTGCCACCTAAATCTCAACATATTCATCTGAGATCGAGAATTCACAATGAGACGAAAGTCAAAAGTGGACACTCAATATCAATCTATTTGAAATCAAATCGGTGCTAGACTCTATATACTATCCGGAGAGCAAAGAACGCTAAAATAATGGATAGAAAAAAAAGGAGCAACCACACTCCCGCTCTCCACTCGACCGATCCTCAATATTACGAGAGGAATCGTGTCCGTGATCAATGCACCCATTTTTTTTCCCTTTCCCACGTAAACGCCGTTTTGAATCCCAACCAACACTGCCCTCCTGTCCCATTCCCAATTTCTTGTCCGCCTGGTATCATCATTTCTCCATAAAAGATTTTGTCATTTAAGCATAGAGCTTCTTTTCATAGGACTCCATGTTCACACCGCCCTCGAGCTGAGCGCTGGGGGTGCGAATCTCGAAGCGGACAATGCCGGCCTCGACCTGCTTGTGGAGCTCCTCGACGCTGGTCATGCCCATGTCCTGGAGGGAGTGCTTGAGACCGGCAGCGAGGTAAGGGACGAACTTGCTGACGGAGCCACGGTGGGCAACGGCACCAGAGACACCCTGAGCAACAAGGACGGAGTCGCCCTCGGAGAAGTAGCGGGCAGTGCCAGCATTGCTCTTCTGGCTGTCCTTGCCACCACCACCAGCCTTCTTGTCCTGCATGGCGTCGATGGAACCCATGCCGCGGTAGGCTTTGACGAGCTTACCCTCGCGGGAGACGAAGGAAGTACCGGGAGACTCAGTGGTACCAGCAAGGAGACCGCCCATCATGACGGTGGAGGCACCAAGGGCAATGCCCTTGACAATATGGCCAACATTCTGGACACCACCGTCGGCAATGCAGGGAACACCGAATCTGGCGGCGAAAGCAGCAACATTGTAGACGGAGGTAGCCTGGGGACGACCGACGGCCATGACCTCCTGGGTGATGCAGGCAGAGCCGGAGCCCATACCAATACGGAGACCGTCGACACCGGCGGCGATGAGAGCAGCAGCCTGCTCACGGGTGACAACGTTGCCACCAATGACCTCGAGGTCAGGGTACTCGTTCTTGATCCACTTGATCATCTCGATCTGGTACATCGAGTTACCCTGAGACGAGTCCAGGATGACAATGTCGAGGCCAGCCTCAACAAGGCCGGCAAGACGGGCCTTGTCCTCGGGACGGGTACCGATGGCGGCGGCGCAGATGAGCTGCTTGGAGTCGGCAGCCTTGGAAGCGAGGGGGAAGTGAAGGTTCTTAGTCAAATCGGAGCGGGAAATCATTGAAACGAGGTTTCCATCGGAATCAACGATTGGGAGCTTGCCCTTCTTGGAAGCAGCAAGGATCTTGTTGGCCTCGAGGAGGTCAACACCGTCGTGGGCCGTGATGAGATCGGTCACCATGACCTCGGAGATGGGCTTCTCAAAGTCCTCTTCGAACTGGATGTCACGGTTGGTAACGATACCCAAAAGCTTGGAACCGAGCTTGCCGGACTCTGTAATCACAGTTTGTTAGCGTGCAATCCTTGACGAGCTGCAGAGCTTAGAAAGTGATAGAATGGTGCCACGATCATAATTTTCAGTGATATTGAGTCCTCATGACACATAGGTCGATTTGGTGGAACGAAAGTAAGGTTTGTAATCATATGGCAGGGAGATTTGGGGAGAGCAAAAAACTAACCTGTGACGGGGAAACCACCGAATCCCCACTTCTCCTTGAGGGCCTTGGCCTCGCCGACGGTGGTCTCACGGCTGATGACAACGGGGTCGAGGATAAAACCGTTCTCATAGCGCTTGACCTTGCGGACAAAGTCGGCCTGGGCCTGGGGAGAGCAGTTGTGGTGGATGACACCGAGACCACCCTGAAGGGCCATGTGGATGGCCATCTCGTGCTCGGTGACGGTGTCCATGGGCGAGGACACGAGAGGGGTCTTCAGGGTGATCTTCTTGGTGATCTTGGAGTCGAGAGTGACGGCAGAGGCAGGGAAGCCAATGTAGCCGGGGAGAACAAGGAAGTCGTTGTAGGTGAGACCGCCATGGGCCTTGGCGTCCATGAGCTCATGGACACTGAGGCCATCGCGACTCTTGTACTCGTTGAGCACCTCCTCGGCCTTGCGCCAGTCAAGAACTTGGTCGGACGACATTTCTGCGCGTTGACTGAGATCTGTGGGATAGACTGGTGGTTGTGAAGCAAGAGATTGTTGATGCGAGCGAGGGGGGAGACAGAAAGGACAGGTCCTTTGAGAATCAGCCAACTGTTCCCCCCCAAGAGAAGAGGAAAAGAAAATCTCAGAGTCGCCTCTGAAAATCTTTTTATGCCACCAGAAATTTTTAGAGTGGGTGGGATGCGGGGCAATTGCCGGGCGGTGAATGTGTCAGGGGTGGAGCATCGGCGCTGCTCTAGGCGCACGGGCCTGGCTAGACTTGGAACTCCTTCAACTTGATGCTCCGGGGCAGCTCACATATTCTCGGTCATGCGTCTTCAGATGAGAGCTCTTGAAATAACAGAGCAATTGCTCCATGATATCTCTAAGTCCTTCTTGTTTACTTTTCGGGTCAACCACGTGTCTCGCTTCCAAACAATTGGTGCTACAACAGTTCCCAAGATGCCCTTAATCTACACGGCACAGGGGACCCGTAGACGCAGGGCGGAACGGGATTTTATAGGACCGAGCCACACACATGAAGTCCCGTCAGCCCGTTGCCCTGGCGCCCTCCGGTAAATGTAAACAAGGCAGTTCCCCTCTCAGGCCGCAACCACTAAACCTGGCCGACACCCCTGGTCATTGGCCCTCCCACACCTTCGATAATATCATCCATCCCCTCCATGCTCTCCATGCGGCTCTCGAGTCTCAACTGGTATGGAATGACCCTTCTTTAAACCACCAATTCATCATTCGAACTTTTTTTGCGCTGTGCGCCGGCGTTGGCATTGGCAAGGATTCTTTCTGCCTTTTACTTCGTGTACTGTTTGTTTAAGGACTAGACAGAGCAGAGCAGAACGTGTTTGCGCTCGCTCGGCGCTAGACATTATCGACATCCATCAGACACCGACCAACCCGGCACATAACCAACCCTCCCCTCACCCCAACCCCTCCAAAGAGGATCCCCCATCGTCATTGCTTGGCACTCTGAGCAAGGGAGAAGAAGCTGTTCTATTCAGCGATCTAATGTTGTCGACGACTGCCATCCCGTGCAACCCGAAATTTGAGCCAAAACAACAACAGCAACGGTAGTAGCACACACACAATGCCGTCGTCGTCGTCGCACAGGCCGCACCCGTTGCGCCAGTCGCACACAGCCGACTATCGCTCTTCCGATATTTACCGCCAGCCCTCGACAGCATCCTCATCTGCCTCGTCGGGCTATTCCCATGTGTCTTCTGCTTCTTTCGATCTGACTCTAAGTCGAGCCCCCAGCGCCATGTCCGCCGCGTCCAGTGTTTACTCGACCACGAACCCGGGATACGGCCACAAGAGAGGGCAAAGCGAGGCCAGCCACTTGGTTCCAAGTCTTCGTTCTTCTCATAGTTATTCCTCTACGCCCACCACACCAACACCGGATAATATCTATTCGGCTGCTCGTCAATCGCTCCGACCACTCCCCCAGGTGCCACCAGGTACTTCTTCTTCGACGACATTAACACCACCACCCCGCGCTCCCAGCCACCGTGACCGAGGCTATAGTGTAGACATCGGTAACAGTCGTTATGATCGGGGTCAGAATGTTGATGCCGTCCCCAGCCACCACTCCCGAGGCCGCAGCGTCGACGTCGGCAGGTTAGATATGGCCAGCCTGTCGCTATCGTCACCTCGCGAACGAACCCCGCCAACCTCACCACAACCTCCAACACCACCCCGCCGCGGCTCCCTCGTACCAGCAACCTCGCCGGGCGCGGCAAACCCACCAACACCCCCAGGTCATGGCAACCACCGGCCCTCGGTCGTCCGTCCTACTTCGATGCTTCTGACTCGATCCGACACCGTCATGGCACCCCGTCGACCTAGCGACGTCGGCATCATGCCCCCCCCTCTGCTGAGCGCCCACACAGTAGCACCGATTCTTAGGCCGGATCTGGAAAGTTTGGGGCGATCCTCGACCAGTGAACTACGAACATTGTCCAAGCTGGCCAAATCGGACGATTTCAATACCATCACTTCTGCCACGCAAGAGGTTGTCGGGTTGAGAGGTCGTCGCCGTTTGAAATCAAACCGGCCCGCGGCCAAGTCTGGCTGGGAAAACAGAAACTGGATGGACAAGCAGAGGCAGTTTCTGCAGGCGTACGAATACCTCTGCCACATTGGCGAAGCAAAAGAGTGGATCGAGGATATCATCCAGCGGGCGATCCCGCCGATTGTGGAATTGGAGGAAGCCCTGCGGGATGGAGTTACTCTGGCGGAAGTGGTGGAGGCGTTGAACCCGGAGAGGAGGTTCAAGATTTTTCGGAACCCGAAGCTGCAGTACCGGCACAGCGACAATATTGCGATTTTTTTTCGGTATCTGGATGAGATTGAGCTGCCGGACTTGTTTAGGTTTGAGTTGATTGACCTGTACGAGAAGAAGAACATTCCCAAGGTGATTCACTGCATCCATGCGCTGAGCTGGTTGTTGTTTCGGAAGGGGGTGGTGGGGTTCAGGATTGGGAATTTGGTTGGGCAGTTGGAGTTTGAGGATAGCGAGCTGGAGAAAATGCAGAGGGGGTTGGATAAGCTGGGGGGGGCGATGCCTAGTTTTGGGAATATGGGGGCTGATTTTGGGGTGGTGGAGGAGGTGGTGGAGGAGGAGACGGAGGAGGAAAGGGTGGAGAGGGAGTTGGGGGAGGCGGAGGAGAGTGTGAGGGAGTTGCAGGCGCAGGTTAGGGGGGCGGTGGCGAGGATGAGGTTGGGGGAGATGATGGAGAGGTTGTGGGAGGAGGAGGAGTGGTTGGTTGATTTGCAGAGTAGGGTTAGGGGGGGGATGATGAGAGAGGTGGTGGAGTGGAAGTTGGAGCGGGAGCGGGTGGTTAGGCAACTGCAGGCTGCTGCTAGGGGGTGGTTGGTTAGGAATGGGAGGGAGATGAGGGAACGGGAGGTCAAGAGGGCGGAGCCGGCGGTGGTGAAGCTGCAGAGTGCTTTTAGGGCGGTGAGGGCGAGGAGGGAGGTGAGGGAGAAATTGGACGAGTTGGATATGGCGGGTGGTGTGGTGAGGGATATTCAGGCGACGTTTAGGGGGTTTTTGGAGAGGAGGAGGATACAGGAGCAGCTTGGGCAGTTGGATGTGGAGGAGGGGCCGGTTAGGGATATCCAGGCGACGGTGAGGGGGTTTTTGGCGAGGAGGAAGATGGAGGTGCAGCAGAGGGAGGTGAGGCAGAGCGAGGCGCCGGTGGAGAAGTTGCAGGCTGCTGTTAGGGGCATGTTGCTTAGGAGGGAGGTGGAGAGGGATCTGATTGCGCTGGAGGAGGCGATGCCGGCTATTACTGGGATCCAAGCTGCTGCGAGGGCGGCGCTGGAAAGGAGCCGTGTTGCCGATCAGCTCGAGGCGCTGGAGAGTTTTGAGCCGGTTTTCACGACACTGCAGGCTGCCACCCGGGGCAAGGTCGCTAGGAGCACTGTGAAGGGGATTGAGGCTGAGCTTAAGGAACAGGAGCCAAGCCTGGGCTTGCTTCAGGCGCATGTTAGGGCTGGTGCCGTGCGGAGGGAGATCTCGAAACAGCTTGAGGCCCTGGGTGAGGAGGAGGAGAATATCATCTCTTTGCAGTCCCAGATCAGAGGCATGCTGGAGCGCAATCGCGTTGCGGACCTCCTCGACGCGCTCGCTGAACAGGAGGAGTCGATTACTCTGCTTCAGGCTCAGGTGCGCGGGATGCTCTGCAGACAGAAGCAAGGCGAGATTCTCGACCAGCTCGAGACGAACGAGATGGAGATTGCCTCGCTGCAGGGTCTTGCCAGGGCTATGCTTCTCCGCGGCAGCGTTGCTGAGGTTCTTGACGAACTGGATGAGAACGAAGCCGTCGTTGCCGAAGTCCAGGCTGCGGCAAAGGCGTTCATCGTCAGGGCCAAGTTTGAAGAAAAGAAAAAGTTCTTCAACGAGAACATGCAAAAGGTGGTAAAGATCCAGAGCTTGGTCCGCGCCAAGCTGCAGGGCGACGCCTACAAGAGTCTTACCGGCGGGAAGAACCCACCGGTCAATGCGGTCAAGAACTTTGTCCACCTGTTGAACGACAGCGACTTTGACTTCAACGAGGAGGTGGAGTTTGAAAGGCTGCGCAAGACGGTGGTGCAGCAGGTTCGCCAGAATGAGATGCTGGAGCAGTACATTGACCAGCTCGATATCAAGATTGCGCTGCTGGTCAAGAACAAGATCACGCTGGATGAGGTTGTCAAGCATCAGCATAACTATGGCGGCCATACGGGGACGCTGCTGGCGAATAGCTCCATGTCGAGCGCCAACCAGTTTGATTTGAAGGCACTGAACAAGGGGTCGAGGAAGAAGCTGGAGTCGTATCAGCAGCTGTTTTTTGCGCTGCAGACGCAGCCGCAGTATCTGGCTAGGCTGTTTAAGCGGCTGAGGGAGGTGGGGACGGCGGAGAAGGAGTGCAAGAGGATTGAGTTGCTGATGATGAGCCTGTTTGGGTATGCGCAGAAGAGGAGGGAGGAGTATTATCTCCTGAAGCTTATTGGGAGGGCGATTGGGGAGGAGGTGGACGCTTGCAATAGTTTGCAGGATTACCTCAGGGGCAACTTTTTCTGGTCGAAGCTGCTGCAGAACTACACCAGATCGCCGCGGGATAGGAAGTACCTGCGGGATCTGCTTGGTCCTTTGATCCGCGACAATATCATCGAGGACCCGGAGCTGGATCTGGAGAGCGATCCTATGCAGATTTACCGGTCTGCCATCAACAACGAAGAGCTGAGGACTGGTCGGCCGAGCAGTCGCCCTTTGGACATTCCCCGAGAGCTTGCGATCAAGGATCCGGAGACCAAACAAGTCTTTATTGATCACCTGCGCGACTTGAGGGAGATTTGCGATCAGTTTTTGTTCGCGTTGGAGGATCTGCTGCCGAGGATGCCGTATGGGCTGCGGTTTGTTTGCAAGCAGATCTTCGAGGCGTTGAGGCAGAGGTTTCAGAGGGAGGACCCGGTCAGGTTGTTGAACGTGGTGATGAACTGGCTGTGGAAGTTCTATCTGCAACCTGCGCTGACGGCGCCGGAGAATGTCGGTGTGGTTGAGAAGCAGCTTAGCCCGCTCCAGAAGAGGAATCTGGGCGAGGTGGCCAAGGTGCTCAGCCAGATGGCTTCGGGGAGGCAGTTTGGTGGGGATAACGTCTATCTCCAGCCGTTGAATGCGTTCGTTGCGGAGAGCATTGAGCGGTTGACGGGGTTGACGGAGGCGTTGATTGCGGTGCCGGATGCGGAGAGGACGTTTGATATTGATGAGTACAACGATCTTTACGCGAAGAACAAGCCGACGTTGTACATCAAGATGGCGGATATCTTTGCGATTCACAACTTGATCGCGTCGGAGCTGATTCATCTCTGCCCGAACAGGGATGATATGCTTCGGGAGATCATGCAAGATTTGGGAAGCGCCAAGCACAACGAGAGCGAGATGACGGCTGCCGGGTCGACCGACATTCAAATGTTTCTGACACCCAAGCTGCACGATGTGGCAGACCCTGACGCGGAAGTCAAGGCGCTGTTTATGGAGACCAAGAGGTGCATCTTGTACATCATTCGCGTTCAAACTGGCACAAACCTCATGGAGATCTTGGTGAAGCCCATCACGCAGGACGACGAGCACAAGTGGCAGATGCTGCTGAGGGATGACTTTTCCAACGGGAGCAACACCAAGGGCGCGTACTCGGATGCGAACATGGTTGATGTTACGCGCATGAGCTATTACGAGCTGAAGAGGATGGCGCTGGAGAACGTGATGAGGCTGGAGCAGATTGGGAGGATATCGAGGCATAATTACTATCAGGATATTCTGAATGCGATTGCCCTGGACATCAGGACGAAAAGCAGGAGGAGGGTGCAGAGGCAGAGGGAGCTGGAGGGGGTGAGGATGACGTTGAGTAACTTGCACGAGAAGGCGAGGTATTTGGAGCAGCAGAGGAAGTCATACGACGACTACATTGAGCAAGCCATGGCTACGCTGCAGAACAAGAAAGGGTATGTTTTTCCTCCTTTCTATACCTCGATGTTGACACACAAGCTAACTTTGTTCGCAACAGGAAAAAACGCTTCCTCCTCCCCTTCACAAAACAGTACAACCACCAACGGGAGCTGGAGCGGTCCGGCCGGGTGCCCAAGTTTGGGTCGTACAAGTATTCCGCCCGCGCGCTCAACGACAAGGGGGTGTTGGTCTCGTGGGCGGGGATACCGGAGAGGGAGTGGGGGCAGATCAACCTGACCATCTCGTGCGACGAGGTTGGCGTTTTTAGCCTGGAGGGGAGCAGGGGACACATCCAGATTCCTGGCGCGAGCGCGCTGGTGCCGATTGAGGACTTGCTGCAGGCGCAGTTTGAGGCGCATCAGTTTATGCAGCTGTTTGAAGGGGGTTGCTTGAAGCTGAATGTGAACTTGCTGTTGCATTTGGTTTATAAGAAGTTTTATAGGACGCAGTAAAGGGGGTGGGAGAAAATGGGGAATGAGTGATGAAGATGATGAAGGGATTGAAAGGGTTAGGATATTGGGATGGAGGGAGGGGGTAAAGGATTGGGAGGAATTATCTTGAGGGGGGAGGACTTTGAGTTTTGTAACTCTTTGTGAATATGATACCTCTTTTTGTTTTTAGTTTTTTTCTTTTTTTTTCTTGAGCTTGTTCTTTTCGATGGTTGATGGTGTCTGGAATTATGGTGTTTTTTTTTTGGTATCTGCTTTTGCTTGCTTCTGGGATTTTTTTTTTGTTCTATTTAGGTTTTTGGCGTGTTTAAAGGAAGGCTTTTGATGTTGTTTTGGGGTGTTGTTGTTGTTGTTGTTGTTGTTGTTGTTGTTTAATGGCACGAAAAGACAAGGTAGGTAGACATGCTGGTGTGTCTGTCGCCTAGATATTTAAATACCGAAACGAATAGTATAGGTTAGATAGATAGGTGTGTATGAATTCGGGCATTTATCTAGTTGATGATTGTTATTTGTGTTTGGCTGACCGATGGGTAGGTAAATGAAAAGAAGTGTGATATCACCCTCCTTGTCAATCCCACCATCATTGTCGAAAAAACCCAAAAGTCTCTGATGTATTTTCTTTTCCATACCCCCGCCCGTCAATATCTACACATCATCCCGTCAGTCCCAAAGGCCCTTCCCACCCTCATGCCCTCACCAACCCATAAAACAGCGTCCAAGTCAGAATAAACCCCGCCAGCCCGTTCGTGAGCCCCGCTGTCCAGAAATCGAGCGGACTCCTGAAATACCGGGACAGGACGCCTCCTTTTGAGGTGGTGGAGGAAGAAGAAGAAGAGGGGGAGGATGTCGCCGTGGGAGCTATTCTCAGAGCGTAGAAGAGGAGGGTTGTGATGAGGGAGAAGACGAGGTAGAAGAGGAAGCCGGAGTAGGACTCTAGACCTAAAATGCCGGCGCCGACGCCGAAGAGGGAGGCTGTGAGGGATTGGAGGTTGTGGAGGGTCTATGGGGGGTAGGTCAGTTAGTGGGTCGTGGTTTTTGGTTGGGTTCGGGGGGACGTACTCTGGTGTTGTGGACTAGTGATTCTTGAACTAGTGGGGAGATTTGAAAGTCGAGTTCTTGCTGGGAGGGCATCGTGGTTGGTTTATGGGTTTGGGGGGAGGGTTTGGTGTTGCGGCCGCGGTTGGGTGCGGTGACAGATCTGGGGCGCAGGACAGAGCCAAGTGGTTGGTACGGAGTAGAGGGAATGGAAACTTCCGTGAGATGGGGAATGCTAGTCTGCGCGGGGCGAATGACAATCGGCGGAGGTTTGACTGGTGGTTGTTTTTGATATGGGTGATGCTGGAAGTGATGATTATCACGATCGCTGAGGCTCAATGCAGCGCCTCTTGGGAGGACCCACCCGCTCAAACAGGCTGTTTGGGTCCGCCAGTTGGAAATGAACATGGGCCAGGGGCCAGCTTGTGTGGGGCCCCGGAGCACGGGTCCTGTATCGATACGGTAGGTACGGTAATGACCGTTTTTGGAGGGCCGAGATTGGGCAATTGTCCGCTGGGAATAAAAGATGCCGTTCCCCTGCTGCACTGCCCTGTGGCATTATCTCACTGAACCTACTTGGGTGTGAGCAGGTATTTCAAGATGATGCTTCGAGTTGAATATCTTGCAGCTGCATCTGAAGCTGCCATAGGCTGCTACCGAGGACAGGATAGACCGACTGCAGAATTCAAGACATGCTCCTATGACGGGCCGAGTGCACCGAGATGATGTAAAGGAAGCCAGACCCTGGACATTATTTCCGCATTGTGCTTCTTAAATGAAGGCTACGTGACAGGGATGCTCAATCCACCAGAAGCTTCGCAGCTAACCCCCAACTTTTAATGAGAGCCTTTAGCGACCTTCCCAGTGCGTTTGTTGTTATTTTCGGCCATCGACTCCTTCGATTGCAGCTCTAGCTTCCTGTCCACCTGTTCCCTGACTCTCAAGCATCACCCACTCACCCCAAGAGGTCGCCCGGTCTCCGTCTTGACACCCGTCCCCGATATACACACATCTTCCAGTCACTGGCCGCGACCACGATAGAAACATGCACAGCGGCTATTCGTAAAGCCCACCACCACCACAACCACAACCGGCCACCCCTAGCGCTAAACGACTTGTCGCCGCCACTCCTTTACAGTACACACCACACCACCAACCACCACCACCCGACGGCCTCCCTTTCTTGTCCCACGACAACCACCCGGAACCACTCACGTGTGGCCGCATCGTGTGACGTCTGCGAGCCCCTTTGTGCGACACCAAATATCGGGAGGGATTGCGAAACAAAACGGTCGGGTCTCTAGGGGTGCGCAGTGGCGGGCAGATGGGGAACTGGCATCGCGACACTTTGCTTTGATGGAGACCGTTATTCAGGACCACTCTCCCCTCGACGAATATCTGCACGGTCAGTCCATCTTTTTACTCTTCCGGCCACAACAAACAAGATGGCATCCTGGGCAATACTGATACCCCTATTCATCACAGACCAAGGCGACAAACAGCTGGACTGGAGCACGCCCGAGGTCTCAGAGCACGATGTGTCGCCGCCATCGAGCCCGTCCTTTGCTCCGGTAGGACGTCCGACCATCAAGAAGCGCTTCCGGAGTAAGATTCCGGATCCGCTGCGGCTAGATGTCCCGCGGAACAGGACGAGCAGGCTGGGGTCGCTACATCTTTCATACTCGGTAAGCCGCTTTTGCCTCTTTTTTTCCTTTTCTTTTACTGTTGCCGCAGCGCACTGCATGGTGACGTCGCTAACGATTTGTTCGTTTGGCAGAAGGCTGTAGCATCGAGAATAGATCGGGCCGACAACCTCAAGTTTATCGAGCAGTTCAGATACACCATCGTCGCCTCACAACTATTAGCTGGGCACTCGATTACGGGGAACTACAACTTCTTCAACCGAAATAGGGATGCGTCGGATGTTCCGCAGAACGTGGTGGTTCCAACGTCAACGGGAATATTAATAACGGCTACGGGCGCCCTGGTGGTAGCGTGTGTGATTCGATGGGTGTACATGGGAGGATATGCCCAGTTGACAAAGGGGAAGATTGCATTCACGACGGTGGTGCTTGTTGGGTTCGGTCTGGTGGCGCACTTCTACATCCGCCAGCAGTGGATACGATATCTTAGGAATCAGGCACTGGCCGAGGTGTCTGCATTCGTGGCCAAGTCGCAAGACTTTGATGGTGTCTCCAGCGCGGCGCTGTCCCTTATCCAAGAGGTGGAGCTCGTCTCAAGGGGCTACAGGCTGTAAGATGAACCGGCCCCATTGCCACGTCCCGAAACTAACTCAAGTTCAGAAGCGCTCCGTTGCCCCCTATCAGCCGGTTAGAGGACAGAAGCCAGACTCGCCGATGTAGCAGACTACGGAAGACGCTAAAGGCCCGTTTGGCTGAGATGATCAAGACGTACATCAAAGTGTCATCAGTGATCAAGGGATTTTCAGAGCAGTTGGATATCGAAAAGTTCCACGATGTCTATGATATCAGCGATTTTGATATCTCGGATGCTATGCAGGGTTTCTCGGATCGCGAGTTTGACGATCCAGAGTCTGTCAAGACACTGAAAATTGCAGCTGCCAGGTTTCATACCATCAGGAAGATTTTCCTGTGCTCGTTGCTCGCTTTGGAGGCTACCGGAGACAACACGGACTTTTTGCGGTGGTCAACGGCTGTCGAGAGCCTTCGTGCCCTGACCGAGGCGACGGACGAGGGTTTATCCAAGGTCCGGCAAATCCTCGACGAGGAAGAGAGTAAGCCTTTCGCGCGGCTTGAATCTGGTTGCAATTCGCTGACACGGAATAGCTTTCCCCACGGTTCAAGAGTCCAAATTCCCATTATCTCCAAACCGAGAGAGGCGACGATCTCAGTTTCAAAAACTCAACTCTTTGTCCACGGGCATCCGTGGACTTCAAGCCAAGCTCGCGTTGTTACGAGAGGAGTCTGAGAGAACACTCAACGAGGCCGAAGACGTGTCTGAGCTGGGTCTAAATCTCATGGCTCAGTATGAATCCATTGGTCAGGACCTCAAGCTCCTGCAACAAGCTTGGGAGGAGGGCAAAGCAGCGCTGGCATCGGGTATCGACCGGAACGAGAAGCGACTCTCTTCCATCAGCACCATGCTATCACCGGCAACATCTCTGAGCGGCCTCACCACTGTCGAGGAAGGTGGGGCCTTGGAAGCGTTCAAGGCTCTTACCGGCGAATCACCGAGCAGTTCGAGCTTTGGGAGCGCTAAGGGTGACGACGAAGCCGAAGTGTTCGAGGCTGTTTCTCTCCCACCAACACGGCCTCGAAGCATGCTCACCAGAGAAGAGCGCATCGCCAGGATGAAGGAGGAACGGGAGAGACGAGAGTCCATCAGGCAAGACGCCGATGCCAGTCGAGGCATGCTCAAGGAGCTTGAAATGGTCATCAACCTCCGGCCCAAACGATCCACCATGCCCGCCCCAGCGCGCGTATCATTATGATTCTTATGACGATAAAAACAACACAAACGATCTATCCACCTTTTTCCTCTTTTCACCTCGCATCGATCAGCTCAGGCTTGGGGTCAGTCAGTCATACGCATTATCGCCTAGTGTTTTTTTACTAGATGGAGGCTTGTATAGAAACGCTTCCCGCTTATTTTTTTTCTCCCTTCTTTTTGATCTTTATATTTTCTGCTGGAATGGTTCGCACTATTCAAAATGTTTTTGGGAAACAGGACTATCGAGGGAGGCGTTATGGGATGGCAGCAGGGAAAATTGCTGGAGGGAATGTTGGTGGACTCTATGTGTTTACTCAGCACATGTTTTTTGTAATTAGATAATTGGGACATGGTATTGAGCAGTTCAATATATGCCATTGAGCGCTTGGAAAACCAAAACCAAAACAAACTGTCGGTGTGAGGCTCTATGAGATAGGGGGGGGGCCATGATTCAACATTTGACAGCTGGCATAGGCAACCAAAGGCGCTAGGCCAAAACAAGGAATCAATCAAACCCCTGGTCGCGTCTTTTCGGGCAACCACCAAAAGCGCGTTGTCGCGTTCCACTTTCTTTTGCCTTCTCCCACTCAGAATTCAACAACATTTCGACCCAAGATCTTTCCACGACAACCGCCGCGACTTCTTCCAGCAGCACAGCTCTGGTCGCTCTCGATACCCTCGACCTATATCACTACCTTTGCCACTAACTTCACCCATCCACATTCAGTAAGAATTCCCTGCAGACAGATCGCTGTCGTCACGGCACCTTGCGGCCTAGCCCCTCGACCGACACCAGAAGCTGACGATATCCCCCAATAGCAATGCTTGAAGCTCGGTTGGACACGGCGAATCTCTTCAAGAGTGTGAGTTTTGGCGCCATTGATTCTTCGAGCTGCTTGGTGACTGACAACTTGTCTCAACAGGCCGTCGATGCCATCAAGGACCTCGTCCAGGATTGCAACTTCGACTGCAATGACAGCGGCATTGCCCTCCAGGCCATGGACAACAGCCACGTCGCCCTCGTTTCCATGATGCTCAAGGCCGAAGCCTTCTCTCCCTTCCGCTGCGACCGCAACATTGCCCTCGGCGTCAACCTCACCTCCCTTACCAAGGTGCTGCGTGCGGCCGGCCGTGACGACACGTTGACCCTCAAGGCCGAGGACGCCCCCGATGTGCTGAACTTGGTTTTCGAGGCGACCGCCCAGGACAGAATCTCCGAGTACGACCTCAAGCTCATGGACATTGACCAGGAGCACTTGGGCATCCCCGACACCGAGTATGCCGCCACCATCAGCATGCCATCAGCCGAGTTCAAGCGCATCACGACTGATCTCATGGCCATGTCGGAGTCTGTTACTATCGAGGCGACCAAGGACGGTGTCAAGTTTTCTTCGACTGGTGATATCGGCAACGGGTCTATTACTCTGAGACAACACACGCCTGTTGACAAGCCCAACGAGGCGGTCGAGATTGAGTTGAGCGAGTCGGTTGCTCTGACCTTTTCTCTGAAATATCTCACCAACTTTTGCAAGGCGCAGCCGTTGTCGAACCAGGTCAAGCTTTGCTTGTCGGCTGAGGTGCCCTTGATGGTGGAGTATGGTCTGGAGGGTGGCAGCTATCTCCGCTTCTACCTTGCGCCAAAGGTAATGTTTCACCACCCATTTCTGTCTTGGAAGAGTTCAAGCTAACGGTTATACAGATCGGCGACGAGGAGTAACGGCCGCGATGGAGAGGAAGCGCAATCTAAAACGATAACGACCGTCACGTATACAATCAGATGGAGTTGACCTTGTGCATGGATACCTGCAAGATTGGTGTGGTAGATGTACTTTTTGTGGGAGTGTGTATCAACATGTTAATAGTTGTCAACCACCATTTGGTATCGATTTTGGGGCAGGTGCATGGGGGGTTAATGAAGTCTGTCTTGGTGCCATATTGCATTGTTGGCATAACCGGTTTTTTTTTTTTTTTGGTCAGACCTGTATTTGATGTCTAGAATCCCTCTCGTCCCATCTTTTGGGCATCGTTGTGGCGGTCTCAGCACTTTGGAGAATGGGTGCGGGGCAGCCTCATGGATGGCGGGGTAAATACTATGTGCATGAGTCTAGCTAGATACCCTGCTTGGGTCAGCGCAGTCTGTTTCTAGAACCCCTTTTTTCGCCATGTGCCCGGTTTATTAGTAGCTTGGTAGGATGCCAGGATCTTGGGTTTCGGTGAAGGGCTGACGTTTTTGATCGGGCGTTCGTGGCTGGGGTTTTGGGGGAAGGAGGGCGATATCGCTTATGGATTTTCAGGATGGTTTTAGAAGTCGAGTCACCGGCTCTTTCTAGAACATTACTTTTTATATGACATGACGGACGTCAAATCTTTACTTTTTTTTTTTTTTTGATATTCCTGCACACTAACTACTATTTGCATTTTCGGCCGGTATACCCGCTCGATTTTTGAATACAGCTGCCGCCCCGGATTCTTTGCCCCGTCACCCGCTCCGGTGCTTGTCGTCGAGGTGCCCGCGCAAACATTACCAGGGCTTGTCGCATACGTATAGATCCGAAAGGCGCATTATATCGCCAACAACCTCCTTTCAAGATGAGCGCAGAGCCACCGGTGCCAGAAACGAGGGTGTTGGCTATTGCGAGCCATGTATGGTGTTGATCTTTTTTTCTTTTCTATTTTTTTTCTTTTTGTGGTATATATTAGAGAGAGTGGCTAGGCTAATGGTTATGAAAGGTCGTTTCTGGGTGAGTCTTTACCTCTCTGCCCTCACTCTCACTACCGCTGCCACCATGATATATCTTCGCCACTTCGTTTGGGTTTGGTTGTAAGATATGAGTTCTTGACTCACTACTCAACTAACACCCATCTCTCCCTGTTCACCCACCGCATGGCCCTCTGCTGACACCCAAGAACGAAAGATACGTCGGCAACAAAATAGCAACATTCACCATGCAATCCCTCGGCTGCGACGTCGCGGCCCTGAACACGGTCGATTTTTCTAACCACACCGGCTACGGGCAGTGGACGGGCACCCGCTCGACACCTGAGCATATCCTCGATCTGTGGTCGGGGCTTAAGCAGTCGTTTTTGGATGACTTTGATATGATGCTCTCGGGGTATGTACCTGGGGCGGAGGCGCTGGGGGCTGTGGGGAGGATTGCGGAGGAACTCAAGTCCAGAGCGGAGGGGAGGTTCTTTTGGGTGCTGGACCCGGTGATGGGGGATAATGGGAATCTGTATGTCGGAGGTGATGTTGTCCCTGTGTACCGGGGCTTGGCGGGAAAGGCGGATTTGTGTTTGCCTAATCAGTTCGAGGCTGAGTGAGTTTTCCCTTTGTGTTTTCTTTTTTTTTTTAGGGGGGCACGAGGTGGTTGTGGATTGAGATGGTAGGAATGAAGGGGCTGCTAACAATACACCAGGCTGCTATCAGAGGTGAAAATCACGGATATGCTCAGCTTGGGCAAGGCGATTGAGGTCCTCCACTCCCGCTACGGCGTCCCACACATCGTCATAACCTCGCTCTCACTTCCCGACGACACAGACCCCGACACCCCAGGCAACAAAAAAACCCTCAGCGTTGTCGGGTCGTCAATGACGAGTACCAAACAGCCCAGAGCGTTCAAGATCTCCTTTCCGGCGATTGATTGCTACTTCTCCGGGACGGGGGACATGTTTGCCGCGTTGATGGTTGTGAGGATGAGGGAGGCGGTTTGTGACGCTTCTACATCGACAGAGCCAGGGTTAGATACTAGAAGAAGCTGGTTGAGTGAGGATGGGGTTGGTGCATTGGAGTTGCCTTTGGCGAGGGCGGCGGAGAGGGTGTTGGGGAGTATGCATGAGGTATTGGCCAAGACGGCGGAGGGGTTGGAGGGACGGTTGGAGGAGATGGTTAGGGGGGTGAAAACAGGGGGGGTGAATGGGAATGGGAATGGGAATGGGAATGGGGAGGGGGGAATAGGGAAGAAGCAGATGCAGGTGCTGAAGAGCAAGGCGGCCGAGCTGAAGCTGGTGAGGCATTTGGATAGTTTGAGGGGGCCGAAGGTGGTTTTTAGGGCGAGGAGGTTGTAAACAATAGGATGTGGGTTTAAGGAGAGTAATAGGAGTGAGGGTTTGAATGGGATCAAGTAGAAAGGGTGCATGTGGCCTAGACGACGCAAAGCTCTTAGAAAGCGTACGATAGAATATCTTTTTTGCTGTTGGGAATATACCACGATGATTTTTTTCTGTTGGATTACAAATTTGATTATATTTTGCCGTATTCCTGAATGAGCCCATCATTCTTAACCAGCTTCTTGACAAGACAAAATGACTTTCAGACCCAACTCCAACGGTTATTAACCATCATCAAAACAAACGCCTAGTTAACGACAGGAGCAGCAGCCGCCCCAAAACCCCCCGTACTCCCAAACCCCCCCGCCCCCCTCACGCTCTCCTCCAACTCCTGAACCTCCACCACCTCGGGGGTAAAAATCCGTTCCACAATCAGCTGCGCGATCCGATCCCCCTCCTTGACCTCAAAGTCGGAATCGGCATGGTTGAACAAGAGAACCTTGACCGGACCGCGGTAGTCAGCGTCGATGACACCGGCGCCAGTGTCGATAAAGTGTTTCGCGGCCAGGCCGGAGCGGGGGGCGATGCGCCCGTCTACATTGTTACACATTAGCAAAATGTTTCAGTTCGGGGGGTTGGAGTAGGGTATTGGGGGTGCTTACATGTATTAGCCGGAACAGCAATGCTAATATCCGTATCAACCAGCGCCTTTCCCCTCGCAGGAATAGTCGTGTCCTTTGACGCATAAAGATCATATCCCGCCGCGAAAGCAGATCCCCGTGTGGGCAGCCGTGCGGTGGAGGACAACTTCTTCACTTGGAGGGAGGGGACGGCAGCAGGTTCGGCGGCCATTGTGGTGACTGTTGTTGTGGTTGTGGTGGCGGAATTGGTCGTGGTGTTTCCTTCTGCTGTAGTGGTGGTGTCTTTTGTTGCGGTTGTGGTGGTGGAAGTGGAAGAGGTCGCCTCCTCAGGAACGTTGGTGTCGGTTTTGAGACGCTTTGCTGCTGGTGGGGAAGTGGGGACTATGGGATCGTTGCGGACGGTGGCAGTCATGATGCTGGTGGTGGATGAGAGCAGGGGATGATGACGGTGGTGAGAAGGTGTGGTTGGTCGTAATTGGTTGGATAGTCGTTGGCAAATGGCAAATGCAGCGTTTCGCATGTTCTTCTTGGAGGCTTGCCAGTAATATTAGTAGTGGGAAGAATTGGGAAGTGGGAGACGCGTTTTGCGTTTTGCGTTTTGCGTTTTGGATAACGCGTCGCGTTGGCTTAATTGAAATGCAAGGGGTGGGAGGGAGCTGGGTGAGTCATGTAGCATCTCATTGGTCAATTGGGGCGAGCATGCCACAACGTCATTGGAGCCTGTCGATGGTGATGATATGAATCGCATTCCCAAAGGCGAATTATGATTCAACTGGGGAACAGTATTGAAACGGAAGATCGTCGTGGCTGTGATGCCTGCAACATGTAACGGCTTCCTACGACCCCTGAATGACTAATCATCGATATCCCTCCCGAAATCTACAAGTCGCAACTTTTGTGCATCCTTGGGATGAAATGAGGCGACCTTGGATCGGACGAGAAACCGGACCGCGGCTGTCTCCTTGGATATCTTCAAGTAGCTTGCCGAGTTGTCACCTTGTGACTCCACCAGCTTGTTCATCAGTTGCTCAATGAGACGCCTAATGTCAGCAACCGCAGCAGATGCTTCGTCCTCCTCTCGTTTTCTCTTGTTGCTCTCGCCTTGCTGGTCCTGAGCTCCCCAGATCTCGTCTATTCGTCTCTGTCGCTTGTCAATGTCTGGCTGGTCTTTAGCCTTTTTCAGCTTCCCCTGAACACTGAAGCCAGCACTCAGATCTTCAGGGTCGATGTCCGTCAGCTGCCCAACAACCGGCCCGCCGAGCTCTTCGGCTGCCAACATAGGCCCCAAGTGCTCTTCAATGAACCAATCAAGGTCCTTGGTTAATTTGGCTGTTCTGTTTTCCCACTCCTTTTTTTGTCGCTTGAGCTCGGCAATGCGCTCCTTGGCCATCTGCTCCGGCGTCTTTTCTTGCTTGTTCTCGAGCCCGTCCCGTAGAGATTGAATACGGTTCTCCAGAGCTGTTTTCAGCGCCTGTTGCTCTCGCAAAGCCGTCTTTTCGGCCTCCAATTTTCGAGCCAACTCATCCTGTGACTTCGCCTGTGATTCCAGATACTCATTGGACTCATTTATTGTGTTGCGTGCGTTCCTGATGGCAAGCAGGGCTGGCAGAACCGAGCCTGGTGCAGGAAGGAACGGTTTGGACTCGGCAACTTCTTCATATGCCTTGGTAAAGATCTCCAGTGTGTCTTCTGGTGAGGGCTCGGTGTCCGGCACAGTTGAAGATGACCGTAACTGCAGAAGAATTAGCAGGGTGAGGCACAGCATATGGGAACGGCACAAACCTCCTGGATTGCCTCCTCAAGCTCTCTCTTTCTCTTGTTGAGCTCCTGTATAGTCCGCTCCATGTCGGCCTCGTGGGCCCTGGCGGGGTTGTCATATTCAAACTCCATTGGGCTCGGACAACAGGATCAGGTCTCCGCGTAGGGCGGCGGCAAAACGGGAAGCGGGACAGGTGGGATGGAAAATAGAAGATCTTGAATTGTGAATGTGGAGGTCCGCAGAGACTCGTGACGCTTCTTCAGCCGCAGCTTTATGTAATTCTACTCTTTCATATTCCGCCCTCCAAGAAGACATCGGGAGCTCGATAGATTTGTTGCCGAGAAATATGTCACAATAGAAGAATCGGGTAGACGAAACAAATATGTCGTACAAAGCATGGGGCAGCATGCGTTTAAGAGAGTTGTAAATTAAAATGGAGGACTGGTGAGAGAGGCGTTGCTACCGTTCCACTGTTGGCTTGCTGGCGGACCAATCCGAAGCCGAGCGCGACATGGTTGCTCCACTATTACCACCAAATTAGAACATCGGCCGGCTGTGGCCAGAAGAGTGCACGGTGAAAGGGCATCCACCGCCCAGCGAGGCTGGCTGCGAAACGCTGGGTCTCGCTTCCATTTCCGTCCCTCTCAGCCAAAACTCGATTATTTCGAGACACCGACCCGACCTCTTCCTCCTCCTGCCCTCTCTTCCTTCCTTCATCCCTTTGAACGTGGAAAACTTATCATCGCCACAGAACCCGACCAGTCACCTACCCGTGCTGTCGTCTCCCACTCACACGGTATCCATCGGTCTCCCGCATCGATCGGTTTGCCTCTTCGATATTAATCCTGCACGCTGCCTTGCGCATCGGTCGCATTCCACACACCAAACACATCGACACTCGTGGCATCCCACTACAGCTGTCGCTGAGCTGGGAACGGAAGGTCAAAGAGAGAGCAAGTTGAAACGGAGCGCCCGGTTTGACAGGCAAAAGGTTTGAGATACCTCAAGGTGCTTTTTCCGCAAGAACCACCCGACCCTTCTGCCTTGACTCCCGTCACCCACCACCTCCATCACCACCTACCTCACCTACCTACCTCACCTGCCTCACCTACTGCTTCACCCTGCCTTTATCAGCACACTCACACAACACCTCCTCTACTACTTCACTTGCACTTCACCCGCAGCCCGTCGCGCCTCCATCACAGTCTCCGTCAGTTCGCCACAGTGCTTTGTAGCTTGTCGCGCAGCACCGATTGAGTTGGCACTGGATCACACACTCCATCTTTGCACGCCCTCTCAAGCCACAACGTCCCCTTGTTTTGACAAGCTATCATCACCCAACCCGAACTCCCTAGCTTCAGTCCGTCCCGGCCCAAGTCAAGCCTATCCTCAGTTCACGGCCCAGTCCAGTCCCGCCCCCGCCACTACACCTAGCCCGTTTTCTTCGAAAACCCTTTCAGGTGTAGATAACAACATAAAATATTCAATTGAATACCTTCGAGAATCCGACATTGAGCAAACGGCTTGCTCTCCAAAGTGAAACAAGAGTCATCCTCCTCCCCCTTAAACAAAAAGAGATCACTTAATTAGGTATTTCACCATGTCCGCCTCTCCCCAGCCAACACAGTCCACCAAGCGTCCTCTCGAGGACACGTCGTCCCCCTCCCGCAACGACCAGCCCGAGGCCAAACGTCCGGCTTTGGACAAGGTCATCAAGGAGCAGCAGGAGGACAACAAGGCCGACTCCATCTCTCCTTTGAACGACGAGACCGCCTCCTCCGTCCCGGCCCCTGAGGCTAACGGCACGGCGAAGACGAACGGCGAAAAGCTCGAGGCGACGGACCATCAGGGTGACACAGTCGTCCCCGATGCTCCGGAAACAAAGCCCACCACCAGCACCACGGTGGATACCGCCTCGTCTGAGGCGCAGGCGAACCCCCCTGCAGAGTCTCGTGATGAGACTGCCTGGATACACATCCGCGCCGTTATTTCAAGTCCCGAAGCCGCGACTATAATCGGGAAAGGCGGCGAGAATGTGTCCAAGATCAGACAATCGTCAGGAGCCAAGTGCACTGTCAGTGACTATCAGAAGGGCGCCGTTGAGCGTATTCTGACTGTCAGCGGTGTTGTTGATGCTGCTGCAAAGGTATGCTGCTTCAATTTTGTCTTGATTTCTAGGCTCAACTAACACAACATTGCACAGGCCTTTGGCTTGATTATCCGCACCCTTAACAACGAGCCGTTGTCTGAGCCCTCCAACCAGCACTCCAAGACCTATCCCCTGCGTCTTCTGATCCCCCATGTTCTGATCGGCTCCATCATTGGGAAGGGCGGGTCTCGCATCAAGGAGATCCAAGAAGCTTCTGGTGCCCGCCTGAACGCATCTGACTCCTGCCTCCCCGCGTCTTCGGAGCGTTCTCTGGTCGTCACGGGCGTTGCTGACGCTGTACACATCGCCACATACTATGTCGGTAGCACCCTTTTGGAACAGCTCAACGAGCGCTTTGGCGGGGCTGCTGCCTCTGCCTACGCTACCCGCAGCGGCGGTCCTGCTGCCGTCACAGGTGGCATGACTGTCGTCCCATACGTCCCTCAACCCGCCGGTGGAAATTTTGGTCAGCGTGACCACTACAACAACCGCCGTCCGGACCCTAGAGCCCACCACATGCCGCCCCAGGCCTACGGTGGCGCGCCTCAATATGGCGCTTATCCTCAGGCGGCACATCCTGGCCCCGCGGTCCCAATGCACTTTGCTGGTGCTCAGGCTGCTGGGGGTTACGGACCTGCCGCCCCCCACATGCCACCCCATGCCGGACACGCCGGACATGTTGGGCCCCAGCCCCACACCGGTCCTCACGGTCCTCAGGCAGCTGGCTCTGGTGGCGCGGCCGGTGGACCTATGACTCAACAAATCTACATTCCCAATGACATGGTTGGCGCCATCATCGGCAAGGGTGGCCAAAAGATCAACGAGATCCGTCAGATCAGCGGCAGCGTCATCAAGATTAACGAGCCACAAGACAACAGCAACGAGCGTCTTGTCACGATCACTGGTACCGATGAATGCAACAAGATGGCGCTATACATGCTCTACACTCGTCTTGGTGAGCTCCAACAAGGCCTCAAGCACCAGTTCAAGCCCAGCAACTAATTGATTAACCCACCACAGAAAACGAAAAGCACCGGATGTAACCGAACGAAACGAGTTTTTAACACAGGTCCGGTCGATGGCACCAAACGATAATTCCCCTATTCCTTTCGACTTTTGGACGGCGTTGGGGGTGTTGGGAGAAGGGTGGAAAAGCTTTGGCATCTCGTACAGTTTCTGCCCGGCAAAATATTTTCTGAGGGGTTTTGTTCATTTATAGTTCACGGACCCGAGGTTTGATAATGATCGCTTTTATTTCCCACCTTCCCTGCCTGCCCTCTTGAGCACGCTTCCCTGCCTCGCTTCCCCGTGGTGCCTTGCCCAGAACTACCCAGAACTGCCCAAACATGCTCTGTCCTTCACCGTTCCCTTTTGGAACGCCAACCCTGCTCCTCCTGATCGTGCCCGCATCCAACATCTCTCTTCCTGAGCGACACACCCCATAATCGCATCCCGTCCGACGGCACCACCATCTCCTCCCACCTACCCGGACCCTAACCAATCTCAATCTTTGCGAGCACCAGCCTTGGTCAAACACCCTTGTTGTATGTAGGTGAGCTGGCAGACGGCTAACTACCTGGTGAACAGTAGGGCAACAGGTTGACAGTTGTGTTGTTTACCTTGCTGCGCACCCACCATCCGAGCCAGTTTCACCATTCTGTTCCAATGCTCATCAACACACCACGCTCCCCACAGCAAAACACCATCATGTGGAAAAGAAGACGCCGGTATCACCAGATTGTGTTAGTTAACAAGCTAGGTGGTTTGTAGAGGATATGCTTCTTTGTGTATTGGAAATATCTAGCAAGCACCGCCTCTGAAGCACTTTACGGCTTTGGTATTACTTGGTGGCTTAATCAAGAGGCGGGTAATTATTAGTTAATATGAATCAAAACAAGGCCCTGTTCAGGCAATCAACCCTTTCCTGATTTCAAGACCGCCGGGGGGGAAATAATTTGGCAAACATGCTGTGTTATGTTCAAACGCATGCGATACATCCATCTCAGTGGGCAATTCCAAGGGCATTCACATCGACTTGGGTGTTGTTCTTATCGGGGGGTGTCTGTCAGGACTACTAGAGATAACAAGTGATGTCTTTCAAAAGAATATCGTATGCTGTGGGAGTATTAGCCTTGGACAAGATTAATGAAAGGTTCGTCTGGGAAGAGGGGGTCACAACTCGCCGGGCCAAAGTAGGTACCAAGTTTGATATAAAAACAACGTCTCTCCCTATGAGAAAGGGGCAGCTAACAGATTAATTCAAGGTTTGTGGTTTTTTTTTTTCGCATTTATCAAATTAAGTAAGGTAAGGTATGATAAGCAAAACAGTCTTGGTCAGTTTTGCCATTGGTGTCAGACAAGAGAAATATTAATTGCCAAAAAAAAAACAAAAAAACAGCAATAGGTAGGTAGGCTTTCGTGCTTTCCGCATTGCCATCCATGATCAGAAGAACACCAAACCCGAACAAAACCCTGTAACGGAAACAACAGCAAGGAGGGACTTTTTCATGCCCTCTGATGAACTCCAGCAGTATAGTGTTTTTACTACTGGCCGTGGACCCAGCTGATAGGTGGTCAGCTTAGACAGGTGGAAGATGAGATGGTAGGGGAAAGGACATACTTGTTCCACATGCTGCCGATGAAGCCCGACTTGGGGCGTTGCTCGTTCATGCTCTGGCGTCTTGCTACTGCGGCCGGGTCTTGGGAGCGTTTTTGGGCTTCGAGACCTTCGAAGAGGTGGCTTGATCTCTTGGGGGGGATTAGTACTTTGCTGTTGTGTTGGTTTGCTGGAAAATAAACTTACCCGGCGAGGTGGTGCCTTGGGCATTTCAGAGCTGGAGTTGACGGTGTTGGTCGTGCTGGTGGAGGAAGTAGAAGAGGTAGAATCGGCGCGGCCGGTGCGGAACTCGGGGCCGGAGGGCATGTTATCGGCCATGCTGTCTTGTTGTTGTTGTGGTGGTGGTGATGATGGGTGAGGCTGGTTAGGGTGAGCTTCCTTGGATAGCTCGAGGTAGGTGAATCGGTTAATGTTGTGTTACGAGTATCGGGTTTTACACTATCGACAAAGGTGGATCCTGAGAGAGCTCTCCGTTGAAAAGCCCTGGTTTGTGTTCACGATGTGTTTGTATTCGAGTTGAGCTTGGAGGGGAACAGAAGAAAGGTTTGGAAAGATTTGTGGGCAGGAGCGGGGTTTAAGAAGAAAGAAGGGGTGCGTGCGACTGCATTATCATCTGCCCACTCCTGACGATCTCTCAGCAGAGAGGTGGAAAGCTAAGCTACCTACCTGCCTCAGATCATGGATCATGGGCTGGAACCTTGCGATTGGGACCGGGGGTGAGCTAATCATGATGATCTCATCAATGGACTTGACGCTTTTCTGGACCCTGAAGGGATGGGTGTCATGCAAGCCAGCAGTAACGTTCTTTTTTTCTTTTCAAATAATTGTCCGGGGCAGTTGCCTACTAGTGTGGGAACCGGGAGAGGTAGAACGGAGCTTCCCAGGGTCCGGGAGGTCATGTCATCGTTTGTCAAGTGTTACCTTGGATGGTGGTGATAAGCAGGGCTTTGATGCATGTACATGGAAACGGTTGCGTACATGCATAGGAAGGTCTGACCCCGCCCTGTTTCCAACTTGGTTACCTAAAGCAAAGCTCTGGGGCTTGAATTGAGGACCACGGATTGCGAATGGATGGATAACTAACCACCGGTCAGCAGTTTCTTTGTCTTCGGCGCCGGTAGGTGCTGTGCGGCGTGTTTCCATCAGATCAATATGGCCGTGCTGGATGCGCCTTACAAAGCACGATCATGAGAGGTGCGATCTGGAGGCCGAGTTGGACTGAGATCTCGGACATGCCGAATCGTGCACCTGAGGCGACAGAATGTGCCAAGTAACTGAGCTACATTGAATCGTTAGATTTCATCCAGCCTCAACCGTCAATGACGAAAAGGCTGCTCTAGCTTGTCAACAGTACGTCGACATGGGCGACTTGAGAATGCTAAAGCCTACATCATATCACTTATCGTGACCTTCATCGTCTCTTGATGGGATGTTGGGATGTCAAATGGATCGTTGTCGTCGTCGGTGATCGACGTTGATGTGGGGCAACTGGCCAGGGTCCAGGGTCCACCGAAAATGCGGGGGTGGAGCTTGCCGAGCTTACCCAGAGATCGTGCGCTAAACTTGATTTGGCCCTCAAGCTCCATGTGAGATATCTTGTCAACATCAAACATGAGGGTGTAGTCACTTTTCCATTTTCCATGCCTCCATTCCCCATATCCTAGAACCAATGGCCGTGATAAATGTCCGCCAGATTTGAAAGGATGCCAAGCACACAAGAAGCAAACTAATGACAAGGCAGAAGAGTCCTATACGAGAAGGGAAATTGCAATGAAGCTGCGGGGGAGAGCTGGCCGGGTGGACTGATAGGTGGGCGAGCTTCAGAGCTTCCCAGGCAGCGACGCCTGCGTACTCCTTCCTGTCTTGACTGACGTGCTCACACCGCTCCTGCCCTACTTCTTATAACAGCAGTCAATTAATTCATCGCTCGTTTTCTACCAAATCTGCAACCTCAGCGTGTTTCATAAGTGTGCAATTGAAGACTTCATAATGGAACCGAATGAACCAGCAAAAATGGCCACCGAGAAGAAATACTTCACCATGCTCGGTACACACCTCATCTTCTCCCTATTCCCCGAACATTCATCACTGACCTCTTCCAGAAAACCACCCCGAAGTCTTCACCACCCTCGCTCACACCCTCGGCCTCCCCCCTTCCATCACCTTCCACGACATCTACTCCTTCTCCCCCCCAGCCCTCGCCCACATCCCC
This sequence comes from Podospora pseudoanserina, assembly GCF_035222485.1. NCBI lineage: Eukaryota > Fungi > Ascomycota > Sordariomycetes > Sordariales > Podosporaceae > Podospora > Podospora pseudoanserina. The sequence continues at coordinate 3,808,134 of NC_085920.1, read as the reverse complement.
CGCCCCTGCCTCGCCCTCATAGCCATCATTCCCCTCACCCCCTCCTGGGCCCTCGACCGCCAATCCGAAGACGCCCGTCTCGGCGACCCCAAAACCTATTACCACGGCAACAGCAACCCCTCCTCCTCAGCCCCCATAATATGGTTCCAACAAACCATCGGCGACGCCTGCGGCTCCTACGCCCTCCTCCACTGCTCTATCAACGGCCCCGCCGCCTCCCTCATCCATCCCGGCAGCACCCTCGATCAAATTCGCAAGGACGCAGCCCCGTTGCCAAGAGAAGAACGTGCAGAATTATTGTACGACAACAAGGCATTTGAAGAGGCCCACCAATCCGTAGCAGCAATGGGCGATACCGCCGAGCCAAGAGACAGGTCCGTAGGGCTAGGCCAACATTTCGTCGGTTACGTCAAAGCAAACGGACGGCTCTGGGAGTTGGAAGGGAGCAGAGAGGGTCCGTTGGACAGGGGTGAGCTAGGGGATGACGAAGACGTCCTAAGCCCCAAGGCGTTGGAGTTAGGTCTGGGGAGGATAATCAAGTTGGAACACGAGTCTGGTGGGCAAGACTTGAGGTTTAGTTGTATTGCCATGGCACTGAAAGATGAGCAATCCGAGTAGAGTCAAGCTCTCGTACGTACTATTAATCTTACTACTGATGTATACTTCTCTAGCGCTGCTTTCAAGGCACATGTTCTCCATCCCATCAGCCACGAGGCCCAGAAGGTCCGCCATGGCCATTTGCGTGTATGACTGGCTGTCGTACACCGTACTGCCTCAGCTCGCGTTGGTCCTCGTATTGCTTCATGAGAGATTTGTGCTTGATACATGAACGATCGGGTGACCAGGGGTTGTTCTTGCGACCTCCCCACCATCCCCAGCAAGATCCAACCAAAAAGAGACTGCAAAACGAAAAGAAGAGACAGGCCCATACACAGATGAGACAAAGCGCAAATCTCAGGTCTGGATCCAAGAAACTGAGGGCCCTGCTCTTCCGCCGCTTCGCCCTACCCTTGATGGAATTCTTGGGTGGTGGTGGTGGTGATGGCGTAGTCTTTTCTGTCCCTGATGGGGGGACGGTTGACCGTGCAGGTGACGAAGGGGTTGCCAACGAGGAGAGGGCTCGGTCCGAAAAGTCGACAATGAAATGGTCTGGTGACTTGGTAGCGCTAAAGAAACTGAACGGAGTGCCCTGATGTGTGGTCCATGAGAGGGCTGGCCGAAAGGCAGCAGAGCATGAGCTGGATGCTATTGAAGGCTCTCCGAATTGGGCATGGGACGAGGCAGCACTGCGAGCTCGTGGGAAGTAGGCAATCGAGGCCGGCGAACTGCTGGGATTTCGGGAGAGGGGCGGGAAGGTGATGGATTGTCTGCTGTCGGTTGTGGCATCGGGAGTACCTCTCTAGGGGCTATCGCTGGCCGGGGTGTTGGACGTTGGCACGGGAGAGTCTGGCCGCGATTGAGTCGGGGATGGGTACGATCCGGGCATGTTCCTCCATCGCCTCGAGTCTATTGCGTCTGTCGTTGACGGAGCTTCTGGCTCGACTGTCATGGCTCGTTGATCGAGGTATGTTGAAGACCGGTGGGCGGTGATCTTGAGGTGAGGGAGAGGATGAGCTGGTTGTTGGAGGAAAATCTAATTCCTCACAGAGACAGGTGCAAGACCAAATACAGCACGACAGACCAGGCACACCTTCCTCTTCCACGGCGGTCCAGAGTTGATCTTGCCATCTTTGACCCGACTGATCATCTCGGAACGGGACGAATCCCGCAATACCCGCATTCTTCCAACCTGGTCACCTGGAACTGTTCCCACCCGCCATCTCACCCAAACCGAACCCTTGAACGGCTCTAGGTTTCAACAGTTGATGATATTTTCTTCAGATATCCGTGGAGAGTGCCGCGAAGAAAGTTGGGCACGGTATGTGACCCCGCTCTTTGTTGACTCTGGGGTCACGATCCGGTCAGCATTCCAGGCCCCCCTTTTTGAACAAGGAAGTTTTGAGACAGCCCCTGATTCCCGCGTTCCTGCAGCACATCTTCAACAACGAGCATACCATCTCACTCTAGACCGCGCCGAGAGTTGGACCGATCACAGCAGATTGTGCAATGATGGAGGTGGTTTCTGCGGACTGATAACCACTCTCGATTTTTGTATAAGTACGGCAGGACCTGAACGATCTTGAAACCTCTTTTTTCCTCACCATCCAGCCCTTCACACACAAACACACCACTCACCTCCAATTCCCAGGCCGTCTCTTTCAGACCGCGACCACACAGAAGCAACTTCATCTTTCATCATGAAGGCCACTCTCCCTCTCCTCGTCCTCGCTGGCACTGCCATCGCTGTCCCTGTTCCAGAGGAGCAGGCCCAGCTTGCTGAGCAGCAGGCTCAGCAGTTGGCTCAGATCCAGGCCGCCCTCGAGGCCCAGCTCCTTGACGGCGTCCCGATCTTCGGACCCCTCCTTAGCGGCCTTCTCGGTGGTCTTACCGGCGGTGGCGGCAGTGGTGGTCTTCCCATCCTTGGTCCTCTCCTCGGTGGTCTCCCCATTCTCGGACCCCTCCTCCAGGGTCTTCCCCTTGTTGGCGGTCTTCTCGGCGGTGGCGCCGGTGGTGCCGGTGGCAACCCTCTCGCCGGTCTTCCCCTTGTTGGCGGTCTTCTCGGCGGTCTCGGCGACGGCGGTGGTGGTGCCGGCGGTCTCCTCGGCGGTCTCCCCATCATCGGCGGTCTTGCCGGCGGTCTCCCCATCGTCGGCGGTCTCGTCGGTGGTGGTGGCAGCGGTGCCGCTCTCCCCCTCCCCCTCCCTCTCTCTTCCACCCCCGCTCCCGCTGGGGCTTCTTTCCCCACTGTCCAGGCTACTCCCCAGGACGCCGCCGCTGCCGTCCAGAAGCGCAGCGCCGCCTATGCCCAGAGCGTGGCCAATTACTACGCTGCCCTCAACAGCCAGGTCAACCAGGAGGCTCTCACTCAGCTGTTGACCGACTTCCAGGACAACCTCGAGAAGATCAGTAAGCAGCTCCCTTCTTTCTCTTTGTACTGTCTGCAACATGACTAACTTCCCGATTCTTCCAGAGCACGCCATGGCTGAGGCTGCCGACAAGACGCCCGAGGAGAAGGCCGAGGCCGTCCGCGCCCCCCTCGAGCAGCTCGACGCGGATCTCAAGGTCGGTGTTTCCCGTCTTGTCCTCCCCAGTGTTTCCGGTTTGAATGGTCTCCCCCTCGTCGGTCAAGCCACCACCGGAGTCCTCGGTGGTGGGCCCGGCGGCCCCATTGGAATCGTCTCTGGCATCCTGAAGCTGGTCACTGACCTCCTCACCAGTCTTCTGTCTAGTGGCCCGGTCGGCCGCGGCGGTCTCGGCGGGTTCATTGGTGGCGGCGGTCTCCTCAACGAGGTGATTGGCGGCACCGGGATCGGCGGGACCGTCGGCGGTCTCATCTTCAACAGCCCCATCAGCGGTCTGCTCCAGAGCATCCTCGGCACTATCGGAAGTGTCCTCCCTGGTTTGAACAGCATCATTCCGGTGCAGTTTTGATGATGACGGGAAACCCTCAGATGGACTCCCTGGGAAGATTCTAATGACCGAAAATTTGAGGAAGTGTGCGAAAACGTGTGAGGGATTAGTACTGAGGATTAATGTCTTGTTTTTTTTTTTTGGGGGTGGAGGGAGGGGGGATCATGTAATGGCTTATGAAACTTAATCTTCTTTTTGGGCTTTTGGGTAACACTGACTGCTCACCTTTTTTTAGCTGCTCTTTTTTTGAGGAGTTGGCATGATGGTGGAGGGATAGCGGATGGAAGTTATCAGGTTGAGGCGGCTGTTGACCTTGAAAGGTGATGGTGCTCTTGATGATGGCTTCTGGTTTTTAGCTGAATGGGAATACCTATTCTTAGTCGACTTGATTTGATTTTTTTTGTGACTGAAACTTGAGGTTTTCGCAGGCCTTGGTTAGCAATAGTTGACGAAAAGACATCAACCCCCTGGGTGCAAACAATGAGAACTGCTGTGGTGAGATTCGAGCTCATAACATTCTAGACATAACAGCTTTGATCATATTCGCTATAGCTCTCCTGCTGTGGTTGGATTGTCACACTATTGACTACCAGGCAAGTTGCTCTTGTTGTTGGGAAGGGGGTGGAAAGGCTGGTTAGTAAGTCGATTCTACAAAGACATACCACAAGGGCGCCCTGGTAAGATGTTGGAGCTGCTGTTGGAAGGAGTAAAAGGGACCTAATGCATAAATCATGGTGCACTTGTAGGGAAGAAGCAACGTGGTGGGTGGTCGTTCCCGTCACCTGTAGGGAAGGAGCAATGCAGTAGTCGGAGATGATGGGTAGCAGTGCACTTAGGAGGGAGAGATGTTAAAGTAGTAGTAGATACGGTTTTATTCTAGCCAGGGGTAAATCTTGTGATCCCGTTGTTTTCATGACTGGGATATTCATGTTATGATCGTCGTCGGTACCTCGCACAGTCATTCGGTCAGCCTGAACGTCACTCAGTCAAGATAATTTCAACAAGTTTGTTGCAACTTGACATCATCATTCTCTTGCCCTGTTGATTACGGTATCTATCTCTTGGTTATAACCTTTATACACCTCTTCTTCTCAAAAACATTACTCCATCAAACAACAACAACAACAACAACAACAACAACAACAACAACAACAACAACACCAACCGAACCTCTCACTTCTCCAGACCATCCACCACCACAGATGATCACTCCCACCCCCGTCTCTTAACCACCCACCTAACCCCATAAACCAACCCCAACAAAACCGGCACCTCAATCAACGGCCCAACCGTCGCCGCAAGAGCCTGATCACTCTCCGCCCCAAACGCCGCCACCGCAACGGCAATCGCCAGCTCAAAGTTGTTGCTCGCCGCGGTAAAACTCTGGGTAACACCAAACTCGTATCTATACCCCAACCTCCTGCACGCGAACAAGGTAGCAAAGAAGATTACGGTGAAATAAACAATCAACGGCGCGGACACCCTCACGACGGAGACAATCTGGTGGACCACCTGCTTTCCCTGAGACGCGAAGAGCACGAGGATGGTGTACAACAAGCCGATGAGGGAGAGGGGGGAGATGACTGGAATAAACTTCTTGTTGTAAAAGTCCGGGGAGGTGAGAAAGAGGAGGGCAAAGCGGGTCATGATCGCGGCAGCGAGGGGGATGCCGAGGAAGATGCCGACAGAGGTCGCGACGGTGGAGTAGGAGATGCTGATGGCGGTGGTGCTGTTGGGGTCAAAGACTCGTATGAACAACAACGACAGCGGTGCGAAAAGGACGATTTGAAGGAGGGAGTTGACCGCCACGAGGATGGCGCAGTAGTCGCTGCTGCCGTTGGCCTGTTTATCGTCAGCATCACTGTGTGGGATCTCAGACGGGAGGGGATAATTACAAGATTATTCCAGATCAAAACCATAGCAATACACCTCGCCACACCAACCAGAATCAACCCCTGCCTTAACCCTTCCTCATCCGGCAAGAACGCCCACGACAAGGCAAGCATGAACAGCGGTGCTACCACCCAGTTCACCACAATGCTGAAGGCAAGTTGCACCCAGACTTCTTTTTCTTGAAAGACTTTGTGCAGGGACTCGTATTTGACTTTGCAGAGGATGGGATACATCATTACCAGGAGTCCGACTGCTATTGGGACGGAAACGTCGAAAAAGGTGCCGCGATGGAGGGCAGGGCCGGTGTTGGGGACAAAGTTACCGAGGAGGACGCCGATGAGCATGGCGAGGAAGATCCAGAGGGCTAGGAAGCGGTCGAGGAAGGATAGGGCTTGGAAGGTGGATTTTGGTTCGGCGCATGGGGGGACGGGGGGAGGAAGGGTTTGCTTCTCGGGGTCATTGCTGGTGATGGTGGTGGTGGTGGTGGTGGGCTTTTCGGTGATGTCGGGGGGTTGATAGGGAGCTGGGTTAGGGTTTGTGGTGGACATTGTTGTTTACTTTCTCCTGAGCGGAGTTGAGATGAGAGGTGTAAGTGCCGGTGGAGAGATAACAGAAGGATGATTGTTGTGACGGAGACGCAAAAGAAGCTGAACAACTGAGTGGTGTTTTCACAACAATTGGTGTTTTTTTCTCTTCTTGATGACAAGAGACTCAAGAAGAAGTTTCCCAACTCCAAAAAAAAAAAAAAAAAAAAAAAAAAGTCTGAATATCAATGGTCTCTTCTTGGCTGCCATTTGGCATCGAGTTTATCAAGGTTCTCAGCCTTAACGCACAACTGCCGAAGCCATTGAACCAATCATTTCGAGGCAGTGACATTCTCTCTGTCTTTTGCGCAACCAATCAGATGAGGGTAGTGACATTCCGATGACAGACCGTACCGTTGCCGTTTCTGGACAGCTCGGGGACTTGGCAGTGTCTTCAGGGTCTGAAGAGAGTGATTTGACTGGAATGTTTCGTGTTTTTCGAAGATTTGGACAGAACACGGAACGCAGCGTCAATAATAAGAAAGAGGCATAGGGCATGGTCTTTGTGATCTCATCGCCGATATGACCGCTCGCAAATGCCGAGGCGTGAGTGTGTGAGCAAACGGCGTTCGGGATCCGGAAAGAAATCGAGCTCCATCTCCTGGGCTTGGCTGACCGTTGCGGTTTTGTTGATCTGCCGGTATCTGCCGCTGTGCGACGGGGGCAATCGCTGGCGCGGTCGTATCGAACTCTAGTGTTCCATGGCACAATCGGAAAAAAGCTGGATGGAGATCTGATGAAGTCGAAGTTCTAGAAAGGGTGACGAGTTCAGTTGATAGCCGTCAAGAGAGAAACGGACGGTTGAACGGCACCAAGAGCGGAGCCACTCTCCACCCCAGATCAACTGCCAACGCAACCTCATGAAGCAAGAGTGACAGCAAACTGAGGCATTCTGACAACTTGTTTGCCCTTATTACGAGCACCGCTCGCCTTCCTCCTCGGTTCCATCCGGACAACGGATGGTTGCACGTGAATCCCGCTGGCGTTCGGCCTGTCGGTTTCGCTGGCGTTGCAGCAATGACGACGGGTTCAATTAAAGGGATGAGACAGCCCCTTACTCAGCCCACCACCCACCTCATGCTTCCACTCACAGCCTTCCACCCTTCCTGATCTGTGACGGGTGAGAAGTTCCACAACTCCACACCGACCCTGGCTGCCCAGGCGTCATGCCTTGTACTCTGTATCTTCACCAGTGCGGCAGCATGCCAGCAATGTTACTTAAGTAATGACCAATCGGTGCGACTTCATGGCGACCTCCGGATTTGGCCTCGGCCCAAGAGCTTCGTATCAAGATGGTGCTGGACAAAGGCGAAGGAGTCAGATGGATTAGGGGTATTTATATACAGTTAATTCCCCCTCTTCAGAGTTCTGATGCTGGGTGGTAATTTGATATCATTACGCAAGTGTCGTCATCTGAAGCTTTGACCACATTCGACTTCAACATACCTACCTTGCCTTATCTCTCAACGTTGGATCGACTTATTACAACACTCACCATGTCTTGTCCCTTCCACGTTGAAGGGGCTGCCAAGCCACCGGGTTCATCACATTCAGCACGTTCAGAGTCAACACCCAAGCCAGCAACACCAGCGCTGGAAGAGATCGGAGAAGGAGAGCCAATCCCTCAACCACCCGAGAGATGGCTTACCGGCAACCTGGGAGAGATCAACCCCGAGTTCTCCATGGGATCCCTATGGAGACTTGCCGATGTCTACGGTCCCATCTTCACACTCAACCTCGTCAAGAGAAAGATTGTCGTCCTGTCCAGTCATGCTCTGATAAACGAGGTGTGCGACGAGAAGCGATTCGAGAAGAAAGTTGCTGGTGCCCAGGAGGCCATCAGGGTGTTTGTCAAAAACGGTCTATTCACATCATACAACGAGGAAGAAGTCAGCCATTTTCAACCTCAGAGATCGTGTCAACATTAGCTAACCCTTTTGGCAGGAATGGGGAATCGCCCACAGAACTCTTCTACCGGCCTTTGGCCCGCTACATGTCCGCACCATGTTCCCCAAGATGACGGATATCCTCTCTCAGATGATCCTCCGCTGGGATCGCTTCGGCCCAGACTACCGCATCTCAACCCATGACGATTTCACTCGTCTGGCGTTTGACGTTATCGGTCTCTGTGCCTTCAACTACCGCTTCAATGCCTTCTACTCCGAGGAGCTAATCCCGTTCGCCAAGCAGCTGGGTGATGTTCTCATCGAGACTGGCAAGCGGACCAGTCGTCCCGAGATCCAGAACACTCTGGCCTTCCTCAGCAAGAGGCAGATGATGGAGAATATTCATTCCATGTGGAAGGTCTGCGACGATATTGTCGCAGAGCGCAAGGCCAATCCCCGCCCCGATGTCGACGACACTCTCAATGTCATGCTCAACGCCAAAGACCCTGTCACTGGAAAGGGGTTCACCGATGAGAATATCCGATACCAGATGGCTACCTTCCTGGTAGCAGGACACGACACTTCGGCTGGTACCATGATGTTTTTGTTCTACAACCTTCTCAAGCATCCCGAGGCCCTGCAGAAGTGCTATGCCGAGGTCGATGCTGTGCTCGGAGACAGGGAGCTGCAGTTGGAGGACATTCCCAAACTCAAGTACATTGATGCTGCCATGAAGGAGGCTCTTCGTTTCTGTGGTCCTATTCCGGCTTTCATGAGACAGGCGAAGGAGACCACCATCATTGGCGGCAAGTACAAGGTCACTCCCAACGAGAGTCTGGTGTTCAATCTCAAGGGTCTTCACAACGACCCTGCTGTTTGGGGCTCTGATGCTGCCGAGTTCAGGCCAGAAAGGTTCCTCAATGGTGGTTGGGAAAGGCTGCCACCCAACTCTTGGAAGCCTTTCGGGACTGGTGTTCGCTCGTGTATTGGTCGCTATTTGGCTGAGCAGGAGGTTCTTATCACCATGGCTATGGTGTTGCAGCGGTTCGTGATTGAGATGGCTGATCCTGATTATGAGCTCAGTACGTTGTCGTCGCCTTTTTGCACTTGAAGAATGTTGCTGACACACATCCCAGAGATCAAGTCTACACTTACCATCAAGCCTGATGAGTTCTACATCAAGGCTCGCAGACGGCCTGGAAAGGACCACCTCTTCAACTTCAGCGCTGGTGCCGCTCCTGCTCCAGCACCTTCTAGCAAGACAGCCAACGGAGCTTCTGCCAACTCCAACTTGAAGCCGTTTTCCGTCTTTTATGGTGGCAACTCGGGAACTTGCAAGTCTTTTGCCGAGGATCTCGAGACCAACGCGGCGAACCACGGCCTGTCCGTTCCAGCTAAGGTTCAGAGCCTGGATGATGCCGTGGAAAACCTGCCAAAGGATCACCCCCTCGTCATCGTCACCTCCTCTTACGAAGGCCTCCCCCCCGACAACGCCCGAAACTTTGTCGCCTGGCTCGAGACCCGTGCCAAGGACCCCAGCAACAGCGAGCTTCTCAAGGGCGTCTCATACGCCGTCTTTGGCGCTGGCAATAAAGACTGGGCCTCGACCTACCACCGCATCCCCAAGTTGGTTGATGAGCTCCTCGAGAAACTCGGCGCCGCACGTCTCGTCCCTACCGGTTTCGTCGACGTCAGCCAGGATATTGTCGGTCCCCTTGAAGAGTGGAAACTGACCCTCTTCCCCGCCCTCCGCGAAGCAGTTGGTGTGACGGCAGCCGTCAAGACGGAGGAGCTCCGAGTGGAAATCACCCAACCCACCGCGCCGTCCAAGCTAGCAGGCGAGCAGTTATCTCAAGGTCTCGTCTTGGTCAACAAAGTCCTCGCCAAGAAAGGTCTCGGTCCGGAAAAACGCCAAATCGACATTCTGCTCCCTCCTGGTGTGCAATACCGCAGCGGGGATTACTTGGCCATCCAACCCTTTAACCCCCGGGACTCGATCCGCCGCGTGCTCAGCCGCTTCGGCCTCCACCCCGACGATCTCGTCACCGTCTCGGGGACCACCAAAGAACACCTCAAGTCTGAGTCTGGGGGGCCAATTTCGGTGTTTGAACTCATCGGCACAAGAGTCGAACTCGCCAACCCTGCTTCCCAGCGCCAGGTGGCTCACTTGGCTTCTCTCTCATCCGGTCTGGAGGCAGATAAACTTCGTGTTTTGGCCTCGGATGAGGAGTACCCTACCTCTGTCCTGGCAAAGAGGTTTTCTGTCTTGGACCTGCTGGAGGATTTCCCTTCTTGCAAGCTGAGCTTTGCTTCGTATCTTGACATGCTGAGTCCGCTGTCTCCTAGGCAGTATAGCATTTCCAGTTCCCCGCTCGCGCAGAAACCGCTGCCTGATCAGGGGTCTGGGTGGTCGAGCGAGGAGGGGGTTGATCTGGAGAAGGCGAGCTTGACGGCTACGTTGACGTATGATGTGTACAACTCCCCTTTGATGTCGCATCCTGAGACGAAGTCCTTCAACGGCGTCAGTTCTTCCTACCTCGCCTCGTTACAGCCCGGCTCGAGACTGCGGTGTTTTGTGAGAAAGACGAATGCGCCGTTTCGGCTGCCGAGTGACCCGGCTACGCCCGTGGTGATGGTTGCTGCTGGGACGGGTGTTGCGCCGATGAGGGCTTTTCTGCAGGAACGGGCTGCTGTTGCGGGTGCTAGGGGGGGGTTTCACAAGTCAGGTCTTGGTCCTGCTGTGCTGTACTATGGGTGTAGGGATTCTGAGGAGGATTACCTATACAAAGAGGAGCTGGGTCAATGGGAGAAGGAGGGGGTTGTTAGAGTACGGGCGGCCTTTTCGAGGAGGGCGGGCGAGGGAGGGAGGACGGGGCATGTGGATGAGCTGATTTGGGAGGATAGGGAGGAGCTGAAGGGGTTGATTAAGCAGGGGGCCAAGATACTTATTTGTGGGAGCGCGGCGAGGTTGGGGAGGAGCACGGCGGAGGTTTGTTTGAGGATTTATGAGGATGAGTTTCCTGATAGGGGGAGGGAGGGGGCGGAGGAGTGGCTTGGGAAGATGAAGGAGGAGAGGTATGTTAGTGATGTTTTTGGTTGAGAAACTGTACGGACTTGGGGGTTGTGGGTTGTGAGAGGGTTGGGCAGAGATGGATGGGCGTTTTACTTTAATAGAGGTGGTGTTTGTTTGTATAGAATTTGGAAAGTTCTTTTCTTCTCTTTTTTTCTTTTACATCAATGCAAGTTCTTGAGACTTTTGAGTTGCGTTATCCACGTTTCTTATCTCTTCATAGCGCGGTGTAGGAAGGGGTGTCCTCAGACAGATGATTATGTTCTGTATGTCACACATGAAGCCTTCATGCATGTCGCTGTCACCCGCGTCTTTTTGCTGCTCTAAACCACGGCATAAACTAACTCCCTTTACATTATCAGACGAACTTGTCGACCCATCAAAATTATTTCACGGAGTGCCACTACCACTTTAGCTCCCGGCACCGTCTTCTTCTGGCGCTCTTCTAATGTCATGGCTGTCAAAGCGTTCTCGTCCGTTGATAGTAGCCCGCTGTTCCCCAACGGCTTTCTAGCCTCCCGGCAGTGGCGAGAACCGGGTACCTACTTCTAACAAAGTCAGTTGCCCCCCGTTTTATCTCACTCAACAACGGCACGACCGATAAACCACCCTTGGTCGACGGTTAGGGGCAGTTGTCTACAACGGGATGGGGGCATAGCCATTCGTTTTTTTCAGGTTTAGGCGAGGTGTGAAGTGTCTCCGTACCTCCTTCAGACCTCGGAGAAATTCCCTGCTACACAAAGTTGAAGAGAAATGTCTAACACAGCCTTGTGAAAAACGACCCGACGGAAAGTGACTGAGAGTAATATCAAAGTGAAACGACGCCCCATCGTTGGAGTCCGTTACCTCAGCCAAGAAAAAGAAACCCTGAGACATGGCTGCTTTTCCTGAAGTTTTCTTCCGAGTTTTCCGTTGGACGTTACCGGTTTTATTGTTTATTGTGATGAACGGCCGCGCGTATCTTCAGTCTCATGTTGATGATGATGGCTTTTTTTTTTTTGGTTTTTTTTGGGCTTCAGGTTGTCTCACCTGGAGTGTTCACATTAGCTAGGTAGGTGGTATGTGGGCGCACATAGGTCTACCTACCTATCTACCTACACCTCCCCCCCCACGAAAGATGGGCTGGTTGTCCGAACGCACGGCCCGGGAACACAACATGAAAGGAGCGGTAAGTTGTCGGGTATACGAGATGCAGTCCCAAGCCGAAACCTGCATGAGGAGTTTTTTGAGGATGGCGTGGACTCTACGCTTACAGCTCATGCGGTGTCCAGCGAGATGAGGACGTTATGCCTCAAGTTCTTTTTCACTTGCCCGTGATGGGTGACCAGATGTCAAGGTAACATTTTTCGGTAATCGTATCGATAATCGAGCTAGGGGGGTCTGTCATGATCAGGCGGACGGGCGGAAAGATGACCCCGAGGATCTGGTTGTGGCTTTGGCGCTATCGTGAGGGTCCATCGTGAATGGTAGGGCGGCGGTGTGTTGTTGGTTTCTTTTCTCTTCGCTTCTTTTTCTGGGCACACCCCCAAGAGATTTTCCTTTTTTTTCTCTTCTCATCTTTTTTTGCCGCCGGCGTGGCATGTGCAGGGCTAATGCAGGAGCGCGCTACCCGAATGTGGATGTCAACATCTGGACACCTCTTGGTAAAAAGGTTAGCGTGTCAGGAAGACACCTTCAGGATGGGAGCGCGCAGTTTAATTGTCTTGTGGTGAGACTTTTGGAGACGCAAGACCCTTTCTTGGCCCCCTTTTTTCACCCGACAAGGCCACACGAAAATGGCTAATTGTCAACAACAGCTCCCGAATCTCCAGAACACGGCGCAAAGGCGGTTTCAGAAACCGAAGTCGAGCGATGCGGTCGATATACGGATGACCACAACCGCTTCTGCACTGCACACACTGGACGCGCTGTAACCTCTGGTGCATGACTTTCAGCTACCCAGTACCGTGGCTGTCGGCCAGCACATCGTGCTTCTAGGCTGAGCTGCCACCAGAGACTTTCATGTAGGGTTGGGAGCCAGCCTCTGCCAGTCAAACACCTAAATGTGGCGGGTGGTGCGTGACGTCGATGCATCTCTTGCAGCAAAAAAGAGGTGCAAGGCACTTTACAGACGCGTCGCGCGTTTAATTGCTTGCCTACAAAAGAGTCTTAGTCTTGGTGATACATATGTAGGTCTCAGAACTTGGAAGCTTCTCAGTGGTTGCGGGAGCTGCCGTGCTGAATATTCCCCTTTTTATATCGTCAACTTCTTGACCGGGTTTCTAGAGGCCGTTTTTGGGCTTTTAGCAAGAGCTTATTTTCCCTGATTCCACACGTGGCGGTTGAGAATCCTGTTGAATGTTGGTTGAAGAAGGAATATCAATCATCAATTCGGGCTACGACGTGGTGTTCATATCTGTTTCCGACCCATGCTGTCGGATTTTGTTTGATCGGCCCCCGATCCTGCCTTTCGTCATCGCTCCATTAAAGCTGCCGGGTTCCCGGCGGTGGCATCGATGTGACCTTGTGATTATCAGCCCTCAACGACACAATTCTCATAGACTCTTCACCGCGCATTATAAAGGTCGTCGATTGTGGTAAGGCGTGGTGGTGTCAGACTGATGTTCATGCTCGGGGTGGGGTAGCAAACATCTCGACTCGTTCAGCTGGACCAGCATCGCTGAGGTCTTTATGCCTTGGCATAAACTGTCATACCTGCCCGTACATGGTAGCCTTGTTCCCCGCCTCGGCTCTGGGGAAAAAGATGCTTCTGGATTCGGGAGTCTGAATAGTTGGGTGATAAAACAACACAACCGGTGACCTCGAATTGACTTTGTAGAAATGGTGAGCGCTCGGCGAACGACTGGAGCTCAGGTCCATCGGTCTCCTGCACGGATCGGTCGCCCAGCCTCCTTGGTGCAGCCTCCAGGAACATCCCCTCTTCGGGGGCTACGGGGGCGTCGTTAGCGAACAGCACACCCGTATCCGTAGCCTCGGTGTGGCCGCCTCGTCTCCGTCCTATCTTCTTCTTTTTCACTCAAACCGCCTGTTCGTCTCGAGTGTTTCTTGAACCATCCGAGCGCAGGCACAGTGTTCCCGCTGAATGTTTCTGGATCAAGTTTGCTGTTTGAGAGAACATCTTGAAGTGAGGTAGCATCAACCAACAATGGAAGTCAATGGTTCAGTACACTACCCATACGAGGTGTTCCGGGGCCATCCCGCCGCATCTGCACGTACTTCTCCTAACTTGCAAGATCGACGACGTCAACAGCCTGCCACCCGAGTACGGTATAGTGGGCGCCAGGCTGGCCGCACTGGCCCATTGCTCGTCCCAATTTGCATCACTCTCCTGTCAAGCTGCCAAGTTCCCGTCCTGGTTGAGCGCGCGACTGACAATCTCCACTGGACCGTGGAGGTCGTGGAGTCGCGAGTCAAGCTGAGCCCGGCTTGTTCAAATGCAGCTTCGATATTAAATCGTGTCTGCCCTGATCTCGCCTGTCCGCCCGGGGCCTGCCCGCACTCGCTCGCAGCCGATCCTCAGCCTGTGCTATTTTTTTTTTTTCACTCTCTTCTTTCTGCTGTTGTACAATCGCCTGCACCTGCACCACGACTTTACGTTTACGTCTCTCGTTACGTCCAAGCTGCTCGCCCCGACCCGCCAAGGCTCGGATTCCCGTCATCTACACATCGCCGTCGCTGTTCTTTGTCTGACCGAGAGACACTCGAAAATCGCATAGCGTCGTCATCACCCCGTTACCGTTGATCAGCTCTGAGGAAGATTGGAAGAAGGACCATGTTTTGAAGGGGATTGGGGCAGATCGAAGGCAGCAGAGTCGCAGTATTCCCTGACTGCGAGGGCTGCCAGCAGGTTTCTCCGGCATACACGGCACACCACCCCTGTTGACGAACCACTGCAATCCACAGAGTCGACGGCTTGTTTTGAGACAGAGCAATGGTTGGTCCGACACTGACCATGACGGCGCCCGCTGTGGACACCAGCACGCCATTGCCTTTTCACCGCTCACAGCGCTCACAAGGTTCACAACACTCACATTCTACACCACCACCACCTGCTAGGAGTAGCAGCAAAGAACAACCCCCGCTCAAGCTCGCCAGGCCCGATGCTACCTCGCGCCCGCCTGCCAACACCAACAAGGAACTTCCGAGCCTGCCCATGCCCGATCCCTCGTTTGACATTCCCTCGTTCGATTTTGAATTTTCACCCGAGTTCAAGAGATCCTTCAGTTTCTGCAGCGACAAGATCGAAGCGTTGTCCATCCGCCCCGTGAAGCCCACCGCCACTGTCGTTACCGCTCCCGAGACGAGGCTATTGCCCATTGCATCCACTGAAGCTCGCGCCGAACCCACCAAGCAGCCAATACCACCCCGAACCTCGTCCAAAAACATCGACACCACCACCTATCACCGTAACAGCACCAGCACCGCGCCCACCGTGGCTGCTGCTCCGCGTGCCGAGAAGCACGGCCGTAGCCGGAGCAAATCAATGATTGACCGGCCGCTGTCGTGGCTGCCGAGCTCAAAGTCGACCCCCAACGTGCCGGCAACCCATGAGCTGTCCCAACGGGTGACCAAGAACAATGTGACTGTGTCGACCGACAATCTGGTGGAGGACAGCCAGCTTGAAAGGTCGAGGACGGTCGAGTCCTTTGCCAATTTTGCGAAAAAGTCTTGGATGACAAAGTCACGATCACCTTCACCGCCAACGACCCCAGAACGGCTTCGACATGAGACCCGCGAGCCTTCCACAGAAAGGAAAAAATCGCCTGTCAAGTCTAGGTTGACGCTGCGAACCCGCGCGCGTTCGGATTGTGATTCTTCCCAGGACGCTTCCGCCGAGCCACAGAGCAGCAGCAGCAGCAACAGTACAAGCCGCGTCTTCAGCCGTGCCAGTGTGTATCTGACGAGGATAAAACAAAAACCTCAAAGTGTGTTTTCTAGAACATCGTCCCCGCTCTCGCTTCCCGCCCCATCTTCTGTCAAGAGTTCGGAATCAAATGACTCTGATTCCGCCAGTGCTGCGACAGCCGCGCACAGCGTCAAGCCTGTCCCGGCCAAAACCACCCTTGCCCCGTCGAACCTCCCCAGATCTGCTGCTCTTGCCACCAACAATGCTTTTGCCCATGTCGAAGCAGCACCATCTCGCAGCTCTTCCCACCGGACTTCGTCACTAGAGTCGGATCTGGACACGGAAACCACTGCGACAACCAGCGCCTCTTCCGAAATTGCTTCCCAGGGCACAGCAGACACCAACATCACCATGCCACATCCGACATCCCGTGACCCTCTTTGGGGCACCTTCCGAACGCTAGATGGCGAGTTTGCCCGGTTCGCGGCGAGGCCTACCACCTCGACGCGAATGGACGTTGTGCGAGGTGTGCTGGTGCCATTCTTGAAAAGTACCTCGCACCACCCTTCCAATTCGAGCAGATCGGTGTTGAGTTCCGAGGATTTTGACCGGCGAGCCACAGTTTTGAACAAGTGGTGGAATGGCCTCTTGTCGATGCTGGATGCCGGGCATTCGAGGCTGTTGGCGGGAGGATACGGGCTTGCTCCAGGCATCGCTGCGCTTGGCGTCCAGTTTCCAGTATTGCAGCCGGTTGCTGGTGTCGACAGGCCAACTCTGCTCGAGGCGGCCACCATGATCATGATGCGGCCAGAGTGGAGGACGTGTACCAGCCAGTTTCAGCCTTTGGCTGAGCGGTCTCCCGAAGAGAAGGTCCGAGCGAGGTCAAACACATCGTCCACCGTTGGCAGCGATGTGGACTCGCTGTTGACCGAGCCGGCCGAGCACAATGTGCGTACCATGTTTGTCAACAACTTGACGACACAGATGGCGCTGGTGGTGGAGAAAATGTCGCTCCGGCACGCCCCTCTGAGCTTAGTCAACTGGTGCGGCAAGGCGTGTGCTTATGCGTTCTTCTTCGTGCCCGGTGTCGCTGATGTTCTGGTGCGGCTTTGGGGTTTGAATGCCGACATTTTGCGAAGAGTCGCTGATGAGTTTGGTCTGCCGAGGCGGAGCAAGGGCGAGAGCGAGGATATTGTCGCGCTCTACCCCGAGCATCTGCACAAGCTGGGATGGTCGTCTGTCAAGACACTGGGCGACAAGCTGCGGCTTGCGGCTAAGCTGCCACTGATGCCAGCCAAGATCCCTTGGCACGGCCCTTGGGTGTCGAGATGGCGTGGTGGTGAGACGGATCTGTTTTTCATCTTTTGCAAGTACTTCCACGTGCTTTCTGAGCAGTTTGTTTTTGAGGGACTCCCGCTGGTCGAAAAGGCGCGGTCACCTGCCTTTGTCCTGGTCCACGCTCAAATCTTGTCGGTGTTGGATAGCACCATTCACCGACAGGCCTCGATCGATGCCATGCTGGGCCCTCCGATTTCTGACAGCATTCACGGCGCGGATGCTACTTTGACCGGCATCTCTGTGCCCAGCAATGTTCTGAAAGGGATGGATGAAAACCGGCTCATTGTCCTGCTCAAGGATGTGCTCTCAGAAGGCTCTGTTGGGGTGAATCACGAGATTAAGCATACCTTTGCCGAGGCTTTTGCTGCCATCTCGAAGGCGGCAGCGAAGAGGACACCACGATTCGACCAAGCTTCGTGTTTCATGCTGTGCGATTTTCTGGAGGAGATGCTGGTCACGCTGGATACATTCCAGAACACGGTGAACGGCAGCCCTGCAGGATCCCCGGCCGAAGAGATTGGCCAGCCGCGGTACCTGGAATTTGGCAGCACCGCCCCCTTTGTCAACTACATTGACTGGCCTTTCTGGCTCGAGGTGGGCAAGATGATGGCCGAGTCCAACAACACCATGTCTGAGATTAGGGTCCTCTCTTTCCTCTACTCGGTGTGGGACGCCATCACTTCTGATCCGGTGCGCAAGGAGACCTTGTGCACGGAGTGGCTGTTGACGGAGGAGTTCTTTGCCAAATTCTTCAACCATTGGTGCCCCATGGTTCGTGCTTACTACATGCGCCTGCTCTGCTGGCGGATCTGCAGGGACTCGGGCAGCGCCAGTGAGGTCAACAGGTAAGACGATAGCCATCCAAGCGTTGCAACAGGTGACTAACGGGACTCTGCAGCAAAATATTCCTGACTGTGTCGCAGCGGCTCAAGACTCTTTGGGCTCATTACCTTTGGCTCAAGGCTGATGCCGACATGAGGGGCAAGGTCCAGCCTTCTACGGCCCCTGCTCATCCCACGCCTGGCAAGCGGTTCTTGATCATTCGAACCGAGGTGCAGCCGCCACAGCCGTCCATGAAGCTCGGCTTCGACTCGTTTTCCAGCTCCTTCCCAGGGTCAGACCAGCTCGTGGATTATGCTGGTACGTTCGGGATCAACGGCGGAGATACCGTTGGTGGCATCAAGGATGATGGGGATGTGTCATCCTTCAAGAAGCGGCTGTCAATGTTGGGCAAGGTACTGCCATTCAGCTCGCAAAATGGTCGGGCCGTGGATCCCAAGCGCGCTTGGGACGAGGAGCTGGAACAAGCTCGCCGCGAGACAGCTGCTGCGCGGATGGGACCTCGCCAGGGACCTCCGCCGCCGCCAAAGAGACCTGGCCACCATGCCACCTTGTCTACCGACTCCATATCTACTACAGGTTCTGCGCCCGTTTACGAGGCCACCACCTATGTCTTTCGCTTTGCGCTCACATGGCAAACTGGACCGGGGGGGCAGCCAATGCCACTCGGTCCTACAAGAGACCGGATTCTGACCCGCCCTCGACTCCCTGCGCCTGCTCAGGCGAGAGTTAGCGCTCGCTCGGCGGCGATCAACGACGTGGGTAACTTTCAGAACGGCAGTCTTGTCTATCGCAGCGACAGCCCGCCTCCCATTTCTCCCGGCCTGCCACCCGACACTAGGCGTGTGAGCGGTGCTTTGCAAACCGGTCTTATCAGTGAGGCTCGCAATGCTCGGCCATTGTCCATAGTGGAGGATACACCACGAAAGTCGATGGAGAGCTCCAAACGCCGGTACTCCCTCAGCATCAACGTCACGGCGGTTGCCTCGGACAGTGAGGATGAGAGATACAACAGGCCGTCTCCTCTTCGTCACATGAGCTTTGACGGCTACGAACGTGGTCCTTCGGTTGACATGATCAGGATGGCTCGGCCGCCCGCGCCAGCAATTCGTGCCGAGAAGCCCCTCGGCCCTTATGCCTCAGGGGCTGTGTACACAGGCCGAGCCCTCGCCGAGTGGGCGATCGTCATCAACGAATGCAACAGCTTTGTGGACCGCCGCCGGGACGAGGGTGTGCTCGGGTTGGCCGAGGTTGAGATTCCTATTCTTGGGGTCGATGGACTCGGGATGCGGCAGCGGGGTTAGTCGCCTCGTCCGCACAAGTCTGGCGACTGGAGATGGGCAGCTTTGTACCGGCATCCAACTGATTGCGGCTCGAGGCACTGAACAGCTTTTTGAACCATTCTACAATACCACACCATAACATGACGTTCTTCCGATCATTCACGCCATTTACACCACCACCACCACCACCACCACCATCTACACAAACACATACGTGCATACACAGCACACATTTTCGAGAGATGTTCTTTTTTTTTCTTGTTCCATATCAGCATTTAGCGACTTTTGTTCTTTTCTTGAGCATTTTTTGTTTCATTATCAAGCCGCAAAAGTTTTTTCTGGTTTTTTTTTGGAGCACAGATATTTCAACGTATATAAAGCCTCGCTTTTGGGGCCAGGGGGGTTTTGGGCATTCATACGAGCATTTGATTCTTTTACACATTATTTATAAGTTATACATTGTTTGGGCGTTTTTGGAAGGGGCTGCTCGGGCAAAGGGGGGAATATAAATTCGGCTGTTTAATTTTTCATGGAAGGGTCTGTAGGATTTGGATTTTATGTTTTATTATTAGATGGAGGGGAAGAAGGCCTACGCTTTTTTTTTGTTTCTGGTCCTCAACTTAGGACTGGCGAATTGTATTGCTTAATGAAGTTTTCAACATACACACACAGACATACACACATACACACGCACACACACAGACATACAAACACACACATACACACACATACACACATACGCACACATATTTTGAGCGTGCACATGTGGGAAACGATTGTTTTTTTGTTTGCGTGGGTGTTTTTTGTTTGGTTGTGTTGCTGAGTTGGATGGTTTGATACCCACCAAGATACAAGTTGGTGTTTGATTTTCTGTCTTTTTTTCTTGCGTGCTGTGAGGGAGAGAGGGAAAACGCTGGGGGGGCTTTCAGGCCATCGTTGTTGATAATGCGGTAGTATGAATATCGGTTATGGGAGGATTGTGTGGATACTGTTTGGGAATTTGGAAGAAATCAAAACATATGGTTGCCGAACGTGATTGTGACAGAAGCTGCAAAACTTGGACGTGACGTGAGGTGAGGTCGTGTTGTGTGTGTGTGTGTGTGTGTGTGTGTGTGTAAGTCGGGGAGTAGATTCCTGGGTGTAGATTCCTTCCCTTTTCGGAAGGTGGGTCGGGGAATGGGGGTGGTTGAGTGGCTGGGCTGGGCTGGGCTGGGCTGGGCTGGGTTGGCTGTAGATGCATAACGCAGCTCGAGTTCAGACTATGCTGCTGTCAGGGGAACTCGACGGGTGTCTGATGTCGACGTACATGAGAGGAAAGCATTGACAGCGCTAGGTCGTCTTGAATTTTTTTTTTTTTTTGGCCAGTTCATCCGTCGTCCTGGCATGGCATGGAGATGGCCGCAGGGACGGACGGATGATTTGTTGAGCGTAAGCAGAGCAGAGCAGAGCAGAGAGCAACTTCTGTGCGGTCGGTCTGAGAGTTTTGCTCATCACAGCTGTTGTGTGTTCGCAGCGACGGAAGGGTATTTGGTCCCATTGTTTTTCCACTTCACGGTGGTGTTTATTTTCTTTTTCATCTTGTACATATATTCTGCACTTGGGGGGGGTGGGGTGGAGGGGCAAAGCAACCGACTATCTTTTTACCTTTTCGTCAGGGTTCTTTTTTTTTTCCTTTCCAGGCCTGAAATCATTCTTATTTTATTTCCCACACTTTGTTGTTGTTATTTCTCATCCAAGAGTAAGAAGCAAGATGCCACCAGGCCGCTTCCCACACACCCTCCCCCTCCCCCTCCCCCGCCCCCGCCCCCGCCCCCGAAGCCGGAGAGGAAACCGCTTCTCCCTCCCGGCTTTTTATCTTCTCTTGGTCATCTGCATAATCTCCTGGACGGCAACCCACACGACGGCGTCGTGGGATTACACTACTTACAACAAACCCCACCATCATACACATCCCCAGAGGCACCATTCCCGGGATACGTACACGCCTTTTCCCGGCCGGGTTGTTCATGACCATCATCACGACAAAAGGAACGGGATGGCGGGGATGGGGCTTTTCGAAATGATGGGGAAGGCGAGGGGGCAGGGGGTGGCTGTGACAAGGCCGCTAGGGCCAGTTTCTGGAAATGCTGTTAGGAAGAATAAGGGTGGTGGTAATAGGGATGCTCACAGTAGTGGAGGAGGAGGAGGAGGAGGGCGGAGGTATGGAGTTGTGAGGTTAGATGATGCGGTTAGCTTGCCTGTGGGGGAGATGGTGGATGATGGGAAGGGGGGGGGAGAGTTGAAGAGGGGGAGGATGGTTTTTGTGGAGGAGGCGGTGGTGGATGAGTGATGGAGGGTGGTGAAGTCGGAAGGTGGATGGGTAATGTGTTGGAGGGGATTGAAATGGCCCAGGGGGCAAACCGTGTATGAAAAATATGATGGATAGTTGATGTGTGTTCAATGAAATGGGTTGGTCAGTGAGATGAGGTCGAGCTGTAGGGCAAGTCGTAAAGTTAATAATAATAATGTCAAATGATGAGACTAACAAATGGCAACGAGAAGTCGACAGGCAAGCCGCAATTACTGTACTTGCATGGTTGGGACTGGAACCGAATCGCATCCTTCCCTACGACCACAACCACAGTATATATACCACCTTCCTCACCTACCTTCCAACAGCAGCCCTGAAATCTTGACCAGGGTGCCACTTCGTGGTCAGAACAAATGGTCAAGGTGGAGGGAGCTGCTGTTAACTCCCCCCCACCGGGAGGGTTTGCAACCGATAGCTCCCGAGTTAGATCCGAAGTAAAACCACCGGGGTTTTTGTAGTCGGCCACCTCTCCCAGACACCGGTCTGGGTGGGTTTGGCCGGTGAGATTTTTGCTTTTCTTCCAGCCCTGCTTACTTCCATATCCTTTTTGCAACTTTGCTCTTACACTCAAGACCTTGGTCATGAGCAGTTGATTCCCCTGCCTGAATAATGCGACTTTGACATCCATCATCAAGACTTAAAGTCGAAAGCTCCAGTCAGACTTCAAAAAACCTGCTGTGTTTGCCTTTACCATGAACCCCCTGGCCCAGAATTTGACTTCAGCAATACTGACCGGACCACAATAGAGTCTACCTTACCTTATACAGGCACAGCCACACCGGACCTGCACTTCGAGAGTCGAAGAAATACATCGACCCGTTCCGTTCCGCATCGCGATATCCTTTGAGATTTCGATTAAACAACTAACTAGGTACCCTCATAACACCAAATACTCACCGAAACAAAGAACCCTCACGCTGGCAGCTTGTGCTACAAAACTGTTAGGATAGATATAGGCACTCGAACTGTTCTTATCATATTTCCCCACTGGCAATCCAATTCTGAGCTGAAAGCATAATAATAACTCTTATTAAAAGTCTTGAAGCAACAACATCTACACAGTTTGGTGTTAGTATACAGAGATGCTATTCCTCGGTATGGCATGATAGTAAGCTCGGCTTAGGAAATACTTCGTACAACCAAAGTGAGACATGGCAGCTTTGGGGTGTGCGAAACAAATACATAACACACATTACTTAAAAACCACCTTGACTGTCTGCTGATAGCCTGAAACCATAACTTCAGAGTAGTATTTGTTATTCGCAAAAAAAAAAACCATCCAAGAACCCACCGATTATAGCAAGAAATAGAAAGAATCGACGCAGTCCGTCTCCGAACTACCGCCAATATGAACCACATGTAGACCTGCTTATCAGAACAATGAACATTGTCCATATAACCCCATCACATCATGTATACCCAACAAAAGTGCCCAACAACGCCAGAAGCCGCAGCCCCATCACAGCTTTGATATTGAAAAAGAATTTTGCCTTGAAAAAATCAAGATAGCAAGCAATACCAAGAAAGCGCTAATGTCTATCGTGAAATGCTAATGCCCCAAAGCCAAACTCCTATCCGAAATACGCCTATGCCCCTCTATGTCCCCCGAAGCCATATCCCGTGTCCCCCTTTCCGCTCGTTTTTCAATTTTCCCACTTTTCTATCTTTTACTTTTTATTCCTGTTTAGTGACCGTTGACACCATTGGTACCGTTGCCGTTGGAAGTCTCGGCAACAGCACGCTCAAGAGCCTGGAGAACATCGTTCTTGAGGTCCTCGGCATCCTCAACACCGCAGCTGAGACGGACAAGGTCGTCAAAGACACCAACAGCCTCACGCTGTTCCTTAGGAATACCAGCGTGGGTCATGCTGCTTGGCACCTCGCACAAGCTTTCGACACCGCCCAGGGACTCGGCAAGTGTAAAGATTCTGGTCAGCTGGCAGAAACGCTCGGCCGCGGCGTGACCCCCACGGATGCGGAATGACAGCATGCCGCCACCCATGCCGTTGCGGTGCTGCTTCTTGGCGATGGCGCGATGCGGGTGAGAGTCGAGACCGGGGTAGTTGACCGCGATGACGTGGGGGCTGGCCTCCAGGGCGTGGCCGACAGCCGTCGCATTGGTTGTGGCCTCGCGGGCACGCAGGTGCAGAGTCTTAGCTCCACGGTGGGCAAGCCACGAGTCAAACGCCGAGGGGATGGCGCCGATGGCGTTCTGCAGGAACGAGAGCCTCTTGAAGAGCTCCTCGCTGTTGAAGGCGGCGACACCCATGACGACGTCGCTGTGGCCGTTGATGTACTTAGTGACACTGTGCACCACAATATCGGCGCCGTGATCAAGAGGGTTCTGGATGTAAGGGCTCAGGAAGGTGTTGTCGACAACAACCATGATGCCGTGCTCGTGGGCAGCAGTCGCGACGGCGCGGATGTCGACGAGACGGAGGGTAGGGTTGCTGGGAGTCTCGATCCATACCAGCTTGGTGGCAGGGGTGATGTGCTCGCGGATGTCAACCTCGATCTCAGGGGTGAAGGTGACCTTCACACCGTGGGCCTTGGCAACCTGGGTGAAGTAACGGTGGGTGCCGCCATAGACGTCGGAGACAGAGATGACGTGCGAGCCAGAGGCAAGCGACTGGAGGATCACGGCAGTGGTGGCGCTACCGGAAGAGAAGGCGAGGGCATGCTTGGCGTTCTCGAGGGCCGCCACCATGTCCTCAAAGTTTTTGCGATTAGGGTTAGAGGACCTAGAGTACTCATACTCGCCAACCGGTTGGCCGACGGCCGTTTGCGCAAAGGTCGTCGAGAGGGAGATGGCGGGGATCACGGCACCGCTGTGAGCACACTATTAGTTGGAGGATTGGGGAGAAGAAGAAGAAGAAGAGGGGGGGGACACATACGTGCTGGGATCGTGCTCAGAGCCGGCGTGGACGGCTCTGGTGCCAAAGCCCGACGAGGGGGAAGAGGCCCTTGGTGGTGTCGTGATAGTCATCCTGTACGTTTTGTTGGTTGGGGAGTGTGAGCCTCTGGTGGTGATGTAGGGGAAGCGTGGGGGCACGTTTAATAGTAGAGGCGTTGGGTGATTTTTATAAAAATCGCGACATCGACCCTGCGGGCTTAAAATAAAAAACACTGTGGGATTCCGAAACTGAGCCGACCTGGCACACCTTGCTCCAGCTGATGCTTGTTGGAGGGCTCGCTTTGAAATCAGCGAAAAAGAGGTGCCCCTCCTGTTGCCAAGCCGAGACAGTGGAGATCTTGGCAGATCTCGAAGGAGTGGTTCCTTCGAGCTTCCTTGAAAGAAGTAGTCGAGAAGACGCAAAGACAGGCTAAACAAAGGGCTGACCACGTGAAATCGCGCCATTGAGTGACGCTTATGGAGGACGTGGATATCTCCCTGCCTTTCATGGCGGAAACCAAAGGGTCCGCACCGCAGCAAGCCGTCTTCTACCGCACTTCTGGTCGGATCGGATGATGATGCCACTGCACCCGAAAACCTGGGGATGGAGGGGCAATCTTTTTCTGACTGAAGAGCGCACGGGCCACTCTTATGCAAGTAACTGCATAATCTCTTGCTTATCATTCACACTGTGACTCTGCCATCTCTTCCAGAATTCCCTATATTATTCCAAATTGCTTGCTAATCAGGTCTTAGACTTATCATCTAGATACACACCAAAAGTCTAAAGACCACAAAGGCGCAGTTACTATGTGCCTGACCGACCTTGCCGCTCAAACCTCTTGCCACACCACCAGTCACCAAAGTCCAACTTTCAACAGTTACCAATCGACAAGACCATTGTATAGACATGAGCTAGGTGGCTGACCACATGATGAAAGAAATAGGGTCTTTGTCTGCGACTACATCAAAGCTATTGTGCCACCGCTCCTTTCACCAACCTCTTCATTGCGAGAATGTCCCGAGATTGGCTAATCCTCCCGAGCTTTACGTATCGCATTCCTGCTGACCGAGGTCGCGGTCCGAGACTTTTGATAGTACTTGTGTACTTGTGGAGAGCATGCCGTCTTCCCGTTTCGTCACATCGGCGCGCTTCAGATTCTGCGAGCTAATGTATATGGGGAAAGAGACGTTTAACTCCTGCTCATAGGGCTCTAGCTCATCGGACGCAAAGATTCTTAGGTACATTATCTTGCCATTATGGGAAGCGCGGCAATAGAAAACAGGATTACAGGTTTGAAAGCTGACCATCACAACACATTCTAGGGTACTCTAAAATTCTCCTCATACATCATATCTAAACCCAGCTTTTGTCTTCTAGTCCTCTAAAGCAAAAACCCAGGTATCCCAGATCCCAAAACTCCACGCTAATGTCATCATCATCATCATCACTTCCCCCTTCCCCTTAAACCATCACCCCCATCTCCCCCTTCTCTTCCCGCCCCTCCCTCTTCCTACTTTCCTCCCCCTCAACACCAAACCACATCCCCGTCACCACCCCCTTCCCCCCAGCACTAACAAACAACGCAACCGCACTCCCCACCCTCTTGAAAATCACCGCCCCCACCAACGTCCCCAAAATCAAACTCCCCAAAAACATCAACCTCCTATTCCTCCCCCTATTTTTCACCCTCATCAAATCAGGATCAATCACCAAATCCAACCACGCCGCCGTCGCCATCGCCGTGCTAATCTCGGTCATCTTCAAACTCCTACTCACCACAACCTGCGATCCCGCAGCAGTGGCAAGAAACCCAATCGCCAGGAGGGTTCGTGTACCCTGGGGCTCGACCCCCTTCTTGTACTGCAGGACAGCAGTTGCAAAGACGAGGCAGGTCTGGATGAGATTGCAGATTATGATGTACAAGCGGCGGCGGGGGCCGATGATGTGCCCGAGCTGGCCGGTGAGGTAGGCGGCCGCGAGGAAGAAGCCCAGGGCGACGGCGATGTTGGAGGTGACAAACATCTCGCCGTTCATCTCGGGGAGGATGATGGCTAGGACGAGGAAGACGGTGTTGCCTGTTTGGTTGGAGGCGAAGCAGTGGAAGTCGGGGAAGGAGACTGCGTCTAATAGGGGAACAGAGTTAGCAAGGGGGTGGGAGGAGGATAGGTGGGGGGATGGGTAAGGGGAGATATATGATGTGGGCAAGGTGACTTAGCGAAGACCAGGGGAAAACTAACCTTGTAAACCGATGCAGAATGTTAAAAGCGTAAGTTGGATCTCGGCAAAGGCGGTGGGTTTGATGTCTTGATTGAGGTAGTTCCAAAGTTTGGAAGCCGTGAGGAGGGTTTTTGGTGGTGGTGGTGGGGGGGGGTCGTTGGTGGGTGTTTCGACTTCGGCCTCGGTGGTGGAGGATGAAGACGAGATAGGTTCTTGTTGTCTTTGAGGATCCATCATCGTCTCTGTAGGTCGTGATGGCGGTGGGGTTTGATGATTCTGAGCTTTCATAATCTCGTTATTCGACCCTCTATCCGGCCCAACAATATGCGGTACGCAAGGTAAAGAGCAAGGCGTTGTTGTCATTGTATAACATCCAATTTTACTCCTTCATACAAGATCGAGATGTCTTCAATGGTATGTTCAAGATTCGTTGGTCTCGAGGTCTGTATCTCACAAAGATGAACAAAACAGGAGATCCCCTTCTACTTATCTACATCCCCCAACCCGTCCACCGATTCCCCCGATCTGGAGAAGAAAAAAACCAGTGACTCCTTCCCTGAATTTTCCACCCGCCGCTGCTTCGGGAAGGGTTACACTTTTCCATCGGTGCGGGTCCCCTATCCATAGTGTAGTCCGCCATGTGCCGTTCCCGCAAAACTCCACCACCGACAACCGATCCAGTTCGTCTCTTTCCCTATCTCTCCACAAGGGGTGTTCCAGACTTTTTCCAAACCGGCCTTCAACATCACTTGCGATAGCTCTCGACTATCTTACCGTCTAACGATACAATATGTGCTATCCTGTGTGATGAAACCCCCGACTCAAACCTCCGACTAACCCCCGACTTCTCCCCCCCTTTCCCCCCAAGCGTAAACTGCCACATGTGACCACCCAAAAACTCCCATGCCAATTCCGTCATGGCATTTCCCGACCGCTCGGTTCCTTCCTTGACTCGAACTCGATGGTTGCGGGTCTGCCTTAGCGTGACATATCACACATTTGCGCTACGGACCAGTCCGTTCCCCACAACTTTCATTCCCGGCACGGCAAAAGTGGGGCGGTTCTCGGGAGGTAGTGGGCCTTCGAAGCCGGAGCGGCTGTCGGTGCCGATAGCCGGGCCGGTCGGAGAGTTAGGGTTCGGGTTGGTTATGTAAAGGGGCGAGGTTGTGTGTCAAAAAGGACATAGACTGTGCGTATATGTAACATCGTGACCACCTACGCTATGTTGCCAAGGAGTTTGTTGTGCAGATTTTCGGTGTGGAAGGGTCAGATAAGGGGTGGGTGTTTTCTTCCGATGGTTGCCGCCGGTCGAGAGAGTACGGAAGGTTGTTTCGTGCAAGTGGCCGCCGGTCGAGAGTACGGAAGGTTGTTTCGTGCAAGTGACCGCCGGGTGCGATATCCGACACCGCCCCGGTTGGGGTAGTATCGTGAGATGCTGGGGGGGGGCAACACACCGGTAAACTTGGCGGAGGACTGGCGGTTGGTTGGTTGTCAGTTGTCCGGTGGTGACTGTTGTTCCTGGGGTTGGTTGTTCGATGACAAGTTCCGAGTGTTTGACGGATGTGTTGTTCCAAGGATAGATACCTACCTACCTGCCAAGATCTGTGTGTCCGGGACAGGGCCTGGAACAGACAGTCAGTGTAAGTCATCCTCAGAATCAGTTACACTTCGTAGCTCTCGACCAGGTTTGATCAAGACAGCTGAACGTCATTCATGCTCTGATGTTCATCGCGTTGCAATGGAGTCTTTGGCAAATGGTGCCACAACACATTGATATCGTTCGTCAAGAGCAATGTAAACTCGATATGGTCTTTTAATTCCACGCTTACAACCCCCTATCCCAGATTCCAGCCCCGTAATCCGCCATGTTTGTTTTACCCAACCCAGAACACCAAAACACCACGCTAAAAGAGAGTCCCATCCGTAAACCAATTCACGACCCATATTCCCATCTAATGCCCCCCAACCTGCCCCCTCGGCAGCGGCCTGATCCAACTCACCCCCAAAGCGATCCCAAGATTAACAACCCCAATCACCCAAAACCCCCTCGCATACCCCTTCCCCCCATCCATAAACCTAAATACAACCGCAAACACCACCCCGCCCAAGTTCCCACCCGCCCCCGTCAACCCCGACAAAATCCCATTCGCAAATGGATGCACGTGCGGCACCAAGCTGAAATTCGCACCATTCCCCGCCTCCAAAAAAACCGCCATCACCGCGACCAATCCAAACATCACCCCCTGATCCCTCGGGTCCAAAACCCCAATCACGATTAACAGCACCCCAGTGACAGCACCACAAACCACGATCCACATCTTCTTCAACCACAGCGAGCGTCCAAAATAATTGTACAAAATATCAGACACAATACCCCCAAGAGGGCGCGTAACAAAATTGAGAAACCCAAAAATGGCAGCATAGTTCGACGCAGCCGTCTGCCCGAGCGAAGGAAAATTCTTGACGTAATAAGACGCCAGGATGGCATTGATCGCCAGCTCCGATCCAAAAGAGCACGAGTACGTCAAGATGTGAAAAATCGTCTGCGGGGAGCGCGCGACCTGGAGGGCCTCCTTCAGTGTCGGCTTTTGG
The DNA here is from genome assembly GCF_035222485.1 of Podospora pseudoanserina. Taxonomy (NCBI): domain Eukaryota; kingdom Fungi; phylum Ascomycota; class Sordariomycetes; order Sordariales; family Podosporaceae; genus Podospora; species Podospora pseudoanserina. The sequence continues at coordinate 3,778,828 of NC_085920.1, read as the reverse complement.
ACAATCTCCCCCTGGGCAGTCTGGATCATCTCCGTCTTTGAAAGCTGCGCCTCGTGGTCAAACGCGGCTGAAGTCTTCCGTTCAATCTTCAGGTCAACCTTCTCGTGGTTGCTGTCTGGTGGGGTGGAAGGCAACCGGTCGGTGATGGCGCCGGGAATGTCGACGATCGTCTCATCGATGCCGTGGGCGTGAAGGTTCTCCTTTGCTTGGAGGTGACGGTCGGCCCACTTGCCGGTGGGGGTGTCGGGGCAGAGGAGAAGGAGGGCAGCCCCCGTTGCGATGACCATGACAAGAGGGATGATGAACGTCAGCCGCCAGGATTGGCCCGGGGAGCGGCCGCTGGCGACAAAGGCGTCGTAGACGGCGGGCATGATGAAGTAGGTGATGCCGCCTCCCGCGTTGCCGAAGCCGCCGGTCAGGGCGTTGGCCGTGCCGACGATGTTCTTGTCGAAAAAGCCGGTTGACCAGACCTGGCAGGGGACAAAAGAGCCGCCGAGAATGCCGATGAAGAAGCGGGAGATGTAGAGCCCGTTGATGTTTTGCACTAGAGGGGCCAAGCCGAGGGGAATGGCGCCGACGAGGAGAAGGCCGCCAAAGACTTTGCGGGGACCGAATTGATCGCATAATGGGCCGGCGATGACCCTGACGAGGAGGGTGGCTAGAAGAGAGACAATGTTGCTGTTGGCTACCTCAGCCGGTGAGAGGTTGAGGTCATATTTGATAGTATGTGTGAGCTATAGACGGCATCTGTTAGACTCCTACACCTCATTGATGCTATGAGAAGGTGTCATCATACCAATGGTGGGAATGTATACCAAGCTAAAGCACAGAAAGTTAGTACAGAATTGCCAGGTAGGTAGTAGCAGAATGACAGAAACTTACCCCAGAACGCGATCATGAAACCGAACCACGAGAAGAAGAACACCCGGCCGTAAACATTAACAGGGTTAAAGAAAGGTATCGCCCGCGCCTTTCGGTTAACGGGGTTAACCTCAGGGGCAGCGTAAAGGTGAGTGAGTTTGAGGCCCATGTTTCAAGCTAGCCCTTTTGCTGTAGATGAACTGATGCTCTCTAGCCAGGAACTAGTCTGAATGAGCCAGGCCAAGGTCTGGTCTTATACCTGTGAGCGTCCCTCACAAACTTGACGGATATACAACTTCCATACACACACAATCACGGCTCTTGGCTCACTCCCGAGCTCTCTCATATCGCACTCATATCACTACCGACAAACACAATGACGTTTCCACGGACTCGATCCGGAAACGCATGTTTGGCACCTTCAGCACGCTGAAAACAACGGGTAGGTGTGCATTCCCCAGATCTAGAACTTGGAAAACCCCCAAACGGGAGCCGCGCCACACCGCAGATCTTGATAAGAGGTCCAACGGGCCCTCTGAGTGGCCGGATATGCATGTCAAGAAAAGCCAGCCTCGAATCCGGAGATGCAAGTACCGTCCCTACGGTGGTAATCTGATCTCCATATATCTCAACAATTCCCGCTATACAAGCTTTTGTGGAGTCTGGGTTATTCTTCACCGGGAATACTGTCGACA